>NC_140956.1:136006681-137206681 GCF_014529385.1 Adiantum capillus-veneris
CTCCTGCTACCCTGCTTTTGGCGCCCTAGTGCTCTTCATCTACCCCTCTTTTTCGATTTGAAGTGTTCTTTCCTTCCCTTTGAATGAGGTCGGAAGCCTGGCATCTCTCTCTCTCTCTCTCTCTCTCTCCCTGCTGCCCCTGCCCCACGCGCTCCCTGCCCGCCCCCGCACCCATATATATATATATATATATATATATATATATATATATATATATATATATATACATGTATGTAGGGGATAACCATTTTGTAAATTCCATCTATGAAGAATCTTCTGAAGATGCGAGAGGGAAATTCATTGTAAGAAGTGAGAATTGGAAGGTTTCCAGAATTTGCAGTTTGCATGAGGCAAGAATGGAGGCAGTCGGGAGATACAATAGGGGAGTGATCTAGCTTGGCGCACTAGTCTGCCTCCTGCTACCCTGCTTTTGGCGCCCTAGTGCTCTTCATCTACCCCTCTTTTTCGATTTGAAGTGTTCTTTCCTTCCCTTTGAATGAGGTCGGAAGCCTGGCATCTCTCTCTCTCTCTCTCTCTCTCTCTCTCTCTCTCTGCTGCCCCTGCCCCACGCGCTCCCTGCCCGCCCCCGCACCCTTTCTCTCTCGCACTCTCTCCCGCACCCCCCTGCCCTGCGCTCCCGCTCCTTCGCTCCCTCTCTCTCTCGCGCTGCCCGCCCCGCTCCTTCTCTCTATCGCGCTGCCCCCCCGTCTATCGCGCCTCCTCCCCTGTCTATCGTGCCCTCCTCTTGTCTATCGCCACCCCCCCCCCCCCCCCCCCCCCCCCCCCCCCCCCCCCCTCTCTCTCTCTCTCTCTCTCACATTCTTTGGACCCTCCGTAATGGATCAATGTCAAGACCATGAAGGCTTGATGGGTGTTGCACAAACTGTCACACTTGAAGAAGACCCTGCACAGGACACGGAAGCCGCCAATGTCTCACCTGTTTGCAATCCGCGAGCAAAGGCAACCTTCATGCTCACGAATAAGCGGATAGCGCGCATGGAGAGGGAAATGAAGGAGTGGAAAACAAGGATGGTGGAAGGAGAAGTCCAACCTCCTTCAGATGGTCTTCAATGAAGGCGCAAAGTGGAAGAAGGAGAAAGAGAGCCTTAACGTAGAAATACAAACACTCAAAGAAGAAGTCTCAGTCCTCAAACAGGAGAACCCAAACGCCGAGATACGGGTACTCAAAAAAGAAGTCTCAGCCCTTAAACAGGAGCTTGCTGATAGAGTAAGCAATGGACTAGAGGAAGGCGAATTTCAACCCTCGGTAATAGATGAAATCAAGGAAATTAAGGAACAAGTAAGGATGATCACAGAGGAAGAGAAACTGAGTGTGGCAAAGACATCTTCATGGGCGGAGATGATAACAAGGACACAGAAAAAGGCGGATGAGGCTGAAAAATGGATTGAGGTCACCAAGAAAGGGAAAGGTCAAGAAACTCCTTGTACACTGACGCTTATCAACATGACTCTCGAAGAGGAACAAAGAAGGCGGATGCGAGCACTGCATGTGAGAGTGACCGGTCTCAAGGATATAAACAATGTGGAGAAAGAGGTCACAAGCCTTACATCCATGATGGGGATGGAGAAGCCTTTGCACACAAAGGCATGGAGGGTAGGTAAGAAAAGTGATGGCACGGGAGAATCTTCAAAGGGGAGAGCTCTCATACTACGCTTCCCCTCGTTGGAAGAGAAGAAGGAATTCTTGAGGAAGAGGCCTACTCTCAAAAAGACAGGTATTTTCCTCGATGATGACCTGACTCTCTCACAGCTCGCACATATGAGAGAGGTAATGCCAGAAATTACAGCGGCAAGGGAGAAGGGAAAGATAGCCTTCTACAGAGATAGACGGGTGGTGATTTTAGAGCGGCGTACTGCATGACTGTGCGAGACCTATGGGACCACACTGAAGATGGCTACCTGGAATTGTAATGGGTCTATGAGGTTGGACGTGGGTGCATTTGAGGAGAGTTTCAAAGACAAGGATATTCTGTTCTTCTCAGAGACTCATCAGGCCCCTGGACAGGTAATGCCACATGTGGTGGGATACAGATGGGAAACAGCTCACAGGACAAATGCAAGATCTGAGCACGGGAGTAGAGGTTCAGGAGGAGTAGCAGTGCTATTCATAGAGGAACTACAACCATTACTGCATATTGTACGAAGAGATGATCATGCTAGATATATGTGGGTGAGACTGAGACCTGACACAGGTCGATTCCTATATATTGCCATATATTACTTTCCTCCCAGTACATCAATGCATGCCGCATCCAGAGGGCAAGCGCCTTTCTCTATCCTAGATGATGACAATTGGGAGTTTTCTAGGGATGGTGATATCATTCTCCTAGGGGACTTCAATGCCCGAACGGGCAACTCGCAGACAGTCTTCTACGACACTTCAGATGAGGTGCTTAGAGAGCTGGATGGGGGTGAGTTGGGACTTGACAGATGCTCAGATGATAGAGAGCAGACGGAGTATGGGAGATACCTCATGGAAATGATGACTACACATGGATTAGCTATACTTAATGGTTTACAGCGATTTCCTGGAGCAGCCGGTTTCACATGCTTTCCACACAGACATGGGGCCAGTACAGTGGATTATGTTATGACACAACCGAGCTTTATCCCCTACATTCAGGATTTCATAGTGGGAGCCAGGCCAGTGGGCATAGCAATAGATCATGCTCTCTTGACACTGTCCGTCAAATATCAATATAGTACAACCCATACATCGCGAGGCAAGTCACACACCCGCTATACATTCACTCCAGAGACTGATTTCGTTTATACAGAGGAGATCTGGGACCGTCTATTGGAAGGCACAGCTGGTACAAATGGTACAGGCCTCTCAGTGGAGGAGTGCACCACTCTACTGACTGAGACACTGCATGGGGCTGCATCAGTGGCATACCCACACACTCAGTCGGGCAAGAGACGACATTCTGGGAGCATGCCCCATAATAGTTGGTATGATGAGGAATGCAGAGAGATGAGAACTCAGCTTCAGAGAGATCTTCTTTTAGGAGTCATCACTTACAGACAATCTCGGATTGCTTTCCGACGCCTTGTGTGACGGAAGAAGCGAGCTTACCTAGCTCAGATGGAACGAGACCTATATCAGATGTTCTTGAGTAGGGACTCAGGAGAGGCATGGCGACTCTTCCATGAGCACTCCCCTCCCCCAGTGATTACTTCACCTGATGTGTGGTGCCAATATGCGACATCATTATATACGGTTCCTGGACAGGAACCCCTTCCAGACCCTACCAAGCCTTGCCCAGCTGCGAGCACTTTCTTTACACCTGAGATGGTACAAAGAGCCATCGACAAGATGAGGACCGGGAAGGCATATGATCATGACGGTCTAGTAGCGGAGAACTTTATACATGCCAGGGATATGCTGATGGAGGTTCTCGCAGTGTTGTTCAATCGTGCCATGTGTGAGGGATTACCTGAGACTTGGAGGCTATCTAATATTGTGCCCATCTTCAAGGCTGGGGACCCCACAGAGCCTCGGAACTACCGCACTATTATGGTTGGACACACATTGGCACGGTGGTGCAACCAAAGTATGTCGACGCTAGAAGGAGGCATTGGCAGGTGAATACAGGCAAGCAGAAGCATGGCAAAGGACTGGAGCAGCCAGGAAGGTCACGGGATAGCAGGTAGCAGCAGAAGTGTATGCATGATGCGGCTTATAGGCCAAGGAAGGCTACACAAGGGGCTAATTGGGGTAGCAAGTGAAAGAGATGCAAAGTGCAGTTTTGGGATCCAAGAATGAAGAGCTTGAAATGCTGAAGGAACCGGTCCAGACGGTTCATCAAACCGAGCTACGGAGCCCAAGTTATTGAAGGTTTAAGTTTTGATGGTTTGCAGATTCTTGCCGTACAGGGCAGCTCGGCATAGGTGGTTCAAGTGGAACTTGAGATATAGATGTGTAGAGCTCAATTCATGGAGTCTACCCGTCTTTTCGAATTGCGGATTGGAACCATGGCTTGCAAGATATGGTCTTTTGAAGATTTTCAGGGGGGCAGGTCTGAGCTCATTTGAGCTTGAAATGCTGAAGGAACCGCTCCAGACGGTTCATCAAACCGAGCTACGGAGCCCAAGTTATTGAAGGTTGAAGTTTTGATGGTTTGCAGATTCTTGCCGTACAGGGCAGCTCGGCACAGGTGGTTCAAGTGGAACTTGAGGTATAGATGTGTAGAGCTCAATTCATGGAGCCTACCCGTCTTTTCGAATTGCGGATTGGAACCATGGTTTGCAAGATATGGTCTTTTGAAGATTTTCAAGGGTCCAGGTCTGAGCTCATTTGACCGCATTGGGAAATGTACCATCTGGTGTTTTCATGGGCTCGCCAGGTGTTTAGTATACAGCATGTATCATATGATTCAAGTAGGAAGTGACTGCACGTCGGATGGAGTCCGGAGCGGTGAGATACTGAAGTCAGAAGATGAGGTGCATTTTCCCGGATTGGGCTACAGGTGATTTGATCAGTTTTAATAACATCGGTTCGAGGTCTTCCTAGCCCAAAGATAAGATGACGACTATGCGGCTTGTAGCCGGGGATATGAAATCTCAGTGAACCTTGATTGCTTGGAAATTGGGTCACTAGGTAATGTTTGGCAGGCTCTGCAGGTTGGGGGAAGCAAGTTTTTGCTTCAAGGGTTTTTTGCTTGTTCAAAGGCCTTGAAAGGCTAACGTATTACAGTGCTGCCACGTGGCGCAAACATTAACCCACATGCGGGGTACGGGCACAGCGGGCAGGGGTATAAGACCCGAAAGAAGGCGCCATTTGAGAGCATGAAGGTGGGTTGGGGCTCCTTGGGAGCTCGTTGGCCATGGCGCTCAGTGGTGGGCGCTGCGCAGGCGGAGAATGCCGGCGGTTTTGGTGGCGTTTGGCGAAGGGGGGCGGCGTAGGGGACGCGCGCCCGCGTGGGTGTGGTGTCGGCGCCCGTGAAGTTAATTGCTGACGTGGCAGCCCCAGTGTGGGGGGTGGTCCCGCAGTCCTCAAAGGCCAAATGTTTTGAGAAAAAAGGAGGGGGCAATAGCGACATCGCTATTGCCTCCCCCCTTCAAGTAGGAGATGAGCCCCACAATAGAGAGTGAGAGAGAGAATCCGAAGGCCTCCAAATGGTATAAAGCAAAGCTAAAGCCGGCCAAGTTGAGGGCCAAGTGGACAAAGCCAGATGCAAGACCAAAAGGGGGCGGATCCGGCCGGCCAAGGTGGAAGGTGCAAAGGGCAAGTGCGCACATCAAGCAATGTTTCCAAAAGCAAACTAGGCCAAGTGTTAGCAATGCAATAAAATACTAAAAGAAGCTCTAAGAGAAGGCCACGGCAAGAGAAACTCACCTTTTTTTCTTTTTTTGGGCCTCTTAGAGGTACCCCTATAAAAGGTTGTAAATGTGAAAATTTAGGGGCTTTTTTGCCTATGTGTAGGAGTGGAACTTGAAGCCTGCGTAGTGTCGAGTTTTCCATTGAAGCCGCATACATCAATTGTACTACCCTCTATGCAATAATACCAACCGTTTGCCCAATCTCTTGTATTGCTTCTCCCCAATCCCCTCCTCTCTCACTCTTGGTGTGTTAACCATTATTTGCAGAGGGTTTGCCTGCAGCTTGAAGGGTGCTATCAAGAGTGCAGATTAGGGGTGTTTTGTGAGTTGGAACGGGTGAGTTAAGCAGTGTGGGTGCATTTGTGTTGTGGGTGTTCTTGTGCAAGGAGTGAGGTAGTTGCTTTGTATGCTAAGGTGGAGTTGTTAGTGGAAATTAGCCAATTTGAAGGTGTGTTTTGAGAGGTTAGGGATGCTATGGAATCCCTGGGCTATAGAGAGGGAAGTATTGTGTGTGCTAGGTGTGTTCCTTATTCCCCCTCTCCATCTTCTGGTGCCCCCACTGAGGAGCAATTGATTGTGTAACTAAGTTAGACTTTGTAAATAATTAATTTATCTACGAGAAAAGAATTATCTAATTAGTTGTGTGCACACCAGAATAGACCTAGCAGTTCTAAGGCCTCAGGTGAGCCTAAATGTGGGCCACAACACCTCAGAGGGACCTTAGCAGAAATTACCCTGAAGCCCTAGTGATTGGGAAATCGGGTCTTCAGAAAGAAGCAGTAGCCTTAGATTTTAGGCTCAGAAAAAAATACGCGCGTCAGTACAAGCACATGAATGAGATGGTGTCCTTAGAACGGTGACCCTTAGGCTAATAAAGCTAATAAAGCCTTAGGGTAATTTTCCTTAAATTAAATTTAACGGTCCGTGCCCGGGCGGACGGCCGGACAAGTGTGAACATGTAAAGGTGGTGCAGTGCCAGTACGGCATTGCGTCGGCAAACCTTTGGTGTTCTCATAAAAGAATCATTGGTAGCATTTGTTAGTTAGTTGCACATTTTTAATCAATGAGCTAGAAGTTTTTAAAGTCAAAAGCTGAATGGTTTTTAAGTTTTTAAAGTAAGTGTGCCAAGTGGCACACTTACCAATGCAAGCTTTCACTCTCACTCTCACTCTCACCCTCTCTCTCTTCCTAGCGCCCCCTCTCCCTCGCAGAAGAGGGGAAATCGCCTAAGCAGAAAGAAAGTGGAAACACTTTCTCAGTCAGTAGTCAGAACAGAACAGAAGAAAGAATGAAGGACGGGCGTATGCCCCGTTCCTGTGCTTGTAAAGATTCTCCCTTAGTAATAAAGATACTCTTTATGGGGGGGGACCAGCCCATCTTCTGGTCCCCAATGAAGTGTCATGTTTTCTCTCTCCCTCTAATTCTCTTGAGTATTTGAAGTGCAATTAAACATCAGTTTACGCTTCCGTAATTTTCTGTGACAGATTGCTCGTTGGTGTTGATCAAAGGCGGTTATTTCCATCAAGGGGAGATGGCAGCACATAGTTACGGACCAATTTTTGCTGGAGAAGGAGATCCGGAAGAGTGGATGGCCGATTTTGAGTTGTATATGCTATCATTGCATATGCCGGATGAAGCTAGCAAGATGCAAACGATCCCATTCTTAATGCGGGGAAAAGCAAAGACATGGTTCTATGCGTTGGAGGGAGACCCAAGAATTATGTGGCCGGCGTTGCGGACCCGTTTCCTGCAAGACTTTCGAAAAGAGGTGTCTCCTATCGACTCGGATGCAAGGTTGAAGAATTTGAAGCAGGACGTGAATGAGGAATTCAGCATCTTTCTTGCTCGCTTTGAAGAATGCTGGAGAGATTTTGCAGTGGCCATGCAGTTGGTCAATGGCGGTGAGTATTTTAAATTGGAAAAGTTTATGTCTTGTTAACACCCCAAAGTTCGTGAGAAGGTGGATTTCGAGGGCCCGGAAAATTACAACGGGGCAGTTGCTATTGCGTGGTCTAAAAGACGTAAAATCAAGAAGAAGATCGAGCAAGGTGCATTGGGATATGAGGCAATGGTTCCCAATCCGACTTCGAGCCCGAGAGAAGAAGCTCAAGTCGAGAATCGGCCCAATCGAGGGGTGCAACCGTTCCTCAACAGTGGGTACGTACAGTTCAAGATTTGTCTGAACAAAAGCAAGAGTTGCGTTAAGGTATTATGGACAGAGGTCAAGCAAGGACAGGAAGGTGCAGAGCGAGGCAATTGCCCGGCAGGTGCTACAATTGCGGTGAGGAGGGTCACTATGCTCCAGATTTCCCTCACCCACCAAGGGAAAGGGGCGGCATGTATCCTCTTTTTGGTCGAGGTCGTGATCAGGCACAGTTTAATATACCTAGATGAATCCAGGATATATCCAGATTCACCCTTGAAGGAAAGTGCAAGGTATAGACTCATGGTAGTCACCCACGAGACAATATAACCATCAGCTCCATCATGCATAGTATTGACTAAATACCACGACATCCCCACTAACGTCGTCAGTGCCCAATAGTGGGTGTAGAACTAGGTACAAACATATGCTCCCAAACACAACACACACCACACGCACACACACATGAGCATACATCAACACAAAGTTCAGCGTGCTGAGTTTCTGTCATGACTCCGGAGATCAAGGGCAGACTCAGCCATAATGAAGCCTAGCACTAAGAGAAGCGTTCAATTGGAAAAATTAGCACAAAACAAAAGGTAGCTGATAGGGCATATGCACCACAAAAGATAGAAAGAATTAGCACAATATCAACAGGTCGTAACTCGGACGAAAACTTCACAATGTGAGGTCTGCATGTTCGCTATACGACTAAAAAATATACCTAGATGAATCCAGGATATACCCAGATTCACACTTGAAGGAAAGTGCAAGGTATAGACTCATCGTAGTCACCCACGAGACAATATAACCATCAGCTTCATCATGCATAGTATTGACTAAATACCACGACATCCCCACTAACGTCGTCAGTGCCCAATAGTGGGTGTAGAACTAGGTACAAACATATGCTCCCAAACACAACACACACCACACGCACACACACATGAGCATACATCAACACAAAGTTCAGTGTGCTGAGTTTCTGTCATGACTCCGGAAATCAAGGGCAGACTCAGCCATAATGAAGCCTAGCACTAAGAGAAGCGTTAAATTGGAAAAATTAGCACAAAAGAAAAGGTAGTTGATAGGGCATACGCACCACAAAAGATAGAAAGAATTAGCACAATATCAACAGGTCGTAACTCGGACGAAAACTTCACAATGTGAGGTCTGCATGTCCGCTAAACGACTAAAAAATATACCTAGATGAATCCAGGATATACCCAGATTCACCCTTGAAGGAAAGTGCAAGGTATAGACTCATGGTAGTCACCCACGAGACAATATAACCATCAGCTCCATCATGCATAGTATTGACTAAATACCACAACATCCCCACTAACGTGGTCAGTGCCCAATAGTGGGTGTAGAACTAGGTACAAACATGTGCTCCCAAACACAACAGACACCACACGCACAAACACATGAGCATACATCAACACAAAGTTCAGCGTGCTGAGTTTCTGTCATGACTCCGGAGATCAAGGGCAGACTCAGCCATAATGAAGCCTAGCACTAAGAGAAGCGTTAAATTGGAAAAATTAGCACAAAAGAAAAGGTAGTTGATAGGGCATACGCACCACAAAAGATAGAAAGAATTAGCACAATATCAACAGGTCGTAACTCGGACGAAAAACAATGTGAGGTCTGCATGTCCGCTATACGACTAAAAAATATACCTAGATGAATCCAGGCACAGTTTAATGGCCAAAGAGGTCAACAAGAGGTTGAAAATCAAGCACAGGCGGCTCCATCAGGTAACGATGAAATACACAGGGTTAAAATTATTGGTGTTGATAGGCAAGAGGTTGACGTTATGGCCAACAAAAGAGCAGGAGGTGAAAGAGAGACTGAGGCGGAGCGTGAAACTAGAGCCAAGAAGGGGAAAGAGAAGGTAAATGAAGGAAGAGAGCAGCCCGAGCCAAGCAGAAGGAGGCGAAGACGGAGGATTACTCAAAAGGATTTTCAATTGGGACGTGGCAATCCGGAGTATGATTTGGTAAGAGATGTTCAAAACCAAAAGGCTAACATCACTTTTGGGCAGCTGCTTGCTTTGAACCCTAAGTTAAGAAGGCAATGGTCAACCAGTGTCAACACTAGGCTTCCTCGAGTGGGAGGAGAGGTACATATAGTGCAGAATCTAGCTGTGAAGGTGGGAAGTCCAACCGATGTGCTTCCGGTGGTGGACGTTTTGATCAAGAAGAAGAAACAGGTTCAAGCATACATCGATGGTGGTGCCCAAGTCTGTGTTATTACGGAGTCGGCTATGAGGGAAATTGGCATTAAAGCTATTGTCAGGTCCAATGGGCGAATGAGGATGGCCAATCATGCCAAAGCTTGTTGTCTGGGAGTGGCACAGGATGTGAAGGTAAAGGTTATGGGAATTGAATGCTTAATTGATTTTTTTGTCATGAAAGCAGGTGAGAATGCCTATCCAATTATATTGGGGAGGCCATGGCTGTTAGCAATTGGAGCCAAGCAAGATTGGGGGACCGGGGTGTTTACCCTGCCAGATAGAGAGAATGGCGGACAGATTGTGTTGGATCTAAAGACCAGGGAAAGTCATTTTCATCCCTCAGCAGGTGGAGAAAATCGAGATTTCAGTACCAGTTATGGTACGAGACGGAGTCTACTTATGATGAAGGGTCTACCAGTGTCGAAGAGGAGGAGAGTGATGAGGATTTATTAAAGCAGGATACAGATTTGTTCGGGGTCACAGTAGACTCTACCACTGCAAAGAGAGGTATGCAAGTTCCGATTTGTAGTTTGCAAGCTAAAGAGATGGAAGATATGCTAGGTGCCGATTTAACAAAGCAGGAGAAAGAAGGCTACATGGACCTATGTGCATCCTACCCTAATTTGTTTGCAAGGGAATATAAAGATCTGAGGGGAGCTAGAGGAGTGGAGCATCAGATTCTTCTTAAAGAAGGATACAGGCCAAAAGCACAGAAGCTTAGAAGGTTGGGGGATATTCAAAAGGAAGCTCTATGGCAGGAGATCAACAAGTTGCTCGAAGCGGGTATTATTTATCCGGTAAAGGAGTCTGAGTGGGTTTCTCCTGTTGTCATTACCCCGAAGAAGAATGGAAAGTGGCGGGTATGTGTAGATTATAAACCTTTGAATGCTGCAACCAAGCGGAACCATTACCCTTTGCCTTTTCAAGATGAGACTTTAAACCAGGTTGCAGGACATGAGCGCTATTCTGTCATGGATGGATTTTCAGATCGGTATTGCTTTGGAGGACCAGCTGAAGACTACCTTCATCTCTCCATGGGGTTGCTTTGCCTATCGCAGGATGCCTTTTGGCCTGGTGAATGCATATGCGACTTTTCAAGATTGGATGAACAAGGTGTTCGGGCCTTACTTGGGTAAGTTCATCAGAGTGTTTATGGATGATATTGGTTGCTATAGTTCCAAGGCAGAGCATTTGTACAAGTTAAGGCTATGTTTTCAAAGGCTAGATGAAGAAGGAGGTCAGTTGAATCCAAAGAAGTGCAAGCTAGCACAACCAAGGGTTCAATTGCTAGGCCATGTGGTGTCACAGAACGGGATTGAAGCAGATCCAGAGAAGGTGAAAGCCTTGGTTCTTATGGAGCCTCCAACCAGTGCAACAAAATTGGCTTCTTTCGTACATAAGTTAAAGTATTTATCCCGCTTTTCTTGGATGCTATCTCAATATGTCTACCCACTTCAGAAAAGGACTCAACAGGTGCATGGGTTTCAGTGGGATGAGGAAGCTCAAGAGGCCTTTGATAAAGTGAAAGGTATTCTATATCAGTTACCTACAGTGTGTCCTCCTAATCATGAGGATGATTTTTATATTGCTATGACGGTGGGATCGGTGGCTATTGGAGCAATATTGCTACAAAAGGTAGGCAGGAGTTATAAGCCTATTTATTTCGAAAGAAGGGTTATTAGTCCAGGTGAAGCTACCTATACGGAGGCGGAACAATGGGTTATGGCTTTGGTCTTTGCTTGCAGAAAGTTCAAAGTATATCTGGTTGTTCGGAAGTTTTATGTGCTAACTGCTAACAATCTTTTGCATGAAGTGGTGCTACACTTGAAACCAGGGAAGCGAAGCATGAAGTGGGTGATCGAACTTCAAGAGTTTGAGTTTGAGTTCAAAGTGGATCACACTCGGCGGTCTCATTTGGCGGACATTTTGGTCAACAAGGAGGTTGAGTTGCCAATTTATCCAAGGGTGGTACAAGAGGAGGATAAGGAAGAACCTGATTTGGAAGAGGCCTTCACGATGTGGTTTGATGGTGCTTATAGACGAGTAACACAGAAAGCAGGTGGAGGTGTGGTTATTCAGGATCCGCACGGCATAGTCATTTTTTCCAAAGCTTACGACTTGCAGGAGGTGCATACCAACAAAGCAGAATATCTTACCTAACACCTAGGGCTCAAGCAGTGCATTGACTTTGGCATTTCAAGGTTGGTCGTAAAGGGTGATGCTCTACTGGTTATCAAACAACTTTTGGGCCAATGGCAGGTAAAGAGGGATTCTCTCAAGAATTGGTTTTTTTCCATAAAGAAGCTGTTGAAGTTTTTTGAAGCAGTACAATTCAACCATGTGCGGAGAGAACAAAACCAGGAAGCAGATCGTTTGGCTAGCAGTCGTGTTCAGACTCAAGTGTCGAGTTTGTATGTGGGGCCAGCCACTTATACAGGTAGAGAGACTTTGAAGAATATTGATGATTTCTTGAGTACAAGTCAATGTTCCGACGGGCTTTCCAAACTACAAAAAAGGAGAGTTGTTCAAAAGGCTAAGAGGTTCACTCTTATCGGCGAAGATCTTATGGTGTACGGTCGAGATGGGGTGCTACGTCGTGTCCTTTACAAAGAAGAAATTGGCATGGTATTGGAGCAATGCCATGAGGAAAGCGGTCATCAGGATAAGAGTCAAGTTTTGTTTCATATATTAAGAAGTGGGTTCTGGTGGCCTTCTGTGGTGCGAGATGTGCATTATTGGTGCAAGACGTGCCATCAGTGCCAAGTGATGGGTGAAAGACGACTGGTAGCCGAGCAACAAGGGGCTATCATTGCACATGATGCCTTTGAAAAGTGGGGCTTGGATGCAATTGGTCCATTGCCCAAGTCAGCGAGTAGTAAGAAATATGTGGTAGTGGCAATAGACTACCTTACACCGTGGGTCGAGGCTAAAGCAGTCAAAGAGGTAAATGCATATACTGTTGCTCAGTTTGTATTTGATTGCATATGTTGTCGTTTTGGAGTGCCTTGGGTGCTTATATCGAATCGAGGACAGCGATTCAAAAGTAAGTTGGTGCGTGCTCTAGTGGATAAATTGGGGATTCAACACCGATTTTCATCTCCATACCACCCGCAGTGCAATGGTTTGGTGGAGAGTGCAAATGGGCAGATAGTGAAGATGCTTACAAAGTATATATACCAGCAGGTTGAACAATGGGAATCTAACCTTGATAAATGTTTGTGGGCTTACAGGACTTCTTATAAGGTGGCAACCAACTTCACTCCATACGAGTTGGTATATGGCAAGGAAGCTGTTAGGTGCAGCGGAATGAATGTTGTATTTTCTCAAGATTAGTGATCTTTATTGCTCAAGGTTCCTTTTAGTTCTTTAGGGAAAGAGAGAGCTTTCCGTCTTATGGAGTGTTGTGGTCACGAACAAAGTGAGTGGATATTGTGCGTGCAAGTGAATGAGACTGAGAGAAGGAGAGAGAAGAGATACGACACCCAAGAGGTTGTAAAACCCTCCTCCGAAGGCCCCACTCTCGTCGGCGAGAGTGGTCTATTCTTTGATTGCACAAAGGTGTACAATGCGTATGCAATGGACTATGCAACTTGGTCTATGCCGATGACGACAACGCCGACGACGATGGCTGAAATCTGAGATCTTCTAATCGCTGAATTTCGGGACTGTTTCGGTGGCTGAAAATGACTGTTTTGGCTGCGTTTTCTTGGCTGAAAAATGAGGTTTCTTAGGGCTGAAAATTGATGGTCTTTACGGCCTGAATCTACTACACTTTAGGTGAATAATGCCGGTCTCAATTTGCTGCTGAAATCCAAAAACGCCAGGGGCTGAAATTGGTCCTTCTGTCGCCGAGGTTCTGCAAATGCAAAAACGCTAGGCTGATCTGCTGTGTCGTGATGATGCCGGGGCTGATCTGCTATGCACAAATCGCCAAGGCTGATCTGATGCAAAAACGCTAGGTCTTCTGTGGAGAAAATGCCAGTGTAGTCGCGGGGGTTGGTCTTGTTGAGAAGTTGCCTGTTGAGCAAGGTGCTCCTGCTACCTCTTCTGCCAGAAAGTGCTAACTTGGGTTTGCTTATATATTAACTTAGCAAAATTGCCCTACCTACTTTTGTAGGAAAGTCACTTAAAAATAATAAGTGAAAATACCAATAAATAGGAAAATAGGCTAAATGCACTAGAAAATCCCCCTAACTGATGCTAATGGATTCTGATGGGAATTCCGATGATCATGCTGTGTGCAACCGGAGGATATGCATCTATGCTAAGTGACTGGGCATGCACGGTCTACGAATAGACTCACAAAAGTGCCAGATCCCTGCTAGTCTAAACTTGACTTGACTAACTGAACCCTGCTATGGTGTAGCTTGTCCACGGACACATAGGGTTGGGATGTGTCACGTGACAGAAGCAGTCCTGCCTGTGCATGTGCAGCTAGGGGTTCTCAAAGGTCTGTGGCGCATTGATAAAACTCACCAAGATATTTTGCAGGATAGAATTACAAGTCTCGAAACTTTGAAGATGGACCATGAAGCAGCGGCGGATTTTTATGTGAAGCAACTCGAAAGAAGGGTAGCAAAGTTCAACCAACATTTGCCAGCTAAGCAAATTGAGAAGGGCGATCTAGTGATGAAGTACGAGAGTTATCTTGACTTCACCTTTTAGAAGAAGTTCAAGAAGAAGTGGACGGGGCCTTACAAGGTTCATCAAGTCTTTCCCAATGGTACTTATGCACTAGTCAGGTTGGATTGTCGGTTTCTTACACACAGGATAAATGGTCTTCGTTTCAAGCTCTACTTTGAAAGGGAGTTAGTGCCAGCAGTGCATGATATTCTTATGCAGCGGGTGGGGCAACCCACTTGAAGGTTTGGTGATAGAGTGCAATAAAACTATGTACATATGGTTTTTGTTTTCTCATAGTGTGTGCCGGGTTTTGCAGTTTATAGTGGAATAAAGCTTTATGTGCTTGAGCATAAATGCTCAACAGGCGGGTGGGCAATGATGGTGCAGCCAAAGTATGTCGACGCTAGAAGGAGGCATGGGCAGGTGAATACAGGCAAGCAGAAGCATGGCAAAGGACTGGAGCAGCCAGGAAGGTCACGGGATAGCAGGTAGCAGCAGAAGTGTATGCATGATGTGGCTTATAGGCCAAGGAAGGCTACACAAGGGGCTAATTGGGGTAGCAAGTGAAAGAGATGCAAAGTGCAGTTTTGGGATCCAGGAATGAAGAGCCTGAGATGCTGAAGGAACCGGTCCAGACGGTTCATCAAACCGAGCTACGGAGCCCAAGTTATTGAAGGTTGAAGTTTTGATGGTTTGCAGATTCTTGTCGTACAGGGCAGCTGGGCACAGGTGGTTCAAGTGGAACTTGAGGTATAGATGTGTAGAGCTCAATTCATGGAGCCTACCCGTCTTTTCGAATTGCGGATTGGAACCATGGTTTGCAAGATATGGTCTTTTGAAGATTTTCAGGGGGCCAGGTCTGAGCTCATTTGACCGCATTAGGGAATGCGCCATCTGGTGTTTTCATGGGCTCGCCAAGTGTTTAGTATACGGCATGTATCATATGATTCTAGCAGAAAGTGACTGCACGTCAGATAGAGTCCGGAGCGGTGAGATACTGAAGTCAGAAGATGAGGTGCATTTTTCTGGATTGGGCTGCAGGTGATTTGATCAGTTTTTATAACATCGGTTCGAGGTCTTCCTAGCCCAAGGATAAGATGAGGACTATGCGGCTTGTAGCCGGGGATATGAAATCTCAGTGAACCTTGATTGCTTGGGAATTGGGTCACTAGGTAATGTTTGGCAGGCTCTACAGGTTGGGGGAAGCAAGTTTTTGCTTCAAGGGTTTTTTGCTTGTTCAAAGGCCTTGAAAGGCTAACGTATTACAGTGCTGCCACGTGGCGGAAACATTAACCCACATGCGAGGTATGGGCACAGCGGGCAGGGGTATAAGACCCGAAAGAAGGCGCCATTTGAGAGCATGAAGGTGGGTTGGGGCTCCTTGGGAGCTCGTTGGCCATGGCGCTCAGTGGCGGGCGCTGCGCAGGCGGAGAATGCCGGCGGTTTTGGTGGCGTTTGGCGAAGGGGGGCGGAGCAGGGGGCGCGCGCCCGCGTGGGTGTGGTGTCGGCGCCCGTGAAGTTAATTGCTGACGTGGCAGCCCCAGTGTGGGGGGTGGTCCCGCGGTCCTCAAAGGCCAAATGTTTTGAGAAAAAAGGAGGGGGCAATAGCGACATCGCTATTGCCTCTCCCCTTCAAGTAGGAGATGAGCCCCACAACAGAGAGTGAGAGAGAGAATCCGGAGGCCTCCAAATGGTATAAAGCAAAGCAAAAGCCGGCCAAGTTGAGGGCCAAGTGGACAAAGCCAGATGCAAGACCAAAAGGGGGGGGATCCGGCCGGCCAAGGTGGAAGGTGAAAAGGGCAAGTGTGCACATCAAGCAATGTTTCCAAAAGCAAACTAGGCAAGTGTTAGCAATGCAATAAAATACTAAAAGAAGCTCTAAGAGAAGGCCACGGCAAGAGAAACTCACCTTTTTTTCTTTTTTTGGGCCTCTTAGAGGTACCCCTATAAAAGGTTGTAAATGTGAAAATTTAGGGGCTTTTTTGCCTATGTGTAGGAGTGGAAACTTGAAGCCTGTGTAGTGCCGAGTTTGCCATTGAAGCTGCATACATCAATTGTACTACCCTCTATGCAATAATACCAACCGTTTGCCCAATCTCTTGTATTGCTTCTCCCCAATCCCCTCCTTCTCTCTCACTCTTGGTGTGTTAACCATTATTTGCAGAGGGTTTGCCTGTAGCTTGAAGGGTGCTATCAAGAGTGCAGATTAGGGGTGTTTTGTGAGTCGGAACGGGTGAGTTAAGCAGTGTGGGTGCATTTGTGTTGCGGGTGGTCTTGTGCAAGGAGTAAGGTAGTTGCTTTGTATGCTAAGGTGGAGTTGTTAGTGCAAATTAGCCGATTTGAAGGTGTGTTTTGAGAGGTTAGGGGTGCTGTGGAATCCCTGGGCTATAGAGAGGCAAGTATTGTGTGTGCTGGGTGTGTTCCTTATTCCCCCTCTCCATCGGTTGTATGCATCTATTCTGGAGCAACACTTGAGTGATTGGGCAGAGGGCGAGGGTGTTCGAGCAAAGGGTCAAGCCGGCTTCAGGAGGGGTTTCTCCACTCTTGAGCATATTCTGACACTCAAGGCCATCATTGAGGAGGGTAGAGCACATGGGAGACGGATCTATTGTAGCTTTGTGGATTTTCGCAAACCATTTGACATGGTACCAAGAGTCCGATTGATGCGTAGATTGCAGGAGATGGGGGTGCCCATAGAGGTGATTTGGGGGATTATGGCTTTGTACAGATCAGTGGTAGGACATGTACGCACTCAGGAAGGGGTATCTCATTTAGTTCACTCTACTATTGGAGTGAAACAGGGCTGCCCATTGTCTTCTACTCTATTTGGTATGTATGTTGATGAGGTGTCTCACTCTACTATTGGAGTGAAACAAGGCTGCCCATTGTCTCCTACTCTATTTGGTATGTATGTTGATGAGGTGTCTCAGTACATTGACAGAGAGGGTGACAGGGGTGCCCAGCTGGTAGGGACGTGGATCCCATTGCTACTATATGCTGATGATATTGTGCTGATATCTTACTCACCAGAAGGTATGCAATGACATTTGGATGCACTACGCAGTTTTGCAGAGGATAGTGGACTGTGTGTAAACCTAGGTAAAACCAAGTTTATGGTGTTTAACACCACACCGCAATGGATTAGGAGATCAGTACCTACCTTCAAATATGGTCAAGAGATTGTGGAGTATACAGATGCATACACTTACCTGGGGGTACTCTTTACTGGGCCGAGATTTTCTTTGAGAAGAGCAGCAGAGACTAGACTAACTAGATCTGGTGTGGCTCTGGGAGGAATGGAGAGGATGTGTTCGCAGGTTCAGTTCCAGGAACCTAGGACAAAGTTATGGCTCTTTGATACTTTGGTTGCTTCTACTATGTTATATGGGGTGCAGGTTTGGGGACCTTCTATAGGCCAAGATGGCTGGAGGCGCATGGAGAAGCCCCTGGTATCTATGATCTCTCGGCTGATTAGAGCCAAGGCTTCCGTACCGCATGATATCATTCGAGCGGAATTAGCTGCCCCCCCTATGGAGATTGAGGCGCTTACCAGATCAGTATCCTTTGTACACAGTCTGTGGGATACTACTAGAGACAGATATGCCAAGGTGGCTCTAGAGTCCTGCAGACACTTAGCTCTTAATGGGGATACATCATTCTGGTTTGCACAGATGGCATCATGGTTTCAGACACATGGTTTCACCATGGACAGGTTGCCTCCTTTTCAATACTTTCTACAGGCACCCTTGAGGTCTCTGACACGGGTAGAGATTAATAGACTTATTCGTCAGGATCTGATCCAGTTGGACACGAGGAGGACATGGATAGAGCCATCACAGGAGTTGGGCACAAAGATGGATTTCTATAGAGAGCATCTTCTCCACCTCACGAGGGATGGGTTTGTGATTCGACCTAGCTATATGGACACGCATCTTTCTCATGGTCTGCACTGTGCCATTGGCCAGATACGCACGTCATCACATCAACTCGAGATTGAGACTGGCAGATTTAGAGGAACACCAGCAGATAGCAGGATATGCCGCCTATGCCATCTAGAGCCAGAGACAGAAGTACATTACATATGCCATTGCACAGTGTACTATGAGATACGAGGCCGTTTTCATTGTCTATTCAGAGAAGGTTTTGGGCCTCTATCTAGGGTCATGAGTTATGAGGATCAGAGATGTCTTGGGCTATATCTACTTGAGTTACACAGGCATAGAGAAACTTTACTGAGGAGAGCTGAAGAGCGACAACCCCAGAGACGGATCACAGATTTCTTTACACTAGATATTGTACACCCAGAAGAACAGACAGAGGAGCAGCCAAAAGTGGAGAGGTCTACCTGCACTAATGGCATTCTCATAGACCGAGCATTGGAGCTAGGGAGATCTAGACGACCCCGATGGGGAAGAGGAGCTACACGGTTTCGAAGGAGGCTACAGCAAAGGATTCGATCCATACTCTTTCGTCGTCCACAGTGCACATGCAGATGGATCCCTATGAAGATGGATCTCTACTTCCCTCCCATATTGCCTTCACATTGTACTGCTTAGTTTAGGATCCCGCAGTATTTATATTTTGTTATCCTAGTTTAATTTATTTTGTTAATCTGACTTTGTATCAGATACACCGCATTGTAACTTTCTGGTCTCATAGGTCACTTTGGCCTTTTGAAGACGTTAATATAACATTTCATTTCTCTCTCTCCCACCAGTGAGCAATCTATTCCATGAGCAGTCTCCCCCACCAGTGATTACTTCTATAGAGATATGGGGGCAATATGCAGCATCTTTATACACTGTACCTGGACAACCACCACTAGCAGATCCACCACAGTCATGTCCGGCTACGAGCACCTTCTTTACCACTGAGATGGTAAAGGAGGCCATTGACAGGATGAAGACCAGACAGGCACAGGATCATGAGGGTTTGGTAGCAGAGCACATTATACATGCTGGGGATTTGTTGGCAGAGATGCTTGCACGGTTATTCAACCGTGTCATGTGTGAGGGCTTCCCTGAGTCTTGGAGATTATCTACTATTGTACCTATCTTCAAGACAGGAGACCCCACAGTGCCAGGGAATTACCGTACTATCATGGTAGGGGACACATTGGCACGTTTATATGCATCCATCCTTGAGCATAGGCTGAGCAGTTGGGCAGAGATTATGGGCATACGGGCACCTGGGCAAGATGGTTTCAGGAGGGGTTTCTCCACACTAGATCATGTCTTTACACTCAGAGCTATCATTGAGGAGGGTCGAGCACATGGTAGACGGATATACTGGAGCTTGTGGATTTCCGCAAAGCTTTTGACACAGTACCAAGGGCTAGATTGATGCACCGACTTATAGAATTGGGGGTACCCACAGAGCTGATATGGGGGATTATGCATTGTACAATTCAGTGATGGGCCATGTACGCACATCAGAGGGGATATCTGACATAGTTCACTCCATTATCGGAGTGAAACAGGGATGCCCACTTTCCTCTACTTTATTTGGTATGTATGTTGATGAGGTCTCTGATTATATTGACAGAGGAGGAGATAGAGGTGCTCAGCTTGCTGGGACATGGATCCCTCTTTTATTATATGCTGACGATATCGTGTTGATATCAGACTCACCAGAGGGTATGCAGAGACATTTGGACGCATTGCATAGTTTTGCAGAGGATAGTGGATTGTCTGTCAACCTTGGTAAAACCAAGGTCATGGTATTTAATACCACGCCACAGTGGGTTAGGAGATCAGCACCTACTTTCACATATGGGCAGGACAATATGGAGTACACTGATGCATACACATATCTTGGGGTGGTCTTTAGTGGACCGAGGTTCACACTGAAAGTGGCAGCAGACACTAGATTGACTCGTGCCTATGCAGTCCTAGGCGGTTTAGAGAGGATTTGTTCGCAGGTTCAATTCCAGGAACCTCAAACAAAGCTATGGCTTTTCGACACTTTGGTCGCTTCAGTTATGCACTACGGGGTTCAGGTTTGGGGGCCGTCTGTTGACAGTGCTGGATGGAGTAATATGGAGAGACCCTTGATATCTATGATTTCTAGGCTGATTAGAGCCAAGGCCTCAGTCCCACATGACATCATACGAGCGGAGCTGGCTGCCCCACCTATGGAGGTTGAGGCTCTCACCAGATCAGTATCATTTGTACACAGCTTATGGGACACCACCAGGGACAGGTATGCCAGGCTTGCTCTTGAGTCATCTAGACAGCTAGCATTACAGGGAGATACATCATGTTGGTATGCACAGATGAGCTCATGGTTTCAGAGGCACGATTTCAGCATGGACAGGCTGCCCCCTTTCCAGTATTCTCTTGATGCACCATCTTTGGCTCTTACACGGATGGAGACTACTAGACTCATTCAGCAGGATCTTATCCAGCTTGATAGCAAGAGGACATGGATAGAGCCAGCACGGGAGTTGGGTACGAAGAGGGTTTTCTATAGAGAGCATCTTCTCCAACTCTCGACAGACGGATTTGTCACACGGCCCAGTTACATGGACACACATCTATCTCATGGGTTACGATGTGCTATAGGCCAGATTTGCACATCTTCACACCAGCTTGGGATTGAGACAGGTAGATTCAGAGGCATACCAGCAATCAGTAGGATATGTCAGTTATGCCATGCAGAGCCAGAGACAGAGTTTCACTACATATGTCGCTGCACAGTCTACTATGAGATACGGGGACGCTTTCATTGTTTATTCAGAGATGGTTTTGACTCACTAGATAGAGTCATGAGATATCAAGATCAAAGATGTCTCGGATTATTCCTACTTGAGATACAGAGACATAGAGACGCTCTATTGAGTGGGCAAAGAAAGAGACAGTCCCAGAGACGCATCTCAGATTTCTTCAGTCTGAGTACCACAGAGGCAGAGGGGACACCACCATCACAGAGCTCGGTTCCCACCCATACACACACCAACGGTACTCTCATTGATCGAGCTATAGAGTTAGGGAGATCAAGACGACCGCGACTGATGAGGAGGGGAGCCACGCAGCACCGGCGGAGATTGCAGCAGAGGATCCACAAGATACTAGCACGACACCCAGAGTGTCGATCAGGATAGGCTTCATGCTACTGTTATATTGTATCATGGTGACATTTATCCCCACTTTGTACCTTTATGGCATGATACCATTGATCCGCCTACCAGCCACCCATAGAAGTCGGTAGCACTCCTATCAGTTTCCTTGTTTGTAGTTTTCTTTGTTTGTACCCAGACTTGGTACTAGACTCATCATTGTAAACAGTTGGTCTCATAGGTCATTTTGGCCTTTTGTAGATGTTAATATATCATTTCATTTCATTTCTCTCTCTCTCTCTCTCTCTCTCTCTCTCTCTCTCTCTCTCTCTCTCTCTCTCTCTCTCTCTCTCTCTCTCTCTCTCTCTCTCTCTCTCTCTCTCTCTCTCTCTCTCTCTATCTATCTATCTATCTATCTATCTATATATTTATCTAAATATCTATCTATATATATATATATATATATATCAGACCCAGCAACTGAGGCGGGCGGCAAAGAGTTGCGGAAGCTCAAAAAAGGCAGCAGCAAGAGAAGGGGGGCAGGTTGAGAGTCAGAGGAGAGACAGGTAGGAGAGGGAAAGCGAGGGAATCGAAGAGGCGAGCCAAGCTGCTCAAGGAGGGGGGAGGCGATTGCGATGGCCATGCCCGTGCAGGGTTTTGGGAGGAGGGTATATTCCAATATATTGATTTTTTTAAAAAGTAGAGCCAGTAGGTTGACCGAATAGGTATACATATATATATATGTATATATGAATGTATGTATGTATGTATGTATGTATATATGTATGTATGTATGTATATATATGTATAGAGAGAGAGAGAGAGAGAGAGAGAGAGAGAGAGAGAAGATAGACACAATACTGGAGACCACAAGATGGGTTGGTCCCCCCCCCCCATAATAGTATCTTTATTACTGAGAAGAATTCTATACAAGCACTTGAACCGGACTTGATGGTTCCTAGAAGCCTCGACTTCCTATTCCTAGGGCAAAATCCTATTCCAAGGAACTTCCGTTCCTTACTCCGAATCCTCCAGAACCAAGGCTCTCGCCTCTGGATCTCACTTTCCACACTCAGGGCATGGCATCCCTGCAACTCTTTCCCGACTCCGTTTCCAGAGTCCTCTTTCTGCAGAATAACTTTGCTTTCCTAGACACGGAGTCCTTCCTCGGGAATCTCAAGTTCCGCATCAGGGTGCGAAACCCTTGGGCTGATCCAGCTCTAGTTCCTCTGAGCACTTTTCTCCTGCTGAGGCTTATGCCTGCCTCTGCTCCTACTCCCTCACGATGAGGAAGTACACCTCCAAACAAATACTCAAAGATCATAACATGAAAATCGTTACCTGCAAAGCCTCGATGCTCGAAACGCAACTTGGTTCTCGAAAAGCAATTCCCCGGGAGAGATCTCTACCAATCCTACACACAGAAGAGGTGTGTTCTCGGATTCTTTCTCATAAATCAGCCCCATCTACAACGTTTATGGGCTAAAAGAAGAGAAAAACAGCAGCATGTCGCGATCAAAACACTCTCTGTAGGCACTTCTTTGCGTTGGAACTCGCCTACAAGGTCTTGGCGACATCCGGTACACTTGGAGCAGCCAAGGCCATCATCGGCAGCGACATCTTCATGGCTGAAATTCACAGCAGCATGCCTTCCTTGCTAGCGCTGGCTTTTCTTGTCTCTGAGAGAGAGAGACTTCCCTTTTCATTGCTCATGGCAGCAAGCAAGAATAGGAGGGTTCCTCCCCGCAAAAATAGGCAGGTTGGGAGGTGCTTAGGACTGAAGAGAGAGATCACTTTTTTTCTTCTGCGAAAAACAGAGGGAGAGTGGGAGCCTACTGATTTGCTGCTTTTTTTACCAGGGGCTGCCTACTTGCAAAGTGGGCGGCCAGTCACACTTTTACAATGGTCTGAATCTGCTAGTAACTCAGTAAAAGCTTGTGAGTTAAAAAAAAATGCTTACACTGTACTTCCCAGGCGTCCTTGGATGCAACCACATGCACCGATGCAATACAGACATAGACTTCCTCGCGGGAAAGCATATGTTGTCCCCAAAAGCAACCCGCTTTCTCAGAAAGCGTCTGTTTTTCCTCAAAGTTTCCTCTGAACCCATCTTCATTCAAGTGCTTGCTCATCCTTGTGCACTATTCTAACACAGTTCGGAATTTCCTCCCGAGTATGGAATATTCCCTTTTCGATGCCCCCCTGTCACCCACCTTGTCACACATCAGGAATGCTCTCACCTAGTCCTTTCCTACCAAACTTACGGTACAATCTCCTTCGCGATGCTCTATGTCACCCATCCTATGACGCATCAGAGATGTCCGCTCCCGGATGGTCGAATACTTCTTCCCAATGCTCCCTGTCATCATCCGTTGTGACACATCAGAAGTACTGATTCCTGGTGGCCTTACACATATTCCCATTCACAATGCTCCTGTCATTACTCTCAATGATGCACTAGAAATATCTATACTCGGATGTGTTAAGTGAGAAAACCCTCTCACTTAAGATTCCAATAATTCATTTAGAATTATTTTTCCTGGTGTCCAAGCAAGAAAACCCTCTCACCTATAAATCCAATAATTCATTTAGAATCGCTATTTTGTCAAATAAAGTCAATTTAGCAACATCCCTCTCAGTTATAAACAGTCGTCTTCAACTGTAGGGATCCAACTAAACTACCCAGGGAGAAACCATAAAAATTCCAAATCTTGCTCAATGACGAGTTAAGTTGGTTCTTTCTCAAAAGAGAACTCAAAAATTAAATTAAACAAAAATTCAATAATTCAATACTTACGTTACCGGTTCATGTCCTTCCTCTGGTACCTTGAGGATATCCTTCACCAATCATCAATCTTATGAGTCATGTAGGAACTCGTCATTCGCGTCTTTCCAACAGATTGGAATTTTCCTTATCCAAGAATCTGTTAACTCAATTCCGTCCTCTCAACCTTGAGAAGAATAATCTTCCTAGAAATCAATCTAGGTATCTTTCCTTGCCCGTAATCTTGCTTTGTTAGTTTTGAGGATATTAAACCTTTTGTACCCTCCCGCATTGGAAATGTCCAAATCATAAAGCATTAATCTCACGTGAGGATGTCTTCCTTTGGCAAACAGAGTCTGCCAAGTCACTAGAGAAATTTCAAGGCCAGGTCACTAGAGAAAGTTCTTGTTTTGGGCCTTTGCTCAATGTGGGCCGATTGTTTAATCCAAAGATCCCTTGGTGCACCGTGGCACCTCTTTCCGTCTTTTCTGCCTCGAGGTTGTTACCACTTGCAGTATGTTCTTGACGCCCATTAACGTCTCTTCCTTGCGGAGGTCATCAAAAATGTTTCAGCTTGCAAGCATCAATGACGGCTTGCAAAATCTTAGGGAAATAAGATTTTAGCCATAGCATTCTCTGAACGTATGTTCAAACTTGGTTCACAGTAGAGCGAACCTGCCTTGAACATCAAAGATAGTCTCCCATATGTAGTTAAGACACTTCTTTCCATCTTGGAATTGATGAACATAAGAGTTCATGCTCATACTAGGAGTATGTCAATGGTACTTGACCGGCTTATGGAGAAGCGTAGGCTACAACCATAACTTCCTATTTGAGTGGTCAATCCACGTGATGTACCCAATGATCAATACCATCAGAGAATCCCTTCTCAATAGAGACATACAGAGCGACCGAACACATCTCACATAGAGATTCTTGTGTCGGAATATCATGGTGTGCAAAAAGGCGCTCAAGAGAGGTATCCTCAAATGCCAATCCACTTGTTGAAAAGGAAGTTGACTCCTCTCATTCTGGTAAGTAGGAAAAAATTCAACTCGTAGTCGACTCACCTTGACAACAAGGTCTGCATCTTCATGTGTTATTCATGTACCCAAAAGTGTACATAATACTCATGTTGTGTCAGAGCTTTGTAAACTCGGGAGATTTCCTTCTTTTCATAAGATTCTAAGAGCGAACACGCTCAACCAAATGATCCCTCGACTTGGTCCCAGAGCAAACCCGCACATCAAGTAAACAAGGATTTCAAATCTAGAATTCCTTGAGCACAAGCCATAGTCATCTCTGCTCCTTCCTTCACAAAGAGAGTGTTTATTCACTTGTGTGAGAAGAACTACCATATCTTCCCTTAACGGGTAGGGGGTGTGGGCTCATAGGGTACTCAAGCTTAGTAAAAGCTTTTCTTTGCTTGAAAGCTCGGAATGGTTCCTTCATAATGTCCTACCTGCAATAGCACGTAATCTGTTGGAGGATTTCCGGATACCAAATCAATCATTGACCTTCTGGATGGTTAAGCAAAGCAATTCATCGCAATAATTCCTACACTCCAAAACTTTCTCCGAATAACAATGTATCCTGCGAGGAGAGGTAACAAAAATTCGTTGTTTTTGTGTTTAATGGTTCCCGTCCCACTGCACGGATTAGATTCTGTGTAGACTGAGGTGTACACTTCCAGCTTGCATTGTTGACTCCTCCATCCGTTGCAAAGTATCTTGCGGATGCGTCTATGAAGTTCAAGTAAAAGTCCTTCGTTAAATTTCTTCATCTTTTCTTCCTCAGAGAGGTTCAAGAATGGAGCCACCTTGGAAGAGTAAACCGATACATGTCCACGTAATTTGTGACTCGCTTGTACTCTTATTGGGCAAACCTCTTCTCCGATACATTCCTCAAGGTGTATAGGGTAAAAAAATGTCAAAAAATTCAACCTTGATATGAATCCGAGTCGTGTTTTGAAGTCCTTGCAGAGCTTTGGTATACCACCAATTACTTGCAATCCCCTTGAGGTGTTTGGTCACATGTCTCACCTTCGACACTGCTGAGAAATTGCCGTTCGCAAACGCAACTTAACACAGTCGAATGAAAGCGGTAACTTTTCGGACATCTTCCCTTCCGTCAAAAGTATCAAACTTGACTGGAGTGTTCTAAGGTCTAGAGACCTTCTTCATATCCTTCCCAAAATGACGGGATTTCTTGGCTATGATTCTGGACTGATGTTCATGTATATTTTTTGGGTTCTGAAGGATCTTGAGCATACCACTCCTCGGATTCTCTAGGTTCTTGAGCATCATGCTCTTGTCCCCTTCTCAGAGAATCCCAAATCTTGTCGACTTCTTGCAGAGAGAAACATTTTCCCAACTCTGCAAGCTTTTCGTGCAGGACTTAGGGTTCCACTTGCTTACTTCTCTCTTGGCTTGTCACTGCTTCTTTCCATATGTTCCCAGAGTCTTACTCCTTTACAGAGAAAGAGAGAAGACCATGCTCAGATACCACTGTCACAAGCGGGAGTGCATAACAATGTAGAATATACTCAGATAAATAGAATTTATCACTTTATACTCAAGCCAGAGGATATATATATATATATATATATATATATATATATATATATATATATATATATATATATATATATATATATATATATATATATATACACACACACACACACACACACACACACACGAATTAGACAACGGATTACGAACACAGCTTGTACACAACAGATTACTCACACGACAGATCAACAGAAGATCAAGAAGGGACCTCAGCATTGAACAGACACAGCTAAACACAGGATAGACACAGCTAAATCGATTAACACAGATAATCAAGACAAAATTAACACCTGTAATTTAGATTGCTTGCATAGATCGAACAGGGTTACAAGATGAAGGCTAGTGATAGTGCTTGCAACAGAGCTTCTCAGATCTCAGAGATAGAAGGCTTATCAAAGACCCCCCTTTCTACAAATGCAGTTCATCATTATATTCAAGAGGTTGGATAGGCGTTTATGGACACGTGTAAAGAAGGTGCCGATATTTTTAGGTAGTGGAGTACAGCTGTCATTAAGAGACAGTAGGTGAGTGCAATACAAATGTTACATAGTTGTCCAAAAAGAAAAGATGCCTTGTCGAAAGTTTGATAACAATAGGTGAGTGCAATAGAGCTGTTACATAGTTGTCAAAAAGTAAAGATGCCTTGCCGAAAGTTTGAAAGTTGACATGTGAACATTACTCCTCCCCTTTTTTGATACACGAGAGCAAATCAACAATATTATTCGTATGACCTGGCACATACTCGTAAGAGATATCAAAGTGACTGAGTTTATAGAACCATCGAAAAATACCGGTGTTACCGACCTTGCTAGCATTTTTCTCTTCCAAGAATATTCCGAAATGCTTAAGATCACTGCGAAGGGTAAAAGGAACTACCATTAAAATAAGCGAAAAGCCAACACTGAGTTGACTCCTGCCAGTAGCTCTCTCTGGATGGAATGAAATTTTACTTCAGGATCCTTAAATTGGCCGGATGCCCATCGGCAGATGATAGGATCGCTTTCAGTTTCTTCACATAGGATGCCATCTCAAGTTTCTTCGAAGGCATCAGAGTATACCACCAAAGGTTTATCAGATGGGATTTGCAGGGGTGGTAAATGGCAGCAAACCTGCTTTATCTGTTGTATTAAGGAATGTCATCTGGTCAGTCCAGAAGAAGTGGGTGCTGCGTTCTAGTTCCTTGAAGATTAGCAGATCTTTAGCTAGATAAGGATACTGGGGAGCTATCCATTGTAAGCACCCAACGAAAGACTGCAGTTGCTTCTTTTCAGTGAAGATATCAAGAAACTTGGCAACTTATTAAGAACATCAGGCTGCATTCGGATACAGCCCGAGAAAATCTCTACACTGGCAAAGCTCAATTTTCTTTAAACTTAAGACAAGACCAGTGTTTTGCAGTTTCTTTATGAACATATGCAGATGCTTGATGTGACTACTGATATCCTTAGAATAGACTAGGATATCGTCAATATAAAAAAGTAGAAATTCCCTGCAGTCTGCAAAAATCAATTCAATCCTTTCCTGACATAAGGAAGGGGCAGGTTTAATACCCATTGGTAGGACATTCCATTCAAACATTCCCTGGGGTACCACAAAACTTATCTTATGCCGATCAGCCGGATGGATCTTGAATTGCCAAAAACCACTTTTGAGATCAACCTTAGAAAAGATCTTACAGCTTCTGATTCTTCTAAGAAGATGGTCCTTAAGTGATACAGGAAACCTCCGAGGTTCAAGCCAATCATTAATCGGCTTGTAATTGATGACAAGACGCTTCTTTCCCCTTTTCTGCTCAGAGTGATTATTGACGTAGAAAGCCTGGCAAGCAAATGCATTGTTACTAGGAGAAATAAGTCCATCTTTCAGCAGCTGTCCAATTTCCTGATTGCATAGTTTAGTGTCCTCTAATGACATGCCAGGATGTGTTGCTTTTAATCCTGCAGTAGGAGGGTTTCCTGGAAGTGAAACCCAATACTCTTCTCTACCCCACAATTCTAGCAGGTTATCACTAGTCTGTTGTGTTAGCAAGTCTCTGATTGCTTCTAATTCCGTAGAATATCTGCTTTTTTTCATTTGAAACCATTGCTGAAATCTTTCTTCTTTCTGAGGATCACGGAGAGTGGGAATCATCCCCCCCCGAGAAGAAGTGCACCTCTAGATTTTGTGCTTACCTGGTAAGCTATAGCCTTTACATAAAATTGCATGGATAGATCAAGCAAGATAGTAAAAGGCGTGAATTGAGAGACCAGATCTACACCAAGTATAAGATCTGTATTTGGATGAGGGTGCAGATATAAGGTGATCAAAAACTTAGCTTTTCCAATAGCGATTTTACAAGAAACTACCTTTTGAATTCTCCCTCTGGTGTTATTGGCATAGGAAACTGTAATGCCAGAAGGTAGATATTCAATCAAGTGCGGAGGGACAAGGGCTTGATTAATATAGGACATTATAGAGCCTAAGTCCCATAAGACATCCACATGGAATGATTGTGTGTGAGGAAACTTGATCCAAACTTCTGAATAGAATGCTCTATTGAATCTGGGATCAAAGTGAATTACGTCACAAACATTCATAATGTGATCTGTTACCCAATCACTAACAAGCTGAGTAGCTACCTGATATAGGGCTACCATGTCAGAGAGGTTAGTAGCAATAGCATAGGTTTGGTCTACCTTGGCTTCAATAGCAGCCAGCTGAGATTCTATTGTAGTTATGCATTGACTTAGTTCTTTGCAATCTAGATGTATAGCTTCTAGAATGGCTTTATCATTCTTACTGCATACCTGAATAAATTCAGTTGCATGCTCCATTGGTGAATGTCTTGGAGCAGAAGTCGAAGTAGAGGCATGTTCAGTAGCTTTGGATGGTCGCACTATTGGTGGAGGTTGACCGACAAAATCATCACGTTGCTTCATTTGTTGCTTCCATTCGGGCTGATTCACAATATCAGCAGTCCATTCTACCATGCTTCTGAATAGTGGTAGCGGCCGATAGCGTTGTTGTTCCTTCTTAGTAAATTCATCTTCATTGGCCTTGAATTTCTCTGCCATGTATCTAATTCTTCACTGGAGCTGGTAGTAGCCTCTTCTGTTGTAGAAGAATCATACCTTGCAGATTTTGGGAAAGGGTAAGGCTTTTTTACCATGTTTGACATTTAAGTGAAGCTGTCATTGGCTAAACTGTCATCAGAAAAAACAGGTACCTCAATTGGGGTAGACTCTGCAGTAGATTCATCAGAGAAGGAGTCGGTTTCATCAGAGTCGTATAATGAGTATTGCCAAATAGGAAAGTCCTTTTTCTGTAAAACATTGCAGTAGACCAGTTCATACTCATACCTGTCTTTTAAAACAACATTTCCAAACTTTTTCTCTTTCTCTGGGCAGTTAGGAGCAATATGACCAGGTTTACCACGGATGTAACATTTTACCTGTTGTCGTTCCTCTTTACTAAACTTTCTCTTCATCCTAACCACTTTGAATTTCTTTCCGAACTTGTTTCGGTGTTGTTTGACCTTGCATTTGCATTCTTCAGCTTGCTTGCATTCAAACTGTTGAGCTTAGTCTCTTTGGTGCAGAAGCTAGAGCTGAATCCCTTGACCTGTTTAATGTCGCGCCTGACCCGCAGTCGAGCACACTCAAGATCTCTGACTTCATTGATGAAGGAATTTATTGGAGCAATAGAGATATTTTTATCAATATGTAATCCAACAGCTTTAATTCTTTCCTTGATTAAATTGGCAAATGATTTAGGAAAAGAATTCATATAATACTGCTTGTACTCAGCTTTAGAGTAACCACCTGGAAACTGGTACATAAGCTGGGTCATATGCTGCTGATACTTCTTTACCTGCGTAAGATCACAGAGCTTGCTTCGAAAGAAAGCTTCACGATTGCGATCTTGAATCTTGCTGGTCGAATGTAGGAATTGCATTACTAGAGCAGCAAAGAATAAACAAATAACATTGTCGAAGTTTTCTCTACCTTCAGGTCCTCCCTGCATAATTTATGTTTTGCTTTCCACACTTAAGTCATCCCACCATGCTCTTAGCATACCTTGGAATCCAGCTAGAATCATGGAAACAGATTGTCTCTGTGTTAAGTCTTTATACAGGATTCCGTAATGAGCAGAGTTATATGTGAACTCAAACACCTTCCAGATTTCCTCTTGTGAAAGACCATCTATATCTAGTATGGTCATATCACCTATTTTGCTTACCCCTTTGAGACTAGTAGAGGATGAGGTAGGAGATTCCACTTCCATTTTACCTATTTCCCTACTGACAGGGTTCATAATCCTGGTTTCTTCATTGGTACTGATATCTGAGTTCTCACCAGAGGATGTTGTCAGATCTGGAAATATCTGAGATATCTATACATTCATTTCATCTAACTTTGTTTCTTCATAGCCAACACATGCATCATCTTGAAGGACAATCAAGTCGATATCTTCTGGTAGGATTTGTGAATCTCTTCTCTTAGCTGCTGCCTTTCTGCCTAAGTCTGAACCTGTGCATTTTCCCCCAACGAAGATTAGGGTCAAAACCATCAGCTATATCTTTGTCGAGAAATGGAGATATGTGGGGTGGGAATTGAGCAACAGACTCAATGACCAATTTCTATTGAACTGTAGAAAACATTCGAGGGAATGTTTTGTCTTTACTAGTTCTACCAAAACTGATAACAGGTTGTTGCTGAATCTTGGATTCAAGGATAAAAGCCTGTCTAAAGAGAGACATTGGGGAAGCGAAGACTGCTAACTTAGATAATACCTGGTATTGCAAAGCAGCCAATTCCTTGATGGCATTGGTATGCCAATTGGAAGCAGCCTCCAGTGGTTGTATCCTTGAATTAGGAAAAGGCAAGATATATAGTTGGCTCGTAGAGCTATCTTTGTCATTGATTACTTCTTTGGTGAGACATTCAATCCCATTGAAAGCAAAGTCGGTTGCAATTATACGATTGCAGAGTTTACATCTGAATAGACCTTCAAAATCCTTGTAGGTCTCTGGATGTATACACATTAACTTTGGACGAGCTTTGCTTGAAGATACTGCAGAACTAGTTGATGCAGTATTATACTGTGGTGGTGCAAGAACAGAAGCAAGTTCCCATTTTGACTTTGATTTGCCCAAAACTTTATACTGATTGGTAGAGCCTAATCGCTCAATCTTCATAGGCTCAGAGTGTTGCACCTCATTCATCAGAGTTTTGGAAATATTCAATTTCCATTCAGCGAAAAACTGGATTTCGTGCCATACTTTCATGTGCTCGTTCTACGAATGTGTCATGCCAAGGAAGAGACATTGAATGTGACTTCCTTACATACATACTTTTTAGCTTTTAATATCAATCCGCACAAATTCGTGCTCATTCATGAGTGAAACGTTGTCACAAAAATACGGAAGCGTAAACTAGCGTTTAATTCCACTTCAAATACTCAAGAGAATTAGAGGGAGAGAAAAAACTTGACACTCCATTGGGGACCAGAAGATGGGCCGGTCCCCCCCCCCCATAAAGAGAATATCTTTATTACTAAGGGAGAATCTTTACAAGCACAGGAACGGGGCATACGCCCGTCCTTCATTCTTTCTTCTGTTCTGTTCTAACTACTGACTAAGAAAGTGTTTCCACTTTCTTTCTGCTTAGGGGATTTTCCCCTCTTCTGCGAGACTGGTTGGAAGCTCTCGAAAAGAGATTCTATCTTCCAAAACAGCTCATCGGAAGCTCTCACAGAGGAGAGTCCATCTTCCCTTATGTGTTGCCTTCATGCTCATTCATTCATGCATCGAACACAAAAGAGAAACAAGCAAAATGCACACGCACATGCTTGCTGTAATTTTCTGCACATAACCTGAAATTCTTACCTGTGCACACCCCTACGTTGAACCAGAGGTCTTCTTCGCGATGGAATCGCACCAAACTTGATGTAGGCTTAGGATAAGGAGAGAGAAGAGAATTTCTATGGTTGATCTGCTGAAAACAGCTCTAATCGAGGTGAATAGGGGCTGAAAACAGAGAATTACAGCCGCCGCACTCTGCTAAGAGAGCGTCTACGGCAGCTTCTCGCGATGAAACTTCACCAGAAGGTGTCTATGACTGTGAGATCCCTTGTTCTTGACAATGGGAGCACAAGGCTACCACATATGTCGCAAGGGGCTGCTCTCAAGCTTCAATGGAGGGCTCCACCACGTAAAGCACGCTCACATTAGGGGGGGTAGGTGCACTGCCAGCCCTGAAAATGGGGGAGGGGGGGGGGGGGGCTCCTAAATAGCCATCAGGGAGAGGGGGCGCTAGGAAGAGAGAGAGGGTGAGAGTGAGAGTGAGAGTGAAAGCTTGCATTGGTAAGTGTGCCACTTGGCACACTTACTTTAAAACTTAAAAACCATTGAACTTTTGACTTTAAAAACTTCTAGCTCATTAATTAAAAATGTGCAACTAACTAACAAATGCTACCAATGATTCTTTTATGAGAACACCAAAGGTCTGCTGGTGCAATGCCGCACTGGCACTGCACCGCCTTTACCTGTTCACACTCGTCCGGCCCCCTGCCCCAGCATGGACCGTTAAATTTAATTTAACGAAACTTACCCTCAGGCTTTATTAGCTTTATTAACCTTAGGGTCACTGTTCTTAGGACCCCATCTCATTCATGTGCTTGTACTGACGCGCGTATTTTTCCTGAGCCTAAAATCTGAGGCTACTGCTTACCCCTTTCTGAAGACCCGATTTCCCAATCACTAGGGCTTCAGGGTAATTTCTGCTAAGGTCCCTCTAAGGTGTTGTGGCCCGCATTTAGACTCACCTGAGGCCTTAGAACTGCTAGGTCTATTCTGGTGTACACACAACTAATTAGATGATTTTGTTCTCGTAAATAAATTAATTATTTACAAAGTCTGACTTAGTTACATCCCTCTTGGTTCTAAACAGTTGACCTCAATTGTAGAGCGTCAACATAACTGTGCAAGATGTCAGGGTAGTCCTTAAGATCGGACTCAGTCATCCACTTTGCATCTAAAGGAGTGTAATTTTAAACTTGACTAAATACTTTCGATGTAGACTCCCCGACTTGAGTTGTCTCTCCGAGTGGTGTATTATCTGTTCAGGTTGAAGGATTTCCTCAGTCTCTTCGACTTCTGGAGGATCTTCTTGTACGGGCGCCACTGGAGGAGGTCCAACATATGGTCGGAGGAGACTGACATGAAAAGCATTGTGGATGCGCCAATTAGAAGGCAAATCCAATCTGAAAGTCACATCATTCACTTTATCAGTAATTTTGAAAGGGCCGTAAAATCTATGGGAAAGTTTGACAACTTTCCCTTTGCCGACCCGCTTTTTCAATCTAGCTTTTTCAAACCGAAGCAGGACATATTGTCCTTTTTCAAGATTGAGATTCCTTCTGTGTTTGTCTGCTTTTCTCTTCTGTTGCTCTTGAGTACGAAGAATCGCTTGCTTTACTTGTTGATGGGCAATATCAATATTGCGCACAAATTCATCTGCGGCGAAGATGTTTTCTTTGGTCACCATAATAGGAAGTAAGAGTGGCTTCCAATAAATAATTTCGAAAGGGGCTTTACCAGTTGAGGAATGTATGGTATTATTATACGCAAACTCAACTATTGGTAAGTACTGTTCCCATTCGGATTGTCGTTCCGAAACATAGCACTTGAGGAGATCTAAAACAGTGGCATTAGCGATTTCGCTTTGACCATCTGTTTGAGGATGATAAGCTGATGAAAAATCAAGCTTAGTTCCCAAGTTTTCGAACAATGCCTGCCAAAATAGACTAGTCATGCGAGGATCTCTGTCGCTCACAATAGTCTTTGGTAATCCACGGTGTTTAAAAATCTGAGCTAGAAATATTCTAGCCATGTGATCAGCTTTGATCGTCTTCTTTACTGGAAGAAAATGGGCTTGCTTACTGAATCTGTCTACTATAGTCCAGATTGCATCATTTCCATTCTTGGATCGAGGAAGATCCGTAATAAAATCCATGGCAATACTTTCCCATGGCGTGTTAGGCACAAGGAGTGGCTGAAGCTTGCCATAAACTTTATGTCTGTCATATTTTACCTTTTGGCAGATTAAACACTCACGTACATGTTTTTCAATGTCCGCACGGAGTGTTGGCCAAAAGAAATACCTTCGAGGGCACTAGTGGTGGAAGCAATTCCCCAATGCCCGGCATAAGGAGAATTATGTGCTTCATCCATCACCTTTTGTCGTAAGGGCTGAGCTATGCATATTGCTTGTTGACGATAGAGTGTATTATCCCTGATAGAATAAGGTGGCTTTGGGTGACCAGTTTGAAGATCTGCCCAAATTGTGGCGAAGTCTGGATCTTGAGGATACATCTCGCTGAGAGATTCTAGTTCCTCATGATAAATTGTTGTTAGTGCATTGATCTTTGGACGCCTGGAGAGAGCATCTGCAACTGCATTCTTTCTTCCAGAAGTATGTAAAATCTGAAAATGAAACATTGAAAGAAAGTTGGCCCATCTCATCTGCTTTTCTGATAACTTTCTCTATGGGAGAAAGTAGCGAAGACTTTGATGATCTGTCTTGATAATAAAATCAGCTCCTAATAGATAGTGTTTCCAAATGGAAAGAGCATGAATTACTGCCATTAGCTCTTTTTCGTATATGGAGGCATGCAACTCTGCATCTTTAAGGCGCCGACTTTCATAGGCTATCGCGTGACCCTCTTGGTTCAAAAATGCTCCTACACAATCTCCAGATGCATCGCAGTATACCTCGAAAGGTTTGCGAAGATCAGGAACGGTGAGAACAGGTCCGTGACTGAGTAGATACTTCAGCTTTTCAAAAGCTTGTTTTTGTCCAGACCCCCAATGGAATGGAATCTGCTTCTTTGTCAGGTCATGGAGGGGACCTGCTATCGCGGCAAAAGCTCGAATGAAACGCCGATAATAAGAACAGAGGCCAAGGAAACTTCGTACATCATGTACTGTAGTTGGCGTAGGCCATTCTACAACTGCTTGAATCTTATCAGGGTCCATTCTCACCTGGTTGTGAGATACTATATGGCCCAAATAGTGGATTTCTTTTAGAAAGAACTCACTCTTCTTAGCATTCACAAATAATTTGTGTTTGCGTAATTCTTCAAACACTAAGGCGAGATGCTTATAGTGTTCGTCTTCCGTCTCTGAGAAGATTAAGACGTCATCAAAGAAAACGCCTGTAAAGCTTCTATATGAGTGGAAGATTCTATCCATCATTCTGTTGAATGTAGTTGGTGCATTAGTGAGCCCAAAAGGCATCACTAGAAATTTATACAACCCGAAGGTTATCCTAAATGAAGTCTTATGCACATCCTGAGGAGCTATGCGGATTTGATGATAACCGCTCTTCAAGTCTATACGACTAAAGACACTGGCTCCTTGTAACTTATCAAGAATGTCGTCAATCTGAGGGATTGGAAATCGATTCTTGATTGTGATCTTGTTTAGAGATCTATAGTCTATGCACCTGCGGAATGTGCCATCCTTTTTCTGTACTAGCAAGACAGGTGAACAATATGGAGAAGTACTAGGCCTTATTAAACCCTTCTCCAAAAGTTCGTTAACCTGCTTGAGAATTTCCTCTTGCTGCATTAGACTAACTCGATAAGGGGGCTGATTTGGAGAAGAACTTCCTGGGATAAAATCAATTCGATGATCCTCACGTTGCAAAGGTGGGAGTTCATTTGGAAGTTCATCTACAAAACAATCTTTATATCTTTCTATTAACTTAAGTCTTTTTTGCTCTAAAGAGGAAGAAAGTTGTGAAACAGACACATCTCTCTCTCTTGCAAAAATCAAGTACGCTGAAACACACTTTTTCATTTCTTTCTTGATGGCAATGTGATTGGCGATAGGAATACGCCAATCACCTGCATCTGCAAGTACAAGTTACTCCTTTCCTTTATGAGCAAAAGATAAGGTTTTCTGAACATAGTCAGGAATGGGATGCATCTTGTAGTGCCAAGGCATTCCCAAGATAACATCGCATCCTTCAAGTGAAGCTAGTAAGAAAGATTCTTGATCCTTGTAGTCGTCGACCTTTAGATTCAACTTCCCTATGATTGGAGTAGAGTTTGAGTTCTGCCCTTTGAAAGCAGATTGCGCTTGAATAGAGACTCCAAAACGATTGGGCTGCAAGTTCAGGTAGTCAGCTAGCTTGGTAGAGATGAAGTTGTCTGTACTACCAGGGTCAAACAAAATAAGAGCCCGCAGGTTGTTGATACTACCCCATGCTTTGAGAAGAGCTCTTTCTTTTCCATCCTTGGTTGTATTTCCCTGTACATCTGGGACTACATTGGAAGAGGGTGGTTGTGGAGGTTTGGTTGGACAGTCACCCTTCATATGACCAACTTGTCCGCACTTGAAGCATCTTCCTTCACTAATGTAGGTTCGCAACTCAGCAGGAGAGAGATATCTCCCTTTCTTGGGCTGATTTGGCTTTGCTTCTACTTCGGAGGCGGTTCTTTTCTTCTTTTGAGAAGAAGTAGAAGAGGTAGGCTGCTCATGGAGAGCCTTCTGCTTGGCATGGTAAGTGCTTTGCTCCATCTTCCTGGGAGAACCCTTGTCATGTATTCCATCAGCTATGCGGGCTGATTCCATAAGTATCTGCAAGTTACCTCGAGGGTAAAGCTTCATAGCCTTTTGCAAGGCTTCATGCAAACCTGCTTCAAACTTGCGCATCTTCTCCGAATCGTCAATCTTCTTGAAAGGAGTGACTTTCAAGAGAACGTCCCAAAACCTATCCACATAGCGTGGAACAGTTTCGTTCTCTGACTGTGAACGTCGATCCCATTCTTTCTTTACCTCTTCCTCATAGTCTGGAGGAAGGAACTGTGCGTAGAACTCCTTCTTGAAGACAGTCCAATCTTGGGGTTTGCGATCTTCCAGGATAAGGGTTAACCACCAATTGCTGGCGGTGCCTTTCAAGTACAAACTAACATGGCGAAGCTTGGATCTTTCCTTGAAATTCCCTTCTGCAAATGCAACTTCAAATTGGCGGATGAAAGCCAAAGCTTTGTCATTATCACGCCGTCCATTGTAGGTGTCGAATTTCACATCTTTATCTCCCGACTTGAATGTTTTCTGCCTATGGTGTTTCTTCTTATGGTGCTCCTTCTTTCTATGCTTAGACTCCTTGTGGACAGGAGTCCTTTCCCTTAAATGCACTTCTTGCTGCGACGGATCGTCGAGAAACATGTCTTCTGGAGCAACTATGTCATCCAGATCCTTCATGAAAGAGAACTGAGGGGAATCAGGGGGATCCTCCTCTTCAACTTTTGGATTAAACCGCACATGATGTTCTGGAGGTTTCTTCTGCCTCTCGTGCATGCGGGAGGTTCCAATCAAAGGATCTTTCCTTGGTTGTGGCGCCTTTGGGTTCTGCGGGATTTCTCCCGACGCCATCGGCATTTTCTCCTTCCCTTTTTCAAGAGTATGGAGAATCTTTTGGACTTCTGGATGGGAGAAAGCTTTCTGCAACTCTTCCACCTGCTGTTGAAGGAGAGAGAACTCTATCTCGCGTCCTCCCATTTCTGCAGTCTGCCAAGAGTCGTCAATCCCTTCAGGAAGAGAGAAAGGACCTTGCTCTCATACAACTGTCACAAAATACGGAAACGTAAACTGACGTTTAATTGCACTTCAAATACTCAAGAGAATTAGAGGGAGAGAGAAAACTTGACACTCCATTGGGGACCAGAAGATGGGCTGGTCCCCCCCCCATAAAGAGAATATCTTTATTACTAAGGGAGAATCTTTACAAGCACAGGAAAGGGGCATACGCCCGTCCTCTATTCTTTCCTCTGTTCTGTTCTGACTACTGACTAAGAAAGTGTTTCCACTTTCTTTCTGCTTAGGGGATTTTCCCCTCTTCTGTGAGACTGGTTGGAAGCTCTCGAAAAGAGAGTCTATCTTCCAAAACAGCTCATCGGAAGCTGTCACAGAGGAGAGTCCATCTTCCCTTATGTGTTGCCTTCATGCTCATTCATTCATGCATCGAACACAAAAGAGAAACAAGCAAAATGCACACGCACATGCTTGCTGTAATTTTCTGCACATAACCTGAAATTCTTACCTGTGCACACCCCTACGCCGAAACAGAGGTCTTCTTCGCGATGGAATCGCGCCAAACTTGATGTAGGCTTAGGATAAGGAGAGAGAAGAGAATTTCTATGGCTCATCTACTGAAAACAGCCCTAATCGAGGTGATTAGGGGCTGAAAACAGAGAATTACAGCAGCCGCACTCTGCTAAGAGAGCGTCTACGGCAGCTTCTCGCGATGAAACTTCACCAGAAGGTGTCTATGACTGTGAGATCCCTTGTTCTTGACAATGGGAGCACAAGGCTACCACATATGTCGCAAGGGGCTGCTCTCAAGCTTCGATGGAGGGCTCCACCGCGTAGAGCACGCTCACATTAGGGGGGGTAGGTGCACTACCAGCCCTGAAAATGGGGAAGGGGGGGCTCCTAAATAGCCATCAGGGAGAGGGGGCGCTAGGAAGAGAGAGAGGGTGAGAGTGAGAGTGAGAGAGTTAGTTTGCATTGGTAAGTGTGCCACTTGGCACACTTACTTTAAAAACTTAAAAACCATTCAACTTTTGACTTTAAAAACTTCTAGCTCATTAATTAAAAATGTGCAACTAACTAACAAATGCTACCAATGATTCTTTTATGAGAACACCAAAGGTCTGCCGGCGCAATGCCGCACTGGCACTGCACCGCCTTTACCTGTTCACACTCGTCCGGCCGCCTGCCCGGGCACGGACCGTTAAATTTAATTTAACAAAACTTACCCTAAGGCTTTATTAGCTTTATTAGCCTTAGAGTCACTGTTCTAAGGACCCCATCTCATTCATGTGCGTGTACTGACGCGCGTATTTTTCCTGAGCCTAAAATCTGAGGCTACTGCTTACTCCTTTCTGAAGACCCGATTTCCCAATCACTAGGGCTTCAGGGTAATTTCTGCTAAGGTCCCTCTGAGGTGTTGTGGCACACATTTAGGCTCACCTGAGGCCTTAGAACTGCTAGGTCTATTTTGGTGTACACACAACTAATTAGATGATTCTGTTCTCGTAAATAAATTAATTATTTACAAAGTCTGACTTAGTTACAAACGTGCTCAACGTACAATGTCATGCCTAGGAAAAGGGATCACATAAAGATGCTGACGAAAATACAGGAAACAATCACGAAAGAAACACTCGGACAATGCGTACGTACTAATCATGCGAACACATAATACTTCATGTGAGGGTTCTTTGGACCTAGGCTCGAGAGCCAAGATCGGTTCTTCGTGATTGATCGAATCTGCAATCTGGTTAGCTTCGCTAGAAAAAGCATCCACTAACACACCATCCTTGTGAACAATCACATCATCTTCATGCAACTCATCATGCTTGTGAGAAATCACATCTTGATCATGCAAATCATCACGCTCATCATTATCATCCAAATCATCATGCTTATCATTATCATTCAATTCATCATGCTTCTCATAATCATGCAAAATCCTCCGTGTCATGCTTTGGAGAAGAAGAGACTGAGCGAGTCTCCTTCTCCTAAATCCGTTCAATCTTGTCCTTCATATTAGCAATGAGAGAGGGAGAATGAACAACTTCCTCTCCACGAATAACAATGGGAGAGTCACTTTTGGCATTGAGAGTGAAAGTGTTTGCCTCCCAATCAATGCGAGGGTTATGCTCACGAAACCATCAAATGCCCAAAATCATATCACATCCTGAGAGAGGAGAGACAAAAAATTTTCTACGGAAAGCAGCTTGTTGAATTGTAAACAACACACCAAGACACTCCTGCGTGATGAGAGAGTCCATACCGGGAACAAAGCCAGAGACCTAGAGAGGAGATTTCTGACTAACCTCTAGGCGCGCTCTCTCAACAAGAGAGGGACTGATCACATCATGCATACTACCTGGGTCAAACAATATGACAAAACACTGCCCCGTCATATGACCATAACATTCAATGAGAGAATCATCAATGGGAGGGTCAGGAGAAACTTGGGGCACACTCGTATTATCAGTAATTGCATTGACAGAGGAAGTGGGTTATGTGGATTCTTTAGATTCATTTGATTCAAGCTTAGGACATGTTCTTTTTATGTGACCCTTAATGTGACGATGAAAACAACGACCTTCCTTAGAATAAGTGCTTTGCTCTTCCGACGTGATGTATCCTCCTAAAATTCCTTGTGCTACCTTTTCATCTGGAGTGAGCTTAGGTTCACCAATTGTGTTAGCCTTACCCTTAGGTTCTTTTCTGAGAGACTATTGGAAGATTGGTTAAAAGAGTTACCGTTCTTACCGTTCTTACCGTTTTGAGGGTTCTGAGAAGTCTGAGAGGTACCTGATGCCTCCGAAGAAGCTTGCGACGGCATCCTATGTGAAGAAACTTAAAGCGGTCCTATCATCTGTCGATGGGCATCAGGCCGATTCAAGGATCCTGAAGTAAAATATCATTCCGTCCAGAGAGAGCTACTAGAAGGAGCCAACTCAGTGTTGGCTTTTCGCTTATTTTAATGGGAGTTCCTTTTACCGTTCGCAGTGACCTTAAGCATTTCAAAAATTTCTTGGAAGAGAAAAATACTGGCAAGGTTAATAACACCCGTATTTTCCGATGGTCCTATAAACTCAGTCACTTCGATATCTCTTACGAATGTGTGCCAGGTCATAAGAATAATATTGTTGATTTGCTCTCGTGCATCAAAAAAGGGGAGGAGTAATGTTCGCATGTCAACTCTCAAACTTTCGGCATCACATATCAACTTTCAAACTTTCGGCAAGGCATCTTTTCTTTTTGGACAACTATGCAACAGCTTTATTGCACTCACCTACTGTTATCAAACTTTCAGTAAGGCATCTTTTGTTTTTGGACAACTATGTAACAATTGTATTGCACTCACCTACTGTCTCTTAATGACAACTGTACTCCACTACCTCAAAATATCGGCACCTCCTTTACACGCATCCATAAACGCCTATCCAACCTCTTGTATATAACGATGAACTGCATTTGTAGAAAGAGGGGTCTTTGATAAGCCTTCTATCTCTAAGATCTGAGAAGCTCTGTTGCAAGCACTATCACTAGCCTTCATCCTGTAACCCTGTTCGATCTATGCAAGCAATCTAAACACAGCTCTTAATTTTGTCTTGATTCTCTGTGTTAATTGATTCAGCTATGTCTATCCTGTGTTTAGCTGTGTCTATTCACTGTTGAGGTCCCTTGTTGATCTTCTGTTGATCTATCGTGTGAGTAATCTGTTGTATACAAGCTGTGTTCGTAATCCGCTGTCAATTAACATGCCAGGATGTGCTGCTTTTAATCCTGCAGTAGGAGGGTTTCCTGGAAGTGAAACCCAATAGAATTCTAGCGGGTTATCACTAGTCTGTTGTGTTAGCAAGTCTCTGATTGCTTCTAATTCCGTAGAATATTGTCCTATATTAATAAAGCCCTTGTCCCTCCGCACTTGATTGAATATCTACCTTCTGTGTCACGTGACACATCCAACCCTATGTGTCCGTGGACAAGCTACAACATAATCAGGGTTCAGTCCGTTCAGTCAGTCTAGGTTTAGAAGTGATTTGGCACTTTTGTGAGTCTATTCGTAGACTGCATGCCCAGCCACTTAGTGTAGATGCATATCCTCTGGTTGCACACAGCATGGTCATAAGCATTCCCATCAGAATCCTTCAAGGGATTTTTCTAGTGCATTTAGCCTATTTTACCTATTTTTGACATTTTTCACTTATTATTTTTAAGTAACTTTTGTTGGAAAGTAGGTAGGGCAAATTGAGTAAGTTTGTATATAAGCAAACCTAAACTAGCAATAATTGGCAGAAGAGGCAACACGCTCGACAGGCAACTTCTAAGCAGAACCCAAGAGGCCTAGCGTTTTCTGCATCGGCAGGAAAACCCTAGCATTTTTCATCTACAAGACCAGCCTTGGCGATTTGTGCACAGCAGATCAGCCCGGCGTCAACACGACACAGCAGATCAGCCTAGCGTTTTGCATTTGCAGGACATCCAGCGATAGCAAAAGACAATTTCAGCCCTAGCGTTTTTGGTTTGCATCACAACCTCAACATTTTTGCAGATCATCGCGATGGAACATCAAGAACGACCAGCGTTTTCAGTTTTCAGCCCTTAGACACCGTAGATCAAGTCCCAAACCTCGAAGATCTCACCTTTCCACAGCAATTCCTCGCCGCACGGTCAGTTTCCGCAAGGTTTACAGTACCAGCCCAGAAAACGTAGATTTCAGCATCTGCATTTTCAGCACATCATCGTCTCATCGTCCCCATCGACATCGTCATCGACATAGAGTCAGAATTCAGCAGATACAAGATTGGCAGATTTCAGCCCTTACCGTTTTCAGATTTCAGTTGTCCTCATCGTCGTCAACATCGTCGGCAAGTCCAAGCATTGTCGAGATTTGTGCAATCAATAGTAAACCGCTCTCGTCATAGACAGTGGGGCCTTCGGAGGAGGGTTTTACGTCTCTGGTGTCGTATTCTCTTCTCTATGTCTCAGTCTCATGCAACTTCATTCACAGTGTTCATCACTTTGTTTGTGTCCATTCCACTCTCTCACTAAAGGAACGGAAGGCTCTCCCTTCCGTAGGTAAAAGGAACCTTGAGTACAGTTCGGAGCACTCATCTTGCGCAAAGTTCAAACATTCATTCCGCTGCACCTAAGATTGATATTAGAGCTTTGGCAATGTTCTGTATCACTCAAGGAAAGAACAACAAGAACCACATAATTTTTTGTTGTGGTCACACGAACCCAAGTTCACTTGGGCGTGTCGATTCCTAATCGTGTTTTTGAAGAGTGACAAGAATCCCACGAAAGAAGGGCTTGTCCAGCCTCCCCCTGTGCCTCTTTTCACTCATTGAGAGCGGACCGTGCACTTAGCGGCCGGCCAATCGACGTGAGGTGGGCAAAACCAAACTTGGTGTGAGCGCAAGGCCGCTAAGGGGTGCGCCCGCGGAAAAGACTAGAACTCGAGTGAAGAGAAGATCCTTTTCAAACATAGATTGCAAGCGGAAGAAAACCTCAAGAACCTCAAGATCCTCAAGAACCCAAGAACCTCAAGACCCTCAAGAACCCAAGTTTCTCATGAACTTAAGAACCAAAGATCATAGTGCATGGTCATCACTCCAAGCGGAATGGATACTTCGCTTGGAGGCGATGAGCATGAGAGAGGCGAAGAAGAATTTTCCCCACCAGGAGGTTTTTCCGACCCTCCCCCTTCCCCATCTACGCCAAGGATTGCACCAGATCCTATGGAGGCTTGGTGCAAGAGGATGATGGACATGATGACAACGTGGCACGAAGTAAGAATGGCAGTCATGGAGCGTGAGCGCGAGCAATTACGCTTGGAGGCCAAAGAATTTGATCGCAAGTATGCAGAAAGAAAAACAGAATTGGACCGCAAGAACATTGTTCATTCTTCCTCTCTCATTTCTAATGTGCAGGCGAAGATTGAACGGATTCAGGAGAAGGAGACTCTCTCGGTCTCGTCTTCTCCAAAGCAAGACACACAGGATTTGCATGATGAATTGAATGACAAGCAAGATGATTTGCATGATGATTTGAATGACAATGATAAGCATGATGATTTGAATGATAATGATGAGCATGATGATTTGGATGACACTGACAAGCATGATGATTTGCATGATCAAGATGTGATTTCTCCCAAGCATGATGTGTTGCATGAAGATGATGTGATTGTTCACAAGGATGATGAGTTAGTTGATGCTTTTTCTAGCGAAGCTAAACTCGTTGCATATTCAATCAATCACGAAGGATCGATCTTGGCTCTCGAGCCTAGGTCCAAAACACCCCTTCAGGAAGAACCGAGCTTGGCTCTCGAGCCTAGGTCCAAAGAACCCTCACAGGAAGTATTATGTGTTAGCATGATTGATACGCACGCATTGTCCGAGTGTTTCATTCGTATCATTCGTAATCGTTTCCTGTATTTTAGTCAGCGTCTTTATGTGATCCCTTTTCCTAGGCATGACATATTGTACGTTGAGCACGTTTCACTCATAAATGAGCGCGGATGTATGCGGATTTTTCATGAAAAGCTGAAGAGTATGCATGTACGGTAGTCACATTGCATGTCTCTTCCTTGGCATGACACATTCGTAGAAAGAGCACATGAAAATATGAACACCAAGCATGGGCCTTCCGTTGTGAATTGCCACTGTTGATTGCTTTAGATCAAAAGAGAAAGATTCGATCTCATTGTTTGCGTGTGTGTGGTGAACTGTTTGGCACTCCGTCTCTTAGTTCATCTAAATTGCATGCACAGTCTTTGAGCAAGACAATATTTTTTCCAATCACTTAACATGAAATGGGTATGCTCATGTTTTTGTGTTGGAAATGGTTTCACGAATATTCAGCCATGGAGATTCTTGAAGTAGGAAGAAGCATGACTCTCAATGAAGTTGAAGCATCAAAGGAGCCACAAAAGACTTTGTGTCGCTTTCAGCGCAGCCCAAAGAAGAAGACTTTGCAGACCTTTATAAAGTTCAGGTACCGCACGACCCACACATCAAAGTGGGCCGGCGAAGAGTCCCCTCCAAGATTCCGGATGGTATTGGCAATCTCCCCCGACGCCATACAATTCGGTACCAATACCTCACTTTGAAAAGGAGGGGATGTCACGTGACACATCCAACCCTATGTGTTCGTGGACAAGCTACAACATAATCAGGGTTCAGTCAGTTCAGTCAATCTAGATTTAGCAGTGATTTGGCACTTTTGTGAGTCTATTCGTAGAGCGTGCATGCCCAGTCACTTAGTGTAGATACATATCCTCTGGTTGCACACGGCATGATCATAAGCATTCCCATCAGAATCCTTCAGGGGAATTTTCCAGTGCGTTTAGCCTATTTTACCTATTTTTGACATTTTTCACTTATTATTTTTAAGTGACTTTTGTTGAAAAGTAGGTAGGGCAAATTGAGTAAGTTTGTATATAAGCAAACCTAAACTAGCACTAATTGGCAGAAGAGGCAACACGCTCAACAGGCAACCTCTAAGCAGAACCCAAGAGGCCTAGCGTTTTCTGCATCAACAGGAAAACCCTAGCGTTTTTCATCTACAAGACCAGCCTTGGCGATTTGTGCACAGCAGATCAGCCCGGCGTCAACACGACACAGCAGATCAGCCTAGCGTTTTGCATTTGCAAGACATCCAGCGTTAGCAAAAGCCAATTTCAGCCCTAGCGGTTTTGGTTTGCATCACAACCTCAGCGTTTTTGCAGATCATCGCGACGGAACATCAAGAACCACCAGCGTTTTCAGTTTTCAGCCCTTAGACACCGCAGATCAAGTCCCGAACCTCGCAAATCTCACCTTCCTGCAGCAGTTCCTCGCCACACGATCAGTTTCTGCAAGGTTTACAGTTTCAGCCCGGAAAACGCAGATTTCAGCATCTGCGTTTGCAGCACATCGTCGTTTCATCGTCGCCATCTACATCGTCATCGACATAGAGTCAGAATTCAGCAGATACAAGATTGGCAGATTTCAGCCCTTAGCGTTTTCACATTTCAGTCGTCTCGTCCTCGTCCTCATCGTCGGCAAGTCCAAGCATTGTAGAGATTTGTGCAATCAGTAGTAGACCACTCTCACCATAGAGAGTGGGGCCTTCGGAGGAGGGTTTTACAACGTCTCTGGTGTCGTATTCTCTTCTCTGTCTCTGTCTCATGCACCAGTGTTCATCACTTTGTTTGTGTCCATTGCACTCTCTCACTAAAGGAACGGAAGGCTCTCCCTTCCGTAGGTAAAAGGAACCTTGAGCACAGTTCGGAGCACTCATCTTGAGCAAAGTTCAAACATTCATTCCGCTGCACTTAAGATTGGTATCAGAGCTTTGGCAATGTTCTGTATCACTCAAGGAAAGAACCACAAAAACCACAGAATTTTTTTTGCTTGTTGTGGTCGCACGAACCCAAGTTCACTTGGACGTGTCGATTCCTAATCGTGTTTTTGAAGAGTGACAGGAATCCCACGAAAGAAGGGCTTGTCCAGCCTCCCCTTGTGCCTCTTTTCACTCATTGAGTGTAACAAACTGCTGACGTGTCAAAGCCTAAAGAATGGAGCCAACTTACAGATGATGTGGCTGCCCGAGAGCAAAAACCCTAACCCTAATTTCTGCCAAAAACCCTAACTGCTGAAACCCTAATTCTGAAAACCCTAACCCTAGAACCTGCAAACCCTAATTCTGGAAACCCTAACCCTAAAACCTGCAAACCCTAATTCTAGAAACCCTAAGAAGAACAAGCAACAGAGGAAGAAGTCCTACCAACTTATGGGGACCCCATCCGATGGGACCCCAAGTGACATAAAGGCATTAAAGCAGAACACACTCAAAAGACTTTGTACATCAAAATATGATGATGTGGCACTTGTACGGACGTCCCGGAATTTGCGGCGGATTTTTAGGAAAATCCCGAAATTTTAGGAAAGTGATTTTTTGGGGTCAGCTTTTCATATTTGATGCTTTTAAGCTTTGGGCCTTTAAATATGAGCCTTGGGGGCCCTCTCTCGCACTTTTTAGCGCGTAGATTGCAAAGCATGTGCTCCTCGGTTGTTGTACTTTGTGAATCGGCAGTAATATAAAGAAATACCGAAAGGGGCGCCAAGGTTTGGGGCCAATAATCTCTGGGGTGGAATTCCGCCACTTCGTGTCGCGTGTCGTCTCTCTCTCTCTTTCAGTTCAGTTGTTGTTGAAGTGCTAAAAGTTTGTTCAGCCTGTTCTTTTCTATTGGCACGTGGTGCTCGTCTTGTGACAGTGGTATCAAAGCATCGGGCGTGTGCTTTTCTGAAAGCATACCGGTCCTACAAAAGAGCAGACAGAGCTATTGGAATTGAATTATATTTGAGGTATCAACCACTCCCACCCTTACTTCATCGCGCATCGGGCACGCTCCCGTCTTCACTGCTCATGTCTTACAGGGCATAAGCCAATTAAGATCCCTGGCAAGAGAAGGATCCAGATTTGTTTTAAGTCATTGTTTTTCTCAGAAGCAATGCCATGCAGATGTTGATGTCTACAGCTACCAAGCAACATACTCCAAGTACTTGGCAAGCTTTCAAGAAAATTTTGCCCAAAGTTATATGGTTTCTCACATCTTCCTTCGGAGTGCAACTTCTGGCAGAGTGGGGTATCCTGAAATGCTTGCCATAGAAACCCTAGCAGATTATAACTTGAAGTTTTTCGACATCTCCCAGTAGATGTCTCTTCACGAGCAGATGACCTTGGAGGTTTAGTGTGATTGCTATCTCTTGGGATTACCATCGCCGCCAAAGCAACACTGTTTGTCCACGAGCTGATGGACCATGCCGTGCTCGGCTACGACCTCATGGAAGGAACCTACCCCTAATTTTTGGTGCAGGTTTCAAGATGGAAAGTTCGACTTTTCGAGCTCGACTAATGTCGAGATTGCTTTTTAAGTTTGAGTTTTGTTTGATCTTGTTTGGTGATCCTGTTTGGAATTTGTTTGAAATGGATGGTATCTGTTTTGGTGCCGATTTGAATTGTTTGACTCTGGTTTGATACTGGTTTCAATGATTGGTGATTTTACTCCCGGGTGAAGAAGTGAGAAATACTGTTTTGGTATTGTTTGAACCTCAGAACCACGCAGGCCGATGCTTGGGGAGCGTTTGGTTGTATGCTTGTAAAATAACTGTTGTTGTGACTCCCGGCCCGGACCTGGATGGTTATACGGGAGGAGTATTAAGAAGTCTGAGCAGTGGTTACTCTCAGCACCTCCAAACGACGTAGGCTGCGGTCTGGGGGGCGTTTGGTTGTAAAAGGCCTCTATATCTCCCGGCCCGGATCTTTTTAGGTTATGCGGGAGGAGTGATGAGGGAGTGGTTGAATATCTCCTGGCACGGACCTTGTTAGGTTATGCGGGAGGAGTGTTCATCGGCGGATGTATGTTTCTATGTCTTGTAACATGCATATGTGAGCATTTGTGTTGCATTGTGATGTGCCAACCACTGAATATTCCCAATTGGATGAGATTGCCTGGGTATGTAATTTTAGTGTATCAAGACACCCATGGAAGATCAGTACGGTCTGGGTGTGATGGCTAATTTTACTACGCCGGAATATCAAGAGTTCCGATCTGGACGAAAGGAGAAGCTAACTCCTTGATCAAAACAGCCAATAGGAGCAGCTAACTCCTTGATCAAAAGAGCAGAAAGGAGAAGCTAACTCCTTAATAAAAAGAGCAAACTGATTGTCTCTCGGAATGACCCTCGAAAATTTTTGAGCTAACTTGAGTTGTTTTGCAGATATGCTGTAATCGCGGACGATTACTCTCTTTCAAGAAGGGGAGATGTAACAAACTGCTGACGTGTCAAAGCCTAAAGAATGGAGCCAACTTATAGATGATGTGGCTGCCCGAAAGCAAAAACCCTAACCCTAATTTTTGCCAAAAAGCCTAACTGCTGAAACCCTAATTCTGAAAACCCTAACCCTAAAACCTGCAAACCCTAATTCTGGAAACCCTAACCCTAAAACCTGCAAACCCTAATTCTAGAAACCCTAAGAAGAACAAGCAACAGAAGAAGACGTCCTACCAACTTATGGGGACCCCGTCCAATGGGACCCCAAGTGACATAAAGGCATTAAAAATAAAGCAGAACACACTCAAAAGACTTTGTACATCAAAATATGATGATGTGGCACCTGTACGGACGTCCCGGAATTTGCGGCGGATTTTTAGAAAAATCCCGAAATTTTAGGAAAGTGATTTTTCGGGGTTAGCTTTTCATATTTGATGCTTGTAAGCTTTGGGCCTTTAAATATGAGCCTTGGGGGCCCTCTCTGGCATTTTTTAGCGCGTAGATTGCAAAGCAAGTGCTCCTCGGCTGTTGTACTTTGTGAATCGGCAGTAATATAAAGAAATACCGAAAGGGGCGCCAAGGTTTGGGGCCAATACTCTCTGGGGTGGAATTCCGCCACTCCGTGTCGCGTGTCGTCTCTCTCTCTTTCAGTTCAGTTGTTATTGAAGTGCTAAAAGTTTGTTCAGTCTGTTCTTTTCTATTGGCACGTGGTGCCCGTCTTGTGACATTGAGAACGGACCGTGCACGTAGCGGCCGGCCAATCGACGTGAGGTGGGAAAAAGCAACCTTGGTGTGAGCGCAAGGCCGCTAAGGGGTGCGCCCGCGGAAAAGAGTAGAACTCGGGTGAAGAGAAGATCCTTCTCAAACACAGATTGCAAGCGAAAGAAAACCTCAAGAACCTCAAGATCCTCAAGAACCCAAGAACCTCAAGACCCTCAAGAACCGAAGTTCCTCATGAACTTAAGAACCAAAGATCATAGTGCATGGTCATCACTCCAAGCGGAATGGATACTTCGCTTGGAGGTGATGAGCATGAGAGAGGCGAAGAAGAATTTTCCCCACCAAGAGGTTTTTCCGACCCTCCCCCTTCCCCATCTACGCCAAGGATTGCACCAGATCCTATGGAGGCTTGGTGCAAGACGATGATGGACATGATGACAACGTGGCACGAAGTAATAATGACAGTCATGGAGCATGAGCGCGAGCAATTACGCTTGGCGCGAGCCTATTCCACAGGTTATGCCAGTTCAGCCCGCCACCTTTCAGAGCCAGCATGCTGTCTTGAATGGACAGGGAGCTGTATACCAGGCTATGCATTCAGTTTTTCCACCACCCACGGTACATCCTGGGTATTTCGGCGGTGGATCAGTGTTCCAAAGTATGGCTGGTTATGCGTCTGGAAGTCAGCCGTACATGCCAGGAACAGTGTTCGGGGGTATGCAAGGCATCATGCCAAACCCCATGTATGGTAATATCGGCATGCAGCAGGGTTTTCAGAGCAACCACGGCCAGTTTGGGGTGCCACAGGGTCATTTTGGCATGGCTGGTTTTTCTGGACGGCAGCCAGATATCGCACCTCTGACGCAAAATGTGAATGGCCAACACGTGCCGATGATGCCTAGTACAGTGCCCATGTTGCAGACCATTCCGTATGACAATTTGGGGGCACTAGAGAAGCCGAAGGCTTACAAAGAAGGTGGTGCAGCGGTAAAGTTCAGTACCTTCAGTGGTTTCGAGGACAAGACAAAGGAACTCACTTTCCTCCTGCAGTTTGATACAGCTTATGCGGGAGGGAATTTTACAAAGGCCTCGAAGGTCAGGAAAGCTGCCACTTTCTTAAAGGACAATGCGCTTACATGGTGGACGACATTGCTAATGCAAGGACAGGCACCCGCCACTTGGGTTTACTTCAAGCAAATGTTTGCATCTGCTTGGCTATCAAATGAATTTGAAGCCGATGTCCTGACAGATTGGCACCAGCTTACGGCAGCTTCGTGCAAGAGCTTGCTGGAGTACAATAGGAGGTTTTGTAAAGCATTACTCACAGTGACCTCCTACAGATTTGTGCCATTGACAGAGCAGATAGAGAAGTACTGTTGTGGGCTGCCTAAAGGGCTTCGCGATTACTGTACAAAGAACAGAGTGGCTACCCTTACTCAGCTTATGGAAGTTGCGAACACTGGTCTTGCCTTGTTGAAAGGAGAGGACAGTGGATTTCCGAGCAGTGACAAAGGAGGGCAGCAAAAGAAAAATTCAGCGAAGAAGCCCTTTGTGAAAACAGCTCCTGATGCATCACAGGGGTCAGAAAAGGCCACCAAAGATAAGGATTCAGCCGAGACTTCTGGAGCGCAGGCAAAGAAACAGAAAAGGAAGCCTTTTGTGCGCAAGTCGCTCGAGGAAAACAAGGTCCTAATGGCTGAGAACAAATGCTTTATATGCGAGCAGCCTGGTCACTTTTCTATCAATTGTCCACAAAGGAAAAGGCCAGCTGACTCAGAGGATAAAGAAGACCAGAAAGGCAAGAAGCCAAAACCCACGGCACGTTTAGTGCCAGACATGGTGGGTGACAGGCCCAGCACAAATGCCAGTGAGTTATGCAGGGCATGGGGTAAAGTTAGGAATCAGACGGCACTCATCTTTTTTGATCCAGGTGCCCCACTCTCGTCGGCGAGAGTGGTCTACTTATGATTGCACAATCTAGTACAAATGGTATGCATGAGACTGATGCAAGTCTAAGCTATGTCAACGATGACGACGGTAATGGCGAGGCCGACACTAGGGCTGAAATCTGCAATCCTTTATCTGCTGTCCAAAAACACTATGGGATGAAATCTGCTATTGCCGAAAAAACGCTGATTTTGGGGCTGTTTCTTGATGATCTTTGTCGCTGAAAATCTGCAGGTTTAGGGCTGAAAACTGAGGTTCTTAAGGGCTGAAACTGATGGTCGTTCCGGGCTGAACTGATGGTCTTTCTACTGCTGAAAATCGTCAGGGCTGAATGCTTATAAAGGCTGGAATCTGCAAATGCTGGGAACTTCAAAAACGCTAGGGGAAGAGATCTCAAAAACACTAGCTGATGGGATCTGTGGCGATGGTACCCTGATGCAAAAACGCCAGGCTGTGGTAGGCTAGGGCGATGATGCCTTGTCGAGAAAACGCTAGGCTGATGCACTCCAGAAACGCTAGGTGGCTGATGGTCTTTGCTTGGAGGAAATCCACCAAGTTCTTGTTGGAGAAGTTGCCTGCTGAGCTTGGCTCCTGTTGCCTCTTCTACCATTTAGTGCCTCTTCTGCCATTTAGTGCTAGTCTAGGTTTGCTTATATACAAACTTACTCAATTTGCCCTACCTACTTTCCAACAAAAGTCACTTAATAATAATAAGTGAAAATGTCAAAAATAGGTAAAATAGGCTAAAATTCCCCTAACTGATTCTAATGGATTCTGATGGGAATGCTTATGATCATGCTGTGTGCAACCAGGGGATATGCATCTACACTAAGTGACTGGGCATGCACGGTCTACGAATAGACTCACAAAAGTGCCAGATCACTTCTAATCTAGACTGACTGGACTGACTGAACCCTGATCATGTTGTAGTTTGTCCACGGACACGTAGGGTTGGATGTGTCACGTGACAGTTAGGCACATATACCAAGTACGGATAATAAGGGTATCCATATGGGCTCCAACCATTGTAGCCTGGTGGCGGTGGCGGTGGTGGTGGTCGGGGTGGCGGGGGCGGTGGGGGCAACGACAGTGGCAAAGGCGGTTGCCCAGGGTCAGGGTCGAATGGCTACACCATATTCCTAAAAACTCCGTCGATTGGAACAAGCGGTTGAGAAGATTGCCGGTTGGAAGCTCTCGTACTTTCTGGTGCTAGAGAAGGAGGTACCACCTGGAACGTCACAGGTGGTAACATGTAATTCAAAAACTGTTGAAAACTTTGCAGCATTGGAAGAATCTGTTGAGGATGCCGCACAAGAATGTTGTGAAGCTCGTCCAGAGGAAACTGCAAATATTCTGTTGAATCCATGAACGCCATGTCTTGGGTTCTTAATGGCTTATGCCCTGTAAGACAGAACGGTGAAGACAGGAGCGCGCTCGATGCGCAATGAAGTAAGGGTGGGAGTGGCTAATAAGTTCGGGGTCGTAGCACGAACATTCTTCAAATAGAAGTCCAGTAGCCTTTGGAAACGTTGGTTTGCTCTGTCTGTTCTTTCGTAGGACTGGTATGCTTTCAGACTTACGTAGGGGGGCTTTATAGAGGCCTCCAAGGTCAGGTAAATCTTACTTGAAGAAAAGTTGAAGGAAAGTAAGAGTAACAGTTGAAGGAAATCATACAAATCATACAAGGAAGCTGAAAGTACCAAACTTCACACTTGCACCACCTTCCTTGTATGATTTTGGCTTTTCTAGGACTCCCAACCTATCATTGGGAATTGTCTGCAACATGGGTACAGTGGTGGGGATCATCTGTGCCCCTTGGTTGTTGACATTTTGGTTCCCAGGTACCATGTTTGCCTGCTGGTCGAAAAAACCAGCCATACCAAAAGCGGTCTGCGGCACCCCAAACTTGCCTTGATTACATTAAAACCCTTGTTGAAAGCCCATATTGCCATGGGGTTTGGCAAACCCCCAAAGACTATTTAGGGCATGTATTGTTGGTTTCTAGGCGCATAACCAGCCACGCATTGAAACACAGATCTACCCCCAAAATACATAGGATGTACCGTGGGTTGTGGAAAAACCTGATGCATAGCCTAAAAATTAACTCCCTGTCCACTTAAGCCAACAATTGGACTCTGAAATGTGGTTGGCTGAACTGGTAAAGCCTGTGGAATTGGCGTCCTAACCACCTGTTCGCGGAAATAAGGAATTTGTCTTGGAGCCGCTCCTTGCCCTGCTGAGACGCATAAGGGACCTTGGCTTGAGCCTCAACAAGCTCTACTGCATGAGAAAGTTTCCTTGTCTGCTGTAACACTCATGGAGCTTGCAGAAATTTCATAATGGATTTTGCACCAATCGAGAAAACACATTCACAACAACAATCGACGGTGTCCTGAACGCATCCTCGTCTAGTTGCCAAGTCATAAACCCTTGAACTCGTGGAGCATTCACATCAATGAAAGGTACAGACACTGGTGGCCGCAAACTTGCGAAAACCTCGAACACTGCAGGAACAACTTGTCTGTACTGTGAAGAGGAACCCTCTTCCTTGGTGTCATTCGCTCTGTCAGCCATAGTGTAATTCCGAGTTCCTGTGCTCTGTGTCTTCGCCGAAAACCAACCAAGGCTTACTTTTTGAGGAAAAAGTGACTCTGTCCCGGCGATGGAGCCATGAAACCAGCCGGTAGACTCGCTAAAGGGCGGTAGACTTTGGCATTCACCAGATCTTTACACTGTTTAACTTGAACTTTCCGGCACAAAGGAACTTCACGAATAAACCTATGACTGAAATTCAACGCTTCAAGACACTTCACGACTTGGTAGCAAGAGCGCTCCCAAGTAGACAGCGACACCCTATAGGCCCCAAAGACAAGCGCCCTTTCGGTCTTTTTTCTTATTACAACAAACAATCGGAACGCTTTCACATAACTCTCACCAAGCTGTCCAAACCTGTCCATGACCGTAATTGCAGGTTTTGACCAAATTTCGACAACATAGGGGCACCAAAACCCCTGTGGTCAAAAGTACACGTCTAGGACACTTTCCCTCGCATTCTGAAAGCTTTCCAATGAACTTCAGGTCAATTTCAGCATGCTATAATTCCCTATTTTGTCACTCTCAAGTGCCCAAAGCCCTGTTTAAGCATCCCAAGGCTTTCCCGAGGCTCCCTTGGTGATTTCTTGCAGTTTAGGTGCGAAACCCTAAACTTGCAAAAAAACAAAGCAGGCTGTAATTTTCAGTTTTGGATCGTTTTGAGCGGAGCGAACACATCTACGCATGTCTCAGGATCTCTTTCCTTGGTAAACGTGCATAAAACCTCCCAAACTATACATGGTCACTTGAGAAGCCGAACTAGTGGGGCATTACCATATGTGCAAAGGGGGGGGAGAGATGCCCGAGAGCAAATCATCGCTGCATGAGACAAGGGAGAAGGCATGCTTTCCATTAAAGTCGTGATCACTTGCACCCACTACTCAAACACACTAGAGTTCACAATGATAAAAATCAGCCTCCTCTCTCAGTTTTGGGTGTGTGTTGGCTTGCAAGTTACTCTCCTACTGCCATATGTCCAGTTTGCCCCTTGTGAGTTAATTTCCTAGTACCCACCAACTTATGAAGTGTGGCGAGGGGCCTAAATGACTTTGAGCTGAGCCTAGCCAACCTTTTACTGCTTGAATTTCAGTGCCGACGAGCCCAACCAGCTCATGGCGACCTAGCCTTCACTGTTGCGGCTGAAACTTTCGGTCATCCGTTGTTTCACATTGGTCATACAATGTCCGACCATTTGTGACTTCAAAAAGAGGGTCCCAAAAATCAAATAAAAACCAAGAGAAATAAACTAACAACTAAGGTTAGTGGTTGTCACGGCCTTGTGACAAGAAGTTTCCCTTGCCTTACATCAATGAACATTTTGATCAGTTAATGGGTGCTAAGGTGTTTTCAAAGATTATTTTGAAATCCGAAATCACCAAATTCACATTCGCATTGGTGATGAGTACAAGACAGTCTTTCGAACAAAGTATGGCCATTACGAGCTTCTCATCATACCTTTAATGCCCCAGCCACTTTTATGAGAAATAATGACCTTGATGAACAAAATTTTGGGTCCTTACTTGGACAAATCTGTGATAGTATACCTCGATGATATTCTCGTCTTCAACAAAACTTTGGTAGATCACAAACAGGATTTACAGATTGTCTTTGAAGTTCTACGTATAAATGTGTAATACATCAATAAAGAGAAAAGCCAGTTTTTCACGGACCATGTGGTGTACCTTGGTCATATCATTTCTGGTAATAGAGTTGTTATGGAGCCCAAGAAGATTCAAGTCATTGTGGATTGGCCTTTATCTCTTACCACTTTAAATGTACGTTCTTCCTTGGGACTTGCCAATTTTTATCATTCCAAAGTACACAATTCCCAGACATTGTTGCTTCTTTAACGGCATCAACAAAGCTGACAAAATTCAATGGTCTACTGGAGTCGAAAGATTTAAAGCACTCCTTGACAACAACACTTGTCAAGGACGACTCGATCATTCAGGAAGAACCGATCTTGGCTCTCGAGCCTAAGTCCAAAGAACCCTCACAGGAAGTATTATGTGTTCGCATGATTGATACGCACGCATTGTTCGAGTGTTTCATTCGTGATCGTTTCTTGTATTTTAGTCAGCGTCTTTATGTGATCCCTTTTCCTAGGCATGACATATTGTACGTTGAGCACGTTTCACTCATGAATGAGCACGGATGTATGCGGATTTTTCATGAAAAGCTGAAAAGTATGTACGTAAGGAAGTCACATTCCATGTCTCTTCCTTGGCATGACACAGTTTCCGAACGAGCACATGAAAGGATGAGCACCAAGCATGGGCATTTCCGTTGTGAATTGCCACAGTTGATTGCTCTAGATCATAAGAGAAAGATTCGATCTCATTGTTTGCGTGTATGTGGTGAACGGTTTAGCACTCCGTCTATTTGTTCATCTACGTTGCATGCACAGTCTTTGACGAAGACAATATTTTTTCCCTTCGCTTTACATGGAATGGGTATGTTCATGGTTTTGTGTTGGAAATGGTTTCACGAATTTTCAGCCATGGAGACTCTTGAAGACGAAAGAAGCACGACTCTAGAAGAAGTTAAAGCAAGGAAGGAGATTCAAAAGATTTTGTGTCGCTTTCGGCACGGCCCAAAGAAGCAAGTGTTGCAGACCTTTATGAAGTTCAAGTACTGCACGACCTACACATCACAGTGGGCCGGCGAAGAGTCCCTTCCAGGATTCCGGATGCTATTGGCGATCTCCCTCGACGCCATACAATTCGGTACCAGTACCTCACTTTGAAAAGGAGGGGATGTCACGTGACACATCCAACCCTATGTGCCCATGGACAAGCTACAGTATGATCAGGGTTCAGTCAGTCAAGTCAGTCTAGAATAGGAAGTGATCTGGCACTTTTGTGAGTCTATTCGTAGATCGTGCATGCCCAGTCACTTAGTATAGATGCATATCCTCTAGTTGCAGACAGCATGATCATCAGTATTCCCTTCAGAATCCATCAAATTCAATTAGGGGATTTTTCCAGTGCATTTAGCCTACTTTCTCTATTTTTGACATTTTTCACTTATTATTTTTAAGTAACTTCCCAACATAAGTAGGTAGGACAATTTTGCTAAGTTAATATATAAACAAACCCAAGTTAGCACTTTCTAGCAAAAGAGGCAGAGGAGCTCCCGCTCAACAGGCACCTTCTCAACAAGAACCCATCAGAACCCTTGGCGTTTTGGTGTTCCCTCATCGCCACAGATACCCCAGCGTTTTTGGATTCCCTCAGCACCTCCCCAATACCTAGCGTTTGCAGATTTGCTTGATCGCCATCAGCACTCAGCCCTAGCGTTTTCCAGACCATCGCCAGCAGCACCAGAATTTCAGCATTTTTACTAACGCTAGCAGATCAGTTCAGCGTTTTTGGTTTTCAGCCATTGTCGCATCAGATGCAGCAGCGTGTTCGGCTTTGAAGACGGTAGTAGATTCAACCCTAGTTGGTTGCAGAAGACCCCCATTTTCAGCCCATAAAAACGCAGCCAAAACAGTCATTTTCAGCCACCGAAACAGTCCCGAAATTCAGCAGATAGAAGACCACAGATTTCAGCCATCAAGTCGTCGTCGTCATCGGCATAGTCCAAGTTGCATCAGTCCATTGCATACGCATTGTACCACTTGGTGCAAACAAAAGTAGACCACTCTCGCCAACGAGAGTGGGGCCTTCGGAGGAGGGTTTTAAGTCTCTGGTGTCGTATCTCTCTTCTCTCTCTATCTGTCAGACTCATACACTTGCACGCACAATGTCCATTCACTTTGTTTGTGATCATAGCACTTTCCATTAAGAACGGAAGGCTCTCCCTTCCATAATAACTAAAAGGAACCTTGAGCACAGTTCGGAGCACTCATCTTGAGCAAAACGCAAACAATCATTCCGCTGCACCTAACACTTGCCGACGATGAGGACGACGACGAGACGGGCTGAAAACTGAAATTGCTAAGGGCTGAAATCTGCAAATTTTTATCTGCTGAATTTTGACTCTTTTCCGTGACGACGGCGATGACGATGATGCAACGACGACGGACTGAAAACGCAGATGCTGAAATCTGTGTTTTCCAGGCTCAATCTACAAACTGCAGTGGATCTGACCGTGCGGCGAGGATCTGCTACGGGAAGGTGAGATCAGCGAGGTTCGGGGGTTCTTCTGCGAGTGCTAAAGGCTGAATACTAAAAACGCTGGTCCTATGGCTGATTTGCCGCGATGATCTGCAAAAACACTGAGTTGCCCTGTAGATGCAAAAACGCTAGGGCTGTTTCTTGTCCTGCTGCAAAAACGCTAGGGAATCTGCAGAGTCTGAGGTCGCCCGGTTGGTCTGCAATGCAAAACGCTGGGGCCGATCTGCAATGGAGAAAAACGTTGGTTGTTCTTGGCTAAAACCGTTAGGTTTATGCTGTGGAGCAAAAACACTAGGCCTCTTGGGTTCTGCTGAGAAGTTGCCTGCTGAGCGAGTGCTCCTGCTGCCTCTTCTGCAAGAAACTGCTAGCGCTAGGTTTGCTTATATACAAACTTAGCAAAATTGCCCTACCTACTTTCCAACAAAAGTCACTTAAAAATATTAAGTGAAAAATGTCAAAAATAGGGAAAATAGGTCTATGCACTAAAAAAAATGCTACTGATGGGATCTGACTGGAATCTGATGGTCATGTTGTGTGCAACCAAAGGATATGCATCTATTCTAAGTGTCTAGACATGCACGGTCTGCAAACAGACTCACAAAAGTGCCAAATCACTTCCTATTCTAGAGTGACTTGACTGAACTGAACCCTAATCATGCGGTAGCTTGTCCACGAACACATAGGGTTGGATGTGTCACGTGACATCCCCTCCTTTTCAAAGTGAGGTACTGGTACCGAGCATGATCATCAGAATTCCCATCTGAATCCATTAGAATCAGTTAGAAGACCACAGATTTCAGCCCTAAAGTCGTCGTCGTCACCGTCGTCGTCATCGGCATAGTCCCAGGTTGCATCAGTCATTAGCATACCATTTGTACCAAACTGTGCAATCATATGTAGACCACTCTCGCCGACGAGAGTGGGGCCTTCGGAGGAGGGTTTTCAACGTCTCTGGTGTCATATCTCTCTTCTCTCTCTATCTCTCAGTCTCATTCACTTGCACGCACAGTGTCCATTCACTTTGTTGTGATCATAGCACTTTCCATTAAGAAAGGAAGGCTCTCCCTTCCATAAGAACTAAAAGGAACCTTGAGCACAGTTCGGAGCACTCATCTTGAGCAAAGCGCAAACGATCATTCCGCTGCACCTAACATTGGTATCAAAGCTTTGGCAGTGTTTTGTATCACTCAAGGAAAGAACCACAAGAATCACAAGAATTAATTTTTTTTTTGCTTGTTGCGGTCGCACGAACCCAAGTTCGCTTGGGCGTGTCGATTCCTAATCGTGTTTTTGAAGAGTGATAGGAATCCCAGGAAAGAAGGGCTTGTCCAGCCTCCCCTTGTGTCTCTTTTCACTCATTGAGAGTGGACCGTGCACTTAGCGGCCGGCCAATCGACGTGAGGTGGGAAAAAGCAACCTTGGTGTGAGCGCAAGGCCGCCAAGGGGTGCGCCCGCAGCAAGGAGTAGAACTCGGGTGAAGAGAAGATCCTTCTCAAACGCGGTTTGCAAGCGAAAGAAAACCTCAAGAACCTCAAGAACTTCAAGAACCCAAGACCCACAAGAACCCAAGTCCCTCGTGAACTTAAGAACCCAAGACCCGCAAGAACCCAAGCTCCTCGTGAACTTAAGAACCCAAGACCACAAGAATCCACAAGAACCACAAGAACCCACGACTTCAGAATGGTCATCACTCGAAGCGGAATGGATACTTCACTTGGAGGTGATGAGCATGAGAGAGGCGAAGAAGAATTTTCCCCACCAGGAGGTTTTTTCGACCCTCCCCCTTCCACATCTACGTCAAGGATTGCACTGACTCCTATGGAGGCTTTCGGCAAGAGGATGATGAACAGGAAGTTAGAAAGCGAAGAAAGAATAGCAGCCATCAACCGCAAATATGAACAAAGAAAGGCAGCCATAGAGTGTGAGAGCGATCAAGCACGTTTGGAAGCCAAAGCAAGACTAGCAGAATTTGATCGCGAGAACAAAGCAAGAATGCAAGAGTTCTTGCGACACTTTTCTCAAGTTCAGGCACAGATGCAGGAGAATCAGGCGAAGGAGACTCTCAGTCTCTTCTTCTCCAAAGCAAGACACACATGATTTGAATGACAATGATTTGCATGATGATTTGGATGACAAAGATAAGCATGATGGTTTGAATGATATTGATAAGCATGATGATTTGGATGACAATGACAAGCATGATGATTTGCATGATGAAGATGTGATTTCTCCCAAGCATGATGATTTGCATGATCAAGATGTGATTTCTCACAAGCATGATGAGTTGCAGCCTATTTTCCCTATTTTTGGTATTTTTCACTTTTTATTTTTAAGTGACTTTCCAACAAGAGTAGGTAGGGCAATTTTGCTAAGTTAATATATAAGCAAACCCAGGTTAGCACTCAATGGCAGAAGAGGTAGCAGGAGCTCCACGCTCAACAGACAACTTCTCAGCAAGAACCCGCAGTACCCTCAGCACCTGCAACTCTTGGCGACCTCCCTCCCCAAGCCTAGCGTTTTCAGTTTTGCCATCGCCAGCCCCCACCTTTGCTTGGCGTTTTCAGCAATACCTTACCGCAGCAGATACCTAGCCCTAGCGTTTTGGGTTTCCCACTAAGCCCTTGCGTTTTTGCATACCCTCAGCACCTCCACACTTCCCTGGCGTTTTCAGCCATTCCTTGATCGCCAGCAGTCCCAGAAAGGCCAATGTTTTTCCCTAGCGTTAGCAGATGCAGCAGCGTTTTTGGTTTTCAGCCATTGATGCATCAGATGGTCAGCGTTTTCAGCCCTATTGGACAGCAGCAGATTCAGCCCTAGTTGGGTGCAAAAGACCCCCATTTTCAGCCCATGAAAACGCAGCCAAAACAGTCATTTTCAGCCACCGAAACAGCCCCGAAATTCAGCAGATAGAAGACCACGGATTTCAGCGCTAAAGTCGTCGTCGTCACCACCATCGTGGTCATCGGCATAGTCCCACGTTGCATCAGTCATTTGCATACCATTTGTACCAGATTGTGCAATCAAAATTAGACCACTCTCGCCGACGAGAGTGGGGCCTTCGGAGGAGGGTTTTACAACATCTCTGGTGTCGTATCTCTCTTCTCTCTCTATCTCTCAGTCTCATTCACTTGCACGCACAGTGTCCATTCACTTTGTTGTGATCATAGCACTTTCCATTAAGAACGAAAGGCTCTCCCTTCCATAAGAACTAAAAGGAACCTTGAGCACAGTTCGGAGCACTCATCTTGAGCAAAGCGCAAACAATCATTCTGCTGCACCTAACAGGGACTCTTCGCCCACCCACTCTGATGTGTGGGTCGTGAGGTACTTGAACTTCATAAAGGTCTGCAACGCTTGCTTCTTTGGGCCGCGCCGCAAGCGACACAAAGTCTTTTGGGGCTCCTTGATACTTCAACTTCGTCTAAAGTCATGCTTCTTTCTTCTTCAAGAATCTCCATGGTTGAAAATTCCTGAAACCACTTCCAACACAAAAACATGAACATACCTATTCCATGTAAAGTGACTGGAAAAAATCTCGTCTTCCTAAAAGATTATGCATGCAATGTAGATGAATCAATAGACGGAATACCAAACCGTTCACCACACACACGCAAACAATGAGATCGAATCTTGTCTTGCTGATCTAAATCAATTAACTGTGGCAATTCACAATGAAAATGCCCATGCTTAGTGCTCATACTTTCATGTGCTCTTTCTACAACTGTGTCGTGCCAAGGAAGAGACATGAAATGTGACTTCCTTGAATACATACATTTCAGCTGAAAAATCCGCATGCATTTGTGCTCATTCATGAGTGAAACGTGCTCAACATACAATATGTCATGCCTAGGAAAAGGGATCACATATAGACGCTGACTAAAATACAGGAAACAATCACGAACGAAACACTAGAACAATGCGTGCTGACAAATCATTCAAGCACATAGTACTTCTTGTGGGGGTTCTTTGGACCTAGGCGCAAGAGCCAAGATCGGTTCTTCTTGATTGGTCGAATCTTCCTATGTGGGTTCTTTGGACCTCGACTCGAGAGCCAAGATCGGTTCTTCGTGATTAATCGAATCTACAATGAGGTTAGCTTCACTAGAGAAAGTATCCACTAACTCATCCTGCTTGTGAACAATCACATGTTCTTCATGCAGATCATCATGCTTGTGAGAAATCACATCTGGATCATGCAATTCATCATGCTTGTCATTGTCAGCCAAATCATCATGCTTATCATCATGCAAACCCTGTGTATCATGCTTTGGAGAAGACGAGACCGAGAAAGTCTCCCTTCTCCTGAATCCGTTCAATCTTCGCCTGCACATTAGAAATGAGAGAGGGAGAATGAACAACTTGCTCTCCACGAACGACAATGGGAGAGTCACTTTTGGCATTGAAAGTGAACATATTTTCCGCCCAATCAATGAGAGGGTTATGCTCACGAAACTATCAAATGCCCACAATCATATCACATTCTGAGAGAGGAGAGACAAAAAAATTTCTACGGAAAGCAGCTTGTTGAACTGTGAACAACACATCAAAGCATTCCTTCGTGATGAGAGAGTCCATACCGAGAGCGAAGCCAGAGACCTCGAGAGGAGATTTTTGACTAACCTCTAGGCGGGCTCTCTCAACAAAAGAGGGACTCATCAAATCATGCCACTGCCTAGGTCAAACAATATGACAACGCTGCCCCGTCATATGACCATAACATTTAATGAGAGACTCATCAATGGGAGGGTCAAGAGAAACTTGGGGCACACTCATGTTCTCATTTATTGCATTGACAAAGGAAGTGGTTCTGTGGGTTCTTAAGGTTCATTAGATTCAAGCTTAGGACATGTCCTTTTTATGTGACCCTTCATGTGACAATGATAACAACGACCTTCCTTAGAATAAGTGCTTTGCTCTTCCGACGTGATGTATCCTCCTAAAATTCCTTGTGCTACCTTTTCATATGGAGTGAGCTTAGGTTTAGCAATTGTGTTAGCCTTACCCTTAGGTTCATTGGTAGAGTTCTTTTCTGAGAGACTGTTGGAAGATTGGTTAGAAGAGTTACCATTCTTACCGTTCTTACCATTCTGGGGGTTTTGAGAAGTCTGGGAGTTACTTGTCGAAGTCTTGTTCTCCTTAAGCTTTCCCTTGTTGTGCTTCATCTCCTGTGCGAGAGCAATCGCTACCGCCTTGTTGTGATCGATTGGAACGAGCACCTCGACATCGTACTTGATATACTTGTCTAATCCATAAAGGAATGCCTCCATCCGCTCCGCATCCGATTTGCGTAATTGAGTGCCAAGCTACAAAACACGATTAGAGAAAGACATAACTGGCATACCATTTTACTTGAGAGCGCGCCAATCGCCCTTGAATCGTGCGAAGTACTAAGCTGGAATAAACCGCGCCTTGAGCTTGTCTTGGAAATCAGCCCCTCTGAAGGAAAGGGACGAATTTGTCGACTTCCTCTAGGTGCGCGGCTAACTATGCCTCTTGCCATGCATGGTACCAATTGATGATATCACCGGCAAGGTACATAGCTGCTATTTCCTGTCTTCTTAGTTATCGCAAAATAAGCATTAAATTGATGCAACCAAGAATGAATAACCGTAGCATCCATCTTACCATAATACTTACTGAAAGTCAACTTCTCTGTGACGGTGTTGTTGGAGTGTGAATCGCGGCTTGCGCCACTCGAGGAACTACCAACATCTTTGGCTGGTTCAGACTTCGAGGCAGAACCTATCGAACCAATTCTTGAGTGCGTAGGTCTCTTTGAACCTCACGATCAGCCTCCAAGGCCGCTCATCTTGCTTCGGCTTCCTTCTTTCTTTGTGCTTTTCTTTCTTTTCGTGCATGGCGCTCGCATTCCAAAGCAATGCGAGTCGCTTCTTGTTGTTCTACTTTTTTTTCTAGTTGTGCCATCGCAACGCGATTCGTTTCTTGTTGTTGTGTCATCATCTCCAACATCGACTTGACCAAAGCCTCCATAGGATTCGATGCAAACCGTGGCATAGATGGGGAAGGGGGAGGGTCAGAAAAACCTCTTGGTGCGGAAAATTCTTTGTCACCTTCTTCATGCTCATCACCTTCATGCAAAATATCCATTCCGCTTTGGGTGATGACCATACACTGAAGTCGTATGTCCTTAAGTTCACAAGGAACATGGGTTCTTGTGGGTCTTGGGTTCTTGGGTTCTTGAGGGTCTTGAGTTCTTGAGGTTCTTGAGGGTCTTGACGTTCTTGAGGGTCTTGAGGTTCTTCTTTCGCTTGCAATCTGTGTTTGAGAAGGATCTTCTCTTCACCCGAGTTCTGCTCTTTTTCTCGGGCGCACCCCTTGGCGGCCTTGCGCTCACACCAAGGTTGCTTTTTCCCACCTCACGTCAATTGGCCGGCCGCTAAGTGCACAGTCCGCTCTCAATGAGTGAAAAGAGGCAAAAGGGGAGGCTCGACAAGCCCTTCTTTCTTGGGTTTCCTATCACTCTTCAAAAACACGATTAGGAATCGGCACGCCCAAGAGGACTTGGGTTACGTCCGACCGCAACAAGCAAGACAAATTGTTGTGGTTCTTTCCTTGAGTGATACCACAGTACACTGCCAAAGCTCTGATACCAATGTAAGGTGCAACGGAAGTGAATGTTGAACTTTGCTCAAGATGAGTGCTTCGAACTATGCTCAAGGTTCCTTTTACTTATGGAAGGGAGAGCCTTCCGTTCTTAATGAGAGAGTGCAATGGACACAAACAAAGTGAATGGACACAGTGAATGGAAGTGCATGAGACTGAGAGATAGAGAAGAGAATACGACACCAGAGACGTTGTAAAACCCTCCTCCAAAGGCCCCACTCTCTATGGCGAGAGCGGTCTACTTATGATTGCACAAATCTCTACAATGCTTGGACTCGACGACGATGAGGACGACGACGAGACGGCTGAAAACTGAAATCGCTAAGGGCTGAAATCTGCAAATCTTTATCTGTTGAATTATGACTCTGTGTCGGCGATGACGGCGATGCAACGACGACGCGCTGAAAACGCAGATGCTGAAATCTGCATTTTCCGGGCTGAATCTGCAAACTTCGCTGGATCTGACCGTGCGGCGAGGATCTGCTGCGGAAGGTGAGATCTGCGAGGTTGGGGGGTTCTTCTGCAAGTGCTAAAGGCTGAAAACTGAAAACGCTGGTCCTATGGCTGATTTTGTCGCGATGATCTGCAAAAACGCTGAGTTGTCCTGCAGATGCAAAAACGCTAAGGCTGTTTCTTGTCCTGCTGCAAAAACGCTAGGGAATCTGCAGAGTTTGAGGTCGCCAGGTTGGTCTGCAATGCAAAACGCTGGGGCTGATCTGCAATGGAGAGAAACGCTGGCTGTTCTTGGCTGAAACCGTTAGGTTTATGCTATGGAGCAAAAACGCTAGGCCTCTTGGGTTCTGTTGAGAAGTTGCCTCTTGAGCGAGTGCTCCTGCTCCTGCTGCCTCTTCTGCAAGAAAGTGTGCTAGCGCTAGGTTTGCTGATATAATAAGTGAAAAATGTCAAAAATAGGGAAAATAGGTCTATGCATTGTAAAAATGCTATTGATGGGATCTGACCGGAATCTAATGGTCATGCTGTGTGCAACCAGAGGATATGCATCTATTCTAAGTGTCTGGACATGCACGGTCTGCGAACAGACTCACAAAAGTGCCAGATCACTTCCTATTCTAGACTAACTTGACAGAACTGAACCCTGATCATGTTGTGGCTTGTGCACGGACACATAAGTTTGGATGTGTCACATGACAAAATCCCAAGCAAACATAGACTTTCCACGCACGTTAGAGATCTTTGCAAAACCTGGCAAGAAATTGCAGCTCGCTGGATTCTCTGTTTTGCGCTCTGATTCGCGTGCCGATCACTTTTTTGGGTAGCCCTCGAGCTCTCGCACCTATAGGGTCACTTGCCCCTTGAATTAGACGAGATTCCTCACGGGAAATCTCTCTAAATTGTCATGTACAAGCACCCAATGCTTTCCCGAGGCTCCCCTGACAAATAAACGATCCGAACACTGACACCTAACGCACACCAAGCTGTCCAAACTTGTCCATGGCTGTAATTGCAGGTTTTTGACCCAATTTCGCCAACATAACAGTGCAAATAACCCTGTAGGTCAAAAGTACACGTCAAGGACACTTTCCCTTGCGGTATGGAAGCTTTCCACTGCACTACATGTCAATTTCAGCATGCTGTAATTTTTGCCACTATTCGGTGCCTACTGCCCTGTTCACGCATCCCAAAGACTTTTTTCCGAGGCTCCCTTGGCAATTCCCTGCAGTTTAGGTACGAAGCCCTAAACCTGCACAAAAACACAGCAGGCTATAATTCTATGTTTTGGGCCGTTTCGAGCGGAGCGAGCACGCCTATGCGTCTCAGGTGCTCCCGCACCCAATGGGACAGTTCCCTTTCAAATCAGACGAGTTTTCACGCAAGAAAACTCTTCGTTTTCGCATTCCTTCGCGATGGAACTATGCGTACCTGAAGGGGATTAGCAATTAGCTAATCTGGTTCGTGTACAGAAGGCTTTTGCCTTGGCAAATACGCATAAACCCCCACAATTGTACATGGTCATCTGAGAAGCCCAACTAGTGGGGCATTACCATACATGCAAAGTGCGCGAGAGTAAATCGTCGCGCTACATAGAGAAAGGGAGAAGGCAAGCTTTCCATTAAAACTGTGATCACCTGCACCCACTACTCACACACACTGTAGCACTTAATGAACAAAATCAGCCTCTTCTCTCAATTTGGGCGCCCCCTCTTCATGCAGATCTGGCAGAATGTTTTAGAGCCGCCATGTGTCCCTTATGCCTCTTTTGAGTTAATTTCCTAGTACCCACTAACTTATAAGTGTAGCGAGGGGCCTAAATGACTTTGAACTGAGCCTAGACACCCTTTTACTACTCGGATTCCAATGCCGATTGGCCCGACCAACTCGTGGTGACCTGCCCTTCCCGATTGTGGGTGAAACTTACGGCCGTTGGCCATTTCACACTGGCCATACAATGTTCGATCATTTGCAACTTCAAAAAGAGGGTCCCAAAAATTAAACAAAAATCATCGGAAAGAAACCAACAACTCAAGTTAGCAATTGCCACGTCCTCGTGACATACCGCCCTCTTAAAATCGCAACGTACTCAATTGCGTGCCATATATACATGCCATAGATGATTTAGTGTGGTAAGCACCCTTTTATCATCGCATGTATCCGCAAGAAAGACTGTCAAAACATGTGTACAAATGACTTAATGAGACCTTCATACTTTTGGTCAAACAATGTACACTGCTGTTGCACAGAATCCATGAGTACACTTGATGTGCTAGCTCTATCATTACCCCTCCTTTGCAGACGTTGGGTTGGGGTATATGTAGCTTGTAACCCAAAGGCCTCAAGGTATAGCTGCAATACATTTGGTGACTCTGACAGTTCATGCTCTTTGCATCCATAGGTGGATAGTTCTTGAACTTTATCAAATAGCATCTTGCAACCTATCCCTTAACTTTTACATGTGCAAAAGGCTCTTGCCTCTGCAAACGAGCATAATTCCACAACACTACGACGTACCACCCACGACCAAGTAAGCTCAAATTTTAAGATGATTTACCACAGAATCCAAGCAATCACCTTAGAGAATCGGCGAGCAGTGTCACCTGGCAGACCACATCACTCTCGTAGGAGATCTAGTGGCCAATCTACCACTGTGAGACCTCTCCCTATCTCATCTTGGTTCATACTTGCAAACCCTCAAAACGCAGCAGAAAATCAGCCCTAATTTGAGAGCGAACATACGGAATTTCCTGTCTGTCCTGTGAAGAGAAACCCTCTTCCCTGGTGTCATCCGTCCTGTAAGCCATAGTGTAATTCCAAGTTCCTGTGCTTTGTATCTTTGCTCAACAACCAACCAAGGCTCACTTCTTGAGGAAAAAGTGATTCTGTCCCGGCAACAGAACCATGGAACCGGCCCATGGGGCGGTAGGCTTTGGCTTTCACTCGATAACTTTACTTTAACTCTATGGCACAGAGAAACTTCACGAATAAACCTCTAACTGGAATTCAACACTTCAAGACATTACACGGCTTGGAAGCTAGAGCGCTACCAAGCAGACAGCGACACCCTATTGACCCCAAAGACTGGCGCCCCTTTCGGTATTTCTTTATTCTTATTATACTTGAGAAAAACCTGTAAACTTCTACAAGCTGTCCCACTTTTATCAGGCTGAAATTCCTCTAGTCCAACCCGATTTCGGTAACATAACCACAGTAGAAGTCTCCACCGACAAAATCCCAAGCAAACATAGACTTTCCACACACGTTGGAGCTCTTTGCAAAACTTGACGAGAAACTACAGCTCGCTGAATTCTCTGTTTTGCGCTCCGATCCGCGTGCAGATCACTTTTCTGGGTAGCCTTTGAGCTCTCGCACCTGTAGGGTCACTTGCCCCTTGAATTAGACGAGATTCCAAACGGGACATCTCTCTAAATTGTCCTTTACAAGCACCCAATGCTTTCTCGAGGCTCCCTTGACAAATAAACGATCCAAACGCTTACACCTAACCCTCACCAAGCTGTCCAAACATGTCCGGCAATGGCACCATGAAACCTGCCTGTGGGGCGGTAGGCTTTGGCTTTCACCCGATAACTTTAACTCTATGACACAGAGGAACTTCACGAATAAACCTGTGAGACTGGAATTCAACACTTCAAGACATTACATGGCTTGGAAGCTAGAGCGCTACCAAGCAGACAACGACACTCTATTGGCCCCAAAGTCTGGCGCCCCTTTCGGTATTTCTTTATTCTTATATACTTGAGAAAAAACTGTAAAATTCTACAAGCTGTCCTACTCTTATCAAGCTGAAATTTCTCTACTCCAACCAGATTTCGGTAACATAACCACAGTAGAAGTCTCCACGAACAAAATCCCAAGCAAACATAGAGTTTCCACGCACGTTAGAGCTCTTTGCAAAACCTGGCGAGAAATTGCAGCTCACTGAATTCTCTGCTTTACGCTCTGATCCGCGTGCTGATCACTTTTTTGGGTAGCCCTCGAGCTCTCGCACTTGTAGGGTCGATTGCCCCTTGAATTAGACGAGATCTCTCGTGGGAAAGGTCTCTAAATTGTCATGTACAAGCACCCAATGCTTTCTCAAGGCTCCCCTGACAAATAAACGATCCGAACGCTTACACCTAACCCTCACCAAGCTGTCCAAACTTGTCCATGGCTTTAATTGCAGGTTTTTGACCCAATTTCGCCAACATAACGGCGCAAATAACCATGTAGGTCAAAAGTACACATCAAGGACACTTTCCCTTGCGGTATGAAAGCTTTCCAATGAGCTACATGTCAATTTCAGCATGCTGTAATTTTCTGTTTTGCCACTGTTCGGTGCCTATTGCCCTGTACACGCATCCCAAGGGCCTTTCCGAGGCTCCCTTGGCAATTCCCTGCAGTTTAGGTGCGAAGCCCTAAACATGCAGAAAAACACAGCAGGCTGTAATGCTCTGTTTTAAACCGTTTAGAGCCGAGCGAGCACGGCTACGCATCTCTCAGGTGCTCCTGCACGCAATGGGACAGTTCCCTTTCAAATCGGACGAGTTTTCACGCAAGAAAACTCTTCCATTAAAGTTGTGATCACCTGCATCCACTACTCACACACACTATAGCACTTAATGAACAAAATCAGCCTCTTCTCTCAATTTGGGCGCCTCCCTCTTCATGCAGATCTGGCAGAATGATCTGGAGCCGCCATGTGTCCCTTATGCCTCTTTTGAGTTAATTTCCTAGTACCCACCGACTTAATAGTGTAGCAAGGGGCCATGTGTCCTTTATGCCTCTTTTATGTTAATTTCCTAGTACCCACTAACTTAATAGTGTAGCAAGGAGCCTATACACCCTTTTACTACTCGGATTCCAGTGCTGATTGGCCCGACCAACTCGTGGTGACCTCCCCTTCCCGACTACAGGTGAAACTCTCGGTCATTGGCCATTTCACACTGGCCATACAATGTCCGACCATTTGCAACTTCAAAAAGAGAGTCCCAAAAATTAAACAAAAATCGTCGGAAAGAAACCAACAACTCAAGTTAGCAATTGCTATGTCCTCATGACAATGTGCCTAGTCTTCAAAATGTGGTTGCAAATGCTTTAGGCCGTATGACTTGAGCCACAAATTTTACCATAAGAAATGTGCAAATAGGAATTCCTATGTGTTTCAAGAATGAGTATTTGACAGATAGAGACTTTTGAGCCCTCAAGTGTCACGTGACACAACCAACCCTATGTGTCCGTGGACAAGCTAGACCAAGGTTCATTTCAATCAAGTCAGTCTAGAATAGGAAGTGATCTGGCACTTTTGTAGTCTGGTCGCAGACAGTGCATGACCAGTCACTGAGTTTAGATGCATATCCTCCGGTTGCACACAGCATGATCATAAACATTTCCATCAGAATCTACCAGGGGAATTTTCCAGTGCTATAAACCTATTTCCCCTATTTTTGACAATTTTTACTTATTGTTTTTAAGTGACTTTTGTTGGAAAGTCGGTAGAGCAATTTTGCTAAGTTGTATATAAGAAAACCTAGCGCTAGCACTTTCTGGCAGAAGAGGCAACAGGGACCTGACATCCAACAGTGCACCTTCTCAGTAAGACTCGCCTGGCAAGAAGACATAGCGTTTCAGCCAACAGACCCCAGACCCCAAACAAGCCTAGCGTTTTTCAGCACAGACTCAGCTTTGGTGTTTTGCAGTTGCAGATCAGCCCTAGTGACAGCAAGACAAAGCAGATCACTAGCGTTTTTGCATCAGCACAGCATTCAGCCCTAGCGTTTTTGGCACAGCAAAGCACCTAGCGTTTTGCAGTTCCTCCGCGACGGAATCAGCAGAAGCATCAGCGTTTTCCGTTTTCAACCCATAGACACCGCACATCAAGTCCCGAACCTCGCAGATCTCACCTTCCCGTCGCAGATCTTCGCCGCACGGTCAGATCCGCGAAGTTTGCAGTTTTAGCCCGGAAAACGCAGCTTTCAGCATCTGCGTTTTCAGCGCGTCGTCGTAGTACCGTCGTCATCGACATCGTCATCAACATAGAGTCAGAATTCAGCAGATAAAGATTTGCAGATTTCAGCCCTTAGCATTTTCAGATTTTAGCCCGTCTCGTCGTCGTCGACATCGTCGGCAAGTCCAAGCATTGTAGAGATTATGCAATCAATAGTAGACCACTCGCCATAGAGAGTGGGGCCTTCGGAGGAGGGTTTTGACAACATTCCGGTGTTGTATTCTCTTCTCTCTCTATCTCTCAAGCTCATGCACCTTCACGCATAGTATCCATTCACTTTGTTTGTGTTCATTGCACTCTCTCACTAGAGGAACGGAAGGCTCTCCCTTCCGTAAGTAAAAGGAACCTTGAGCACAATTCGGAGCACTCATCTTGAGCGAAGTTCAAACATTCATTCTGCTGCACCTTACATTGGTATCAGAGCTTCGGCAGTGTTATGTATCACTCAAGGAAAGAACCACAGAAAATGTTTTTGCTTGTTGAGGTCGCACGTAACCCAAGACCTCTTGGGCATGTCGATTCCTAATCGTGTTTTTGAAGAGTGACACGAAACCCAAGAAAGAAGGGCTTGTCGAGCCTCCCCTTGTGCCTCTTTTCACTCACTGAGAGCGGACCGTGCACTTAGCGGCCGGCCAATCGACGTGAGGTGGGAAAAAGCAACCTTGGTGTGATCGCAAGGCCGCCAAGGGGTGCGCCCGCAGAAAAGAGCAGAACTCGGGTGAAGAGAAGATCCTTCTCTAACACAGATTGCAAGCGAAAGAAGAACCTCAAGAATCTCAAGACCCACAAGAACTCAAGAACCCCAACAACTAAGACCCGCAAGAACCCAAGTTCCTCGTGAACTTAAGAATCCAAGACCACAAGAACCCAGAAGAACCCCGGACTTCAGTGGATGGTCATCACTCGAAACGGAATGGATACTTCGCTTGGAGGTGATGAGCATGAGAGAGGCGACAAAGAATTTTCCCCACCAGGAGGTTTTTCCGACCCTCCCCCTTCCCCATCTACGACAAGGATTGCCCTAACTCCTATGGAAGCTTTCGACAAGATGGTGATGGACATGAAATTAGCACGCGAAGCACGAAAAGCAGAAAGAAAGGCAGAACACAAAGAAAGAATGGCAGCCATAGAGCGTGAGCACGAGCAAGCGCGCTTGGAAGCCGAAGAAAGAAAAGCAGAATTTGATCGAGAGATCAAAGCAAGAAAAGCAATGAACGACCGACACATGAAAGAGATGTTGCGACTCTTTTCTCAAGTGCAGGCACAGATGCAAGAGATTAGGGAAAAGGAGACTCTCTCAATCTCTTCTTCTCCAAAGCATGACACGCAGGATTTGCATGATGGTTTGAATGATAATGACAAGCATGAAGAATTGCATGACAATGACAAGGATGATGATTTGCATGATGATCAAGATGTGATTTCTCACAAGCATGATGATTTACATGACGATGACGTGATTGTTCACCAAGATGATGGTTTAGTTGATGCTTTTTCTAGCGAAGCTAACCTCATTGCAGATTCGATCAATCACGAAGAACTGATCTTGGCTCTCGAGTCGAGGTCCCCAAAACCCCCACAGGAAGATTCGATCAAACAGGAAGAACCGATCTTGGCTCTTGAGCCTACGTCCAACGACCCCTCACAGGAAGTACAATGTGTTCAAATGATTCGTCAGCACGCATTGTTCAAGTGTTTCATTCGTGATCATTTCCTGTATTTTAGTCAGCGTCTTTATGTGATACCTTTTCATAGGCATTCCATATTGTCCGTTGAGCACGTTTCACTCATGAATGAGCACGGATGTATGCGGATTTCTCATGAAAAACTGAAAAGTATGCATTCAAGGAAGTCACATTCCACGTCTCTTCCTTCGCACGACACGGTTGTAGAAAGAGCACAAGAAAGTATGAGCACCAAGCATGGGCATCTCCGTTGTGAATTGCCACAGTTGATTGATTTAGCTCAAAAACACAAGATTCGATCTCATTGTTTGCGTGTGTTTGATGAACGGTTTGGCACTCCATCTATTTGTTCATCTATATTGCATGCACAGTCTTTTAGGAAGACGAGATGTTTTCCACTTTACATGGAATAGGTATGTTCATGTTTTTGTGTTGGAAGTGGTTCAAAAATTTTCAACCTCGGAGATTCTTGAAGAAGGAAGAAGCAAGACTCTAGACGAAGTTGACGCATTGAAGGAGCCACAGAAGACTTTGGGTCGCTTTCGGCGCGGCCCAAAGAAGCAAGCATTGCAGACCTTTATGAAGTTCAAGTATCACACGACCAACATCTCAGAGTGGGCCGGAGAAGAGTCCTTTCGAGGATTCCGGATGTTGTTGGCGATCTCCCTCGACACCATACAATCGGTAGGGGATGTCACGTGACACATCCAACCCTATGTGTCCGTGGACAAGCTACAGCATGACCACGGTTCAGTTCAGTCAAGTCAGTCTGAAGTAATCTGGCAATTTTGTGAGTCTGTTCGCAGACCGTGCATGACCAGTCACTTAGATTAGATGCATATCCTTCGGTTGCACACAGCATGATCATAAGCATTTCTATCAGAATCCATCAGAATCCACCAGGGGAATTTTCCAGTACATTAAACCTATTTTCCCTATTTTTTGACAAAAATTTCACTTATTATTTTTAAGTGACTTTTGATGGAAAGTAGGTAGGGCAATTTTGCTAAGTTGTATATAAGAAAACCTAGCGCTAGCACTTTCTGGCAGAAGAGGCAGCAGGGACCTGGCATCCAACAGTGCACCTTCTCAGCAAGTGTCCCCCGACAAGAAGACATAGCGTATCAGCCAACAGACCCCAGACAAGCCTAGCATTTTTCAGCACAGATTCAGCCTTGGCGTTTTGCAGTTGCAAATCAGCCCTGGCGACAGCAGGACCAAGTAGATCACTAGCGTTTTTGCATCTGCATCAGCATAGCATTCAGCCCTAGCGTTTTTGGGACAGCAGAGCACCTAGCGTTTTGCATTTCCCCCGCGACGAAATCAGCAAAAGCATCAGCGTTTTCAGTTTTCAGCCCATAGACACCGCAGATCAAGTACCGAACCTCGCATATCTCACCTTCCCGTCGCAGATCTTCGCCGCATGGTCAGATCCGCAAAGTTTGCAGTTCCAGCCCGAAAAACGCAGATTTCAGCATCTACGTTTTCAGTGCATCGTCGTCGTGCCGTCATCATCGACATAGAGTCAGAATTCAGCGAATAAAGATTTGCAGATTTCAGCCCTTTGCATTTTCAGATTTCAGCCCGTCTCGTCATCGTCCTGATCGTCGTCAACATCGTCGGTAAGTCCAAGCATTGTAGAGATTGTGCAATCAATAGTAGACCACTCTTGCCATAGAGAGTGGGTCCTTCAGAGGAGGGTCTTGACAACATTCCGGTGTCGTATTCTCTTCTCTCTCTATCTCTCAGGCTCATGCACCTTCACGCACAGTGTCCATTCACTTTAATTGTGTCCATTGCACTCTCTCACTAAAGGAACGGAAGGCTCTCCCTTCCATAAGTAAAAGGAACCTTGAGCACAGTTCGGAGCACTCATCTTGAGCAAAGTTTAAACATTCATTCCGCTGCACCTTACATCAAGTCTCTTAACTCCTAAGCCTGCAAAGATAAAGCATTTATGTTCCTCATAATGGATCTTTGAGGAAAATTTTGATTTAGGAACATCATGAAATTCCATTCGTTGCTCACCCTGGAATAAACAAGACATATCAGCTTTTGTCAGCAACATATTTTTGGCCTCAGATGCAACAGGATATTAACAAGTTTGTAAAGACTAGCAACTCATGTCACTTTATGAAGGTCTCGAGATAACTTCCTAAGGGCTTACTGGGACTTAAAGAAAGGAAAGTGTCAACATGAATTTCATTACCATTTTGCCTCGTCCACCAAAACGCAATGCTCAAATTCTTGTGGTGATTGATCGATTTTCCCAAATGGCACATTTTATTCCTTGTAAGAAAGGAGCTTCTGCCCTGGATGTTGCGACATTGTTTGTGCAACATATTTTCAGATTACATGGTTTGCCAAAGTCCATTACTTCAGACAGAGATGTTGAGACAATATGTTCAAATTCGATTGGCATCTTAGGAAGATTATTTTCCACTTGTAAAGTCTCCTTACAACAATTCCCTCATTCCGTGACCAGCAAGACTCCATTTCAAGCAGCATATAGGCATACTCTTCTTGTGCCTATTAACTTTCTTCTTTAAACGAAAGTGGTGTTAGCACATTAACTGGTTTAGGAAATGGAAAATGTGCTTGTAATAAATTGGTTCATGTTCAACAAAAATATCAAAGAGCAGGCCAACAAGCATCGTCGTCATGCAAAATTCCAAGAGGGTGACTTGGTTTTGTTGTATATGGCACCTCATCGCTACAAAACTATGAAATCAATTTTTTCAAAGTTGCGAGTTGGCTTCTATGGACCTTTCAAAATCATCAAGAAGAATTCAGTTGTCAGTTGTAAGTTGGAACTTCCGCCTTCATGGGAAAAGATTCATCCAACTTTTCACATTTAATGGCTCAAAGAATACATTCAAGGAGATTCGCTTGTTGCAACCTTATCTTCTTATGTGCCAAAAATCGAAGATGAACACAATACTCTAGTTCCAAAAATTATTCTTGACACTCGTTAGAAAGAAACAAGAAGAAAAATCACAACACAATTTCTTGTGAAGAGGATGGACTTGGATGAGTCGGATTCTACTTGGAAGATAGATGAAGAAATGCAACAATACCCTAACCTTCTCCAAGAGTTCTTTGACAAGCGGTAGACTTTCATTTAGCACATGGGTTTTATTTTAAATGGGAAAGAGTGTCACGATTCTGACTTAGTTACATCATACACTTACTCATGGTTGCAGATACGAGAACTGACTCTTCGCTCTTGAGACATGCTTCTTCATCAAGCCACACTCCTTCGACTACTCGTCATACCTCTTCGCTCTATGGTTGCGACTCTTCACTCAATAGTTATCGCTATTTGTCCAAAGGATGTGTCTTTACGTCTATGGTCATGTCTATTCACCATGAGACGTCCTTTTCCCTTATGTCTCTTTGTCTCCTATATATAAGGAGCCTATCATACAGACTCTTTAAGTCTCTTCTCAGAGTTATCTTTCAAGTTTTGTTCAGAAACATAGTAATTAAGCATAAAGTACTAGAATTAGGACACAGTTCTTCACAGTTGCTCCATGCGAAGCTCGTGATGCTCCTTGATGTCCACACACTTTGATGAGTTGCTAATGCAAGAATTGTCTTGAGGTAGTCATACGAGGGGCAAGATCAAAAGTCTTGTGAAGTTCACACCAAGGGGCTATGCATACCCTTCAACTACAAGTCTAGCATTACACTTCTCTAATCTGCCGTTAAGTTTTTTACTACTTTAAGATCCACCAAACACCGTCGCCTTTCACTTCTTAGGCCGAGAGACCAATATTGAAGTGCGAGTCTGCTCAGGGTGTCGGCTCCATGTACATAGCATGCACCAAGGCTAATGCCAAAGAGCCTTTGTAATCACTGTCAGCAAGTCGGTAACCCCATTCGGGTATTCCTTATTCAATGGAACTCTTCTCATACAAGGATTCAAGGGCTGAAATTGGAGAGTTGGTGCTCAGGCAATCACGCAACAATCTACAAGCGTTGTGTGTGTGTGTGTGTGTGTGTGTGGGGGGGGGGGGGGGGGGGGGGGGGGGGGGCAGGCTTTTATAGCTCTTGGGGCCAGAAAGAATAGAGGGGGGGCTGCCAGAAAAGCAAGGCGCCCCCTATTCTGGCCTCTTTCCTTCTTTTTTTACGAATCCCAGTCAAAAAGCAGGGCGCCAACCTTTTAACCGTAAAAATAGCAGTAAAAAGCCTTATTTTTAATGAGAGAAGGTTCTGTCAGCTCTAGAGAGAGTAAATATTGAGGTTCTACAGAGAGAAAATCAGAAAATCAGGTTTAGAGAGAGAAAATCAGAAGATTCTAGTGAGAGAGTCTATGGCTCTGACAAAGAGATTAGCATGCACCACCTTGAGAGAGAGAGAGAGAGAGAGAGAGAGAGAGAGAGAGAGAGAGAGAGAGAGAGAGAGAGAGAGAGAGAGAGACCAAACGAACGCAGTGATCAGTTGCGTCTACGACATCGAACGCAGAAACCCTAACCCTAAAACCCGTCACAGCCTCTATCACTAATGTGGGTTGAGGTGTGGCTGTCTGAATTTCCAATATGACAACAATAGGTTCAGAACTCATTTCCTTCATGAATTTGTTGCATGTTTAGGAGTTGATGTAAGCGACAAAGCTCTCTAAAGCTCTACATGGTGCCTTCTTCAGAAAAACACCACAAATTTTAAGAGCATCAACCACAAGATTGCTTGTATTTATTTTCCTACGCTATTGTTTTGGCTTCTACTTTTATAATTTAACTTTCAATTGATGCCCCTAAGGTGTAAAACAAAATAAAGTTCTCTCCAGTCAGAAAAAAATTATTTTCATGTCTCCATTCCCTAGGATCTCAGAAATGACAAAAGCATTCTTTAGCAACAATCCATCACAAACAAAACCTTCTTCTAGTTCAGCAATCATATATGTGATCTGTTTAATCCCAATTCCTAACCCTTCGTCCAAAAAGGAAATGCTGATAAGCAAATTGGACATCAAAGTTCACTATAAAAATAACTCTCTATAGGCATCCGTGTTGACACTAGTAGTAAACAACTCATGCCTCTAAGCACTAAATGCCAGCAGAGGAAACAACAGACTATTCAAATCAGTGCTAAGAGCAACAAAATAGGTACCAGAACATTATTAGCCTATTCAAAATGTTGAAGCATACATACATCATGTAACTTTTGGTAATCTACTTCCTTTCTTTGTCGCTTTCCATCCATCAAAACCACATTGTCCTCATCTGTTAAAACAGTATCTTGCTTTGGGTCCATTCCTAATTCACTTCCCATTATCTCTGCCAATTCATTCAAAAGAGAGAGCCTCGAAGCTTCAGCATCACTTGAGTTGCTGTCTGAACCCCTCTGATCACTGCTTGTGAGAGAAACTGACTCGTCACTGGAGTCTTCCTGATCCTTGGTGGCGAGCTTGGAGTTATTGTTCTCTTGATCTGGTACATAATCAGCATCTTCTGAGTCTTCAGAGGGCCAATCTTCAACCACTCGCGGTAGATTTTCATCATCAATTCCAAATGAGCCAGCTTCAGCAAAAATTTTCTGAGCAAGATTAGACATAGAGTCCTTTATTTCATAAGAAGTGAGAGACAAAATTAATCACATTTGACAAGTGAAAACGATACCTTCCAAGAATCTTCCACCCCATAAGAAGTTCCAAAATAAGCATTAACAACATCCAAGCATTCAGATTTGCAGTCACAGACAGGACATAACCAACCCTCGTCATCTGGCGGAACTGACAAGAACCACAAATCTCTCTCTCTCTCTCTCTCTCTCTCTCTCTCTCTCTCTCTCTCTCTCTCTCTCTCTCTCTCTCTCTCTCTGAGCCTTCATTCACAATATCACTCTCTTTTCTCTCTAGTCTTTGCACATCTCTCATGAAGTAAAAGGAACTCTCTCATTCTGTAAAAGGAACCTTGAGTTCGCACTGAGCACTCATCCTAACCATTCACCATCAATCACTTCCGCTGCACATTACACATGGACGCAAACTTCTGCTCAGCGGACACATCAATCCCGACATGGAAACCCAAATATGTGCAAGTCTGCCCTTTAGGTAGCCAAGTGAAATTATCTTGTGCATGGTCAATGGTGCTCTGATAAACCTATGGCACCAACCTTAAAATGGCAGCATGGAATTGTAACGGATCAATAAAGCTAGATGTAGGCACATTTGAGGATAGCTTTAAGGGAAGAGACATTATAACGCATCAGACTCCTGGAGGCACATTAGAGTGACGGGATACGATTGGGAGACTACTTGTAGGCAAGATGTGAGATCAACACATAGAGGACGGGGGTCAGGAGGTGTGGCAATCCTATTCAGGGAGGAGCTGCAACTATTGTTCATAGGGATGTGCAGGCCAAATATATGTGGGTCACAGTGAGAGCGGAGACAAGGAGACCTCTTTACATTGCAATATGCTATTTTGCCCCCAGCACATCTCATTATGCATCGCCCAATGGGGGATTCACCCTACATGATATTGGATGAGGACATATAGGAGTTCTCTAGGGATATAGATGTCATTCTTTTGGGGGACTTCAATGCCAAGACGGGCAACTTCTACAGAGGTATGCGGTCAGTATGCATCATCTCTCTACACAGTCTCGGGGCAACCACCTCTTCCAGGTCCGCCAGAGCGATGCCCACACGTGCGCTTTCTTTACCGCCGAGATGGTAAAGAAAGCCATTGACAGGATGAAGACTAGAAGAGCATATGATCACGATGGCCTGGTAGCAGTGCATTTTATAGATACCAAAGATTTGCTTGCAGAGCTTCTAGCAGTGCTGTTCAACCGTGCCATGTGTGAGGGCCTACCTGATACTTGGAGTTTGTCCACGATCGTGCTTATCTTCAAGTCAGGGGACCCTTTGGAGCCTAGGAACTATTGCATTATGATGATTGGAGACACATTGGCACGGTTGTACACATCCATCCTTGAACAGTAGTTGTGTCACGTGACACATCCAACCCTATGTGTCCGTGGACAAGCTACACCATGACCAGGGTTCAGTTCAGTCAAGTCAGTCTAGAATAGGAAGTGATTTGGCACTTTTGTGAGTGTGTTCGCAGACCGTGCATGTCCAGACACTTGATTTAGATGCATATCCTCTGGTTGCACACAGCATATACCTAGATGAATACAAGATAAGCCCAGATTCACCCTTAAAGGAAAGTGCAAGGTATAGACCCATGGTAGTCACCCACAAGACAATATAACCATCAGCTGACTAGAGCATGCCAAAAAAAATCCTCCCCCCACAATTCAGATCGCAATTTTTCTCCTTGCCGCCTCATGCACATGTGTGTTTCCATCATGCATAGTATTGACTAAATACCACAACATCCCCACTAACGTCGTCAGTGCCCAATAGTGGGTGTAGAACTAGGTACTAACATATGCTCCCCAACACAACACACACCAAACGCACACACACATGAGCATGCATCAACACAAAGTTCAGCATACTGAGTTTCTGTCATGACTCCGGAGATCAAGGGCAGACTCAGCCATAATGAAGTCTAGCACTAAAAGAAGCATTAAATCGGAAGAATTAGCACAAAAATAAGGTAGTTGATAGGGCATACGCACCACAAAAGATAGAAAGAATAGCACAATATTAACTGGTCATAACTCGAACGAAAACTTCACAATGTGAAGTCTGGATGTCCGCTATACGACTACAAAATATACCTAGATGAATCCAGGATAAGCCCAGATTCACCCTTGAAGGAAAGTGCAAGATATAGACCCATGGTAGTCACCCACAAGACAATATAACCATCAGCTCCATCATGCATAGTATTGACTAAATACCACACAGCATGACCATCAAATTCCAGTCAAATCCCATTAGTAGCAATTTTTACAGTGCATAGACCTATTTTTCCTATTTTTGACATTTTTCACTTATTAATTTTAAGTGACTTTTGTTGGAAAGTAGGTAGGGCAAATTTGCTAAGTTTGTATATAAGCAAACCTAGCGCTAGTACTTTCTGGCAGAAGAGGCAGAAGAGGCAGAAGGAGCTCACGCTCAACAGGCATCTTCTCAGCAGAACCCCCAAGAGGCCTAGCGTTTTTGCTCCATAGCGTCAACCTAGCCTTTTTGGACCAAATCAGCCAGCGTTTTAAGATCTTGCAGATTCCTGGCGATAGCAAAAAGCAGAAGCCCCAGCGTTAGCAGATTCACCGCAGCAGGACCATTTTCAACCTAGCGTTTTTGCCTCCACTTGAAGCCATCAACGTTTTTGCAAACCTTCGCGCCAGAATCAGCCCTAGGACCAGCGTTTTCAGTTAACAGCCTTTAGACACCGCAGAACAACCCCCGAACCTCGCAGATCTCACCTTCCCGCACCAGATCCTCGCCGAACGGTCAGATTTCGCAAAGTTTGCAGATTCAGCCCAAAAAACACAGATTTCAGCATCTGCGTTTTCAGCGCGTCATCGTCATACCGTCGTCGTCCACATCGTCACCGACATAGAGTGAGAATTCAGCAGATAAAGATTTGCAGATTTCAGCCCTTAGCATTTTCAGATTTCAGCCCGTCTCGTCGTCGTCGACATCGTCGGCAAGTCCAAGCATTGTAGAGATTTGTGCAATCAATAGTAGACCACTCTCGCCATCGAGAGTGCGGCCTTCGGAGGAGGGTTTTATAACATTCCGGTGTCGTATTCTCTTCTCTCAGTCTCATACACCTTCATTCATAGTGTTCATCCACTTTGTTTGTGTCCATTGCACTGTCTCACTAAAGGAACGGAAGGCTCTCCCTTCCGTAAGTAAAAGGAACCCTTGAGCACAATTCGGAGCACTCATCTTGAGCAAAGTTCAACATTCACTTCCGTTGCACCTTACATTGGTATTAGAGCTTTGGCAGTGTTCTGTATCACTCAAGGAAAGAACCACATTTTATTTTTTTGCTTGTTGCGGTCACACGTAACCCAAGTCCTCTTGGGCGTGTCGATTCCTAATCGTGTTTTTGAAGAGTGACAGGAAACCCAAGAAAGAAGGGCTTGTCCAGCCTCCCCTTATGCCTCTTTTCACTCATTGAGAGCGGACCGTGCACTTAGCGGCCGGCCAATCGACGTGAGGTGGGAAAAGCAACCTTGGTGTGAGCGCAAGGCCGCCAAGGGGTGCGCCCGCGAAAAAGAGCAGAACTCGGGTGAAGAGAAGATCCTTCTCGAACACACATTGCAAGCGAAAGAAGAACCTCAAGAACCTCAAGAACCCAAGACCCACAAGAACCCAAGTTCCTCATGAACTTAAGAACCCAAGATCACGGTGTATGGTCATCACTCGAAGCGGAATAGATAGTTCGCTTCGAGGTAATGAGCATGAGAGAGGCGACGAAGAATTTTCCCCATCGGGATGTTTTTTCGATCCTCCCCCTTCCCCATCTACGCCACGAGTTGTACCAAATCCTATGGAGGCGATGGTCAAGTCGATGTTGGAGATGATGGCACAACAACAACAAACGAATCGCGTTGCGATGGCACAACTAGAAAGAAAAGCAGAACAACAAGAAGCGACTCACATTGCTTTGGAACGCGAGCGCGATGCACGAAAAGAAAGAAAAGCACAAAGAAAGAAGGAAGCCGAAGCAAGACGAGCGGCCTTGGAGGCCGATCCTGAGAATTAAAGGGACCTCCGCACGCAAGGATTGGTGCGATAGGTTCTTGCCTCAAAGTCCGAACCAGCCAAAAATGTTGGTAGTTCCTCAAGTGGCGCAAGCCGTGATTCGGACTCCAACCACCCAGTCACTCACAGAGAAGATCTAGTTCAGTAAGTGTGATGGTAAGATGGATGCTACAGTTATTCATTCTTAGTTGCATCAATTTAATGCTTATTTTCCAACAACTTAGCAGACAGGAAATAGCAAGGTTTTGACGGCAGCTATGTACCTTGCCGGTGATGCCATCAATTGGTACCACGCATGGCAAGAGGCACAATTAGCTGCGCACCTAGAGGCAGCTGACGTATTCACGTCCCTTTCCTTCAATTGGGCTGATTTCCAAGACAAGCTCAAGGCACGGTTTATGCCACCTCAGTACCTCGCACGATTGAAGGACGGTTGGCGCACTCTCAAGCAAAATGGTATACAAGTGATGTCTTTCTCTAATCGTGTCTTGCAACTAAGTACCCAATTACGCAAATCGGATGATGAGCGCAAGGAGGCATTCCTTTATGGATTGGACGAGTATATCATGTACGATGTAGAGGTGCTCGATCCAATCGATCTCAACAAGGCGGTAGTGATTGCTCTCGCACAGGAGATGAAGCACAATAAGTGAAAGCCTAAGGAGAACAAGACTTCGACAAGTACCTCCCAGACTTCTCAGCACCCTCAAAATGGTAAGAATGGTAAGAACGGTAAGAACAGTAACTCTTCTAACCAATCTTCCAACAGTCTCTCAGAAAATAACTCTTCCAATGAACCTAAGGGTAAGGCCAACACAATTGCTAAACCTAAGCTCACTCCGAATGAAAAGGTAGCACAAGGAATTTTAGGAGGATACATCACGTCGCAAGAGCAAAGCACTTATTCTAAGGAAGGTCGTTGTTTTCATTGTCACATTAAGGGTCACATAAAAAGAACATGTCCTAAGCTTCAATCGAATGAATCTAAAGAATCCACAGAACCCACTTCCTCTGTCAATGCAATCAATGACAACACGAGTGTGCCCCAAGTTTCTCTTGACCCTCCCATTGATGAGTCTCTCAGTAAATGTTATGGTCATATGACGGGGCAACGTTTTGTCAAATTGTTTGACCCAGGCAGTATGCATGATGTGATCAGTCCCTCTCTTGTTGAGAGAGCCCGCCTTGTTGGAGTATAGGCGTCTGTGCCTTGCCCGGCCGTCCAGAGTCTGGGCGCCCACTGACTTGTATACCTTATACATAGCATAAGTGTATAGGGGGCTGCTCACTCTTTGGAGTCTCCCCACCCATATCTGTGTGTCGTGTGTCTCCTTCTCTCTCTCTCCGTCTCTGTCTGTGGTGCTCCCTGATCCCCTTCAATTGGTACCAGAGCGTAGGTGCGGAGGGAGCGCGTGTGTGCACAGTCACGACGACACCGGAGAGCCAGTTTCATTCCCGAAATCGCGTCCGCGTGCGCGCACTTTCAAGAGTGCAAACAGGGTTTCGACTTCGGCATCGGCAAATTCAGCTTTCCGAGAGCGTTTCCACCGGGCGTCCTAGCGTTTTACCCCCCTTTCGAAGCCATTCGAGCCATCAAAAACTTCATTCGAGCTACGGTTGAGGAGCTGCATTTTCAGCCCTCTTTTGGCAGTTTATGCTGAGTTTTTGGGTCGAAACGGAGGTTTTTTGGCATAGCTTTCACACCCGGACTCGGATACATGTGATCCAGGAGTCTACCTTGGGGTTGTGGCACGCTCCGGACGCGCTCGTCATATCAGAATTTTAAAATTCTAAACGCTGAATTTTCTGCAGCAGCAGTTGTTTATTGTGTGTCGCTGCAGCAGCAGTTGTTTATTGTGTGTCGAGGATTCCACACATGGTTTTCTCTCAAATGTGAGAGTGATATTTGCTGCAAGTTTCCTCACAGGTGGGAGGATACGATGTATGCCTTATGTGGTTTGATGCTCAGGGAGACTAATGTGATTGCATTTTGAGCTCGGCAATGTATGCCTCGAGCATGTTTTTTGGCAGTCACAGGTAGAGCAGATATTTGTGTACTAGATTTGCAGGTGTTTACAATGATGTATGCAAAGTGTGGAGATTGGTGCATGCATTTGGAGTGCGGTTTGATGTGCTTTGGTTGCTCATGGTTTTGAGCGTGCAGTCAGTTTGGTTACTGGTTTTGTGGCCGTTTTACTGACGAAACTCTGGCGAAATTTTCCTAGGAGTTTTATGCGTATCATTTATGCGATCTAGGTAGAGATTGCGGATTGCACTCAGCATTTGCGTGCGGTGTTCTCTGCAGGTGGGAGATTTGTGCGTGTGTATGCATTGATGCCGCACAGTGTGGGCTTGGTGATTAGCTCACAGATTGCAGTGTGATACTAGAGCATGCGAGGCTTGTATTGACATTGCGGGAGCTCTATTTTGGAGTGTCTCTCACAGGTTTTACATTGTGTTTCTGGCCATATTTGTAGACAGTTTCCAGGTGTTGTTGGTGAGGTGGTTTTGCTTTCTAGTTTGCTACATTGTGCTCATGGCAGAGACAGGTGATCGATCAGATTGTGACCTCTCACAGATACGCGTGTTTGATGGGTCAGACTTTGCGGCATGGAGAGAGTGTATGCTTGATGCATTGACACAGCGAGGGTTGCATCGACCATTGAGTGGTGATGCAGGTAGACCTTCAAACATGTCTGACGATCAGTGGCAGGAGCTAGAGGAGATGGCACTATCTACGCTCTCTTTGCACCTTGCAGAATCTGTATATGCTCTTGTTATGTATGAGACTACTACGAGAGCACTTTGGCGCAGATTACATGATATGTATGATAGATCTGAGTCATCACGGACTTGTGTGAGACATGTACATTCACGAGCACGCCGACAGGTGACATGTTGGTATTGTGGTCATTCTGGACACGTTAGATGGCGTTGTTTTCGTCGTATGCGACATCATAGGAGACATGACAGTCTCAGAGATGTATGTAGTGATGCCATGGACTCAGTTGCTTTGACAGTTGAGGCAAATGTAGTGTCGGAGTATACTAGTGACTAGGATGTCACTTTTACCTCGAGCTATGCACGAGATGCTATACATGTGGATAGTGCACTCCCTTCGCAGTGGTTGCTAGATGCAGATGCTATGTTTCATGTCACGCCGCATCGTGAATGGTTTTGTAGCTATTCTAGCGGGATGCTTGGCAGTGTACGTTTGACCGATGGATCGGTGCATGCGATAGCAGGTGCAGGAGATGTGAGACTGTCATTACCGAGTGGTGCATCTTACTTGTTACGACATGTGCGCTATGTACCAGATTTGACAGTGAATTTGATCTCGATTGGTCAGCTTAGAGATTGTGGATGTCAGATTTCGCTACGAGAGCGAGATTTTGTGATGCATTTGGGTTCGCTAGTGATTGCGAGAGGTGCCAGGAGTGGTACAGATTACCCATTGCATGTGGATCACGCGAGAGACGGCATTGTCTCTATGATCACGCAGCCAGGTAGAGAGCGAGAGAGCAGGCGAGTCTCTTTTGCTTGTGGGTTGCAGGATGCTTTGCATGGAGTGCAGAGTAGTGAGCTCGTTGTGCACACAGTTGGGGCACGACTTGAGCAGTCACACAGAGAGGTGACAGAGTCAGACATGCATGCTTTGCTAGTGACTGAGCAAAGCAGAGAGTCAGTTGTGCGAGATACTTCTATGCAGGATAGACAGGTAGAGCGGTCTTGCTCTAGTGAGTCACGACAGGAGGACGTTGTGCAAGAGTCTATGCATACGAAGTTAGAGCATGAGAGCTCTAGTGAGTCACAGCAGATTGAGTGGTCATGTTTGCAGTGGATGATAGCAGAGGAGACTGAGATGTCAGCGATTATGCAATCATTCCTTTCTATGCTCGACAGTGAGCATGGGTATATAGTTGTGCAGGATATGTCTTCCAGCAGACACCTAGAGCAGCTGGTTTGCTCTGAGGTTGCACGACAGGTTGATGCACCTTTTGTGGACAGTCAGGAGATGCATGTGGCTGACACGCCTTGTCAGTCAGAGATGCCTATTGCCAGGGATATATATATGTTGATGCATGCTCCGTAGAGCTAGCAGGGCCCGCTAGCATTGCATCGGCATTCGGTGGTCTCATGTATGAGATGTTGATCTTGAGACCGGATATCGCAGCTGCAGTGGGAGCATTTGCAGTTGGGGTTGTCAGTCGTTTGTTGACTGATGATGGCATAGTGCACGAGGGAGATATGCAGGTATTGCGTACATACTTGCAATACGTGTGCGGTACGTCTATTGGTGTATGGACTTACACGGGAGCAGGACAGCCGGATGCACACGATCACAGCCAGCCAGTGGGCATCGGTTGAGAGCGGTTTTCTCTCACCTTTTGTAGTCTTTAAACTAGGTTCCCTTGCTTAAAGGCACAGTCGCCTTTAAGTGGGAGGTTGTTGGGGTATAGGCGTCTGTGCCTTACCCGGCCGCCCAGAGTCTGGGCGCCCACTGACTTGTATACCTTATACATAGCATAAGTGTATAGGGGGCTGCTCACTCTTTGGAGTCTCCCCACCCACATCGTGTGTGTGTCTCCTTCTCTCTCTCTCAGTCTCTGTCTGTGGTGCTCCCCGATCCCCTTCACGCCTAGAGGTTAGTCAGAAATCTCCTCTCGAGGTCTCTGGCTTCGCTCCCAGTATGGACTCTCTCATTACAAAAGAGTGTCTTAATGTGTTGTTTACAGTTCAACAAGCTACTTTCCGTAGAAAATTTTTTGTCTCTCCTCTCTCAGGATGTGATATGATTTTGGGCATTCGATGGTTTCGTAAGCATAACCCTCTCATTGATTGGGCGGAAAATACGTTCACTTTCAATGCCAAAAGTGACTCTTCCATTGTCATTCGTGGAGAGCAAGTTATTCATTCTCCCTCTCTCATTTCTAATGTGCAGGCGAAGATTGAACGGATTCAGGAGAAGGAGACTCTCTCGGTCTCGTCTTCTCCAAAGCATGATACACAGGATTTGCATGATGATAAGCATGATGATTTGGCTGACAATGACATGAAGCTAACCTCATTGAAAGATTCGATCAATCACGAAGAACCGATCTTGGCTCTCAAGTGAAGGTCGAAAGAACCCCCTCAGAAAGAACCGATCTTGGCTCTCGAGCCTAGGTCCAAGGAACCCTCACAGGAAGTACTATGTGTTCGCATGATTAGTCAGCATGCATTGTTCGAGTGTTTCATTCATGCGTTTCCTGTATCTTAGCAGCGTCTTTATGTGATCCCTTTTCCTAGGCATGACATATTGTACGTTGAGCACGTTTCACTCATGAATGAGCACGGATATATGTGGCTTTCTCATGAAAAGATGAATTGTTTGCATTCAAGGAAATCACATTCCATGTCTCTTCCTTGGCATGACATAGTCGTAGAAAGAGCACAAGAAAGATTGAACATCAAGCATAGGCATTTCCATTGTGAATTGCCACAGTTGATTGATTTAGATCAGAAAGACAAGATTCGATCTCATTGTTTGCGAGTGTGTGGTGAACAGTTTGGCACTCCGTCTATTTGTTCATCTACATTGCATACACAGTCTTTAGAGAAGACAAGATTTTTTCCAATCACTTTACATGGAATGGGTATGTTTATGTTTTTGTGTTGGAAGTGGTTTCAAGAATTTTCAGCCTCAGAGATTCTTCAAGATGGTAGACGCATGACTATATACGACTTTGAAGCAAGGAAGGAGACTCAAATGACTTTGTGTCGCTTTCGGCGCGGCCCAAGGAAGAAGACTTTGCAGACCTTTATAAAGTTCAAGTATCGCACGACCCACATATTAGAGTGGGCCAGGGAAGAGTCCTTTCCAGGATTCCGGATGCTATTGGCGATCTCCCTCGATGCCATACAGTTCGGTACCAATACCTCACTTTGAAAAGGAGGGAATGTCATGTGACACATCCAACCCTATGTGTCCGTGGACAAGCTACAGCATGACCAGGGTTCAGTTCAATCAAGTCAATCTAGAATAGGAAGTGATTCTTTTGTGAGTCTGTTCGCAGACCGTGCATGTCCAGACACTTAGATTAGATGCATATCCTCTGGTTGCACACAGCATGACCATCATAGTCCAATCAAATCCCATCAGTAGCATAGACCTATTTTTCCTATTTTTGACATTTTTCACTTATTAATTTTAAGTGACTTTTGTTGGAAAGTAGGTAGGGCAAATTTGCTAAGTTTGTATATAAGCAAACCTAGCGCTAGCACTTTCTGGCAGAAGAGGCAGCAGGAGCTCACGCTCAACAGGCAACTTCTCAGCAGAACCCCCAAGAGGCCTAGCATTTGTGCTCCATAGCGTCAACCTAGCGTTTTTGGATCTTGCAGATTCCTAGCGATGGCAAAAAGCAGAAGCCCCCACGTTAGCAGATTCACCACAGTAGGACCATTTTCAGCCTAGCGTTTTTGCCTCAACCTGAAGCCATCAACGTTTTTGCAAACCTTCGCGACAGAATCAGCCCTAGGACCACCGTTTTCAATTTTCAGCCTTTAGACACCGCAGAACAACCGCCGAACCTCGCAGATCTCACCTTCCCGCAGCAGATCCTCGCCGCACGGTCAGATTCCGCAGAGTTTGCAGATTCAGCCCGGAAAGCACAGATTTCAGCATCTACGCTGAAAATCATCGTCGTACCGTCGTCATCGACATCGTCACCGACATAGAGTCAGAATTCAGCAGATAAAGATTTGCAGATTTCAGCCCTTAGCATTTTCAGACTTCAGCCCATCTCGTCGTCGTCCTCGTCGTCGTCGACATCGTCGGCAAGTCCAAGCATTGTAGAGATTTGTGCAATCAATAGTAGACCACTCTCGCCATCGAGAGTGGGGCCTTCGGAGGAGGGTTTTATAACGTTCCGGTGTCGTATTCTCTTCTCTCTCTATCTCTCAGTCTCATACACCTTCACGCACAGTGTCCATTGCACTCTCTCACTAAAGGAACGGAAGGCTCTCCCTTCCGTAAGTAAAAGGAACCCTTGAGCAAAGTTCAACATTCATTCCGCTACACCTTACAAGTTGAGTAGATGGGTAGAGAGAGAGGGTATACGCGCAGTAGGACAGGCGGGTTTCAAGAGAGGTTTCTCTACTCTTGATCATATTCTGACACTCATAGCCATTGTTGAAGAGAGGAGATCACGTAGGAGAGGACTCTATTGTTGCTTTGTGGACTTCTGCAAAGCCTTCGATACAGTGCCCAGAGCTAGATTGATGCGCAGACTACAAGAGATGAGGGTACCCAAAGAGTTGATTTGGGGGATCACGGCTCTATACAAGTCAGTAGTGGGGTATGTACGCACTCCATAGGGGATTTCTGATTTGATTCACTCCACTATTGGGGTGAAACAAGGTTGCCCGCTATCTCAAACACTATTTGGCATGTATGTAGATGAGGTTGCTGACTACATTGAGAGGGATGGTGATAGAGGAGCACAGTTGGCAGCCACATGGATTCCACTTGTAAAGTGCAGCGGATGTGAATGTTGAACTTTGCTCAAGATGAGTGCTCCAAACTGTGCTCAAGGTTCCTTTTACTTACGGAAGAGAGAGCCTTCCGTTCCTTTAGTGAGAGAGTGCAAATGATCACAAACAAGTGGATAAACATTGTGAATGAAGGTGATGAGACTGAGAGATAGAGAGACAAGAATACGACACCAAAATGTTGTCAAACCCTCCTCCGAAGGCCCCCCTCTCTATGGCAAGAGCGGTCTACTATTGATTGCACAAATCTCTACAATGCAATAGACGTGCCGACGGTGTCAACGACAATGAGGACGACGACGAGACGGGCTGAAATCTGAAAACGCTAATGGCTGAAATCTGCAAATCTTTATCTGTTGAATTTTAACTCTATGTCGATGACGACGAGGTGACAACGACACGCTGAAAAACGCTGGTTTCAGGTGCTAAAAACGCTGGTGTGCATGGCTGAAAACGGTGGTTCCATCTGCTAAACAAACGCTGGTTTTGTCTGCTGGAAACGCTGGACAGCAAGGTTGAAAACCGCAATTTCAACAACTGCAAAAATGTTGGCTGAATATTGCTACTTGCTGGCGCTTGTAGAAGGATCCAAAAACGCTAGGCTGTCCTTGATGAAAAACGCTAGGCTTGATCTTTGGTCTATTGGCTGGAAAACGCTAGGTTGGCCTGCCGAGGAGTCTTGCTGAGAAGGTGCTCTGTTGGATGCCAGCTCCCTGCTGCCTCTTCTGCCAGAAAGTGCTAGCGCTAGGTTTCTTATATACATGCTTGTCAAAATTGCCCTACCCAGTTTCCCAACAAAAATCACTTAATAATAATAAGTAAAAAATGGCTAAAATAGGGAAAATAGGTTCTGTGCACTGTAAAATTCTCCCGATGGATTCTGATGGTAATATGATGATCATGTTGTGTGCAACCAGAGGATATGCATCTACTCTAAGTGCCTGGGCATGGACGGTTTGCGAACAGACTCACAAAAGTGCCAGCCACAACACTTCTAAGCTAACTGAACTGAACCCATGTCATGAAGTAGCTTGTCCACGTACACATAGGGTTAGATGTGCACGTGACATCCCCTCCTTTTCAAAGTGAGGTACTGGAACCGAACTGTATGGCGTCGAGGGAGATCGCCAACAGCGTCTAGAATCCTGGAAAGGACCCTTCGTCGGCCCACTCTGATGTGTGGGTCGCGCGATACTTGAACTTTTTAAAGGTAGGCAACGCTTGCTTCTTTAGGCCACATCGAAAGCGACATAAAGTCATCTCTGGCTCCTTCAATGCTTCAACTTCGTCTATAGTCATTCATCTACCTTCTTCAAGAATCTCCGAGGAGGAAAATTCCTGAAACAACTTCCAACACAAAAACATGAACATACCCATTACATGTAAAGTGACTGGAAAAATTCTATTCTTCTTTAAAGACTGTGCATGCAATGTAGATGGACATATAGACGGAGTGCCAAACCGTTCATCAAACACACGCAAACAATGGGATCGAATCTTGACTTTTTGATCTAAATCAATTGACTGTGGCAAATCACAATGGAAATGCCGATGCTTGATGCTCAATCCTTTTTATGCTCTTTCAGATACTATGTCATGCCAAGGAAGAGACATAGAATGTGAATTCCTTGGGTGCAAACATTTCATCTTTTCATGAGTAATCCACATACATCCGTGTTCATTCATGAGTGAATCGTGTTCATCATGCAATATGGCATGCCTGTGAAAAGGGATCACATAAGGACGGTGACTAAAATACAAGAAAGCATCTCAAATGAAACACTCGAACAATGCGTGCTGACTAATCATTCGAACACAAAGTACTTCTTGTGGGGGTTCTTTGAACCTCGACTCGAGAGCCAAGATCGGTTCTTCGTGATTGATCGAATCTGCAATGAGGTTAGTTAGCTTCACTAGAAACGGCATCAACTAAACCATCATCCTTGTGAACAATCACACCATTATCATGCAAATCATCATGCTCGTGAATAATCACATCTTGATCATGCAAATCATGTGTGTCGTGTTTTGGAGAAGAAAAGATAGAGAGTCTCTTTCTCCTGATTCTTTTCAATCCTCGCATGCACATTAGAAATGAGAGATGAAGAATGAACAACTTGCTCTCCACGAATGACAATGGGAGAGTCACTTTTGGCATTGAAAGTGAACGTATTTTCCACCCAATCAATGAGAGGGTTATACTCACGAAACCATCGAATGCCCCAAAGCATATCACATCCTGAAAGACGAGAGACTACAAATTTTCTACGGAAGGACGCTTGTTGAACAATGAACAAAAGATCAAGGCACTCTTACGTTATGAGAGAGTCCATACCGGGAGCGAAGCCCTACACCTCGAAAGGAGATGTCTTGCTAACCTCCAAGCGGGCTCTTTCGACAAGAGAGTCACTAATTACATCATGCATACTACCTGGGTCAAACAACATGACAAAACGCTGACCCTTCACATGACCATAACACTTAATGAGAGACTCATCAATGGGAGGATCATGAGAAACTTGGGTCACACTCGTGTTCTCATTTATTGCATTGACAAAGGAAGTGGTTCTGTGGGTTCTTAAGGTTCATTAGATTCAAGCTTAGGACATGTCCTTTTTATGTGACCCTTCATGTGACAATGATAACAACGACCTTCCTTAGAATAAATGCTTTGTTCTTCCGACGTGAAGTATCCCCTCCTAAAAATCCTTGTTCTGCCTTTTCATCTGGAGTGAGCTTAGGTTTAACAATTGTGTAGCTTTACCTTTAGGTTCATTTGGAGAGTTCTTTTCTAAGAGGCTAGAGGAAGATTGGTTAGAAGAGTTACCATTCTTACTGTTCTTACCATTCAGAGGGTTCTGAGAAGTCTGGGAGGTACTTTGAGACGACTAGTTCTCCTTAGGCTTTCCCTTGTTGTGCTTCATCTCTTGGGAGAGAGCAATGGCTACCGCCTTGTTGAGATTCACAGGGTCGAAGACTTCTACATCAAACTTGATATATTCGTTTAACCCAAAAAGGAAAGCCTCTTTGCGCTCATTATCCGAGTTGCGTAATTGAGTGCCGAGCTGCAAAACACGGTTAGAAAAGGACATAACTGGCATATCATTCTGCTTGAGATTGCGCCAATCCTCTTTCAACTGCGCTAGGTACTGTGGTGGCATAAACTGCGCCTTGAGCTTGTCTTGGAAGTTGGCCCAATTGAATAAAAGGGACGCGCCTTCCTCGGCTTCCTCTAGGTGCATGGTTAACTGTGCCTCTTGCCATGCGTGGTACAAATTAATGGCATCATTGGCAAGGTACATAGCTGCAGTCAAAACCTTGCTATTTCCTGTCTTCTTAGTTGTCACAAAATAAGCATTAAATTGATGCAACCAAGAATGAATAATCGTAGCATCCATCTTACAATCATACTTACTAAACGTGATCTTCTCTGTGACGGGGTTGTTGGAGTCCGAATCTCTACTTGTGCTACTTGATGAACTACCAACTTCTTTGACCGGCTCGGACTTCGAGGTGAGTACTTGTCGGACCAACTCTTACATGCGTTGGTCTCTCTGGGTCCCACGCTCTGACTCCAAGGCAGCTCATCTCTCTTCAGCCGCCTCCTTTCTTTCTTCGGCCGCCAAGCACGCTTGCTCACGCTCACGCTCAATAGCTGCCTTTCTTTCTGCTTTTCTTTCTTTTCGTTCATGGGCCGCCAAGCGCACTTGTTCTGTAAGGTGCAGCGGAATGAATGTTTGCGCTTTGCTCAAGATCAGTGCTCCGAACTGTGCTCAAGGTTCCTTTTGTTCTTATGGAAGGTAGTGCCTTCCATTCTTAATGAGAGAATGCTATGATCACAAACAAAGTGAATAGACACTGTGCGTGCAAGTGTATGAGACTGAGAGATAGAGAGAGAAGAGAGATACGACACCAAAGACGTAAAACCCTCCTCCGAAGGCCCCACTCTCGTCGACGAGAGTGGTCTACTTATGATTGCACAAACTGGTACAAACCGTATGCATGAGACTGATGCAAGTCTAGGCTATGTCGGCGATGACGACGAGAATGACGACACCGGTTCAAAGGCTGAAATCTGCAAATGAGTATCTGCTGTCCAAAAACGCTATGGGCTGAAATCTGCAGTTAGTCCAAAAACGCTGATTTTGGGGGCTTTTTCTGTGGGTCTTTGTCGTTGAAAATCTACAGGTTAGGGCTGAAAACTGAGGTTCTTAATGGGCTGAAAACTGATGGTCTTTCCGGGCTGAATCTGCTACTTTCTTAGGGCTGAATTTGAAAGTCTTTCTATTGCTGAAAATGGCGAAGGCTGCAACCGTTGGGATCTTCAAAAACGCTAGGCTGATGTGTCTCTGCAAAACCGCTAGCTGTGTCTGAGCTTCTTCTGGCGATGGATGCTGTCACCAGAAGGTGTATCTTTCCTGTTGCCTTCCGTAAATAAGTACTAGATATTTTTATTTATTTTTATTTTTACTTGTTTTCCACAAAACCCTTGAAAAGGTGTAAGTGGACATTGCATGGCCAACGTGAAACGGCTGCGGCCGAATAGGTTTCTCATAGTGGGAGTCAAGGTCGGTCAGTCTGGTCGGGCCAGTTAGCACTGAATTCTGATGAGCATGGAAGCCTGTGTGCGCCAAATGAAGTATGGGCCACTCGGAAAGTCACTTATAACTTTATAAGTCAGTGGGAACTAGAGAATTAACTCAAAAGGGGCAAACTAGACACATGGCGGCTCAAGGCAGTTTTGCCACTTCCAGCATGAAGAGGGGGCGGGGCGCCCAATTTGAGAGAGGAGGCTGATTTTGATCATAAGTGAGCTACAGTGTGTGTGTGAGTAGTGGGTGCAGGTCTACAGCTTTAATGGAAAGCTTGCCTTCTCCTCTGTCTCATGTAGCGCGATGACTTGCTCTCGTGCATCTCTCTCTCCCCTTTGGCACATATGGTAATGCCCCACTAGTTGGGCTACTCAGATGAACATGTACAGTTCTGGGGTTTTATGCGCGTTTGCCAAGGCAAGAGCCTTCTGAACAGGAACCAGATTAGCTAATTGCTAATCCCCCACAGGTACGCACAGTTCCATCGCGAAAGATTGCGAGTTTGGAGAGTTTTCTCGCGTGAAAACTCGTCCAATTCACAGGGGAACTGTCCCATTGCGTGCGGGAGCCCTTGGGACACGCGTAGGCGTGTTCACTCTGCTAAAAACGATCCGAAACAGCGAATTACAGCCTGCTGTGTTTTTCTGCAGGTTTAGGGTTTCGTACCTAAACTGCAAGGGAACACCAGGGGAGCCTCGTGAGAGCCTTGGGATGCGTGTACAGGCTTTTGGGAACCCGTCAGTGAAAAACAGGGAATTACAGCCCGCTGAATTTCTGTGACAGCTCACCAGAAAGCTTCCAGATAGCGAGGGAATCCGTCCTAGACAGGTGCATTTGACCTACAGGGGTTTTTGCGCCGTTATGCTGCCAAAATCAAGTCGAAAACCTGCGTTTTCAGCCCTCGCCAGGTTTGGACAGCTTTGTGAAAGCTTGTGCGAAGTGGTCGGATCATCTACCTTAATTTGAATAAAGAAATACCGAAAGGGGCGCCAGTCTTTGGGGCCTACAGGGTGTCGGTCTCGTGTGCGCAGTGACATTCTAGTCGCTGGACGCAACTGTGTTCTCTTCCCTTCTCAGTGCTCTGTGTAAAGTTAACAGGTAATTGAAATAGTTCCGCCCTCTACGTTGTACAGGCCGGTTATATGGTTCCATCGACGGGATAGTCACTTTTTCTTCAAAAAGTGCAACGTGGATTGTTGTGGGTGAAAGCAACACAGAGCTTGTTGTTATGGCAGAGAAGAGAGACCAAGTACCTGAAGAGGGATCTTCCTCACATGGCACGGAGAAAGTTCCTTCAACTCTTCAAGACGAGGACAAGTTGTTTAGAACTCAACTGCTTTGCTACATGGACATGTTTCAGCAGTTAGCTAACAACCCAAGGATGCAGGAGTCCTTACAAGCTCCGACACAGGGTTTTCAACCTCCTACACAAGGCACGACTGAGCCGTTGCAGGAAAAGGAGATTTCCAATGCGCAGAGGACTCATGATGCTCGAGGGAAAGCCCATGTGGTTGAGCAACTAGCAGTGTCGAATGATCCAAAGCAGCTTGCTTTAGCTGGACAGGAACCGTTTGTGAATGGTCAAGGGAGTAATGAACACGCTGTGCGTCAGACCCTTCCATTACCTAATACTTATCCTGGTTATTTTGGAGGTGGTTCAGTGTTTCAAGCAATGGCAGGACCTTCCACAGGTTATATGCCAGGGAATGTGTTCGGGACAATGCAAACAGGCATGGGTAACCCTATATACGCGAACATGGGTGTTCAACCAGGTTTTCAGGGTGCATATGGCCAGTTTCGAGTGCCTAGAACACAATTTGGTATGGCTGGTTTTTCGCAGCCATACGTACAAAATGCAGATATGACAGGGAAAACAGTTGATGCGAGTGCTGGAATGAACACTCATGGAGCACCACTGTTACAGGCACCTGTTTATGATAATGTGGCTCCTTTGAGTCAGCTTAAGGATTACAAGGAAGGTGGGCAGGGAGTGAAGTTTGAAACTTTCAAAGGAACTGAGGATCAATTGAAGGCTTTGACCTTCATACAGCACTTCGATGCATCTTATGCTGGAGGAAATTTCACGGAATCTTCAAAGATACGCAAGGCTGCCACTTTCTTGAAAGGGAATGCGCTTCAATGGTGGACCGCATTGTTGAACCAGGGTCAAGCCCCAACAACGTGGGTCCAATTCAAACAACTTTTTGCGCCTGCATGGTTGACAAACACTTTTGAAGTGGATGTGATGACAGAATGGCACGAGTTGAGTGCTAAACAGTGTGCAAATCTGGAAGAGTACAATAAACAGTTTTGGGCCGCAGTGTTGCCAGTCACCTCTTACAGGTTTGTGCCATTGTCAGAACAAATTGAGAAGTACTGTTGCTGATTGCCCAAGAAAATCAGGGACTACTGCACAAAGACTACTGTCATGAATATGTTTCAGTTGATAGAGAATGCAAGAGTGGCCAGCAATCTGTCGAAGGGAGATTCCGATGGATTTAATAGCCACAAGAAAGGGTCCCAGGGCAAACAGTTTTCAGCCAAGGGCAATGTTGCAGCAAAGCCTTCTGAGCCTTCCACAAAGAAGCCCTCCAATGAAGAAGGTGATACGTCCAAGAAGCAATCTAAGTCTTCTTCGGGACGAGGACAAGGACAAAAAAGGCATTTTTCTGGCAAAACTTTTGAAGAAAGGAAAGCTCTTAGGGAGGCCAAGAAATGCTATATTTGTGAACAGGAAGGACATTTTGCAAATGAATGCCCACAGAAGAAGTCACAGGATAAGGATGACAAGTCAGACCATAAAGGGAAGAAGCCAAAGCCAAGTGCAGGACTTGTTCCAGATTTGGTTGGAGACCAGCCAAACACAGATGCCACGGAGCTGTGCAGAGCTTGGGGCAAAGTTAGAGACCAGACAGTGCTGGTTTTCTTTGATCCAGGAGCCCGTGCAAATTTCATATCACCAGAATTGGCATCAAAGTTGGGCATTCGTGCAGAGGAGATGGGTATGACAGGGGAAGCAGGTTTGGCATGCCCAGGTCATTCAGAACCTGTTACTCCCATTTTGGGAAAGCTTCGTCTGCACATTCAGAGCTATGTGGATGCGGAAGAATTTCATATTATGCCACTTGAGGGTTGTGATGTGTTACTGGGTATCCAATGGTGTTACAGGTTGCATGCTATGATGGATACTTACAACAAAAAAATTACCCTTGTACATAGAGGAAAGACTCATGTCCTTGATGTAAAGCTTAAAGGCGAGTCTGTTCCGGTTGTTTCTGCTTCTACTATTTCATCTGTAATAAAGAATCATCTTTCTGCGTACTTGATCTTTGCAAAAGAAGTACCTCAAGTTGTATCTAATTTGTCTACCTTAGATAAAGACAGGTCAACTTTTTTGAGTGGTTTCAGTGATTGTTTTTCGGACTCTTTGCCAGGGGAGTTACCTCCTGAGAGACCCGAGGATCATACTATAGATCTTGTGCCAGGTTCTAGTCCACCGAATAGACCACCATACAGGGTTAGTGCAGCCCAGCAGAAAGAGATTATGAGTCAGGTCAACGAGCTTTTAGAGAAGGGGCTGATTCAGCCCAATTCATCCCCTTTTTGTTCGCCTGTACTCTTAGTGCAAAAGAAGGATGGTTCATGGCGCATGTGCATTGACTATCGCGCCTTGAATAAGAATACTATCAAGAACAGGTTCCCCATACCGAGGATAGATGATATTCTTGATCGGCTTGAGGGAGCGTCATTGTTTACAAGGATAGACCTAAAGAGTGGGTATCATCAGATACGCATTAGGCCAGAAGATGTCCACAAGACTGCGTTCAAGACAACATTTGGTCTCTATGAGTTTCTTGTCATGCCATTTGGTCTCACAAATGCTCCTGCCACGTTTAATAGAATGATGGACAGAATTTTTAGACCACATAGAAACTTCATGGGTACCTTCTTTGATGACATGATTGTCTATTCGAAGTCCGAAGAGGAGCATAGGGATCACTTGACTGCAGTTTTCAATGAGTTACGTAAGAACAGGCTACTCATTAATGCGAAGAAGAGTGAATTCTTTTTGCAAGAGATTCACTTCCTTGGGCACATTGTTTCAAAGGATGGGGTACGCATGGATCCCGCTAAAGTGGAAGCAATTAGGTCATGGCCACACTTGAAGTCCGTACATGACATTCGAAGCTTTCTAGGCTTATGTTCCTACTACAGGAGGTTCATCCGAAATTTTGCTGAGATTGCTTCTCCACTCCATGCACTACAAGGAAAAGGAGTTACTTTCAAGTGGACAGCCAAGGAAATTTTAGCGTTCAAACACTTGAAAGAGAAGCTGACTTCAGATCTGGTAATCATTTTGCCAGATCTTTCGAAACCTTTTGTGGTTCAGTGTGATGCGTGTGGCCATAGTCTTGGTGTAGTTCTAATGCAGAATGGCCGAGTAGTCGCATATGAGAGCAGAATTCTTTTGAAGACTGAAAGGAACTTGCAAGTCTATGAGAAAGAATTGCTGGCAGTAATTCATACTCTCACTAGTTGGAAACACTATCTGCTAGGGGCTGATTTTGTTGTCCAAACAGATCATCAAACCTTGCGATATTTTCTCACACAGACGAAGTTGTCTGAGAAGCACATGCGATGGGCAAACATCTTGTCAATGTTCCATTTTCAGATTGTGCATGTGCAAGGGAAAAAGAACGTGGTGGCTGATGCGTTGTCACAAAAGCCCCAAATTTCAGCAGTGTCAATTCCGTACCATTGTGAACTAGACGAAATGAAGACACAATATGCTGAAGATTCAGATTTTGCAAGGATCTATGACCAGCTTGTTGATGGGCAATATCATGAGCACTATATACTTAAGAATGACTTTCTCATGATGCATGGAAAGTTATGCGTTACTAAACAGTTACGGCCAAAGATTTTGATGGAAAGTCATGCTCCACCTTATGCTGGGCATCGTGGAATTGATGCGACAGTGAAAGGGGTTGAGGCATTCTTCTATTGGCCAGCTTTGCATCAAGATGTTGACACATTTGTAAGATCATGCTTAGTATGCCAAAAAGTCAAATTTGACAGACAAAAGCAACCGGGATTGTTGCAGCCATTGCCGATCCCAGATAGGCCATGGGAAAGCATAGCAATGGACTTTATCTTTGATCTTCCAAGGACGCAAATAGGCAATGATGGGATTTGGACTATCATTTGTAGGTTCAGTAAGCAAGCCCATTTCATTCCTGTGAGGAAAAAGATAAAGCCAGAACAAATGGTCAAGATATTCATGAGCAATATCTTTAAATATCACGGGATGCCTCAATCAATTGTCAGTGACAGGGATCCACGTATGACGAGTCTTTTCTAGAAGGCATTGTTTGAGAACATGGGCACTACGCTAAAGTTCTCTTCTTCGTTTCATCCGCAAACTGATAGACAGTCAGAAGAGGTAAATTCTACTGTTCTGGACCTGCTCAAATGTTATGTGTCAGAGCACAAGACAACTTGGGAACACCATCTTCCATTGGTTGAATATGCTTACAATAACATTGTGCATACGTCAACAGGTAAGGCACCATTTGAGATAGTGGAAGGAGGAAAGAAAGTCCCGCCCATTTTGTAGACTAAGGACAAGATTTTTGAGGCAGACAAGTACGTGCAAGATATGGATGAAACATATAGGAAGATAAAGATTGCTCTTGAGAAGACTCTGGCTAAGCAAAAGAAAGCTGATGATCGTTAGCGTCGTGAACTTGTATTTTCACTTGGTGATTGGGTGCTTTTGCGCTTTGAAAAGGCCAGGTTAAGGAAAAGCAAAGGCAAGGAACGCTTGTTTCCTAAGCTCAGTATGCGATATTATGGTCCTTTTCAGATTTCAGAAAAGATCAGCGATGTAGCTTACAGGTTAAAGCTACCAGAAGGCTGGAAAATACATAATGCTTTTCATGTCAGCCTTCTAAGACCCTTTGTTGGTGATGTGCCAGAGGATATGCTTGATGAGGAACAACCCGAAGTGGAAGAATTGGATGAAATCCTTGTTCCTGAACAGATATTGGCACATAAAGAAAGAAAGGTTAGAGGAAAGGTTGCAAGACGCTATTTGGTGAACTTCAAGAACTATCCATCGTTGGATGCCAAATGGATGGAAGAGTCTGAATTGGTTGATTCACCTCAATTATTGCAATTGTATCTTGAAGCCTTTCAGATGGAACCCACAGTGACTTGATGTAGCCTTTTCTGGAGCAAGGCAAGAGCATGGTTCATGATGCTCAAGAGAGTAGTTAAGCAATTGTATATACTCTTTCCATACAGAATTTAGCTAGAGAAGTTTGTGCTTGAGAGTACACTAGAAGACTTCTATGCTTGATATATGTGTCGTAGCCAGGTTGGTGGGATTGTTTAATCGTCCAACGCTACATTTCCGGAAGCATGTATATCTTGGATTCCCATCATCGAATATATGTGATATCAGGAGATACTGCATGTATTATTGGCATGCAAGCGAGGTCGCTTGCAGTATTTCAAGGGTGGGGTGTCTCACCAGGAGGTGTATTTTTCCTGTTGCCTTACGTAAATAAGTACTAGATATTTTTATTTATTTTTATTTTTACTTGTTTTCCCCGAAGCCCTTGAAAAGCTGCAAGTAGACATTGCATGGCCAGTGTGAAACGGCTGCGGCCGAATAGGTTTCTCACAGCGAGAGCCTAGGTCGGTCAGTCAGGGACTGGTCGGGCCAGTTAGCACTGAATTCTGATGAGTATGGAAGCCTGTGTGCGCCAAATGAAGTCTGGGCCACTCGGAAAGTCACTTATAACTTTATAAGTCAGTGGGAACTAGAGAATTAACTCAAAAGGGGTAAACTAGACACATGGCGGCTCCAGGCAGTTTTGCCACTTCCAACATGAAGAGGGGGCACCCAATTTGAGAGAGGAGGCTGATTTTAATCATAAGTGAGCTACAGTGTGTGTGTGAGTAGTGAGTGCAGGTCTACAGCTTTAATGGAAAGCTTGCCTTCTCCTCTGTCTCATGTAGCGCGATGACTTGCTCTCGTGCATCTCTCTCTCCCCTTTGGTACATATGGTAATGCCCCACTAGTTGGGCTACTCAGATGAACATGTACAGTTCTGGGGGTTTATGTGCGTTTGCCAAGGCAAGAGCCTTCTGAGCAGGAACCGGCTTAGCTAATTGCTAATCCCCCACAAGTACGCACAGCTCCATCGCGAAAGATTGCGAGTTTGGAGAGTTTTCTCGCGTGAAAACTCGTCCACTTCACAGGGGAACTGTCCCATTGCATGCGGGAGCCCTTGGAACACGCGTAGACGTGTTCGCTCCGCTAAAAACGATCCGAAACAGCGAATTACAGCCTGCTGTGTTTTTCTGCAGGTTTAGGGTTTCGCACCTAAACTGCAAGGGAACACCAGGGGAGCCTCGTGAGAGCCTTGGGATGCGTGTACAGGCTTTTGGGCACCCGGCAATGAAAAACAGGGAATTACAGCCCGCTGAATTTCTGTGACAGCTCACCAGAAAGCTTCCAGATAGCGAGGGAATCCGTCCTAGACAGGTGCTTTTGACCTACAGGGGTTTTTGTGCCGTTATGCTGCCAAAATCAGGTCGAAAACCTGCGTTTTCAGCCCTCGCCAGGTCTAGACAGCTTTGTGAAATCTTGTGCGAAGTGGTCGGATCGTCTATCTTAATTTGAATAAAGAAATACCGAAAGGGGTGCCAGTCTTTGGGGCCTACAGGGTGTCGGTCTCGTGTGCGCAGTGACATTCTAGTCACTGGACGCAACTGTGTTCTCTTCCCTTCTCAGTGCTCTGTGTAAAGTTAACAGGTAATTGAAATAGTACCGCCCTCTACGTTGTCCAGGCCGGTTATAGATGCTGATGCAAAACGCTAGGCAAGGGGGTACTGTGGCGATGATGCTGATGCAAAAACGCTAGCTTGCTAAGTTTTGTTGGATGAAGAAAACGCTAGGGGAAAAGTTCTTATTGCTTGGAGGAAATCCACCAAGGGGTCTTGTTGGAGAAGTTGCCTGCTGAGCTTGGCTCCTATTGCCTCTTCTACCAATTAGTGCTAGTTTAGGTTTGCTTATATACAAACTTACTCAATTTGCCCTATCTACTTTCCAACAAAAGTCACTTAAAAATAATAAGTGAAAAATGTCAAAAATAGGTAAGATAGGCTAAATGCACTGGAAAATTCCCCTGAAGGATTCTGATGGATTCTGATGGGAATGCTTATGATCATGTTGTGTGCAACCAGAGGATATGCATCTACACTAAGTGACTGGGCATGCACGGTCTACGAATAGACTCACAAAAGTGCCAGATCACTTCTAAATCTAGACCGACTGGATTGACTGAACCCTTGTCGTGTTGTAGCTTGTCCACGAACACATAGGGTTGGATGTGTCACGTGACATCCCCTCCTTTTCAAAGTGAGGTACTGATACCGAACTGTATGGCGTCGAGGGAGATCACCAATAGCATCCGGAATCCTGGCAGGGACTCTTCGCCGGCCCCCTCTGATGTGTGGGCCGTGCCGTACTTGAATGTCATAAAGGTCTGCAACGCTTGCTTCTTTGAGCTGCACCGAAAGCGACACAAAGTCTTATGTGGCTCTTCAATGCTTCAACTTCGTCGAGAGTCATGCTTCTTTCTTCTTCAAGAATCTCCATGGCTGAAAATTCATAAAACCATCTCCAACACAAAACCATGAACATACCCATTCCATGTAAAGTGAGTGGAGAAAATCCTGTCGTCCTAATAGACTGTGCATGCAATGTAGATGAACAAATAGACAGAGTACTAAACCGTTCATCAAACACATGCAAACAATGAGATCGAATCTTTCGCTTATGATCGAGAGCAATCAACTGTGGCAATTCACAATGGAAATGCCCATGCTTGGTGCTCATACTTTCATGTGCTCTTTCTACAACTGTGTCGTGCCAGGGAAGAGACATGTAATGTGAGTTCCTTGAATGCATACTTTTCAACTTTTCATGAACAATTCGCATACATTCGTGCTCATTCATAAGTGAAACGTGCTCAACATACAATATGTCATGCCTAGGAAAAGGGATCACATAAAGACACTGACTAAAATACAGGAAACGATCACGAATGAAACACTCGAACAATGCGTGTGTATCAATCATGCGAACACATACTACTTTCTGTAAGGGTTCTTTGAACCTAGGCTCGAGAGCCAAGATAGCTTCTTCCTGAATGATCGAATCGTCCTGTGGGGGTTCTTTGAACCTCCACTCGAAAGCCAAGATCAGTTCTTCGTGATTGATCGAATCTACAACGAGGTTAGCTTCGCTAGAAAAACTAACACATCTTCCTTGTAAACAATCACGTCATCTTCATGCAACTCATCATGCTTGTGAGAAATCACATCTTGATCATGCAAATCATCATGCTTGTCATTATCATCCAAATCATCATGCAAATCATTGTCATTCAATTCATCATGCTTCTCATAATCATGCAAATCCTGTGTGTCATACTTGGGAGAAGAAGAGACTGAGAGAGTCTCCTTCTCCTGAATCCTTTCAATCTTGTCCTGCATATTAGCAATGAAAGAGGGAAAATGAACAATGTCCTCTCCACGAATGACAATGGAAGAATCACTTTTGGCATAGAGAGTGAAAGTGTTAGCCTCCCAATCAATGAGAGGGTTAAAATCACGAAACCATCGAATGCCCAAAATCACATCACATCCTGAGAGAGGAGAGACAACAAATCTTCTAGCAAAGGCAGCTTGTTGTTGAATTGTAAACAACACACCAAGACACTCCTGCGTGATGAGAGAGTCCATACCGGGAACAAAGCCAGAGACCTCGAGAGGAGATTTCTGACTAACTTCTAGGCGGGCTCTCTCAACAAGAGAGGGACTAATCACATCATGCATGCTACCTAGGTCAAACAATATGACAAAACGCTGGCCCGACACCTGACCATAACATTTAATGAGAGAATCATCAATGGGAGGATCAAGAGAAACTTGGGGCACACTCGTGTTATCATTAATTGCATTGACAGAGGAAGTGGGTTCTGTGGATTGTTTAGATTCATTCGATTCAAGCTTAGGACATGTTCTTTTTATGTGACCCTTAATGTGACAATGCAAACAGCGACCTTCCTTAGAATAAGTGCTTTGCTCTTCCGACGTGATGTATCCTCCGACAATTTCTTGTGCTACCTTTTCATCTGGAGTAAGCTTAGGTTTAGCAATTGTGTTAGCCTTACCTTTAGATTCATTGGAAGAATTCTTTTCTGAGAGACTATTGGAAGATTGGTTAGAAGAGTTACCATTCTTACCGTTCTGAGGGTTCTGAGAAGTCTACGAGGTACTTGTGGAAGTTTTCCATTGTTGTGCTTCATCTCTTGTGCGAGAGCAATCGCTACCGCCTTGCTGAGATTGATTCGATCGAGCACCTCGACATCGTACTTGATATACTCGTCCAATCCATAAAGGAATGCCTCTTTGCGTTCATCATCCGACTTGCGTAATTGGGTATCTAGCTGCAAAACACGATTAGAAAAAGACATAACCAGCATACCATTTTGCTTGAGAGCACGCCAATCGTCCTTTAATCGTGCGAGGTACTGAGGTGGCATAAACCGCGCCTTGAGCTTGTCTTGGAAATCAACCCAATTGAAGGAAAGGGACGTGATTTCGTCGGCTTCCTCTAGGTGCGCGGCTAACTGTGCCTCTTGCCATGCGTTGTACCAATTGATGGCATCACCGGCAAGATACATGGCTGCCGTCAAAACTTTGCTATTTCCTGTCTTCTTAGTTGTCGCAAAATAAGCATTAAATTGATGCAACCAAGAATGAATAACCGTAGCATCCATCTTACCATCATACTTACTGAAAGTCAACTTCTTTGTGACTGGATTATTGGAATCCGCATCGTGGCTTGCGCCACTTGAGGAACTCCTACGATCTTTGGCCGATTCATACTTCGAGGCAAGTACTTGTCGAACCAATTCTTGAGTGCGTAGTTCTCTTTGAGCCTCACGCTCGACCTCCAAGGCCGCTCTTTGAGCTTCACGCTCGGCCTTCAAGGCCGCTTTTTGAGCTTCCCGTTCCTCCTTTCTTTGTGCTTTTCTTTCTTTTCGTTCATCGCGCTCACGTTCTAAAGCAATGCGATTTGCTTCTTGTTGTACCAACGCAATTCAATTCGCTTCTTGTTGTGCCAACGCAAGGCGAGTCGCTTCGCGATTGGCTTCTTGTTGTTGGGCCATCATGTTCATGCGAGTCTCTTCTTGTTTGGCCATCATGTCCATCACCTGCTTGACCATTGCCTCCATAGGGTTTGGTACACTTTGCGGCGTAGATAGCGAAGAGGGATCGGAAAAATCTCTTGGTGGGGAAAATTCTTCGTCACCTCTCTCATGCTCATCACCTGTATGCGAAGTATCCATTCCGCTTCGGGTGACAACCATGCACTATGATCTTTGGTTCTTAAGTCCACAAGGGACTTGGGTTCTTGAGGGTCTTGAGGGTCTTGAGGTTTTCTTTCGCTTGCAAACCGTGTTTGAGAAGGATCTTCTCTTCACCCGAGTTCTACTCCTTTCCGCGGGCGCACCCCTTGGCGGCCTTGCGCTCACACCAAGGTTGCTTTTTCCCACCTCACGTCGATTGGCCGGCCGCTAAGTGCACGGTCCGCTCTCAATGAGTGACAAGGAAGCACAAAGGGAGGCTGGACAAGCCCTTCTTTCCTAGGATTCCTGTCACTCTTCAAAAACACGATTAGGAATCGACACGCCCAAGCTAACTTGGGTTCGTGCAACCTCAACAAGCAAAAAAAATTATGTGGTTCTTGTGGTTCTTTCCTTGAGTGATATAGAACACTGCCAAAGCTCTGATACCAATGTTAGGTGCAGCGGAATGAATGTTTGCGCTTTGCTTAAGATGAGTGCTCCGAACTGTGCTCAAGGTTCCTTTTGTTCTTATGGTAGGTAGAGCCTTCCGTTCTTAATGAGAGAATGCTATGATCACAAACAAAGTGAATGGACACTGTGCGTGCAAGTGTATGAGATTGAGAGATAGAGAGAGAAGAGAGATACGACACCAGAGACATTATAAAACCCTCCTCCGAAGGCCCCACTCTCGTCGACGAGAGTGGTCTACTTATGATTGCACAAACTGGTACAAACGGTATGCATGAGACTGATGCAAGTCTAGGCTATGTCGGCAATGACGACGAGAATGACGACACCGGTCTAAAGGCTGAAATCTGCAAATGACTATCTGTTGTCCAAAAACACTATGGGCTGAAATCTGCGGTTAGTCCAAAAACGCTGATTTTGGGGGTTGTTTCTGTGGGTCTTTGTCACTGAAAATCTACAAGTTTAGGGCTGAAAACTGAGGTTCTTAAAGGCTGAAAACTGATGGTCTTTCCGGGCTGAATCTGCTACTTTCTTAGGGCTGAATTTGAAGGTCTTTCTATTGCTGAAAATAGCGAAGGCTGCAACTGCTGGGATCTTCAAAAACGCTAGGCTGATGTGTCTCTGCAAAAACGCTAGATGTGTCTGAGCTTCTTCTGGCGATGGATGCTGATGCAAAACGCTAGGCAAGGGGGTATCGTGGCAATGATGTTGATGCAAAAACGCTAGCTTGCTGAGTTCTGCTGGATGAAGAAAACGCTAGGGGAAAAGTTCTTGCTTGAAGGAAATCCACCAAGGGGTCTTGTTGGAGAAGTTGCCTGCTGAGCTTGGCTCTTGTTGCCTCTTCTGCCAATTAGTGCTAGTCTAGGTTTGCTTATATACAAACTTACTCAATTTGCCCTACCTACTTTCCAACAAAAGTCACTTAAAAATAATAAGTGAAAAATGTCAAAAATAGGTAAAATAAGCTAAATGCACTAGAAAATTCCCCTGAAGAATTCTGATGGATTCTGATGGGAATGCTTATGATCATGCTATGTGCAACCAGAGGATATGCATCTACACTAAGTGACTGGGCATGCACGGTCTACGAATAGACTCACAAAAGTGCCAGATTACTTCTAAATCTAGACCGATTGGACTGACTGAACCCTTGTCGTGCTGTAGCTTGTCCATGGACACATATGGTTGGATGTGTCACGTGACATGTTCACACTCACGATCCAAGGATTCCTCTCTTTCTTGGCGCTCATGCTTCAAGGTAACGCATTGCGCTTCTTGGTGTAACATCATGTCCATCATCGACTTGACCAAAGCCTCTATAGGATTTGGTGCAATCCTTAGCATAGATGGGGAAGGGCGAGGGTCAGAAAAACCTCCTGGTGGGGAAAAATTCTTCTTCGCCACTGCCATGCTCACCACCTCCATGTGAAGTATCCATTCCACTTCGGGTGATGACCATACACTAAAGTCTTGGGTTTGGAAGTTCACGAGGAACTTGGGTTCTTGTGGTTCTTGGTTCTTGAGGTTCTTGAGGGTCTTGAGTCTTGAGGTTCTTGAGGGTCTTGAGGTTCTTCTTTAGCTTGCAATCTGTGTTAGAGAAGGATCTTCTCTTACCGGAACTCTTCTCTTTCCTGCGGGCGCACCCCTTGGCGGCCTTGCACTCACACCAACGTTGCTTTTTCCCACCTCACGTCGATTGGCCGGTCGCTAAGTGCACGGTCCGCTCTCAATGAGTGAAAAGAGAAACAAGGGGAGGCCGGACAAGCCCTTCTTTCTTGGGTTTCCTGTCACTCTTCAAAAACACGATTACGAATCGACACGCCCAAGAGGACTTGGGTTACGTACGACCGCAACAAGCCCCTTGTGCTTCTTTCCTTGAGTGATACAGAACACTGCCAAAGTTCTAATACCAATGTAAGGTGCAGCGAATGTGAATGTCGAACTTTGCTCAAGATGAGTGCTCCGAACTGTGCTCAAGGTTCCTTTTACTTACGGAAGGGAGAGCCTTCCGTTCCTTTAGTGAGAGAGTGCAAATGATCACAAACAAGTGGATAAACACTGTGAATGAAGGTGCTGAGATTGAGAGATAGAGAGAGAAGAATACGACACCGGAATGTTGTCATACCCTCCTCCGAAGGCCCCACTCTCTATGGCGAGAGCGCTCTACTATTGATTGCACAAATCTCTACAATGCAATGGACTTGCCGACGATGACAAGACGGGCTGAAATCTGAAAATGCTAATGACTGAAATCTGCAAATCTTTATCTGCTAAATTCTAACTCTATGTCGATGACGACGGCGATGACGACGAGGTGATGACGACACGCTGAAAACGCTGGTTTCAGGTGCTGAAAACGTTGGTGTGCATGGCTGAAAACGCTCGTTCCATCTGCTGAACAAACGCTGATTTTGTCTGTTGGAAACGCTGGACAACAGGGCTGAAAAACGCAATTTCGGCAACTGCAAAAACGTTGGCTGAATATTGCTACTTGCTGGCGCTTGTAGAAGGATCCAAAAACGCTAGGCTGTCCTTGATGAAAAATGCTAGGCTTGATCTTTGGTCTATTCGCTAGAAAACGCTAGGTTTGCCTACCAGGGAGTCTTGCTGAGAAGGTGCTCTGTTGGACGCCAGGTCCCGGCTGCCTCTTCTGCTAGAAAGTGCTAGCGCTAGGTTTCTTATATACATGCTAGTCAAAATTGCCCTACCCAGTTTCCCAACAAAAGTCACTTAATAATAAAAAGTAAAAAATGGCTAAAATAGGGGAAATAGGTTCTGTGCAATGTAAAATGCTCCTGATGGATTCTGATGGTAATCTGATGATCATGATGTGTACAACCAGAGGATATGCATCTAGTCTAAGTGCTTGGACGTGCACGGTCTACGAACAGACCCACAAAAGTGCCAGAACACTTCCTAAGCTAACTGAATTGAACCCATGTCATGAAGTAGCTTGTCCACGTACACATACGGTTAGATGTGCATGTGACACCACTATTGTTATATTCTGATGATAATGTGTTATTTCCGACCCCCGGAGGGGATGCAACGTCATTTAGATGCTTTGTACACATTTACCCATGATAATGAATTGTCTGTTAACCTGGAGAAAACCAAGGTTACGGTGCTTAACACCACACCACAGTGGTTCAGGAGGTCAGCACCTACTTTTACATATGGCTAGGAGACGATAGTGTATACAGATGCATGCACCAATCTTGGGGTAGTCTTCAATGGACCGGCGTTTTCATTTAGGAGAGCAGCAGAGACTAGATTGACAAGAACTTATGCAGCCTTGGGAGGCTTGGAAAAGATGTGTCCGTAAGTTCAGTTTCAGGAACCTGGAACAAAGCTGTGGCTTTTTGATGCTCTAGTGGCTTCAGTTATGCTCTATGGGGTTCACATTTGGGGGGCCTTAGTGGACACCAAGGCAAATCTGGTAGCACTGATGGATGGAGATGTATGGAGACGCCTCTAGTCTCTATGATCTCTCGGATGATTCGGGCTAAGGCCTCAATGTCACATGTGTCACGTGACACATCCATCCCTATGTGTCCGTGGACAAGCTACAGCATGACCAGCCCCAAGGTTCGGTTCAGTCAAGTCAGTCTAGAATAGGAAGTGATCCGGCACTTTTGTGAGTCTATTCGCAGACCGTGCATAACCAGACACTTAGAATAGATGCATATCCTCTGGTTGCACATAGCATCATGATCATTAGATTACAGTCAGAACCCATCAGTAGCATTTTTACAGTGCATAGACCTATTTTTCATATTTTTGACATTTTTCACTTGAATGGTAGAAATGGAACGCAGACACGCAGAAAGAAGAGCAGAAATGGAGCTCAGACACCAAGAAAGAATGGCAGCCACCGTCAAAGGAAAGAGCGACCAACACATGAAAGAGTTCTTGTGACTCTTTGCTCAAGCTCAGGCACAGATGCAAGAGCTTCAGGAAAAGGAGACTCTCTCGGTCTCTTCTTCTCCAAAGCATGACACACACGATTTGAATGACAATGATAAGCACGATGATTTCTATGATAATGATGAGCATGATGATTTGAATGCCAATGATTTGCATGAAGAATTGCATGACACTGACAAGCATGATGATTTGCATGATCAAGATGTGATTTCTCACAAGCATGATGATTTGCATGATCAAGATGTGTTTTCTCACAAGTATGATGAGTTGCATGAAGATGATGTGATTGTTCACAAGGATGATGTGTTAGTGGATGCTTTTTCTAGCGAAGCTAACCTCGTTGTAGATTCGATCAATCACGAAGAACCGATCTTGGCTTTCGAGTTGAGGTCCAAAGAACCCCCACAGGACGATTCGATCAAACAGGAAGAACCGATCTTGACTCTCGAGCCTAGGTCCAAAGAACCCTCACAGGAAGTATTATGTGTTCGCATGATTAGTATGCACGCATTGTTTGAGTGTTTCATTCGTGATCGTTTCCTGTATTTTAGTCAGCATCTATATGTGATCCCTTTTCCTAGGCATGACATATTGTACGTTGAGCACATTTCACTCATGGATGAGCACGAATGTATGCAAATTATTCATGAAAAGCTGAAAAGTATGCATTCAAGGAAGTCACATTCCATGTCTCTTCCTTGGCATGACATAGTCGTAGAAAGAGCACAAGAAAGTATGAGCACCAAGCATGGGCATTTGCGTTGTGAATTGCCACAGTTGATTGATTTAATCAAAAAGACAAGATCCATCTCATGGTTTGTGTGTGTGTGGTGAACGGTTTGGCACTCCGTCTTTATGTTCATCTACATTGCATGCACAGTCTTTAGAGAAGACGAGATTTTTTCCATTCACTTTACATGGAATAGGTATGTTCATGTTTTTGCATTGAAAGTGGTTTCAGGAATTTTTAGCCTTGGAGATTCTTAAAGAAGGTGGCCCTACGTCCATAGACAAAGTTGAAGCATTGAAGGAGCTACAGAAGCCTTTGTGTCGCTTTCAGCACGGCCCAAAGAAGCAAGCGTTGCAGACCTTTATGAAGTTCAAGTACCGTACGACCCACACCTCAGAGTGGGCCGGCGAAGAGTCCTTTCGAAGATTCCGGACATTGTTGGTGATCTCCCTCGACGCCATACAGTTCGGTACCAGTACCTCACTTTGAAAAGGAGGGGATGTCACGTGACACATCCAACCCTATGTGTCCGTGGACAAGCTACAGCATGACCAGGGTTCAGTTCAGTCAAGTCAGTCTAGAATAGGAAGTGATCTAGCACTTTTGTGAGTCTGTTCGCAAACCGTGCATGACCAGACACTTAGAATAGATGCATATCCTCTGGTTGCACATAGCATGATCATCAGATTACAATCAGAACCCATCAGTAGCATTTTTACAGTGCATAGACCTATTTTCCCTATTTTTGACATTTTTCACTTATTATTTTTGAGTTACTTTTGTTGGAAAGTAGGTAGGGCAAATTTACTAAGTTTGCATAAGTAGAAACCTAGCGCTAGCACTTTCTGGCAGAAGAGGCAGCAGGAGCACCTTGCTCAACAGGAAACTTCTCAGCAAGACCAACCCCCGCGACTACTCTAGCGTTTTCTCCACAGAAGACCTAGCGTTTTTGCATCAGATCAGCCTTGGCGACTTGTGCACAGCAGATCAGCCCGGCGTCGTCAAGACACAGCAGATCAGCCTAGCGTTTTGCATTTGCAGAACAACTGGCGACAGCAGCAGATTTTCAGCCCTAGCGTTTTTGCATCTGCATTATACCCTGACGTTTTGCAGATTCTCCGCGACGGAACCTCAAGAACCATCAGCGTTTTCAGTTTTCAGCCCTTTAGACACCGCAGATCAAGTCCCTAACCTCGCAGATCTCACCTTCCCGCAATAGTTCCTCGCCGCACGGTCAGTTTCCGCAAGGTTTACAGTTTCAGCCCGGAAAACGCAGATTTCAGCATCTGCGTTTTCGGTGCGTCGTCGTTGCATTGTCGCCATCGACGTCATCATCGACATAGAGTCAGAATTCAGCAGATAACAGAGATGCATATTTCAGCCCTTAGAGTTTCCAGATTTCAGCCCGTCTCGTCGTCATCCTCATCGTCGTCGACATCGTTGGCAAGTCCAAGCATTGTAGAGATTTGTGCAATCAATAGTAGACCACTCTCGCCATCGAGAGTGGGGCCCTTGGAGGAGGGTTTGACAACATCTCTGGTGTCGTATTCTCTTCTCTCTCTATCTCTCACTCTCATGCACTTCCATTCACAGTGTCCATTCACATTGTTTGTGTCCATTGCACTCTATCACTAAAGGAACGGAAGGCTCTCCCTTCCATAAGAACAAAAGGAACCTTGAGCACAGTTCAGAGCACTCATCTTGAGCAAAGCGCAAACATTCATTCCGCTGCACCTTACAACATGAGATTATTCGAGTTGAGCTAGCTTCCCCCCCCTTGTAGTTGAGGCCCTTATTAGATCAATTTCCTTCATGCATAATTTATGGGACCTTCCCAGAGACAGATATGCTCGGCTAGCCCTGAGTCATCCCGACAGCAAGCGCTACAAGGGGACACAACATGTTGGTATGGGCAGATGACATCATGGTTTCAATCACATGGCTTCAGCATGGATAGACTGCCTTCATTCCAATACTCCTTGGATGCACCCTCCCTTTCTCTCACACGGACAGAGACCACTAGACTTATACGTCATGATTTGATTCAACTAGATACCAGAAGCACATGATACAGTCGGTACAAGAGTTGGGCACGAAGATGGCTTTATATTCGCATCAGCTAGAGATTGGACTGGCAAATTTAGGAGAGTACCAATAGAAGCCAAGATATGCCAGTTGTGTCATATAGAGCCAGAGACAATTACATCACATTTGTCATTGTCAGGTATACTAACCCTCTCTTGCACAAGACATCATTTCAGCATGTAGGCAATTTGCCGTGTGAACCACCTCTTAGCACCTTATTTTTTAATAAATCATTTTCAGCTTATTATTTGCTTGGTCGTGAGGGCTGAATTGGGACTGCTCGACCCAACCTTTTCCACCTATACAAGCAGCCTATGGGCGCCAATAGAAGGCAGAAGACCCGGGACATGCAGGGCACCAAGCAGTGTTGTAGGAACCAGCAGATACCGAGCCTTTTCTCAGCATGACCAGCGTTTTTTATCAGCTCAGCATTTTCAGCCCAGCATGGTCAGCATGATCAGCATTTTCAGCCCATGCCTCAGCATTCAGCCTTAGCCTCGTCATGGTTGCATATCCGAGCCATCGACAGCGCTAGCAGTTTCGGCATTCAACCATAGCCTTGTCGTCATCGTTGTCATCGTTGTCGTCGACACAGTACCCCAGCACCTAGTACCCCTTGTGTTCGGCTTGGCTCCTCCCTAGTTCAGCATAAGGACTCTCATTACCCATCAGTACCTCGTCGTTGACATCAGCCCATCAGTACCTCGTCATCGTCGTCATCACCATCAGCATAGAACCCATCAGTACCTCATCATCGCCGTTGACACAAAACCCATCAGTACCTCGTCATCATTGTCGTCGTCGTCGTCGTCGTCGTCGTCGTCGACACAAAACCCATCAATACCTGTAGTACCCCTCAATACCTTCGATACCACAGTTTTTCCGTAGTATCCCTTAGCATCTCCCGTAGTACCCAGCATCAATAGCATCAGTACCCATTAGCATCCGTATCTCAGCATTTAGTCATTATATCATCATTGTGCAAGAATAAAGAAAGTACTTGCTCTGGCAACAGAGGAAGGGGGCCCTTGAGGGTTTGGGACCCGATATCGGTGTCGTCTCTTTTCTCTCTCTTGTGTCTCTCTCTTTCATTCAGTTCACTTGGGTGAAGTAAAGTGTCCCTTGTGTTTGTGCGAAGTACTAGATCCGAGCTAAATTCATAAATAAACTTAGAAAAAACATGCCCAAACTTGAAAAATTTCACCAGTGTGCTAGGATGGACTATAGGAACATCCTCCTCGATGCCCCACGACCCATGAATCTGGGGGTGTAAAAATGCCACATCATCAATGAAAGTGATAATAAACTAGCTAGGGGACCAGATTTGGTCCCTGGCCGGACATAAAGAGAAAAATTACATATAACTAGTGACTATGACCGGGGAAACCCTAGGAACAAGGGTCTTGCCTTATGCAAGCTTACCACGTGGGTACAACACATGACTGGAATAGCCGAGAAGGTACGTCTACCTCAGATAAGGCTAGGCACAGCCACAAAACAGCCCACTTCCTAAACTGCTCTGCGAAGACATTGCTAGATAGAATATGCCTCTGACATAACAATTCCTTTTAGATACTTGAGAGAGAGTCATGGAGACAAGGTAGAGATGTGGGGAGCCTAACCCTACGTCAATCGGGTGAAGACGCCCGCTATGCCTTCAGGGCCACCTCACCACCTCCGCTCCTCTGCCACCTCTCCACCGCCTCCATCTAGTGGTGCCATCCACTCCCTCAACTCTCTCGACACCACCCACACTCTCAATGGCATCGCCACCATCAACACCTCCCGGCTCGCCGATGCTCACTTCTCCATGGGCGGGAGGTGATTCCTATGACTTCTCAAGTGATTTTTCATTCTCCAATCTCAACTTCCTCTGAGCAAGGCATGGCCATCCTATGCATGGCCCATCATCCCTTGCATGCTGAAAGCTTTCTGCTTTGAGAAGAAATCGAGAGGCAACCTGCACCTTACCTCTCCATCACTTGCACTTGAGCGCCAAGTTTAGAGAAGAAGAAAAACCAACAACAGAAGCCTTGAAACAAAAAGGGCATGACGCCATTACATGTTTAACTTGTAGTAAAGCAAAACATTGTTGTTCATGAGCAAGCATATGTAAAGAAATTTAACCTAAATTTAAGCCCAAAAAAAGATTGATTAAATTTGTTGAAAGAGTTGAGAAGTTTACTTTCGTCTGTTCTTAGAGGAGGTCGCAGGCAAAGTTGATGAAATGCTCGGTCACAAGCCCCATCACACAAGATAATGTCATTATTCACTACAACATCTTGGTGTTTACATACTGCGCAAAATATCTGCAATAAGAAAACATATTTTTTATAGCACCGAAAAGTAGTATTGTATATACAATAGTGTTCACGTACAATGCATACAATGTAGGCGCATGCATGCTTTCATGCATATGCAGTGACCTCACTATGCACAGGTGTGTAATTCAGACAAGTGTAATTCATACACCTTCATGAGATCGAAAAAGTCTCAACCATCAACTAAAAGGAGCTCATTGCACAGAAAAGACATAATGAAGCTAGACTGATTCAAAATTTGCATTAAAAAGCTCATAAAGACAAAAAAACAAAACAACACTTCCTTAAAAATGACTTAGACGAAAGAATTGGGCGAAAAAAAAGAGGGCAGCTTACTCAAGTCTCAAGCACGTGAATGAAAAACAACAGTTACTCAAAAATGACTAAAAGAATCACAAAGAAAGAGATAATGAAACTAGACTGATTTGAAATTCGCCCTCTCTGTTTTAAACAATCATAAAGACGAAAAGGAAAACAACGGTTAGTTAAAAAATGAGGACGAAAGAATTGGGTGAAAAAAAAATGAGAGAAACTTACTCAAGTCTCAAGCACGTAAATTAAAGACAGCGGTTACTTGAAAATGACTGAGACGAAAGAATTGGGAAAAAATTTTGAGAAGCTTACTCAAGTCTCAAGCATGCAAAATTGACAGTAGTTAAAAAATGACTTAGACGAAAGAATTGGGTGAAAAAAATGAGAGAAGCTTACTCAAGTCTCAAGCCCGTGAATTAAAGACATTGGTTACTTGAAAATGACTCAGACGAAAGAATTGGGGAAAATTTTGAGAAGCTTACTCAAGCCTCAAGCATGCAAAATTGACATTGTCTACATAATTGTTGACCGTAAGAGAAGCTAGAGCACTAATGAATATGTTATAAACATACATCTTCATGGTAGATTTGACCATGTGAGTCGAAAAGATATTCTTTCATAGTTCCTTCCAGACCGAGCAAATCAAGCTCGTGCATTGCATCCCGTATACCAAGCTGAAACCTCGAAATCCGAGCTTTTGCTTTCTGCAACTCTCTCTCTGGTCTGAGCTTCTCCCGGCTGCAAATGAACACACACATGAATTTTGAATAAAGGTCTGCTGCAAAGTAATCATAACTCTGTTAAGACTAGAATTAGCATAGAAACCTTTGGCCCTTCCATCCTTCTGCTGAATACACATCAATAAGATTTTGTTCCTTGTTCATTCGATTCAGAAGGTATTTGACCCGTTTCTTAATCCGAGATGTGTCATTCTCATCAAAAGCATCCACATTCCTTGTTCTTTTGGCGTGCTTCTTTATGACCTTTCCCTCTTCTTCGATTTGATTGGGCTGCAATTTTTTGCATGAAGGTGATGTATACTGTGCTTTAAGTAAGCTCACCACTGGCCTCTTCTTGGAGGCCTTTGAACGGACTCCAAGCCCTCTTGATGAATACCTTTTTGCAGACTTCTTTTTCAGCTTTGAGGACACATTGAGAGATGTAGTAGGTCCTGCTTTTGCTGACGAAACAGTTGCTCGAGTAAAACTCTTTAACCTTGAACTTGTGGGCACTCCCTCCTTTCTTAAGCGACACCTTGTGAAATTAGCAGCTATGATTTGAGCCTGGGACTGTTCTGTAATTTTTGACCTCTTTGAATGGTGCAGTTTCAGCGATAGATTTTCAGAGATCTGCCTCAATGTTTGCCTCATGATCCAACATTACGAGATTGGACGTCCCCTGCAACAAGGATGGCCACGGTTTGATGCATATAAACTTATCCAAGTAACTCTGATTGCAGAAAACTCTCTCTCTCTCTCTCTCTCTCTCTCTCTCTCTCTCTCTCTCTCTCTCTCTCGTGTGTGTGTGTGTGTGTGTGTGTGTGTGTGTGTTATAGAAGAATTGTGCACATTTTGTTTGAGGGACGGCAGTCGAGGAAAGCAGGAGGTATGAAGAAAACGAATGCAGTAGAGCAAAATAGGAGAGCAACTGGAAGGAGGCTGGCTCTTTACCGTGTTTAATAGGAACCGCATGCAAAGGGATCGAAGTGCCGTATAGAAGCTGACACAGGCATGAGCATATAAACATGGGAAGGCAAGCCGACGTGAAGATTGCTGGCTTCGATGATTTCATCAATCATCAAGGATATGAGCAATGGCGTTTCTCAGCAGCTTCACGACACAAAATCAGTGTTAGTAGATCCTGTGAAAGGACTGAAGACGTTTTGAACATGTCAAGGGACTCGCCTTCGAGCAAGTTGGATGCATACAAGGATCAGACAGCATTCAAAACAGCTAGCTATTCCGTTAAAGGTTCTTTTGAACTGTTTGACTGTCCTATAATGCCAAGAGTAAACCTCCACAGTCAGGACTCAATCGGTACTAAACGGCACGAGTCTTGAAGGAAGCCAAAAGAGGTGGGATGATGGGATCAATGGCAATGAACTTGGGCGCAAATACCACGACGAATGTGATAGGGTGGAACTCAATCCAAATTTACTTTTTTGGTATGTAGACTACTTTTGCCTAGCTAGTTTACGATATCGGTTTATTTTTTGTCATAGTGGTTATAGTACACGTGTGGACGAGTTGGTTAGAGTATGAGGCCTAGAGGGTGTTGGGCACAGGTGCTAGGGCATTGAAACTAATGTAGCATAGCTCTAATGGATCTCACCGGGCTATCAACCCAAGACTAGCTATGGCAATCCTATCTCCTACATAAGAGAAAAGGGTAAGAGACTATCTTCTACTCACAATGTACATCAACATATCCCCAATCACTCTTCCCTAATCACTACCCTCTCTCTTGTCATTTTCACTATGCTTAGCATGAGAAGAATAATGGAATCTTCAACCATTCCTTGAGCAAGCTGATGTAGCATTCTAGTAGAGGTGGTTTATAGTGCTATGGGAAGTTTTATTAACTAACGGAAGGATATTTTCTAGGGAAAAAAAAAGTTATTTCAATGAGTGTTGGCATGAACCACACTTAGGGGGTTTACTACAGCTCTACATTCTTCAAAATCCGAGGCTATGAGCCAGATTCAATGCCGGATAGTGAACTCAAATTGAAATTCACTCTCAATAGAGCTAATATTTTTGGAGTTGAAGACAACTGATCACATCGGGGCGATCATGTTAGACAATTTCAAGTTCTTATTATTTTTCTATATTTCAACCCTTACTTTGGAAAGGATTTTCTAATGTGCAAAGCACAAGGTTTTGACAGACTCAATGCGAAGCAAGGTTTCTACACAGTGCCAAAGTAGTGTCCATTGACTTGTAATCAAGGGCCCTAGCACACAATTTTGGGGATTTGGCAAGATAGGCATATAAATTCACATATTCCGTAGGATAATGTTAAAATTATTATAAGGTATCCATCCCATTCCAAATTGTGCACGACACTTATGGTATTGGCTCACTCTATTGAGACCGTCACTCTAGCCAACGACTTATCATTTTCTTTTCTGCTTTGCATGCATGGTGTGCCAGTACTGTGGATTTACTTCCACCTCATCATTGTGTATGCTTCCGCTATAACACCAACTACTCTATCAAGGACACAGTCCAATATTGACTTGTTTAAAATCATTTAATCAAACGAACTTCATTCACGGGAAAAGCGCCAGAAGTAAGTCAATCTAATACAGTCACGATCACATCCAAGGTAGGTGGGTGAAGTTGTGACTTATGTTTTTTCTTGTATCTTTATTAGAGAGCATCGTACAAGCAGACTATTGTACACTTATAGGATAAGCTATGAGACAAACATTGCATGCACAGAAGCATATGCAGGGGGCACACACCACATTAGAAAAAGGGATTTTCCTCAGCCCAACATTCTCTCTCTCTTTTTCTTTCATAATTCTCTGAAGAGATAGTGAAATTAGGCATGATTTTCCTAAAATCTTGCTAAGTTAGTATGGTAAAACGAAAGGCTAGGAGCCATCTATTTTTGAATGGCTAAGAGCCAGCTGTTTGTAATCCATCAGTGATTGCTATCAAGATCGAGCAAATCTACCCAGTTAAGTACCCATCGATTCTAATGGACAAACAAGAGTCTTGCCATTAGTGATTTTTTGGGTGTCGCTTTAGCACTACATACTTCTAGTGTGAAGATCAATCTGAGTTTTTGAAAGTCTTAAACTCGTAAAGGCTTATCTATACCAAGGTGTATAAAGGAAGCAAGCATTTTAGACAGCATGACTGTTCACAAAAAACCCAAGATTATGGACTTTCGTGTCTAGAAAAGATCCAGTTGTGAATATAATTCCAACTTGAGTGGATCTCGTGTTCTGTTTATAGCATTGAGTGTGTCTAAAAGAGCACATTTTTGGGGTAAGACCCAACTCGTGATTACTAACTCACTCAATAAGTGTTGATGGTCAATTCTTGGAACCTTCACACTTGCGCTTTCAAGGAAAGATCTTCTCATCTGCCAATGGATAGTCATTGTATAATATGGAATGTGCCCAATGGTTGTAGATTGCCAAGATAAGAGAAAAAATCATCAGGTACCTCTCTGTGACTATTCACTAATTTTTCTTCAAGTGTTTAGTTGACAGATTGTGTCAATAGTGGTCCCATTGAAGTAGGGCTTTAGTACTCCGCGCTATGTTTCTAACTTAATCTTAGTATGTACTTTGATTGTTTTCTCATGTTTGTATATGCTTTGATTCAATATTCCCAAATTGGATGTATATGCTACAAGGCTTATTTCCATTTTTCTCGACACACACATGACAAGGTCATGTTGGAGCACAACACTTTGGGAAAGTAGTCTACCAAGCAATTTCTGCACTTGTAGTGATAGGCCTATATGGTATGGTTTTGTTTGGCACATGTTGTTAATCACACGGTGAGCAACATGGTCTAGGAACTCAGGGAGTTCGGTTTAGCCAATTCTTCATCGCCAGCTACATTTTTAGAGTATCATACCTTCATTTTGTAAAACTCCTATGTGGAAATCTTAGGGATAATAGTTAACTTTGGAGTCACAACCTTAGATTCATTTTTTGTACTCATTTATTGAAGATGGCCAATTTAATGTAAGACATCAGACTAAGCATGAACCAAAATGGAGGATTTTATGCATCTATAAAGGTGACTTTCCTAAAGAAGTTAGGGGGTTCCTTCAAGCCTTTTCCATAAATGTTCAGCAATGAGGGAACACAAGAGATTGTAGCTTCATCTCCCCTTTTCACCCTTCCAAAGAAGCTTATTGTATCTATGGTTTTTCAAAGGTCTCTACGCTTCTGAGATGGTGGATTTTACATGAATTGGAGCACATCATTTTTTCCTCTCTACTCTCTCTATCATCACTTGTCTTGAATGCATGCTTGACTTTGTGAATGTGTGTAATGCTTAATCTCTATGCTCGCCGCTTAAGTGTCCTGATGTGTGTATGCTTAGGTGAAACTTAAGAGATGAGAGTGTAGGTCCTATTGCTTTGCGAAGCATGGGGAGACTCTCCCAATGAGTAAACAAATATGTACAATGATACTAAATCACAAAATGGGAGGAGGAAAGAGCCACACACGTGGCTGGTAGTGCCATCTGGGTGCACCCTGGACCATGGTGAAGAAAGGCCCCGTGCGTTAGAGTCGCAAGAAAGCCTCTCTCCACTCCCACGTGCGGTCGGAGCTACCATGAAGTCTCTCAAATTGACCCCTGAGAATATGAATCAACTCCAACCAAAAGTCACAAACAGTCTCCGCTAGTGGGATAGGGTGAGCCTCGAAGATGTGGAAGCAACGAGCCCGCCAAATGAACCAGAGTGTCAAGCCACAGACAAGCTCCCAACACACATATCTTTCACTGCACCACTCCTGGGGGGTAAGCTCTATGGCAAGCTGACCGCCCTAAATTACTATCATCCTGCTAATGGAGGATAGCTCAAACTAGAGCGCAGGTCCCGTGAGGGTGGACAAGATAGTAGCCCCCCAAGTGTAATGCCACGCTGTGGAAAGAGCTGGCATCATTGGAAGAAGCCCCAATCAAACCTACTGTGCCATGGGGCAGTCCCATAGACATTGACGCTGACTCTCCAAAGGATGGTCACAAGCTGCACAGGCTATCGAAAAGCCACTATTATAGCTCTGTGTGCAACTAGCCATTGGAACAAAGTGACCCACCTGTCTAGAATCCCACAACCACTCCCAAAAGCCTGACAAGAACTCAGCTGTGAGACCCTCCTCCTACCAATGAAGTGTTGCAGCAGGATCATCCTCTCTCCTTGCTGCCAGTATGCTAGTCGAGCAGTGTACTGGAAGAAAGGGATCCTAGGGTCGTCGACTATAAAGAGAAGGGATCCCTTGAAAACCACTCTCTAGGATCCCACTGCATCCATGCCAGAGGGTAGCTCTCCTAAGCCCAAAACCTCCAGTGACCTGCCTCAAGATCTACTGGGTCAGGATTTGTGACACAAGTTCTCCCACAAATGCCCACTACCCTATCCTTTGAAATTGTACTCTACAACCCGTGGAGCCTCTATTGAGACTCTGTGTAGGTGACCCTCGCCCTGGATCTCAAAGAACATGGGGGATATGGACGCCGAGCAAGCACGAACTACAATAAGGACCTCTAATTGCATGAAGACCCCCATCCATCTAGGAGTTGTTGTCTCTAGAGGGGTGATCCACTCAGCTGATTAAGCCTCTGTAGTATCCTGGCACATGCTCTACACCCCTCTCATGCCTCGTAGATGGATGCTCTGTGCCTCCTCTGACAAACCCAAAAACTGAAGCCAGTCGCCGAAAGTGCGAACTGGGCCCTCTGTCATGGGACCCAAAGAAACAAGAGGCCTACTACCAACCAGGTGGCTTCTCAGAGTACGAACAATGGGATTCCAAACAAGGGGTTGTCTCAAGTGCTCCTCTGTGCAAGTGAGATGGTGCTGCTCCAGGCCACTCATTAGCTGCTCTCAAGATCAAAGCAGGCTCGCAGCAAACCGATCCTCCAACCTCCTGCTCATACCAATTCTGTGCATCTCTATGAAGATCCACCTAATGGAAGGGCTCTAAGGGCCTCCTGCATGAGGCACTCGAGCTTGAATTCGGTGAAGAAACAAATCCTTTGAGGGCTCCTCCCTTGGAAGCAGTCCTCTGATAGCAAACTTCCCAAGAAGGGCTCTACTCTGTTGTGTTGGGTCCATGATCCCCAGCCCCCCTTGAGAACATGGTAGAGTGATGACCAAATCCAGGACAACCTCACAACCCAAGTAACAAACTGCAGTCCCTGGGGGAATCCATCTAAAGCCCTCACGTGGAGACCAATCAGGCATAGGAGCACTGCCAACCCAAAAAGCTACAATATTCCTCCAATTGATCAATGTGCCTAATGCACAACAGAACACCTCAAGAGCTTGCCCACACCTGTGCAAATTGGCCTCCTGGCTCTCCAAGTACAATACTGAGTCATCGGCAAACTCAGTGTCAAGAAGCTCGCCTGCCTTAATAGAAAGCTCAAGACCACGCAAGCCAATTTTTTGAGAAGTCAAAAATCTGCTCATCACCTCAGCATAGAACATCTCGATCTGGAAGGGATACATTCGTGGAAGGAGACAAGAAACTATTCAAAGGCGAGGGCGAGAGTAAGAAGGCTCTAGATAGTATTGGGGAGTACAAATAGGGGAAAGAACAATCTCATATTTATAGGAATTACACGATGTCATTTTGGTCGGCCACTTATTGCATCAATATCGGTGCATTAAAGGCAGCACATAGACCAAGGCAAGCTCAACCACACCATGACACGTGTCTAGGTTGTGGGTGAGTATCATGGTTATATAAATCACCTTGAGTGCACAATCCTATAATTGCCCACATCTACACATTGCAAGTATGGAGGATGTGGGACGGGTGTCTAACCTCACTTCTATCTTATTGCAGATTTAGCGAGAATCACGATCAAATTGTCAATACATGGGATGAAGCTAACTCGACTAGTGCATAGAGGCTACAAGAGGTTGTCAATCTCTGAGAAAACAACAAACAACTCGCATCTAACTCAAGCTACACTCAAGTGACTGAAATCACCAAAAGCCATCGCTCATCGGCAAACAAATCACATCCGTTACAGCATCAAATGACATCCAATCGTAATGAAACTTCTAGCACAAGTTTATAAGACCTAAGCACACATGCTTATGGTCTCAAATCCCACATTAGGTCAAGTGCAAAAATCGTGATTATTAACAACAATGGATTTTTGACCTAGTCGTTTTCGACTAAGAATGCATTTAAATGCTTAGCAATGATGCACCAATACCTCACCTATGCTTAGTTTTTTATTTTTGAAGTGTAAATTCCTACTTATGGTGAAATCAGGCCACAGGTCGGTGATGCCAACAACTACGAATTACTGTGAAATGTTTACGTTAATGCGTAGAGCTCTTACCTGTGGTTGCAATGCAACAGATGCGACTGCAATGTGACAACCGAAGAGGGAGTAGGAAGCGTGAGAAGGAGAGAAGTGAGCATCGTTAGCTCGCGCTATGTATTCCATTATCCAAAAACTTAAAAATAACTTACAAAAATTGGCTTTTATACTTTAGCCAAGGTTTTTGGTGGTCAAAACTAATAATCTAGGAGCTCTAGCTAAAGATGGGTAATGACAGGTTGATACAATCTGGAAGCTTGTAGCCCCGGCTCATCAATTACAAAGTTTATCCATAAAATAGGAGTTACAATATTCTCAATTTATCAAAATAATAAGTGTTTTTATAATGAGAGCTCCAAAAAATGGTATTCAAGTTAGCTTGCTACTAACATTCCCCCCTTCCTTGCCTGTGTCGTCCCTTGACACAGCTTTATGGGCTGAAATAATCTTCAGGTTGACGGTTGGCGAGGCGGTCTTTAAGTGCATGTAGAGCCTTTTCATATCTGATCTTTCTCTCTTTGTCTGGCACCTGCAAAAACTGCATAGTGACTCTGGTTTTAAGCTCAACTGCGGAATAGCCTACAAATCTTGAAGTCAGGTTGTTGATCACTGCACCAAAAATCTTCCTTCGCCAAGTGAAAAACCTTGTGTAGAACGCTTCCTCAAACGCCAACATATTATGAGAAGGTAAGAACATGCAGCGGGCGTAGAAGCCATAGAGGACTTCTTTGGAAGGTTGGCCACTGAGATCGTAGCATAAATCTTTATTGCTCTCGTGGAAAGACATACACGTGGCTCCTGCTTGCTCTGGCTCATGAAAAACTTCAATGCAGGTGAGCAACATTCGTCAAATTTTATAAAGCATAGCACATGAAAGATCAGGTAGACGTTTGAAGAATGACATGGTGCCCGTTAAAGTTTTCACCATGTATTCTTCTGTCGGAGATCCCTTTTCTGGAGCCGGCAATCTTGGATAATTCAGCCATGTTGGCCGTTTCGTTGTTATTGCCTCATGTGCTTGCCATGTCCTTACTCTTGGTACATGACAAAAAGTTGGATCCTTTTGAAGTGCCACAGGTGCTCTTGTGAACAGAATCAGGTATCCTGGATTCTTGTTCAGCCAACTCTTCCTCCACTTAGGGTGGTCTTCATCTGTGCCTTCTACTTGCATGTCTTTATAAAGTCGTTCTTTGACCTGGAGCAATTCCACCTTTATTAAGGGATATGGCAGGTATTGCTGATGCCATTGTGCATTGATTTGATTGGGAGTGAGTTGAGTAACATTGTTAGAGTGAAGAACTCTCAACTCCCAATTCATCATTGCTTTCCATTGCTCATTTGTCTCTTGTGTAACCTTTTCTTTGAGTGCAAAGTTCCTCAGCTTTTGACAGTAGGACCATTGGTAATCGTACTCGAAAATCTTCTTCGCCACCTAGCCCTTCTGCTGTCAACTTCATGAGAAGTGCACCTAACTCCTCCATTTCCTTTTGTTGTTTATCTCTTGCTAGCTGGTGTTGTTCCAGTTTCAGCTTTCAATTCCTGCACTTGTTTTTGTAGATCAGTGATGACATTTAGTATGTCCTCTAACTCTCCTTGGAGAGCGTCAATCACCATCTTCAATTCTTTAGCCTTTGTGATGCGGCTAAGTGCTACCGATCGGAGTTTTTCTGTCATATCCTGCGTTTGCTTTGCATATTCATTGACTTGCAAGACTACCTCATCATTTGTCTGCCAGCCTTCATTTCTTGTGAGCTGCCCAGACGTTTTGGCAGTCTCTCATGACTCTCTCATCGGGGTCGTGGCGGCTGGTTGTTCTTGCCCTTGAGGCTGTGGTTGGCCCTCTTCTGCTTTGTCATCTTGAGGCTTCGTGGATGCCTCGACCATTTCGTGCTGGGTGGAGGTAGAAGGTGTTTCCTCTATTTCCTGTTCCTGTGTTTGCTCAAACCTTGCTGACTCCTCTTGTGCAGGACTTTCTTCTCTTTCCGCCTCTAGTTCTTTTGCTTTGGCTTGGTCCTTAGTAGTGGCTGCATGTTGTGCAGATTCTGCTTCTTTTTTCTGTTCAGGCTCTTTTTCCTTAGTGGGCTCAGCTTGTGTGGTTCTATGTGCTGGTGATGGTGGAGGGCTTGGCATGGGATGGTCATGCTATTACGTAGCAGGTGAAGAAGGTCGGGGAGACATGTCACCTTATTCATGTTAAGCCTCTCCTTGTGCGGTTGCTTCTTCTGCTTGTTTTTCTTATTTTGCCGCATCTTTAGTTTTCTTTTCTGCTTCTTGAGCTTCTTTCAGCTCCAATGCCTCTGCCTCCTGATACATTCTTTCTAATAGATCCTTTGGATCTTCTGCTTCTCTTCGTGCAGAGTGCTTTCTTCTTGGTCCTTTTACTTCTATGGGTACCCACTTTGCAGGGTCCTTGCCTTGAGCTTGGTGGCTTCGTTCATAAGAGTGCTTCTCTCTCTCAAACCTTGCCTGTTTCTGTTGAGGCTCCTCGTGATGTGTGGCCACAGCTTTTCTTTTCATCTCTTATGCGGGCTCTTCTTTCCTCTTTGTTTGAGCTTTCATTGCCATGCCTTTTTGAAGAGCTCTTAGTAGAATCTTCATCAGATTTGTGCATTCTTTTCGTGGACCTTATGGCTCGAGGGGACACATGATCCATGTGTTCTGATTTGGGGAAGGTGGAAAATTATCTGCCATGCCGATAGCATGGTAGGCAATTCTTGTGAGAACTTCAGGTGCTCCCAAATATGTTATCTTACCCTCTTTCTTTGTCCCCTTCAATGTGGACAACATGTACTACGCGTAGGCGATGGGTTGCCTGGTTGACGACTTTAGAACTTGTGTAAATGTGGTCGCAACCACATGATTGGGTGTCGTGTACCTTGGCGGTCTCTTTGCAAGAAAATGAAAGCGTTGGTGGTATAACCTTGCTGGTTCCTCCACTTGCTTCTGGATAAGATTAGCAAATGTTGCAGCAGCGGTTTCCTTGGTGAAGGTTCCTGCCGTCTTTCTATCTCTAGCTATCATCATCATCCCTTCTGTCGGTAGCTTGAGAGCTTCGGCCACGATCTCTTTCGTAATTACTATTTCGACTTTGTTCCCTTGTTGGTCAAAGATTTGGGTTGTTCCATCTTCCTTGATTGTGGACAGGAGCTCATAAGCTTTCTGGAAATCCACTCCGCATGGCTGTTGTTCGTAGAACTCTCTGAGCCCAAGCCTTCTGTTAACTTCTTTTGTCTTGGGCTTTGTTGCGACATCATAGACCTCTTTTGGTAGAAGTTGCAGTTCTAGCTGATGTCCTTCTTCGCTTTTGAATTTACCTGTGAAAACCGTTGTGTTATTCTCCTCTAACTGTTCTTTCAACAGATAGGTCGCTTTGGCTTTTTTACTTGAACTGGGGTCCAGTTGGTATGGTGGTAGCTCTTGCAGCTTCTCCTTTTGCGAGACCCTCTTCTTGGCCTTCTCTGCAGCTTGCATGGCTCCTGTTCAGTGAATAGAGTGTCAAAGCTAGCAACTTTGGCAGATTCTGCTCTGAAATGTCCTTCAGTCTGAATTGCTGACAAATTGAATCCAATTTGCTCCAAATCAATTTTTGAACATGCATAGATGCATAAAAACATGTGAAGATCAAAATCATGAAGTTCAAACAAAAAATTGTAACAAAAGTAAATAATGGTGATTATTTACAATTGAGTATTTTTGTCAACTTTTTGCAAATTTGGCATTATAGGCTTGAATTCTCTATATCAATTAGATACTCTGAGTGAAATATGGGCTCATTTGGGTGCACAGGATGAGAATGGTGTCCTTTTTAGGTTTTAGGTCTCTGAAACAAAAGATGTAAAGGAATTTTGAGATTTTGAGCTCCAAATTTTGAGTTAGTGGGCTTAGGACATCATGTACTTTGGTCCCATGATGGCAAAGATGTAATTTTCCCCCATCTTGGCAAAAAAGTAAATAATCACGATTATTAACTTTTACATCGAAATGAACTTTTTTTGGTGCAACTTGGTTTTAAGCATGGTGTAGACCCTGTGTATGTGATATGAGGTGATTTGGATCAAAAAATGTTACTTATAACTCAGAAATTGGTTTGCAAGGACTTCTTTGCGTTTTTTTGGCAATTTTCCAAGTTATAACTGATCATTTCTGCTCATACTTGAAATTTGGCATGTAATAGGTGTGTATAAGTGATAGGTGAGGTGATGATACCATTTTCAAGCAAGAATTTTATAAAAGTAAATAATCACGATTATTTACAACAGTCAACATTTTCTTGCAAAACTTGAAAATTTTAACATAAACACATTCTATACACCTAAAACAAGTCCTAAATTGAATTTGGTAAAATTTGGTTTTGCCGGCATCACTTCGTGCTTTGTCGACTCTGAAATCACCAACTTTTGTGACTACATGGCCTGTAGAGTTGGTTAGTCACTTTTGAGGCTATGGACTTGTCCGCTACATAGTCCTGAAGCAAGTCATCTAATTTTGGCCCATTTGGAGTCAGTTTGACCTCATATGTCGAATTTGACGATTTGTAGCTATCGAGTCGTTTTCTACTTTTCGAGGGCTTGGCTTGATTGATTTTTATGAAACCAATCATATACATTGTATATAGACCTCATATGTAAGCTGTCTGTGGAATCAGAATCCAATTCTAGCATCTGCCAAAAACCTAGCTTTTCTACTTGGGACCCCTCGACCCTTGCCGAATGGTCAACTATTGATATAGAAGTGTTCTTTTATGTTGGGGCATGCTATAGTTCAAATCTCATCCGATTTGGTTGAACTGACAGGTTGCTATGGTCGATTCGAGGGTTTTTTCCAAGGGTTTAGACTAGCTACGGGTCGTACAAAATGGATCATTGATAAGTATAGAATTTATCCCTCATGTTTCGTGTGAGACGGCGTTGAAAACAGGCAACTGTGGACTCCAAAAAATGCCTGCGAAGAAGGTCGAAGAGCTCTCTCTCCAAAGGCAACAAGTGGAAATGAGGTGATTTTAGCCTACCTTGGGTATCTATACTCAGACTTCCCGAACCATTTTTCCCCAAATTCCTCTGTTAGTGTTACTAGGCCGTGAAATCTATGTTAGACTCAAAAATTTTCCCAATTGAATTCGTGTAGCTCATTCTACAAGAATTATGCAAAAGTAGGTCTGGCTGCCTAATTTAGGCTTCCCGCTTCCATCTGCCGATTTGATTGAATTTTTTTGTGCATGTCTTTCTGATCATCAACGTGTCTTCAGTTTTCCATCTAAGCTCCTTTGTTGTTTATTATTAATTTTTGACCTGTTTATTTAAAAAATCAAGGAAAATAACAAAATACGCTAAAAAAGCAAAGTGAAAATCCAATAATTAAGAAAATCCTTTGAAAAAATAGGTTTATTGTTTTTTGTTGGATTTCTCCATTCTTAAGTTTCAATATCAAGAAAAATGATAAAAAATAACCAAAAAGGACTATTTTTCGATGCTTTTTTGATAGTATATACGTAACACTAATTACACTCATCGGGCAGATATCATTAGTTAATTTTCCCCTGTTGATGAATTATAAGAGCATTATTAGGTAATTTTGCAAAGAATCATACATTAACATCAAACTTTTTCCTCCCTCTTCAAACATTGCCCTTAATTACTTAGTGCCTTTCCACCCCTCCTAGATGGCGTACTCCGGGATGACCGTGTGCATGGGTTGAACAATCGTGTCTATGCATAGACGTGGTTGACTCTACCATGCTTTGAAGATCAATGCAATTAAAACCATTATGCTGTGCAAGATTTGTGTCTTGAGTAATTAACTCAAGGGGTTCTGATGTCGAGGTTTTCTGATGCTGTCTTCCAAAGAGAAAATCTTGTAACTTGTGTGCTCTTTGCTTGATTGTACCATTAGGATGCTTTAGCACGCTAATTGTCTGAGCTATTGGTATCAATTTTGACTGTTGTCGAGCTTTTACCCGCCATTGATATCTTGGTTCGTCTTTGTTAGAATGGTGTGGTTGAGTCCTCTGAGACTTAACTCTCCATTGTTTTATCGGTTTTCCAGTTTGTGCAGAAGATAAGTGCTCCTTTTTCTTCCAAGTCCATTTCATGTTAGGTTCCTTGCTCGGAGATGCTCGTCTCTGTGTTTTGATCTTTGGAACTGTCTTTGGGTACCTAGATTTGAATCGGCTTGTCCTTAAGCTGTGCTTTCAGTACCCAAATTTGTCTGACTCCTTGCATGCTACTTGTAGCATTTACTTGTCAATAGGATGGAGAAGACTGATTGCTTCATGGTTGTTCTGCTGGTAATTGCCTTTCCATTCCTCCTTGCTTGGTGCAATTGGAACAATGAGTTGTCCGTCTTTAGGTGATAGCTTGAGCTAATTGGTATAACAATCTGGTACTACCTTGTATGTCCGCATCCACAGTATTCCAAGAATCATTGTCTCATTCATGTGTTCATTTGGTAAGCATACAAACTGACGAGGACATGAACATCCATGTACTATCACATTCAAGTTGGATACTCCCAAAGTTGGTGTTGGGTTCTTGTTGCATCCTTTAATAGTCGCTACTCCTGCTGTCAATTACTGACTTGTTGTTCTTGTACGTGAAATAACTGACTCCATTTACTCGAGCTCTTGTGTCGACCAATGCATTTGTGCTATGGTTGTTGAGTTGTAATTTGATACGAAGGGTCCATTCCATCTAGCCATTCATTATCTGTTGAAACTGCATCTTTCTGCAATTCCCATTGTCGGTCATCTATTTCCAGAGTGTTGATAAGAATAGGTATTTGTTGATTCTTGAGAGCAACTTTCCTTTTGAGTACTCGAAGCCATGCTTCCTCCTGGGCTTCATCAATAACCTGTTGCCGTTTTATCTTTCTTTGCTTAGCTGCATGCATTCTTTCTAGCAATTCTTTGGTTAGTGGCAAATTGTACTCCTTTAAACGACATCCACTAATCCAATTAGCCATTGGTTCACCATCTAGGATGGATAACTTAACTGCTCTACTTGGAGATACATCTTCAATGATAAACGGTACGTTTCTCTTTTTTTTAAACCTGGGAATGTGTTGTAAACTAAGTCCCCTTTTTTGAAGATTTTTGTAATAAGATGGGAATCAAAAAACTGTTCTTGTTTCCGCTTTTGTGTATAGATGTGAGTTACAATAGTTAGCCTTTGCTCATGTAGCTTTTCTAATTTTTCAAGTCTCTCTGACAATTCATGTCCAATCCACTCAAGATCCTTAGCTACCCTTAGTGTCGGCAATAGAATTTCTATTGGCAATATGGCATCAAGACCATAAACAAGGTTAAAGAATGTAGCATTTAAAGCTGTTTTGAATGAACTCTATAAGCCCATAGAGCTGCATGGAGATTCATTTCTCAGTCTGTCCTTCATGAACTGACCACTTTAGTCAATACCTAGCTAAGAATTTTATTCGTATGCTCAGCTTGTCCGTTTGCTTGTGGGTGATAGGGGTTGATTTTTTATGGATGACCATAAAATCATTAAGCACATACTCAATTACCTCATTGAGGAAATGAGTTCCCCAATCACTGACAATTTCTATTGGCAGTCCATATCTTGTGAATACATACTCATATAAGAATGCGGCAGTGGTTCTGGCATCATTCTTTTGAGTTGCTTTAGCCTTGGCCCACTTGGTCGCGAAAGTCCTAATCCCCATCATTGGTCTTAAGGGCATGCTATCTACACGTGTTGGCATTTTTGCTCGTTGACAAGCATGACATCTTCCAACGTATTCCTTGGCATCTGCAAAGAGTGTTGGCCACCATATGCCTGTCATTAAAATTGCTCTTGCGATGGTCTAACTAGAAAAGTGACCTCCAGCTAGTCCAGCATGTGCTTGTTCTATAATTGGAATATATTCGTTTTCATTTGCTCAAAGACGCAAATGTTGGTCCTTACCTCTTCGATACAATTGATTTCCAATAAGAGCATAGTCTCTTGCTTTAGTTTCAATTGCTCTTTGATGGTGTTTACTCATATCCTCATGAAATGTTCGGCTCGATAAATAAATGACTAGATAGTTACTCCACTTAGTAACATGTGACATTTGGAACAATGTTACATGAGGTATAGGTGTTTGTTTTTGCATTGAGGACAATCCTTTACAAAAGAGCGAACATCACTCCTCATAATTGGCCAAAATACTCCAAGTCTTAAGATCCTTTGCATAGTTTAGTCTTTCTCATAATTGGCCAAAATACTCCTAGTCTTAAGATCCTTTGCATAGTTTAGTCTTTCGCAAAGTGAAGTGCTACTATGGTAATATGTGCTTGACTTAAATATTGGGTTTTCTTTTCAGGATTAATGCATAAGAGCAATATTCCATCTCGATTTTTTTTGTATAGCCTACTAGCTAGTAACTGATACATAGCCGATTGCTTAATTAATCCGATTGTAATAGGAAGTGGTATTTGTGAATCCACTTGAGCTATGGTCATCAATGATACCATATTTTTTGACCATCAAGGTATCATTTCCACGGAGAACAGATATGCATCTGGTAGATCATCGTCTACTCCTTTAGGTGGTTCCCTTGAAACAATCCTAGATAAATTATCTGCTCTTTGATGTGTAGTGCCCTTTTTTACAACCACAGTGAAATCTAATTCCAGAAGAATGATGAACCATCTCACTATTCTTCTTGTGCTGCATGGCTTGTTGACCAAGTACAATAAGGCTTGGTGGTCCACAAAGAACACAAATTTGTTGGCTAATAGGTAATGTCTATACTTCTTTACGGCATAGATCATTCCTAATCCTTCCCTTTTGGTGGTGGTATAATTCTTTTCCGCCATGTTCAACTGTCGGCTAGCATAAGAAATAGGAAAATCAATTTTCTCGTCTCCTTGTTGAGCTAGTATACACCCAATGGCAAGCATCTACATGTATGTGGAATATCTTATTCCAATTTGGTGCTTTCAATATTTGAAGTGAGAGCTTGCTTAAGCTTCATGAAGGATTCTTCACACTCATCAGTCTATTCAAAGTGTGTAATCAAGCTATACATGGGTTTTGCAATTATAGCGTATATGTAAATGAACCATCTGTAATATCCACAATGTCCCATGAAGGCTTGAACCCCCTTGGCTGTCGTTGCTCTAGGCAAATCAGCAATAACATGAATTTTATCCATATTAGTAGATATGCCATTTTTAGACACTATATGTCCAAGAATTTTTCATTGTCTACCATGAATGTGCACTTTTCAGGATTTAAGCAAATCCTATAAAGTTTACATTTTTCGAATACCTTTTTGAGGTGTTCAAAATGATCAGCCCGAATTGATGAATGTACACATAGATCATCCATATATACTTCCAAGAATTTCCTTAGATATTCTTTAAAAGCATGGCTCATCAATCTTTGAAAGGTGGCAGGAGTATTAGTTAGCCCAAAAGGCATAACCCGATAGGCAAAAATACCCATTCCGTTGCAAAGGCAATTTTATGCTGGTCCTTGGGGTCAACCAAAATTTGATTGTATCCCACTTGCAACTCATTCTAAAACATGCTCAATGATTGGAAGAGGAAAGTTGTCTCTAATGGTAGCTGCATTCACTTTCTTGAGGTTGACACACACTCGTATTTTTCATTTTTCTTGGGTACTACCACAATTGGAGACACCCAATCTGTGTGTTCAATTTCATAAATGAGTTCAGCCTCCTTTAACTTATCAATCTCTTCTTTGATCTTCCTAGCAAATGTTTCATTGTATGTGTATGGCCTTTGTCTAATTGGTTTTGCATCATCTCTCATGAGTATGGTATGTTGACAGATTTCAAAATCAACACCCTTGAGATCCTTGTAAGACCAAGCAAAGATATCTCGGTATTCTTTCAGTAAGTTCTTCTGTAAGGTCATTTGCAATGTAGGCTGGTTTAGGCTCTTCTCTTGGTTAAGTCAAATCTATCTTTTTTGCGTTTTTAAGCCCTTCATAGGGCTCACCTTGTTTTCGTAGTTCTCTAACAGGTTATTTGACTGTGATTTTTCAATCTTGGAGAGTATATTTCTTGTAATGGGATGGAACACTCATTACATCTTTACCCTCTTCTTCAGTGGTTTCCATTTCAGTTGTATATATCTCCTTCAGAGCTTCTTTCAACTCTTGATACTTTTTTTCCGTTCGACTCTTGTCATGGTTAAGCCTTTGTCTTGTTTTTTTAGCTTTGTTTGAGTTTTCTTTCTCATTTTTCTCGACGTTTTTGAGATTTTTGGATTTTTGTTTGAAGGATATCTACCAGTGATTTTGTCCTTGACATAGTCATGTGCATCTATCTGCATCGAGAACTGTGTTCTACTGGAGACAGATGACATAGGTTTATCTTTCAAATTTCTAGTGTCTCTTTTTTGTCTATACCATTTCTATCTTCTCAATTTTTGGTTTGGAAAGTCAAAAAACTTTTCCTCCCCTTCTTTCATGAGTACCTTAGCTCTTACATGTTCTTTTTCCGACCCCGAATCATCGGAGGTAGCTGAATATTCTTCTAACTCATCTGTTGCATCATAGTAGAGGTCTGAAAAGACTTGTTGAGCTTTTATCAAGTCCTTGGTTTCCTGAATTTTGTCTTCAATGTGGAGGATTGAGATAATTTGTATGGGAATTATGTCGTAGCCGTCCTCATTGCAAAATTGAGTAGGCATAGACGTATTTACACATACATCCATTGTTGCTAAAATTTGAGTCCACTCAAATGGCTCAAACAAATGCTCTGGAAAGGATTCAGGTACATAGGCTTCATCCATTGTTGCTAAAATTTGAGTCCACTCAAATGGCTCAAACAAATGCTCTGGAAAGGATTCAGGTACATAGGCTTCATTTGTGCAATCCCTTTTTAAGATACATTCTTCACGTTTTAAGCTCCCGTTTTCTGAAGCTCTGCACGTCCAAATAGGAGTGTCTTTGTTCAACCAAGATGGAAGCTTAGTTTCAGCCAAAGAGACTGAATCAAACTCTTGTATGAGCGTTTTCATGACATCTCTATAAGTGTGATCTTTTAGATTAACCCTTGTTATCGATCCCACTTGCTTCAAGTACAGATAATTGTTTCCCTAGTCTTGGATGAGTTGTACTTGTCGCATGAAAGGTCTTCCCAATATGATTTCGTAATTGAGTTTCTTCCCAAAGTCTACTATGGCAAAAGTGTGTTGATATTCAATCCCACAGGAATTAACTATCACTTTTTCAAGTAGTCCTAAGGGTCTTTCGATGTGTCCATCAGCCAACTGCAATTTCATTCGGGTTTGTCTAATGGCTGGCTGTCCCCAGGATTCCCATACCACTTTCATGGCTATGGCTATGCCTGCCCCACTATCCAGTATTGCCATGGTTTTTATGTCATTATGTTTCACTGGAAGGGTTGTGTTTCCTTCTTCCCCTTTGTAGTATTCTCCGACTTTGTTCATTGGAACAGATAGAATCACTTTGTTATCCATTTCGTGTTTCAATTTTCCCAATTTTTTTGCGATTAGCCCCGTTATCCCCACTTTCTCTAGGGTTTTTTGTAGATCATTCCATAGATATGACGTGATTTTCAACGGTTCTCTTAAAGTAAGAGTGCATTGGATAGGTGTAGACATGATTGAATGAATGTTGTCTACTCCCAAGCAAGAGGGTAATGTTTTCAAGGTCAATGGTTTAGACATTCATGAAGCTTCAGATTCGCAATCCCCATACAAGGATTGTACATCCATGTCCATATCAGGAGGTAGGTTGTCTAACCAAACTTCCTCTATAGGAGCTATTTTTTGGTAATCACAAATTACTCGACAATATACTCATAGGATGGAAATACCAACATCCCATAAAGAGGTTAATCTACAATAATGCATTTCTTCGGCAAGATTCTGTTCCTTATTGTACATGCTTTCAGTTTACCACCTTTTGCAAAAATTTTGACGCTCTTGTAACCATGTTTGCACTTGTGATCTTAGCATCATTGAAAATACTAAAATATGTAGAATTTTGGCCAAAGGACTCAATCATATACCTAACTTTCCCAAAAACCCTGACCTTGTAAGTGATCTCTGACTGGAGATGACAGTCCTACCGGACTTAAGGGAAGTTGTGAAGGAATGCTTCCTTCATAAAATATCACAACTACCTTGTAAATGGTTATCATCTAATGATTCTTGGCTTACTTCTCAGCTAACTTTTGATTTTCAAAAAATCTCTGATAAATGGTTTGTTGTCAGGCTTGACAAAAGCTCTAACTGTCCCACTATCGTTTGCAAATACCTTTCTTGGAAGGCCGCTCGTAATTGAGTATTTGGTAAGGAATTTTGTAATATTTAATCTCCACTACAAACAGGTACCAATAAAATTGCTAAACACTTAGGGATTCTAGGCTACTCTGTGCTGAACACTAAGTTACCTGTGTTATTTCCCACTTATAAAATTCATAAGCATAAGTTCAGATGGATATCTGATGCCTCCAATAGTATTTTTACTGATATCACCAAGGATATTACTTTTTGCCTTGACCTTATATTATCTGAATTTGAGCTTATTTGTGTCACTAAACAAAAAATTTGCCAGGACTTCTTACATATTCAATACAATCCCTTTTGGCTTACAAAAAACTCTACAAAGGTCTCGCTTAACCTTCCTTAGCATATCTTCCACATTTTTATTATTGACATTACACAATGTTACGAAAACATTCCCCTTGAAGCGAATCTTGGCCTTAAGACTATTCCTCCAAGGGGATTAAAATGGCTTTCTCCAATGCTAGAAAGAAGAAGCTTTTCTACACCTCTCTTTCCAAAAAATCCAGGTGGATTAACGTATCTCAATTCGTACACTCCTTACACTTTAATGAAGCTTAGCTTTGCTCTTACATCTCCTGGCTGCTGTGTAACTGCACTATAGTTTCAGACGGTCTTTGCTTTAATCAATGCCTAGGCATCCCCATGGGATTCTCATGCTCTCCACTTATGTGTAATATTTACCTTGCTTTCTTTGAATACAAGTGGTCTCTCAAGACCATGGAATCTTACAAAAATAAGCTTTCACAGTTCAGACATACCTATAGATACATGGATGACTTACTTAGTGTCAACAATAGAGATTTGACCAATGAAATTTGTCTGATTTACCCTCACTGCCTTAAAATTGAACCTACTTCTCTCCATGAGATCATCACACCCAATGGGGTTTTCTGCACATCTGTCCAATTCCTTAACCTCTCTATCTCCCTTCATATCGCATCTGTTGGTGGGTATGACCTAAGGTTTGTGTGGAAAAGGGATCTCCTGAAACTAACAATTATAGAATTTAAAAAAAAGAATAGCAATAGGCCTTACAAGGCTGCTATTAGCTCTTGTATCAGCCTGTTACACTTAATTTGCTATTCTTCCTCTAACTCTTTTCTTGCCTTGGAGGAGGTTTTTTTTCTAATAAAAAAGTATTGCCTTAACAGGTTTAATAGAAACCAGATCTATAACACTATTACACAAGCTCTCACCCAACATAGGTGGCCTAGGGTACGCTTTAAACAAGAGAATCTCATTTCTCTAATTAAGTAGTAGGCCCACACACAATTGGCCTACTACCGACCCATTGTGTATGGCGCCTGGGTAAGGGCGGGTACACACACAGACACACACACACACACACACACACACACACACACACACACACACACACACTATGGTACTATGATGTTCTTGTTGTTTTCAAAACCCCCCCCCCCCCCCCCCCCCCCCCCCCCCACTTTGATCTAGCCCGGTAACAGCTAGGTCACTTTAGGGTTACTACTCAAAAAATGCCATTACTTTTTAGAGACCGTGGGACATAGCCCTTGTTATTAAACTAAGGATCTAAAGTAAAGATCTCTCTAGTGTGCCGAGCATGAATACGTTCTCCTTCTTCATTACACCGTGAAGGCGGCCTCTCCTTCTTTGCTGTGGATCTCCCCACTCATGGGTATCCGTGTGCCGAATAGAGCTACCACACACACACACATTCTCTAGGAAGGTGGCCCGGCTCACTCATGGCTCTCGCTCAGAGGACACGCAGTCCCTCCTCCTTCCACTATTTAATAGGTGAGGGCGCATCTATGCCCCTCACTTAGCCAGTGTTGTTGTGTCATGTTTTTTCTTAGAAGACTTACTGCTTGCTTCACAAAGGGAGCTATGGAGCTCACTACTCAGGTGTCTCAAGTTTTTTTCTAACTTTGCTTGCCTCGCTACCGGTTGTGTTGGAATTTTTTGATGTAGTTCTACATTGAGCATTCGTTTGGTATTAGTTGGCACAGTAAGGTAAGTATTAAATGTTTGTCGGAAAATGGCATGGTGGTGGTTTTTACCTTGCTCAAAATACCTTGCCTCAGGCATATACTGATTGTGATCATGTTGTGTTAGGATGGGTTTTGTTACGGCTGTCGTTAACTCTCTTTTTTATCACACTGTGTGCAGCAGGTATAAATACCACTCCTATGATTGGTAGGTGGTCTTGGTATTACTATGGTACCTTGGAATTTTTAAAGCTTCTGCAGGTTTTTTCTCAGTGGCAGACTGTGTCGGTTCATGTTGTCACACTGTGCGCAGCAGGTGTAAACACTACTCCTATGATTGATAGGTGGTCTTCGTATTACTATGGTACCTTGGAATTTCTTATCTTCCGCAGGTTTTTTCCGTTTGCAGACCGTGTCGGTTCAAACTGTCTGACAGTTTAAAAATAAAATAAAATAATAGGGGTGATCTTGGTAGTTCTAACACCGGAAGCATCGGGGACTATGCGATAGTGGACATCTGAGTTGGAACTATGGTTTTTTTATCAATGCTACCGGAAGCATCGGGGACTATGGGATAGTGGACATCTGAGTTGGAACTATGGTTTTTTTATCAATGCTACCGGAAGCATCGGGGACTATGTGATAGTGGACATCTGAGTTTGAACTATGGTTTTTTTAATCAATGCTACTGTAGCCGTGTGATTGGAAAATCCCACCGCTCTGTGTGACAGTGGCCAACACGGGGGCGTTTCTTCTTGTCAGCCCACCAAAATGGTGCAAATCAGTGTTTTAAACAATGCTTTGAAGAATATGCACAATGCTAAGAAGCGGGATAAGAGGCAGGTTCTTCTCAAGCCTTCATCGAAAGTGATCATCAAATTCCTCACTGTCATGCAAAAATTTGGCTACAGTGGGGAGTTTGAGCTTGTTGATGACCATAGAGCTGGGAAAATTTGTTGTGGAGTTGAATGGGAGATTGAACAAGTGTGGAGTGATGTAACAGTTGGTGAGCTAGAGGCTTGGACAACACGCCTTCTTCCTTCAAGACAGTTTGGCCATATTGTATTGACAACATCAGCTGGAATCATGGATCATGATGAAGCACGAAGAAATAATGTGGGTGGAAAAGTCCTTGGGTTTTTCTGTTGAGAGCAGAAAACATTTGTGATGTACTACTGCCTAATTTTGTTACACAAACAATCAGCCTGAAGGTTTAACTGGGGATTTCAATGTTGATTTCCTTAGACAGGATATTAGGTTTTTCACTATTTTGATTCCTAAGTGGTCATTTGTATCAATCTTTCTTACGAAGGATGGTGATTCTCGAGTGCTTTTTTGGTCAAAATAAAAAGACACACACGCACACACACACACACACACACACACACACACACACACACACACACACACACACACACACACACACACACACACACACAGAGAGAGAGAGAGAGAGAGAGAGAGAGAGAGAGAGAGAGAGAGAGAGAGAGAGAGAGAGAGAGATAGATAGATAGATAGAGAGAGTGTCAGCATCAGTGTTCATGGAAAATCAATTTCACAAACGTACTAATTTTTGTTGTATGGTATATTCAAATGGAATTTTTTCCCAAATAACATACTTTTTTCAATTTAACTATTTTCATGAATTTTCCAAGCGGATTTTCTCCTTTAACTAGTTGTTTTGAATTTTCAAGATTCACTGCTCACCCAAAAACTAAAAAATAAACCTACTAGAAAAAGTCTGTAGCAACATTTTCAAAGTGAACAGGTTTAGGAAAATTGACTCTCATCTCTTATTTTACATGCAATGTCTTTCGACACTCTCAAGGGTTCTTCTTCTTCAACAAGGTCCACAACCATTGTCGAAAATGATCCAAAATCTCTGAAGTGTGGAGATAGCAACACAACCACCCAACCAACGACATCGAAAACCATGATCATGACATACTTGGTATCATTGCAAGAGATCGTAACAAACAAGGCAAAGACTTACGAGCACTTGCAATTAACAATGGCACACTAAGTGTACTTGTGGTTGAGAATGAGAATCTCAAGAGGACACTTGAGATGCAAACAACATGTTTGATGCAACTTGAAGAGGAAGTCAAGGAATGTAAACGCTCACTTGTGGACTTGAATGCTTTGAACGAGCGGATGAGCAAAGTAGAGCATGACCATGTACTGAAAAGAGGAGAAATTTGACACCATGAGCCGGGATGGATGCGACATGAAAAATGTATGCACAAACAAGTCTTGGACTGATGTATGTGATAGCACTGTGGTTTCTAATTCCTCACTCATGCAAGCTATGGTTCAAACAAAGAATGTTGAGAATGTGGATGTGGATGAGTTGAAGGAACGGGAGTGACGTTCCAAGAACATCTTTGTTCGTGGAATTCCTGAAGAGAAGTTAGAGACACCTCCTTCTCTTGCCATTGTTATTGAAGATTTCTTCAAAACCCACTCTGGCATGTCCGGAGTTATGGTCTATGGAGCACATAGAGTGGGGAAGCAAGGAGCTCCTTGCTCGGGAGAACGGTCAATTGTATGCACCATGCCAGATGAGACCAAACGGAAGATTATCCTTGATAATATTTGGATCTATTTGAGGGATACAAAATGTTTTGTATGTGAAGATCGCACTATTAAGCAACAAAATATGCGTCGTAAGGAATATGAGAAAAAGAGTAATAAAAACAAGGAGATCTCTCATGAAGAAAATGTGCCCAAGGAGAAGGCAAGTCCCTCGAGCAAATAGGGATACGTGACCTATGAGACCGAGTTACAATTGAAAATATGCTTTTGGAATTGTAATGGATACCCATGGAATGCGAGGGTTGGCATTGATGAACTAACAAGCAAAGCCTATGTTGTACTTCTTGTTGAAACTTGGGAGCATGATACACAAAGGATTAATGGCTTGGAGGATTACAATGTACATTTATTGATGTGGTCAAAGAATCTCAAGCAACGAAGAGGACAAGGAGGGGTAGCATGTATGGTTAAGAAAGGATTGGAAGATTTTGTATCAATTGTGAAAGATGACAAGTACAAACGTTATGTATGGTTGAAAATTATGACACCAAAAAGAGCACCCATTTTTGTAGCCGGTTGCTATACTCCTCATCATGATTCCCACTTTTATGCTTGCATGGATAGAGATCAGCGATTTTTTAATTTAGAAGAGTACATTGCTTATTTCAAAGGTGAAGGTGATGTTATTATATTTGGGGATATGAATGCTCGCACAAAAACATTGCAACATGATAACAATTTGATTTGCAATACATTTCAAGGGACTTGGAGGAAGTTCACTTGTATGATCGTACTTCAATGGATGAGAAAGAGCCGGATCACTATGGAAAGTTACTTTTACACATGTGTAATAGCACGGGTATGCTCATTGCCAATGGTGTATCTTTGTGGAGTGGAAACAATGGATTTACATGTAGAAGACATAATGGGGACAATGTGATTGACTATATGCTACTCTCCAAAGCCATCATGTATCGCATAAAGAGTTTTATGTTTGGCCAATGGACCCCAGAATCCGACCATCGCACCTTATGTATTGACCTTTCATGTGGAGAAGCAACTAAGCATGATAATTCCAGCCAAATGAAGCAAAATTATCACTATATATGGATTTCAAATGGGCACCAATGTACATTGAAATGGTTAAGCAAAAACTATGGATGACAAAGCTTCAATATGATGCACCATTAGAAACTAAATGGGAAGCTTTCAAGAAAGTTATTTGTTCTTGTGCTGAATAATGCTTTGCCATATAAAGCATCTCCATGGTATCAACAAAGATAGATAACGTAAAAGGTGGTTTGATAAACAATGTCAAGATGCTCGAAAGTCCTTGATAAAGCTTGACGTAGTTATGGACAAAGACAACTATCAAAGTCATTTGCATACATACAAGGCATTGATTCAAAAGAAGAGAAGAAGATGAGAAGTAAAGCAACAACTTTCTCTAGTCCAAGAAAAGGTACATGCATGTGGAAGATTTTGGAGAAACTTGAGGGGCAAGCGGGTTGAGAATTATGGTAACTTGAGTCTTGTGGATATGTACACACATTGTAGGCAATTATATGAGCAAGAAAATGCTAAAAAAATGTCATATTATGGTTGTTGGGAGGTGTTGTAGCAACGACCTAATCGCAACCCACATCGAATTATCAATTCGTGGATCGGCAACACGACTAGGGCATGGAAGCATGAGCATCGGATGAACAGAAATAGAGGATTCAAAAGAATACTTCACCAATGCAAGTAGAGATTAGCCATGGCACGACTAAGTCTAATCATATTCTAGTCACTAATCAATCAACTCCTACACACATCAAGCCCACTGAAGTCCAACTTGCCAATCTTATGGAGTCACAAGAACACAGTCAACACAAGCATCCATGATCAAAGCACACACTAATTGCATTGAAGTTGGATTTCCCAATCATCACATGCCAACCAAGGTACTCTAATCCCATCACACACAACTGACATTGAGCTCAAGGCTCTTAAACCTTCACACACTTAAGCACACAATTAAGCACAAACTCTAATGACATGACCAAGAGTGCACACACACTACACTAATCAAGAGAATTAGAGAAGTAATCAACTAATTAAAATACTTATGGAAGAAGAGAGTTAAGATCAAAGCAAGAAGTACTCACCTCTCTCAAATCTAGAATAATGAGATTGTAAAACTACCTCATGACATATGAAATGTAGAGAAGATAAGACTAATGAGTAAAATAGGGATTATATTAATCAAGCTTTTCTAATCATAATGGATTAGTACTAGCCTCATAAGCATGGGCATTAAGCTAAAGGATAGGACATCCATAGAGTGAACGAGAGAGAGAAAGAAAGAGAGAGAGAGAGAGAGAGAGAGAGAGAGAGAGATAGAGAGAGAGCTCAAAAGTGGATCCTCAAGAGTGGATACTCAAGAATGAAGCCTCCTTGCATACAGGCTTCCTTTTAAAGGCTTTCACCACAATCCCTTCTACTATGGGTTTAGGTTTGAGCCCTCTAGGTAGCATATACAACTTTGGAACTCCAATGAGCCCAAGATTTATACAAAGTGAGTTGGAAATATTATGCACGACCATAGCATATCTCCCGCTTGATGCATATTTGGTGTAGCTTGTGTTAGCCGCTGCTAACATTTCCCCCTTCCTAATTTGGCGCACGTCATCGTGTTTTGGTGAAGCAAAACACGGTGACATGGTAGAAAGCAAGTCCATGGAAGAAATGTTGAGCTGCAAAACAAGTAATGAGCATCAAAGGCCAACAAGGATAAAACATGAAGTACAATGAACAATCATGCAAAGTGAATTTTTTGCTTCTAAAAGATGGGTGAATCAAAGTAAAAAACTAGACAACATAAAGCAAAAAAGACACATATACTATTGTGAAGATTAAACCAATTGAAATCTCAGTTTTATACATGAAACACAAGCAATCAGTTAAGACCCTACGCTAATGCAAGGTCAAAAACCTACTAGCCTAAAAACTATATGACCAATCTTAATAAATCATTCAAGTCTATCATGTCTATGGCCTATAAAAAAGCTCCTTATCTATTAGTACATTGTCACAACTTTTTGAAGCTCATGGAAGTTTGTTTTTTGTCATTCATTGAAAAAAGTAAAACACATCACAAGGCTACCACCCCTAGGCAAGTCTAGGTACGACCCTCGACTCCTTGAACCCTCAAGAAGGTGTTCCAAAAGCGTACTAGCCTGCCAAGGTGACGGTGTCAGGAGTTTTTTGGAGCAAGGGATTGTGCATATGTATATACACATGCATGGTGCATCAAATAAAGAATTGCCCATTTTCCAAAGCCAGGTGGTTACGTGGGGCCCACATGTGTACAGGTAGGACAGGGTGTACATAGTGCATCGATTTTTATCGTCACCAGTATCAGTGTGTTTTTTCTATAATAATGAGGAGTTGGTAGTGCGTAAAACTTCTCGAGGAAGATATCCGCGGGTCAATGACATGAGGTAAGCAGGTGCGTCAGATGGCATCTAGTGGCGTCAGGAGGTCGAATGGGGTCAATACTTGCATGTGGATAAGTACGGACACAACGTGGGTGTTTTCTTGTGATAATTATGCAGAAAGGTCATCATGAGGACCATCTTTTGGGGCCACTTCACGTGGTTGAAGGATGCATTATTGGAAAAAGTTGAGTGCTAGGTGTGCGGATGGATGCAGCAGGGTGACAACTATGCACTGCGAGGTCAGTTTTTGGCCTGTTCGGGGTTCGTTTGAGGTCATCTAAAAGGCCAAGGGTGACCAAATAATAAAGTTAAGTGTGGGAACTGAAAAAACAAAGAGAAGACCAGAAAAAACATGGAGAGAAGAGGAGGAACAGCCGCAACTGTGTTTTTGCTCATTTTGGAGGCTGTTTTGGCCGTAAACTACTCATCCGAGGTCGCATTTGAGCACTTTGACATTGTAGACTGGGGTTTTGGGCCGTTCCGGACGTGATGGCACTGTCCATTTTGCCAAATTCCTCACTGTTTTTTTTCTTTTTTGGCTGTGTAAGTTTCTCCTATGAGCGAAGCTTCTGCTCCAATTTGTGATTGTATCTGGCATATTTTACCCATATTGTGTGAGCTATTTGCCCCATTGGTGCTGGTCCAAGCTCAATCGTATATAAACATCAGAAATTCTCCTCTTTTGAGCTGAGTTTTCGGGTGTGTGTGTGTGTGTGAGTCTCTCCGTGTGGAGTGGGTAAATGGGTAGTCTCTCTCCTCTCACTCCGTATGTGTGTTTTCTGTCTCGACCAGGTGGGTTGTGTAAGCCGAGTGGTGCCCCATAGTGTGTGTGTATCATCCCAAGAGTGTGTGTCGGGTCATTATAGAGGCGTTCTATGTGTTTCCATCCCGCTCACATTCTTTTGGTGCCCCCACTGAGGATCTTCTTTGAGTACCTTCTACTTCGAGCTTCGAGCTTCGAGATTCGGGATTACAGGGTACATGTTACAGGTTATAGGGACAGGGACAGGTACAGGTGATTCACACAGGTACATGTAGCTAAAGTACAGTGATATACTAGCAGTGGTGTCATTTGCAGTTGTTGTGGGTATGCATCACTTGACGCCTGTTTGAGCGCATTGTCTGCTGGATTGTACGTTACTTGTGGAAACTGCCATTGTACGCATTTGTGGAGCCATATTTGGTTTTATTTGGCAGTCCCAGCCATTTCTGAGACTTGGTCTGGAAGATAGTCATTTCTGAGACTTGACTATACGCGATTTGCATTAGCCTTCGTGTGAGGGTCGATAGCGTGAGGTTTTATTGGGTTGGGGGATTCTCAAATGTGGAGATCCTTTCGGTGATATAGGTAGCTGGAGCACCCTTTTTGTGACCTCGCCATAGACTATGTACTAGTGATTCCTAATTGATGCTTGGGTTCTATTGTTGGCAGTTTATGCATACATATACAGTCTATATTTTGGGTTCTCATTGCTCTAGTTCTGGGGAAACTCTGTCAAAAATTTTCCAAGTTATGATGGCTGGTTTTTTGGTCTTTTGAGCCATTTATGCTGTTATGCTGCTAAAATTTTGGCAAAATCAAGGGATAAGGCATGTGTGCCTTCTTGGGAGCTGCATGGTTGACTTTAATGGATGATCAAAATGGCCCTCAATTCACTCCTTTTCATTTAACTCAAAGAATCCAGATAAATGTTCATGTGTCCAGGAAGATTTTTTTCCAGCAGCGCATAGTCTTTATGTTCGGGCCAAGAAGATTAAGAGAGATCCTGGAATGTCCTTTGCCTATTGTAATTCCGATGATTAACTATGAAAACTCATTTGATGTGTATGTGTTTGTCCTTATCTAAAGTTGAGCTCCATTGAAGTTTCTGGGGATTGGGTAAGTAAAAAGTTTTGGGTTCTTGCACGTGTGTTCGAAGGGGTTCTCAAAGCATCGTAGCTTGGGTAGCCATGGCTTTCTCTTATCGGGAGTTTCATGGAAGAAGTGATGAAGATGTGGAAGACTTTTTGGAAAAGATGGAGGTTGCCTGCATTAGCACCAGATTCATGACCCAGCGCAGATGTTACGTCTTCTCCAAATCTGTTTGAAGAGTGATGCACGAGTTTGGTCCAAAGCCTTTGAAGAGGAGTTGCGTGTGGCTGATCCACCCGTAAGATTGAGTTGGGACAGTCTAAGGCATGGATTGGAAGTGGAGTTTGTGAAGATAGAAGATCCTGACAAAGTGTGGCAAGAAGTACAAGGTTTGGTGCAGAAGGAAGGTGAGCCAGTAGATGCGTACATACGTAAGTTCTCATTGGCATGGGAGAGGATGTGCAAGGCCTTAGCACCACAAGTACCCCCACCTGACATGATGAAGGATAGGTTCTTGGCTGGTCTTTGGGAGAATATATGTTGGAGAGTGGAGCTAAAGAAGCCTAGGACATATGAAGATGCACTAAAGGTGGCAAGGAACAAAGAGTGGAAGCTGAGAAAATGAGCCAGTTAGGGGTGGAGTCTTTGCCCATGAGGTTTGAATTTCAACCTATGGATTCTTTGCAAGGTCGCATGCCAGGGGTTCATCATGAACCAGTGGTTTTTGTTACTGCTCATGTTATGCCAGCAGTGGTCACTATAGCAGTGCAAGATGATGGGTTAAGGAAAGACATGAGGCAAGTGGTAGATTTAATTAAGAATCTCAGCCTAAACATGCTAGGTCAAGTGGGAAATAATCAAGGTCGAGGGAGGTTTGCAAATCAGCCGGGAGGTGAAGAAAAACCTAGAATGGTGCTGGACAAAACAATGGTAGGTTTTGGAGGCAGACGCCCATGTGTTATAATTGCGGAGAGTTGGGTCACATCAGCCCGCAATGTGATAAGCCACCAAGGATGGGGGGGATATGTATCCATTGCCAAGACAGGTGCTAACTAGGTCGAATGATTATGGCATTGAAATTTAGGGAGAAGAAGGAACCAGTAGATTAACCCAAGAGGAAAAGGGAAAGACAAAAGTGCTAAGTGTAGTCACCTTGGAGAAGGCATCAAAGCTAGAGGATACATTAGTGATGCCTATTGGGAAGAGGACCACAGAGGACAAGGAAGGAAGAAGTGCCCCAGGTCCTAGTAAGAAGAAGGGAAAGAGCCATGAAGGAGAGGATGTCAAGGCCAAGAGGAAAAGGAGAGCTCGTTGCAAGTTTCATGTTTCAGATTTTCCACTAGGGGATGGGCAATTAAGCTATGACTTGAAGGAGGATCTGACAAGTAAGAAGGCAGATGTTACTTTTGGGCAGCTTATAGAGATGGTGCCTAAGCTAAAGCGGCAATAGAAGAGGATGGTTAACCCAATGGAGAAAGAGCCAGAGAGAGGTTCAGTGAAGGTGTTGGCAATGGATGAGCTACCAGACATTTGTCCAATAGTAGATGTGTGGCACAAAAGAAAAAATCTGGGACAAGGTTATGCTAATGGCGGAGCCCAAATATGTGTCATAACACACTCATGTGTTGAGAAGATGGGTCTTACAGTGACTGGGGTGTCAGGCTTCTAGATCAGATTGGCAAACCATCAAAAAGTAAAATGTTTGGGTGTTGTAAAGAGCTTAGAAGTGGAGGCGTATGATGCAAAGGCAGTGGTTGATTTTCATGTGATGCCAGCGGGGTTGGGAGCATATCCTATTATACTGGGTAGACCATGGTTATGTGTAGTGGGAGCTGTTCAAGATTGGTGACGTGGTACGATTAGCCTCTATGGAAAGATAGGTGCCAAGAAGCTATATAATATGGACACAAGGAAACGGTTGGAGGAGCTTTATGAAGATGAAGATGAGTCTAGTGATGAAGACTATTCCACAATGTCTGATGAGGACAGTGATAGTACTACCAGCACTGATGAGGATGCTGATGGTGCAGTTCTTTTGATGGACAAAGGAATCCAGGAGTCTGGGTTAGTTACATTTACGAATGAGGTTGAAGATGAAAGCAAAGGACCTTATGAAGTGATTGAAGGGCTGATGCAAACCAAGGTTGAATTGTCAAAGAAGCAGGAATGGATGACACAAATGATCAATGGAAATCTCTGAGCTATGGAGAAGAAGATATATTTGCACATGCAGATCTATGCCAAAGTAATTGATAGTTTTCTTGATGCAAAGTTGATATATGGCATCTCTACGGGTTTTCCTTGGGAACCAGGTAGAACCGTGATTAAGCTTTTGATGCAAGGAATGCCAAGTGTTTTGTTGTGGGATCCAAGTGGAATGAGCATCTACTAGTGTTGTTGCCGTTGAGCATGAATGCTCTAGCAGGCTAGGGGATGGGAAAATTATGTCACGAGTTTTTTGGAGCAAGGGATTGCGCATATGTATATACACATGCATGGTGCATCAAATAAAGAATTGCCCATTTTCCAAAGCCAGGTGGTTACGTGGGGCCCACATGTGTACATGTAGGATAGGGTGTACATAGTGCATCGATTTTTATCGTCACCAGTATCATTGTGTTTTTTCTATAATAATGAGGAGTTGGTAGTGCGTAAAACTTCTCGAGGAAGATATCCGCGGGTCAATGACATGAGGTAAGCAGGTGCGTCAGATGGCATCTAGTGGCGTCAGGAGGTCGAATGGGGTCAATACTTGCATGTGGATAAGTACGGACACAACGTGGGTGTTTTCTTGTGATAATTATGCAGAAAGGTCATCATGAGGACCATCTTTTGGGGCCACTTCACGTGGTTGAAGGATGCATTATTGGAAAAAGTTGAGTGCTAGGTGTGCGGATGGATGCAGCAGGGTGACAACTATGCACTGCGAGGTCAGTTTTTGGCCTGTTCGGGGTTCGTTTGAGGTCATCTAAAAGGCCAAGGGTGACCAAATAATAAAGTTAAGTGTGGGAACTGAAAAAACAAAGAGAAGACCAGAAAAAACATGGAGAGAAGAGGAGGAACAGCCGCAACTGTGTTTTTGCTCATTTTGGAGGCTGTTTTGGCCGTAAACTACTCATCCGAGGTCGCATTTGAGCACTTTGACATTGTAGACTGGGGTTTTGGGCCGTTCTGAACGCGATGGCACTGTCCATTTTGCCAAATTTCTCACTGTTTTTGTGTTTTTTTGGCTGTGTAAGTTTCTCCTATGTGAGCGAAGCTTCTGCTCCAATTAGTGATTGTATCTGGCATATTTTACCCATATTGTGTGAGCTATTTGCCCCATTGGTGTTGGCCCAAGCTCAATCGTATATAAACATCAGAAATTATCCTCTTTTGAGCTGAGTTTTCAGGAGTGTGTGTGTGTGAGTCTCTCTGTGTGGAGTGTATAAATGGGTAGTCTCTCTCCTCTCACTCCGTAGGTGTGTTTCCTGTCTCGGCCAGGTGGGTTGTGTAAGCCGAGTGGTGCCCCATAGTGTGTGTGTGTGTATCATCCCAAGAGTGTGTGTTGGGTCATTATAGAGGCGTTCCGTGTTTCCATCCCGCTCACAACGGCTAACCCTTATCAGCCCAGGGCATCGGTTTAGGGCCTTGACCAAGTGAGCCAAGGTGATTTCCCTCGCTTGCCAAGTGCCAATAAGGCACTAGGCTTCACAAGACACAACATAACATAGAAATTTTCTTTTCATGTGTCTAGTAGCATTTTTACTACTTTTTCTTGACACTTTTTTGCTTCATTGTTTTCATTTTTTTAGCACTTTTTTATTTCTTCCAATATGAGATTCTAATAGAAAATGGACTAAGGGACTAAAGCCTAATCATAGCCCTAGGTCATGTTAAAAATGAATGGAGTATTAAGACTATCACTAAGAGTCTAGGACTAGCAAGAAATGATCCTACATTAACCTAAGGTCAAGCCCAATTACCTATGATTAGCAGACATAAAACCTAATTTTTAGATGAGTTAATATTCACAAAGTAAAGTGTTGAAACTTTAGGATGCCTAGCTTTTGAACATGAAAGAACCATAGCTTAGAAGCAAAAATTACTTAAGCCAAGCATAGAGAATGGAGAGATGAAAAAAGAGCAAAATCATGGAAGGATTACACCTATTCATGCTCTTTTGAGCATCCTTGAGCAAACATCCCCTTTGTGTAGAGAAGTCTCTTGATATTTTTATTACAACCCAAGCTGATTGAAGCTAAGTGTAAACACAAGCTCCAAATGCCTTTTATTGAAAGCCAAAAGCACACAAAAAACATTAATGGAAACCTAAAGCTAGGGTCTTGCATACCCAAATATGCCAAAGGGAAAAAACCCAAGGGAAAAAAGTGCCTTTGGTTATGCACATGGTGCTCTTTGTAGTAAATTTATGCATACACATAAAAAATGAGAGAGAATGATTGCTTCTAAATAATCACATTTTACAATTTAAAGTCCTCTCATGCATGATTCAAAAGTTGATTAAGTGCTAGGTCAACTGAAATATGGAATTTAAAACAAGCCAAGAGCTAGAAATAATGCAACTTTTTTGAATGAATTTGAAGTGGCTCTTGAAAGCCAAATTTTACATTTTTAAGCTTTCCAAAAAGTTGGCTAACAACTAGCTCACATGAAATTTTACATTTTTTAGAGCAATCTATGAGCTAGAGATGACTGCAACTTGACGAAATGAAAATGAATGGCTCTCAATAGCCAAATTTTGTACTTGAAAGCTCTCAAAAAAGTTGGGTAAACACTAGCTTAAAATGAAAAAATTTAACTTTTGACCAAGCTATGAGCTAGCATGTATACAACTTTTAATCCAAAGAATTGGAATGGCTCTAACGAGCCACATTTTGCAATATTTTGCAATGATGACCCCTTCTTGGATCAATGAAATCACATGCCTGCCCACAACCCTTCAAAATAAAGCTCAATTGTTAGTGCATGAAAGCATTTTTAGTTTCAATACAAGCAAAAATGATCAACTACAACTACAAAATGCTCTCTTTTGGTCATCAAACAAGCTATATTTTAGTGCTTTGCAATGATTTTTCATTTAATTCATGCACTAAAAATGTAACAAGCAAGTTCAATTTCTTTTACTCACACTCTCGACCAAGCATGAATGAATTGAATCTCAACTAAAGCTCACATGTATGCCAAAATAATTTGTCTTTCAATGCAATGAAGGTTTCAATCACTGTGAGCACTAAAGATGATCATCACAATTCCAAACTTGAATGCCATCCTTGCAAATTCCATGCACAATGGAACGTGTACCCAAATTTGATGCTTTAAGCACATTTGTCATACAAGAGAGAGAAAAGATTATCACAACATGAGCTTTCTATACCCTTTTGACTGGTCAAGGCTCAAGGTGAATTGTGATTTTTTAATCATTGGCAACGGCCTTTTGTAGTTGAGTCTTCATCAAAACTCGTAGTTTATGACATGTTTCACTTTTTGTATCTTTTAATGTTTCTAACTCCCCTTTTTTCTTGATTTTTGATTTCAAAAGAGGAGAGAGGTGAGAACCACCCCTTTTCCAATAGGCTTTTTTTTCATTTTGAAAATTGATGGCCCATTAATTTCTATCGTTTGCGAGACAGGAGCCAAGAAGGCGGGTGTGTGTGTGTGTGTGTGGGCTTAGCTGTGCTAGAAATGCTATGAGCCAAGCCGGCAAGGGGCGCCACTGAAAGGGTGCGTGCATAATGATTTACCAGCAAGGGATTCTATGCAGCCAAAAATTTAGCACACTGCCACCAAGCCCTCTTCTTGCGCACAATCTACCACATCTTCATCAAGCACGCTCTCCCCCCCTTTGCTTTTTGCGAGACTGGTGGGCCGCAGCGGCTAATTATGTCCCAAGCCCTACTTTGACGGGTTTGCCACACTGGGATGGAGATTCTTGCCACGTCGTTCTTTCTTCCCGCTGCGGTTCAAGATGAGCTCCATGTGCGCACCTCTTGAATGCAAGTGAGTGTGTGTGTGTGTGAGTGGAGCAACTTTGGTCAGAGCCAGGTGAGGATGCGTGTGTGTGTGTGTGTAATTGTGTGCTGCAAGACAAGCTTGGCGGATATTGACAGCTGTTGAGGACCTAGTGCAGATTGAGTAGGTGGGCCCTGCAAGTGGAAAGCGAGAGACCCATGACATAGGCAAGCAGTCAGGGATTGCGTCTACAGTGAGTGGGGAAGGTCAGCTACAAGTGGCAGGTGGGCAAGAGTTGTGGCCTGCAACTTTGACAAATTGGTTGGTGTGTGTGTTGGGTGTGATGAGTAGCACCAGTGCCACAAACTCGACAGAGGTGGGCTAGCTCAAGTTGAGTTGACCGCAAGCATCCAAAAGAAGCCGCAAGTGGGCGAGAACACGAACCGGAGCAGGCACATGGCATCTCAACAACCACTATACAAAATTTAGTGTTTGTGTAAAAAGCTGCCAGTGATGATATCGAAAAGGGAGGTCCGAGGATGCTTTTTTCTTCTTCTTTTTAAACCTCAAAAACTCCTTAGGATTTAGTTCCCACTTGTTTCCTTATTGCAACTCAGAGAGCTAATAATTCATTAAGAATATTCTTAAAAATTTCTCAATATCATGTATGGTAGCCTTTCAAGTACACGCAATTGATCGATTTGGCATCAATGTACATAAGCACATATATTTTTGTTGCCCGATGTTCTTTCAAAACAATGAATACAAAATCCAAAAATGACTTCAAATAATGCATTGTATACACATAATGTTTTGCTCAATACTTCCAATTTGCCAAACCAAACTCAGTTTTCAATCATTTCATCATGAGTTGCTCATATCACTGTCCAGAATTAGGCAAACCTAATTGGCACAAAACATTGGCCAATTCAACGATTTTTTTAAATCATTGCAAAATTAATTTCTCCTATCGCAAAGCCCCAATCATCCAAACTCTGTTGGATTTGCCATCTTGGTTTGTATGTCTAAACTTGAGTGATTTTTGGGTAAAATTAGAAACACAAATGAATGCAAAATTGCCATGTTCATCAGATGGATCCATGATTAGCATGGCAACACGCTAAAATTCTACACAATTGAGCACCAATTGAGTGATCTTCCTCAATCTTTTGAGCCAATATTGTGACACATACATCAAGTATTTGGCCAAATTAATCATCATAATTGGTTAAAAATACCAATTATTCATTCACCCATTGGATTGTACATGCCATTGAGTAGGCACACACACCCAAATTTAAGCCAAAATTTTATGCAACTATTCCATCAATTTCACATTGAAATTCACAATTGCAAACTCAATCAAGCATAAGTAAATGCATGCATGGTTAATTTCTCAAAAATTAGCACTATTTTCACCCAATCAAGCAATGCACACACTAAAAAATTAAGCACAAAAATTCAAATTTGGCTCAATTGGCAATAAATTTAGGCTTATACATAATGATTGCACACACTTTTCATGCACATTTCACAACCAAAAATCATTTGGGTGTCCCAATTGACCATTAATCATTGAAATTCAAGCGGTCTTGAATGGGTGCACACATTCAAATTTTGCCCAAAATTTTGGCATTTAGGCTTATCCAATGATTGAATTAGCCTAGCATACACATCAATTACATGATTTCATACTCACATATCATCAATTCCATCAATTTCTATGCATGCACACACTCTAGATTAGGTGCATACACACTTGAATTTTTTGGCAGTTTTTTCCCTCTTTGGTGCATTATACACACAATGATTTTTATGCACACACATGAATTCTTGATGAGAATTAAACATTATCTTGACACACACATCATTCAATCGTCAAAATTGACCATCAATTTCATTCCAAAACAATCAATTTAGGTGCAAAGTGTAGGTCAATTGTTACAAACCTAATTTTAGCAATCAAACTAACATAGAAATATTTCATGCCATGAAAGGATGCAAAGAGATTTAGAGAAATGCTCACTTAGGTCTGATAACGCACACCTAGGAATATGTATTTATATAAATATAATTTTTTTGAAAAAAACCCTTTATACTTAGGTCCTTTATTTGATATAAAATATTTACATGTAGAGAGGACCGTAATATTATAAATTTATTTTTTTGGTCTCCTAGCCCAATGACTCGCTCAATGATTTGATATAAAAAAATGTGATAAAAAACCTAAATGCACGCACACTATTTACAATGAAAAAGCGAGCTTAGTCATTGTTCTAGGGTGTTTTTGTGGGGTGAAGTGACTTCTTGAAATATTTTATGAGAGCCGGAAAAACGGCTATCACTAGTGCATTGACTTGTGTTAGGATTGTATGATAAAGAGCTAGAAATATAAAGAATAGTAATAGTAATAAAATAAAATATGTGTCCCTCAATTATTGATTAACATGGGAGGTGATTGTGAATTTAATTATCTATTGTAAAGAAAAATAGATGTAATAGGTAAGAAAAAATTCAGCTTGAGGGAATGAAAGGATTTGTTGTGAATTTTGCTAGAATGGAGTCACACCTAGCTTAGTGGAAGCTTACATTGAATGCATGAGATGTATCCATGGGTGCTATTAAAATGTATTATGGATGGTAATAATACAAGGTGGCTTACTTAGGCCTTGTAAAAACGCACACCTAAAAGAGTATACACATATCTCTTATATAGTAGCGTAATTAAAATTATAATATAGTTAGGCCAAATGTAAGGGAAAATATCTACATGCAAAGAGTGGACCATAATATCCCTCCCACTGTGATAACAAGCTCTCTCTCTCCCATAAGGCCAAAACTCATTAGCTTGATCATGATTAATCCTTATTAATCCATATGAAATCACTCTCTATCTCTCTTTCCTTCATCAAAGCCAAGCTCATTTACTAAGCCATATATGATACCCCTCTCTACTCAAACTCAATATACCATTTCCCAAGCCGTATTATCTTTCTCAATCCCCAGCTCATCAGCTTGGTTTTCAATAAGCCATAATTATTCATATCCCTCATCTCTCTCTCTCTCTCTCTCTCTCTCTCTCTCTCTCTCTCTCTCTCTCTCTCTCTCTCTCTCTCTCTCTACCTTGAAGCGACAAAGGAGGAACGAAGGAGAGGAAGAGCATCAAGACGAGCTTGGTAGGACAATTAAGGCAAAGGGGAAAGCACTGCCATCTTCAGTACTATTATCACCGACTTTGACATTATCATCCTCGAGCTAACTGAAGTTTGATTTTTTCTATTATCACTTGAATTAAGTCAGGTTAAACAAATGTTTATAGCTCCTCGTCGATCCAAGATCATTAAAGCCCAACTTGGAGAGCCTACTTAGCAATTCAAATCAGGATTACCACCATCATTGAGAAATAGCTCTTGGGAGTTGGGACACGGATCACGCTGATCTTGAGGCTTCGTCTCGCCTTGGATTTGCACAAAGCTGTGTAGGAAACAACATGCTCCTATCACAGTGGGTGCAAAAGCAAGATCGACATTGAGATCTCACAAACTGCACCACCTATTCTTCAAGAGACCAAAGGCATTTTCCACTTTCACTCTCCCCTTTGATAGTTTTATGTCAAACTCTCGCTTTTCACGTAAACATTGCCCTATATGGATTTACCAAGAATGTCCTCGCTTTGTAGGTCGATTCTGCAATCAAATAAGGCTGTACTGTCTCTCCTTGAATGTGCAATAGTGTCCAATTGAGTGCTTCTTACTGTTTAAGCTGACCATACAAGTCGCATTCTTTGAAGTGAGAAGAGTCATGAACCCCTCCTACAGCCCTACAAACTGCACTCCAAAAAATTTTGTTGGAGTCGACAATACCCTGTAGGAGGATGCTCAAAAAACCATGCCTATTGATGTATTGTGCTGGATAGAACTCTCATGTTGGCTTTCTTTGTAGACGGTTGTGAGTCCCATCAAGTGCCCTGGCAATATGCGGCAAACCAGAGATAGCCTCAAATCGTGTAATTATCTTCTCAAGACGGTCTCCGTGCATGACTCTAATGCCGACCCTATGGAAGAAGTCAATACTACTCAATATGTGACAAATGATCACCACATAATTGAGAATGGTGCTCTCCTCCATGCCAAAAAGATTCTCCATGCTTTGAGAGGAGTCTCCATGTGCAAGCCGCCAGAGGACGCAAGAAAGTGAAGCCTCTAGAGAAATAGATCCTCTGAAAAACCTGACTCCCCGTGTGGGAAATAGTGGACGAATCATGTTTAGAGGAACAAGACATGCAATATGCAAAACAATAGGGATCTTGATTTGCTAGGCAAGCCGAAGACCAAAGCACACTCTGTACACTGCGAAAGAACGTGTGTTGGCGAGGAAAACACCACCGTACTCTTGGTGCAAAATGCCATGCCACTGACTCAAGCACCCCTGCCATCCCACAACAAAACCATGCATAAGTAAACATAAGCATGAAGAAGTTGTTATCTTCCAATTTCTCTAAGCGTTGACCATGCGATGCACCAGCAAGGCCTAGCGTATTATCACTCAATAATGTCATCATCCCAAAGAGATGCACCCACTCTTCCATCCTATGATTTAAAACGAACATACTGAATTGGGATCACAAAATAACACAAAGCAAATAAATATCCAACCTACGAAGTAAGTTAACACTACATACCTAAATACGAATAAGGATGCACACGTGATGACACAATGGAATGCAACTACAGAAACTCATCTGCACAAAAATAAACATGTCTATATATTAATTACTCTGCAATGAAATGTGGTAGTGCTCAAAGCAAATTTAGATCTTACTACAGTGATGTGTACATAAACTTACTGCTTTGGCTTCTTAGAGATAAGCTTTGCAATCTCCAAGAAGATTTGGTGATGCTTTGTCTCTTCCTCTTCTCTGATCTTTGCGAGTCACTCCTCATGTAGAGTTCTAGAAGTCTCAAGCTCTTGCAAGGTGTTTGTCTTCTTATCTTCTACTCGTAGGCCTCACAAAACTGTTTCATCCCATCACCCATCGTCTTGGCCATTGTGCCCAAGCTAGATTTTTTTGGTTGCTTGACTTTCTTGCTAAATACGCCATCCAAATCCACAGAATCTAGTTGTGGATTTTGACCTGAGGTATCATTGTTCTCAACACCATCTAGGTCTATGGGTGTATTTGCTGTGGAGGATACAAGCCTGTGGCTCTTGCTGTCAAGTGCACCAGCTATGCCTGAGCAATTTGGAGTCTTCCCCCACAAAGCGTCGCACTGGTCAAAAAATGGCTAGGTGCTGGGGATATTGCCAATAGAATTTTGTTTTGAAAGCTCTTTTTGGTGGAGCTTCTTTAGTGTGTTTATCGGTTTCTTGCATGCTCCGGATTGAAGCTACCTGAGATCTCTCGATTTAGAGCAAAGACCAAATCTTCCCAATCTTTAGGGAAAAATTACCCTTCTTGCTGGAATTAGAGTTGCAAGAACACACACACACACTTGGAGAAGATGAAGGAAGCTCAAGGGACACAACAGAGAGTGTATTACTTAGTGTGCAATGGAAAGATGGATAGCCATAGAATGATGGGCATATATACAATGCACGGGGGAAAAAATCTCCTATTGAGGGAAAAAATGCCTCGACGGTCCTAAGTGTGTTCACACACATCACTACCACATGTATACGGTAACAAATCCCCCTTGGAGTGATGCGGTGAACGAGAGCTGGAACATGAGTAAAGGGAAGTACCATGCCTTGAGGACATGATCAGTTCACAAAGGGGAGTAAGCCCAAAGCTTTGTGGAAAGCTTTGAACTTCTCACGAGGCAATGCCTTTGTGAAAATATCTGCAAGGTTATCGTGCATTGGCGCATAAGCCAAGTTGATCTCTCCTGTGGAGAGCCTGTATGGTGTCTGCACTGGTGGTTGACTCCTTGCATTTTTTATCTCTGGATGCTCACTTGGAGCCTATGCTTGTGAGGATATATCTACCTTGGATCATTTTTCCCAGTTGAAGGAGCCGTAACCATAGCCTCCTCCATCAAATCAACGTAGGAAACCTACCCAAAAGGTGTGGCGTCCTGGGAAAGAGGAACGTGTTCCTCACATTCATCTCCCACTGGTACCAACTGCAAGTGCATTGCCCAAGAGGGCTTAGAAGGCTTACCAGACTCCCCTTGCCTAGCTCTTCACATGCCAGTTGTGATTAGAGGTGGAGAAGACATACTGTGAAAGATGATGTTTGATGATGACAAATCAAACTTATTGATAAACATGCAATGAAATTTTGGACTAGTTATGTCAATCCATCCGTATACATACGCGAGGTCATGACCCAATGTACAACTTGAAACCATTCCTTGGAGAACGAGATGCTTTGTCATGCAATTGTATTTTGACAAACGAGAGCTTTTGAATGAAAAACATATTTCTATGTGTGTGTAAAAGAAATTGCAATGCAATTTATTTTGTTTGTAACACATGTGTACATGTGTGTGTGTGAAGGAAAAGGCAATGAGATTGCTTTTGTAACACAAGTGTCCATGTGTGTGTGTGTGTGTGTGTGTGTGAGAGAGAGAGAGAGAGAGAGAGAGAGAGAGAGAGAGAGAGAGAGAATAGAAGAAGCAGTGCTTAGCTTGAAAGCTACGAGGGTACCAAACCAGAAGTAGGAGAAGCGCGCAAGAGGCAGAATTGCACTCGCCAAAATTAGGTGGGACACCTTAATTAAAACTCACCGAACGCAGCCCGTGGCCGGACCATATGCACATCACGAGAGAGAGAGAGAGAGAGAGAGAGAGAGAGAGAGAGAGAGAGAGAGAGAGAGAGAGAGAGAGAGAGAGAAATTGAGATTTTTATTATCATCCTCAGAGGTCAAATATGACCTATGGAAGCAAAGTTACATGTGATGTAGTATGTGAATGGCTGATGAGTGACTCTCGATGCTCCAAAATTGTGATGATGAGAGTCGAAATGGAGAGCCCACACTGTGGCTGGGAGAGGAAAGTGTGTAGGTCTAAGTTATGGCTGAAAATGTGAGAGAAGCAAGTTCGGATGTGACCAAAAGCTGAGCACTCTAGTAGTGTGTGGTACTTAGACTCTTGAACTTGCAGTGAGCATAATATGCACATTTGATTTGACTCTTCTCCATTGCCCCAATGCCCCATCTCGCATCGATGAAAATGGGAGCTAAGTCAAATGGCTATGATAGTGTGTATTGCCGACAAGGGGGATAGGCTCAAGCATGTAAGTATGAGTACGGTTTCCTCTTTTAACGAAGAACATGGTTTTGTAGTTGGGGGCAATATGGGTGGTGTAATGTATGAAGCGTGACCCACCGGATTTCTCCCAAACTGTAATACATTGGCGTTGTAGAAAAGCTTCATTCACTTGGGAGTCAATTGAAGCATCATGTAGCAAGTGTAATGCATCCCATCTCCCAAACCACTTCTTTATGTCTTACATCCATCCCGTGCTCAAGATCTTGCTTTCATGCGTCTTGTGAACTTTTTTGCTTGCTTCCTATGCAATTGTAGGAAGTCGATGTGAGGGGTTTTGACGCATCTTTATCATGTACTCCACAACCCTTTCCATGCCCATAACCTCAATTGGAAGAGATCCCGACTCAAGAAGTAGGAGCCTATATGTGTTTGTGTCTTATCTTGGAGAAAGTTTGTAAGAAAGCGCTTTTGGACATTCTCAAACTCTTTCCAAGTAGACTTTGAGATGCTCCCGCCACACACTTCAACTCCATAAAGAAGAACCGGTGTCACCAATGCATCAAAAAGATACTTCTTGAGAACCCAACACTTGATGTTTCCTGCATTACACATGTTCTCAAATGCATAATATGCTCTCTTTCCCACTTCCAAACGACACATAGCACATTCATGCCACTTGTGATTGGAGGGAACCTCAAGGCCAAGGTACTTAAAGCTCTCAACAACTTCAATTGTCTCATTGTTGTACACAATGCATGGCTTCTCCTTATGGTTGGTTTTCACAAGCATAACCTTTGTTTTGGATTCATTCACAATCAGCCCACTATGCAAGCAAAAGTTCTCAAGGGCAACCATAAGCTTTTGTGCATCGTCTAAAGTGTGTGCTAGAAGCACTACATCATCCGCATACAACAAAAGCATGATTACCGCATTGCAAATAGTGACCTCTTCAATGCCTTCTTCTTGCATAAAGTCAAGTACCATTTGTTCCAATTGATCGATGTATAGACCAAAGAGAGTTGGTGACAACGGACATCCTTGTTTAACCCCAACAGTGCTTACAAAAATTTCTAAAATTTCTCTTCCCATGCGCAATTGACAAATCACCTTCTCATAGATTCAAGAAACCGCAAGCATAAACTCACTTGGCACTTGGAGTTTTTCCATCCTTCTCCACAAATTGTTACGGAGAATTATATCAAAGGCTTTCTTAAAGTTGACAAAACAACAATACAATTGCTTGCCTTTCAGTCGACTTTCCTCCATGAGAACACGAAGAGTGACAAGATGATCAATGGTGCTCCCACCGCTTGTCCCTTTGCTCGCTTGTCATTCTCTTCAGCCCAATCACTGAATTTCATCTCCATTATGCACCCAAACAACTTTTCCATAAGAGACCCAATCATTATAGTCTGGTAGTTGTTTACATTCTTTACATCCCTTCTTTATGCAAAGGCTTAACCCAATTAGTACTCCAATCATAAGGCATACCATGCTGAAGTGCAAGATTGAACATATCACATATCCACTCATGGAAAAATCTCTCGTCCATTTGATCATCTCCGGCTTGATACCTTGAAGATCTCCCGCTTTGCGAGTGGCCAACTTTTCAAGACCACTGCATACATCCTCAATAGTAAAAAAAGAGGGCATACATCGGAGTGAACCATTGTTAGCGGCGGCTAACACAGGCTACACCGAATATGCATCAAGCAGGAGATATGCTATGGTTGTGCATAATATTTCCAACTCACTTTGTATAAGTCGTGGGATCATTGGAGTTCCAAATTTGTATATGCTACCTAGAGGACTCAAACCTAAACCCATAGTAGAAGGGATTGTGGTGGAAGTCTTTAAAAGCAAACCTTTATGCAAGGAGGCTTCATTTTTGAGTATCCACTCTTGAGGATCCACTTGTGAGAGCTCTCTCTCTCTCTCTCTCTCTCTCTCTCTCTCTCTCTCTCTCTCTCTCGTGTTCACTCTATGGATGTCCTATCCTTTAGCTTAATGCCCATGCTTAAGAGGCTAGTACTAATCCATTATGATTAGAAAAGCTTGATTAATATAATCCCTATTTTACTCATTAGTCTTATCTTCTCTACATTTCATATGTCATGAGGTAGTTTTACAATCTAATTATTCTAGATTTGAGAGAGGTAAGTACTTCTTGCTTTGATCTTAACTTTCTTCTTCCATAAGTATGTTAATTAGTTGATTACTTCTCTAATTCTCTTGATTAGTGTAGTGTGTGTGCACTCTTGGTCATGTCATTAGAGTTTGTGCTTAATTGTGTGCTTAAGTGTGTGAAGGTTTAAGAGCCTTGAGCTCAATGCCAGTTGTGTGTGATGGGATTAGAGTACCTTGGTTGGCATGTGATGATTGGGAAAGCCAACTTCAATGCAATTAGTGTGTGCTTTGATCATGGATTCTTGTTTTGACTGTGTTCTTGTGACTCCATAAGATTGGCAAGTCGGACTTCGGTGGACTTGATATGTGTAAGAGTTGATTGATTAGTGATTAGAGTATGATTAGAGTTAGTCTTGCCATGGATAATCTCTACTTGCATTGGTGAGGTATTCTCTTGAATCCTCTATTTCTAGTCATCCAATGCTCGTGCTTCCATTCCCTAGCGTGGTTGCCGATCCACGTATTGATAATTCTGCGTGGGTTGCGATTAGGTCGTTGCTACAATGCCTCCCAACATTTGGATCGATAACCTAAGCTAGTGAGTATAGGATGTTTAGAATAGAGTAATTTCACTACTAATTTCATTGGTTTTTGAGTGTGTGTAACTCAATTTTTGTTTGATTTGATGATGTGTGTGCAAGTAAATGAAGCTAATTGTTGAGCTATGAATACCCCAAACCCCCAATTCTACCCCCAATTTCACTAACTTCTCACTAACCATTGCTAATTTCGCTTCATTTCCATGCTAATTGTACTAACTCTATGCTAATTTTTATTAATTTTTTACTAACTTTGCTAAGCTAACCACTAACATTTGAAGTGTAATATATGTTCAATCCCCTTGTAAGAGGTGGAATCAACACTTTTATCAAATTTATTGTGCTAATCCATGCCTAATTTGATGATTTGAGTGTTTGATTTTTGGCATATAATGGTCAATTTTTGGGCTAATTTGGAAGATCCACACATGTGTGTGCATGATGGAATCATCGTGTGAAGCAAGGATTAACTTGGATGCAATCAATTGTAAGTGCATTGACCTACTCTATTCAATTTTTGAGTGGTTAATTGTGTACATACCCCATAATATTTATTTTTACAAAATTAACCCATGCATTTCATCCCGCACCCTCGTGGAAGTCAAAAATTGTTTCTACACTGTCACTCACTTTCACTAGATATTTTCTCACTTGCATATTTTCCTCTTTCACCCAATTTTTTTTTTTTTTGCTCCTATCATGATATTCCTTCATGGGTCCTGCACATATTTTTTCCATACACCATGTGCTCATAAAGACAAGGGCTAGGAAAAATCCAAGCACTAGGGCTATCATGTGCAATTGTTTTTTATTCTTCAAAATTCATCATCCATGCATGTGGCAAGGGCCACTTGGATTCCTTAGGTCATGGCATGGCTCACCTTTGGATGTATAAGGAGAATTCAACCAAAAAGGGTCCCACATAAGCACCTTTGCAGTCCCACAATACACAGCTTTTTGGGCGAATTTTGGCACCCTTCTATCATCCGAATCAACAAAAATTGTCAACATACAAAATGAAGCTCGTGAGATGAATTATTTTACATAAATATTTCAGCATTTTTGGAGATAAGCACGATATTTGGTGAATTGTTTTGTGCGACCCAGTCTGCCCACTCCATGCACACAAGGATCCTCTCACTTTTCTCTCACATTTTCACACTCCCACCCACATGCACACTCATCCCTCTCCTTCCCACACCCAAACCTGCAAATCCCATGTCCTAATTCACCCTCTTCATCATTGCCACTTCTCTCACACCTCCATAGCCTTCATCCTCCATTTCTACATCCCTAGGTGCCCTTTCTTTCTACATATATGTCCATATTACCATACCCTCTTCAGCTTTGTAAAGAACTTCAAAAAATCAGCAAAAATCCAAGGTTAACCTCTGCAAATGAAGGCTTTTATAATGAATTTTCCAAGGTTTGAAGATAATATAGCTTCATCGACACGCGCTACTTCGCCATGCTGACCGCTTCTTTTACCGGTGCTGTAAAGAGGTGAATGTCAACTTCTTCAAAGCTTCAACCTTGCTTTACAAGCTTATCCCTTCTCTAAATTTGCTCATCATATATCTCACCATTTGGTGAATTATTTTGTAAATATTTTGTAGTGATAATTACTAACTACTAACCACTAACCTTATTGTAAAATACACCCTCTACTAGAGTAGGCACTCCCAAATTATTCACTCAATCCTCTCTCCTTTCATCCTCAATAATTATCTTCCCTTGAGCCCACATCCATGTGACTCAAAGGATAAGAGTGACCCACCCTCATTTAAAAAAAAGAAAAATATGCATAATCTTTGATTTCTTCAAATAAACTTGATTAGGTCTAATCCTAATCGGGGCTTCTAAAACCTATAAATAGAGCCCTTCTCTCCCTTGTAAATGAACACATGATCACACTACACCACACCATTTTCCACACATAGTGCATGGAGAAGCTTGAAGTTAGTTATGCCATCTAGAGGAGTGGAGTGATGCCATACTCTTCATCACACTTGTATCCTACTCTTCTGCATAAATAAGATTTATAGTTTTGGGTACAATTGTATGCTGCAACTACGACTCTTCTCTCCAAATTGACTTGATAAGTTGGCTCATCAGGTGGTTGAAGGTATATTGTCCTTGAAGTCTGTTGTGCGATTTCATGCTCGGTGGTTTGAGGGCTTGTTGAATTGATTGCCTAAAAGGTCAATTGTAAGAGGGTTCTCGGTGAAAGGGCTCCCGTGACCCTAAGACAATTTGTGTATTGGCAATAAGGTCAAGTTTTGTGTTGTCTCTCTGTTTCTCACCAAGCTTTGTGTGCCTCTAGTCTTTAAGGCTAAGACTGAGTTGCTCAATTTGATTTGTGCTCTTTACCTCACTCTAGTGTGGTGAATGTTTGTGTTTGGTGCGTGGCTATCTTGCATTCCCCTCTCTTTGTGCATTTGAGTACAAGGAGATATCACGTGCGTCCTAGTTTGCATCTACAACTAGGTGGTGCCCCTTTTCTTGTTTGGTTCATAGCTGTGGGTTGTTGTTGTCTTTGATTGTGCTTGCCCCAGCCCCAATTGAGCAGCACGGGAGCCTCCAAGGGTGTTTAGAGGCCGCTCTTCTTGTTGCCCGCCCCGGACCACCTCAATTTTGGTGCCCCCACGGAGGACGGCTTGTGTATTTTTGTAGGATCAACCTTTTAGCATAGTCAAGAAGTTTGCATGAATCGCGAGAATTTGTATGATCCCTTCATTCCTATTGCAAGGCAAAAGGTACACATAATAGTTAATACTAAGTTGCAGTTTCAACGTGTAGACCTGTGGGTGGGAACCCTTTTGATGATTTGTGAGATTCCCATTCTCAACTTATCACAAGACATTCATGGTGTTTTTCTTTTGTTTGGGTCATGTAAGCGGACATTTATGGTTGATTATCTTTTTGTTGTCTCCCAAATCATTTTATGATTCAAACATTGATATTACCACTTGTAGGTTTTTTTGCATATGAATTTATGGGCCATGGTTGGTTGGTTGAATTGAAATTTTGTGTTTATTTTGTTTCGTTGAAGTGACTTACCTGAATACATTGAGGCAAAGGCGAGACGCATGACATTGGACCCATGTTACGATGGTCGTCCAAAGAAAAGTCCTCGAAGACGGCATCTCTTCATAGATGATGAGTGTGCTTCAAGTTAATAATTTGTATGTAACCAATGGTATAACGTGGTTTAGACCATGGATCCAGGGTGGGGTTTAGTAATGTTTTTTAGCATCTCTTTCTCCCTCTAAGTCCCACATATATTATTGGGCACCTACTCACGTCTATCTCTCATGTGTACTTGGATGTCTCCACAATGGAATGACTTTGATTTTTTTGTGTGTGTGTGTGTGTGTGTTAGAGAGAGAGAGAGAGAGAGAGAGAGAGAGAGAGAGAGAGAGAGAGAGAGAGAGAGAGAGAAGCCTCATTGGGTTGGCACACAACCATCTAGTGAAACTACTTTTCAGTTATCAAGAAAAAAGAGTATAAATTTAATTTCATCATTTTTTAAAACCAACTTTCTTCTTGAAATCTAGTTTGTCTTTTGACTTGTAAGCTAGAGATAATATCCTAAAGATTCTTTTTTCAATGAGCTCTAGTTATAGCATTGGTCCAGTATTATGATCCTAGGAGCCTTAGAAAAGCGTCATAGGGAATGTATGTGATGTTTGATTGTCGCAACTCGATGAAAAATCAAGAAGAGGAGTAAGTGGTGTGGCTACATTTGTGCTAGTAGAGTGACCTATAGTCAACTCATATGGTAGAGTTTGAACAAAAGTTATTTAATTAAATCAGGCACTTAATGTGTTGCAACTATAGGTCTCTCACCTAAGCATGGATATAGGGTAGAGTTCACTTGCATTCTTTCTGGTGGGTCTTGCTTGGTTTTACCATTCGCTCGGTAAATTTCGCTTAGTGTATCGTAAGACTCAAGAATGAAGGGTATTTCAAATTGAAGAAGCTTTTTAAATAGTTACATCCAAAATTCAAATAAGGGATAGAGTATGGAGATCTAGAGACTTACGATTATATGGTTTTTCTAGCCAAGGAGAAGAGCAAGAAGATCTAGAAGAAAAAAATGGAGCAAGGTTTATTGAAGTATGCAGATGTAGCTCGTGTGTCAACACCACTGCAACATGAAGAAGTGGGATTGAATGCTTTGGATAGAGGGATGCAAGAAGGAGGTGGCTATGGTTGAAAATCAAGAGAGTTGATGCATGTACTGAGGGCGGTCCGGGGCGGGGCAACAAGAGAGGCGACCTCTAAACACCCCTCCAGGCTCCCATGCTGCTCAATTGGGGCTGGGGCAACCACAAGCACAACACAACAACAAACCCACAGCCAAACCCAAACAAGATAGGGGCACCACCTGGTTATAGAGCGAACTAGGACGCAAAAGAGGAGAATCCCTTAGCAATACAAGCGAGAAGGAAGGGTACACTATCACTAATTTCAATGCTAAAAATACACACACCAAACACACACACACACACACACACACACACACACACACACACACACACACACACACACACATAGAAAGAGAGAGGGCTTTGTGCAAGAATTTAGCTTCAATTTTAATGATTGACGCGGGTGTATGAACAGCTTGGAGGAGAGTCAAGAGACACGATTAAGTTTGATGATGTTGCAATCTACACATTATCTTAGGGTTATGGGAGACTTCTCACCATACAACCCTCTTATAATGTTTTCCCAAGCAACAAAAACAAACACAAGAGCTCTTGAGTCCCATACAAGAAGATACTACAAAAGAATTTCAAAATTAAAACGCGTTGTGAGCGGGATGAAAACACACACAACGCCTCTATAACGACCCGACACACACTCTTGGAAGGATATACACACACACTATGGGGCACCACTCGGCTTACACAACACACCTGGTCGAGACAGGGAACACACCTCTGGAGTGAGAGGAGAGAGACTATCCACTTGCCCACTCCACAGATACACACACACACACACACACACACACCCAAAAAACTCAACTCAAAAGAGGGGAAATTATGATAACTAGATACAAATGAGCTTAGGCCAACACCAATGGGGCAAATAGCTCACACAATATGGGTAAAAGAAGCCAGATACAATCACAAACTGGAGCAGAAACTTCGCTCATAGGAGAAACTTACACAGAAAAACAGCAGGAAAAGAGTGAGTAATTTGGCAAAATGGACAGCGCCATCGCGTTCGGAACGGCCCAAAACCCCAGTCTACAATGTCAAAGTTCTCAAATCCGACCTCGGATGAGTAGTTTACGGCCAAAACAGGCTCCAAAATGGGCAAAAACACACTTGCGGCTGTTCCTCCTCTCTTCTCCACGTTTTTTCTGGTCTTTTCTCTGTTTTTTCAGTTTCCACACTTAGCTTTTTTAGTTGGGCACCCTTAGCCTTTTAGATGATCTCAAACGGACCCCGAACAGGCCAAAAACTGACCTCGCAGTGCATAGTTGTCACCTTTTTGCATCATTCACACACCGGGCACTCAGCTTTTTTCCAATAATGCATCTCGCCACCACGTGAAGTGGCCCCAAAAAGTGGTCCTAATGATGACCTTTCTGCATAACTCTCACGAGAAAACACCCACGTTGTGTCCGTCCTCATCCGCGTGCAAATATTGACCTCGTTCGCCCTCCTGACGCCACTAGATGCCATCTGACGCACCTGCTTACCTCATGTCGTCGGCCCGCGGATAGCTTCCTCAAGAAGTTTTACGCGCTACCAACTCCTCCTTATTGTAGAAAAAACACAGTGGTACTGGTAATAGTGAAAATCGATTCACTATGTACATGCTGTCCTACCTGTACACATGTGGGGCCCACGTAACCACCTGCCTCTGAAAAATGGGCAATTCTTTATTTGATGCACCATGCGTGTATATGTACATATGCGCAATCCCTTGCTCCAAAAAACTCTGACAGCGTCACCTTAAACCAAACGAGATGAGGTTGCCAAGTGTGAATTGGAGAGACTCAAGAGAGTTTTGACCCGCGATTTGCACCCAACTTATTGATTAAATTGATGCACAAGAGTAGGTACAACTTTGATTGGAATTTATGAATCACTCACTCCCTTGCAATGTTACAACTAGCTCAAAGAAGCTTTCCTATACACCACATGTAATGGTGCATAGAGAGCTCACTCTCACTCCCTAAAACTAAGATGGTGAATGGCACGCTCAAAGTAGTGAGCAATAGTGTAGGGATCCTGCTATTTACAAAGGGAGAAGGGCTCTATTTATAGGTGAGGAGAGCCCTAATTCGGATTATACCTAATCAACATTTTCATAGAAAACCATGTTTATGAAATTTTTTTATATGTTCTTATGAGAGTGGGGCTCTCTTGTCTCTTGAGTCACATGGATGTGGGCTCAAGAGGAGAGAATTATTGAGGTGAAATAGAGAAGATTCTAGAGAGGTGAGTGATTTTTTGTGTGAGGTTGCTTACTCCACGGTAGAGTAGAGTGGGTGCAATTTACAAAAAAGGGTTAGCAGTTAGTGTTAGTAGTTTGAAGCTAGTAGGATGGGGTAAAATTACATGGCATATGCACTCAAGGTGCATTATATGATTTATACAATGATAAAAAGTAAGAGAAGGATGAGAATATACACAATTTGGTGGAAACCGCAAGATGTAAATGAAATTTTCCACCTTCTCCTCCAGAGAATGAAGCGGTTGTAGAACTTTGTCGGTGCATTTCTTGTGACCATGGGGAAGTTGAATTCTCCATGATCAAACTCCTCCTTTTGCAGGGCTTGAGCTTGGTTATTTGCTGTTTTTTTCTCTTTTTATGAAAGGATGAAGAGGTTATGGTAATATGAATTTGATTCTAGAGAGAGAAATTGAGCTATATGTGTGTAGAGATGATAATCTTTTGAGCTATGGAGTAAGGAGAGATGGAAATGGTGAAGAAGATGAAGCAAGCCATGAAAGTTGCAGTTTTGAGTGAGGGATGGAGAGGAATGAGTGTATGTGTGTGGAAGTGGAAAAGGAGGTGAGAGAAGACTATGGGTTACTTTGTGAGAAAAGTGGACAGATTGGGGTCCACTCAAAAAATCGCATCTCACTGCTGGTAACTCCAAAAATCGCATCTCTGTTGATTACTTCTTCAAATTCCGAGCGGAGATAGGTGCCAAAATTCTCACCAAAAAGCGTGTTGTTTATGCCTGCAAAAGTCTTTTAGTGGCCCTCTCCTTTGTTGAATTTGTACAATGTATCCAAGAGTGAGCCCCTCCTTTGTCATATCATAATACAAAGCATCCAAGTTTCCCTTTACACATGCATGGAGGAGTATTATTGGTGAATAAAGCAATATATACATGGTGGGACTAGTGTATGGACTATTCATGGATTTTAGCTAAATGAGTACATGGTGGTAGAATAATGAGTAAAAATAATAAAAAACATATGGAAGAATTATGGATATGGAAAGATATTGGAATCATATGATATGGTCCCTCTTTGTATTATTTTGGGTGAAAGAGGAAAAGGTATGCAAGTAAATGAAAATAATATAATAAACATGACTAAGAAAGTAGAAGTCAATTTTTTTGTTTTCACGAGGGTGAGGGTGAAAATGTGGGGGTGATTTGCATAAAAGAAAAATATGAGGTTAGAGTATGTACACATTGGCAAAAAATACACTTATGGTGCAAGAGGATGGAAGAAGGCATACATAAGTTTAATAAAACACACACCTAGGTATAAATATTTAAATAAAATATCAAAATAATTACAAAATTCCCTATATTTAGGCCATATATATAATGAAATATTTACACACCAAGAGGCCATAATATACCTTTTTTAAACTATTTTTTATTTTTTTGGCTCAACTAGCCTAGTGACTAGCTAATTGAGGGTTTTTAAGAAAATATGGGAAAAGTCCCCTAACTCACACACGCCTACGTACAGTGAAATGGTAGGGATAGCCATAGTGTTTGGGTGAATTTGGTAGGGTGAGGTAGCTCACTATGACAATTTTGAATAGCCCAAAAACGGCTATCATTAGCCCTCCCCCAGGATGATGGTATATTCATGTACCATCATAAAGCATCTTTTCCAAAGAGAGTACTTTAGAGTCCTTGACAAGATCTTCATTGTTTGGCCCCTTGGCATTTTGACTGGAGTTACATTCATGCTTCATGGAGCAATACTTATATGAGATAGCTGCCTTTTGGCAGATCTTTGGTAGATCCTTTGGTAGAAGGCGACTCAAATAAGGCTTCAAGTGATACTCGTTTACCTTCCTGGATTGCTCTTTCCCATTCAAGTCCGTAAGTTGATAGAAAAACGGCTATCAGTACCTAGCCCATTTCATGAGATTCAACGAGGCATATTCAAGGTAAAACCTAGTTTTGATACTCACCTTGAAGCTAAAGCTAATGAAGAAGTGGAACCTATTCCACTCGTAGATGCAAAAGGACTTGCCAAAGTCAAAGATGAGGTTGTTTGTGAAGCCTAGTAGCAATTCATATGGCTGAATACAAGGTGAATGTAGATAGTGGACTCCATCATTGTTGGAATTAGGGTTGCAGAGAAATGCACACAGCTTGGAGAAGACGGAGGAAGCTCAAGGCACACAATAGAGAGTATGTTACTTAGTGTGCAATGGAAAGATAGATAGCTCTAGACTGATGGGCGTATGTACAATGCACGGGGGGAAAAACCTCCAAAGAGGGAAAAAATGCCCCGGTGGTTCTAGTGTGTTCACACACATCACTACCACATGTATGTGGTAGTGATGTGTTCACACACATCACTACCACATGTATATGGTAACAAATCCCCCCTGGAGTGATGCGGTGAACAAGAGCTGGCACATGAGTAAAGAGTACTGCCATGCCCTGAGGACATGATCAGTCCACAAAGGGGAGTAAGCCCAAGGCTTTGCGAAAAGATTTGAGCTTCTCACGAAACAATGCCTTTGTGAAAAGATCTGCAAGGTTGTCCTGTGTTGGCACATAAGCCAAGCTGATCTCTCCTGCTGAGAGCCTCTCCCTGACATAGTGGTAATGCACCTCAATGTGCTTTGTGCGAGCATGAAAAACTGTGTTCCTCGCATCGGCCAATGCGCTCTGACTGTCAATGTAGATAGTGTTGGCAATGTCCTGTCCAACACCCAAATAAGCCATAAGGCGTCTAAGCCATACACACTCAACTATAGCTGTGAAGAATGCCCTGTACTCAGCCTCACAACTCGAAGTGGCCACAGTAGGTTGCTTCTTTCTCAACCATGATGTACATGAATTGCCAAGCATGAAACAAAAACCACTTGTGGACAGTCGTGTGTCAAAACAACCAGCCCAATTTGAGTCCAAAAAAGTATGTAAATCTGGTGCCAATGATCCTCCCTTGGGATAAAACAAGCAAAGATGTAAAGTGCCACTAAGGTAGCAAAAAATCCTCTTGACAGCCTACCAATGCTTAGACCCTGGGCTATGCATAAATCTGTTGACTTGTGAGACTGCAAACTGAACATCTAGCCTCGTGTTGCATACATAAATGAGGTAGCCAACAACAGTTTGGTAAAGAGTGACATCAGCAGGATTGCCAGCATCATGTAAACTCAACTTCAAACCTGTTTCCATGGGAGTGGCAATAGGTTTGCAATCCTCAAGTCCAAACTTACATAGCAATGTCTCTATGTAACTTTTCTGACACAAGGCAATACCACCATCACGCTGCTTAAACTATATGCCCAAGTAATGATGCAAAAGACCCAAATCTTTCATCTTGAAATTAGCATTCAAATCTGCCTTAAATTCAGCAATATGTCTCTCATTTGGTCCAGTGACCAGCAAATCATCTACATAAAGAACCACAATGAGAAGTACATCACCCTCACGCTTTACATATAATGTGCTTTCTATTGGACTATTACGAATGACCAAATGAGTGTCAACTTTCTCATATCAAGCACGAGGAGATTGCTTCAACCCATATAAAGCCTTGTTACATTTGCACACTTTGTCCTCTTGTCCTTTCTTGACAAAACCGCGAGGCTGCGTTACATAAACTTCCTCAAATATGTCACCATTCAAGAAAGCAGTAACAATGTCTGATTGATGTACATCCCAACCAAAATGAGCTACCAATGCACATAGAAAATGCACAGTAGTCATACGACAAGTGGGAGCAAAGGTTTCCTCATAATCTATGCCTTTTTGTTGTGCATAACCCTTTGTAGCAAGTCGAGCCTTATGGCGATCGATCTCACCATTCGGCTTGCGTTTCAACTTGTAAACCCACTTCGTATCAATGGCCTTTTTTCCAGGAGGCAAATCACATAAAGTCCATGTGTCATTTTCTATCAGTGCATCATATTTTGATTGCATGGCAGCCATCCAATTTTCTGAATTCTGTGCTTCATCAAAAGACAGAGGTTCCTGAACATCATGTAAGCTAGACACAGCCAAAGCATAACAATCTGATGCATAAGATGCTTGGCAAGAGCCTGAACGAGTATGACTAGAAAAAGGTGCATCCAATTTACTGTCATGCAAAGTGTGTACCATCCATTTTGGCATACCTCTAGCCTGCTCATTTTCATCCCTTTCCTCATCAACTACATCATGTACATCTGCATCAGTAATAGGCTGATCTGTAACATTTTTAGAAACCCCCATAGGCTGTACATTTGCCTCATTGGAACTTACATTCGTATTTCCACCACTGAAAAGAGACAACAAAGTGTTATAAATGTCATGTGAGCTTACATTATTGTCTCTAGTACATGACAGCAAGGGCTGAACTGAATCTTCCACAAACACTACATCCCGTGAAACCAAAATACATTTTGTTTGCAGATGATACAACTTGTAACCTTTGCTTTCAGCACTATAACCAACACAAATACATTTTACAGCCTTATCATCCAATTTTCTGCGCTGTGTTTGTGGCACCAAAGCATATGCCAAACAGCCAAAAACACGCATGTGCTCAATAGAAGGCATTCTATCATGACATGCTTCATATGGAGTAATGGACTGCAAAGCTTTTGTAGGACACGTTGGTTTTTCACTTGTCTCCCTCACTCCTACATTGATGATGATATAAGATTGCACTTCAAATGTTGAAACATGCACTTGTAGTTGATCAAACAATGAACATTGTGATCTTGTGTCGAAGCATTTGATTTTCAAGGTTCAAATTTAAGTTTTATGTCTCAAAAAGTAGTCTCAATGAGTTGTGTAAATAGTTTGTTAGGAGAAGTTAAGAAAAACAAATCTCTCTCTCTCTCTCTCTCTCTCTCTCTCTCTCTCTCTCTCTCACACACACACACACACACACACACACACACACACACACACACACACACACACACACACACACACACAGACACATGATGGCCTCAAGCCAAAAAGAATGCGGTAAAGCTTGACTTTTGACCATACATCGTGCCATTTCCGTAAGTGACATGTTTTTTCTCTCAGCAACACCATTTTGCTGAGGTGTATAATGCACTGTACATTGGTGTTTTATCCCATGACTAGCCAGAAATGCATTAAATTCATGAGACATATACTACCCCCTCGATCGGAACGGAGGGTGCCCATAGTATATATTGATACATTTTCAGCCATAGCCAGAAATTGTTTGAAGCACATAAAAACTTCAGACTTCGCGTTAAGCGGAAATACCCATGCATGCCTGGAGTAATCATCAATGACAGTCACAAAGTACACGTAATTGCCCAAGGACGGAGTTTGCATGGGCCCACAAACATCACTATGCACAAACTGTAACTTGCATGTGGCCCTAACTAAACCATCCTTTGGAAGTTTAGAACGCTGCATCTTACCCAGAATAGAGCCTTCACAAACATGTTTGATAGGTGCTTCAAGAGGTAGCAAAGAAGCAACCATATCAGATTTCTGCAAACGCAGCAAACTGGCAAAATTCAGATGACCAAAAGGTGCATGCCAAAGTTTTGCATTTGAAATAGCCCTTGAATCTGCAATAGCATTTCCAAAATTTTGTCCACACTTGTCATACAAAGTGAGCTTATACAACCCACCACACAAAAGGCCAGATGCAACAATTTCATCACCAAAATTGAGATCATGAACTGTACATCTGTCATCCACAAATTTGACTACGAGTCCAAGTCTAGCAAGTGCAAATACAGACAAGAGATTCTTCTTGATCCCAGTTACATAAAGTGCATCAACAAGTGTGAAAGAAGTACCATTAGCAGCAGTAAGCACATTCTTTCCAACTCGCTGAACCGGATAAGAGGCATTGTTGGCACAAGTGACTAAATTTCAATGAGGAACAGACTCGAGAGAGGTGAACAATTCACGATGTGAGGTAATGTGCTTTGTAGCACCACTGTTGAAATACCACACATGTGAATCTGCAGCAACTGACAAGCATGCATCATGGACAACAGGATTGTAAGTGCACTCTGCACTAAAAGCCCATTCTGCATTAACATCAGCAACATAATCTCCTTTCATAGAAGACTCAACAATGGTTGCATTTGTAGTGGAACCATCATTTGGAGTGGAACCACCCTCTTTCTTCTTAGCCTCTTTGGCCTTCAACTTAGGACACTGCTTGATCAAGTGATCATTAGCTTTACAATAATGGCAACGCATCTTCTTTTTGCCCTTATCACCAGAATTTCCAAACAAATTGCTGCCAGCAAAAGCATTAGAAAGAGAAGTTTTTCCACTCGCAGCAGAACCATAAGAAGTGGCTGCATTGCTGTTACCACCCTTTCTTTGAGAATCAATAAAAGCATGTTCAACTGCACGCTGTCTAGTCCTATTTTTTTTGGAAAGTGACTCTTGCAACAGCAATGTGCATAATGCATCAAACTTGACAACTTCTGGATTTCCTTGGGACATAAGTCTCCAAGTATAGCAAAAGTCTGGTAAGAATCTGGTAAGGCATCAAGAACAGTCTGCACAAGGAAACTGTCTGAAACGACTTCACCTGCAGAAATAATTTGCTCATTGATATCCTTGACACTAGCAAGAAAATTGTCCATATCATCTTCCTCATGCATAATCTTTGACTCAATGCGGCTTACATAAAGACCTGCTAGAATATCCCAAGCCTGTTTTGCAGATTTTGCTGAACGGATGTGAGGAAAAATGGTGCACTTCATAGACAACATAGTCAATGCATGAGCCTGCGCATCCTTTACATGAGCTTGTTCTGGCGTAGGCAAAACAACTCTAATAGCAGCAATCCTTGCAGCAAGACCTACAACATCCTCAGAACGAGGACGTACATCAATGCCCTACATAATATTCTAGACGCCCTTTGAAACAAGAACATGTTGTATCATATAAGCCCACAATGATAGGGTAATTGTCCCCACCCAACCTGTCCTGAGCAGCAAACATCTTGAAGACATCTGTGTTGTTGTCAGCCATGGTAAATGTTGCACTTGATGTGAAAATTGCTTGAAAATAGGAGAAATGGAGCGGAAAAAACTTGTGCTATATAGCACAAACCGTAGAAGACTATGAGGCACCTGTTATGCAAAAAACGGCACTGACAAAAATTCTGCACAAAATGACAAATTGCATGTGCAGTCCTGCCTGTAGTGGAAATGGAGGCCGAAATGAGCCCGAATCAAAAATTTGAGCAAACCAAGCTCTACGAGTTTACTCAAAATTTTTATCGACCTGTAAATGCTTGCCAAAGCTCACTGAAATTGGAGAAAGTGAGCAAGCGTGTGCTGGAGCAGCTGGCGACTAAGCCCGGGAGGAAGTAACCTGCTCTGATACCAATTGTTGGAATTAGGGTTGCAGAGAAACACATACAGCTTGGAGAAGACAAAGGAAGCTCAAGGCACACAATAGAGAGTATGTTACTTAGTGTGCAATGGAAAGATAGATAGCCCTAGAGTGATGGGCGTATGTACAATGCACGGGGGGGGAAAAACCTCCTAAAGAGGGAAAAAATTCCCCGCCAATCCTAGTGTGTTCACACACATCACTACCACATGTATATGGTAACAATCATATAGTATAAGGGATCAAGGTCGTCAATGGAACTATTTGAAGCAGTAGCTGTGGAACGTGAAGAACAAGAAGAGACCAAGAAGAGGTAAAGTATCTTGGTATGTTTGAACCTATGCATCCAATTAGATTACATAGCAAGAGGGTAGAAATCATTAATGTAAGTGCAAAGCAATTGCAGATGCTATTGCAAAAGATAATTTTCTTAAAGATAGTGGCTACTTGGTAATGGGATCATTACCATTTGAAGACACAAGAGAGGTGGTAAAGTCAAAGCTATGGTGAGTGATAGCACCTTACTCTAGTTAATGCTTGTGGTGAGTTGGAGCTAGTGCATGGAAGGATGAAGTGTGGCATGGTCAATATCTTTTGCACGAAGAGAGAAGATGTAAGGTAATTTTCAATAGGTTGGTAAGGCATGTGCTAAATGTTTTATGGATATGGTGCTTAAAGTTGCTTTGCAATGGGTGATGGATCTCTCATAGAGCTTTTTGGAGATGGTTCCTTATTCTCATTCTTTTGAAGAGCATTCTTGGGTTCTCAATTTTCTTGAACGGAATCTTGATGTGTTCCATGAATGCTTGTGAATGGGCTTTGTAGGAATGGCTAAGTAGGTTGTAAATCCTTGGTCATTAGAGAGGATTGCAAATGCATATGCTAATCATGGATGGTATCCAGTAACATTTTGCTTTTGATCTAGGTGAGTGTTTTTATTGCCCATGAAATGAAAATGGTCATCCCTTTGATCAGGTGGAGTGTAGCATCTTGTAGTAGTAGTAAGTAGTTTTTTGGTTGAACATAAATGTTCTAGGGTTGGGCAATGATGTTACACCAAAATTGTGTGAACACTTAGAAGTGGTTTGTATATGGATTGATGGATTTTGTAAAAAAATTAGCTTTACTTTATGCTAGATAGAAGGCTAGTTTATTTTCAATGCTAGAATAAGAGGCTTGGTAGGAGAAAGTACATAGCCACACACACTTTGAGAAATAAATAGTATAAGGAAGTCATGTAGGGCTGGCTTAGTTTGAGGACAAGTGGTCAATTACGGTCAAAAAGTTGTTCATAGCTAAAGTAGGCTCCTGCTACATGCAAAAAGGGAAGAGACGCCATGTTATGGGTTTAGCATGAGAGAGGAGAAGTAGAGAGATAGGTCAAAAAATTGGTTTTATAGTCCAAAAACATGCATATATGATGTCAAAATGTCACAACCTTTTCATGTATTTTGGCACGCTTCAAATGGGCTCATACATTTGGTTTTGTCAAATTTTGATTGTAACTTTTTGCAATAGCCTAACAATGAGAAAAAATCAATGCATTGCTACACTATCTGAAGAATCTTTACTGTTTTTTATTGGATGATTATGAGTTTCTTCTCTAATTCGTGATTTGTGAGAGAGATTGTTGATTAATCTACATGAGTACATCTCTTAATTTATCCCTACTCTCCTAATCTCTTGCTTACATATATATAACTTTACCTACATCCGTGATCTAGATTGATGCTTTATGAGAAAGGATGATTGGGTTTTGTGTTTGCATACATGTGTTCTTGCATGTGTGTGGATTCAAGGGGTTGAGGGTGTTGTGAATCACTAGGCTATCAAGAGGCATTTGAAAGGATCTCAGTTTGTGTGTGTTTCCTCTGTTCCATTGAGTTTTGTTGTGGTGGGAGCTTTGAGTTTCATGTTCTACTTTACCGCTTGTTTGCATGCATATGTGCTACTATTAGTAGTAACTGGTCTTTTAATATCACTTAATTATGTATGGCTTTTGTGGATACTTCCTCCATATGTTTGGTCAATAGATTGGTGTTTTAAGATAGTTTAGTTTAGCCACAAGTATGACATATATATTTTGCAACCTTTTAGTCCATAGTGAGATGTTTTGAAGACATGCTTTGGGTACATCGATACCTTTGGATCGTAGATTATGTTTGCTTTAGATCTCCTTTTGCAACCCATGTATGAAGTATGTATAATTGGGTGTAAATGCTTTACTCATTTATCGTGTTGGCTTCATATTGATTTTAGTCAGTTCAAATTCATATTGATTTGAACTTCATTTATCGTGTTGGCTTCATATTGATTTTAGTCAGTTCAAATTCATCCTTAGTCCAATATTTTGGTACCTTGTCAATTTCTTAGTGTTTATGGTTTCAATCAACCAAGTTCTTTGTTACCATATACATGTGGTAGTGATGTGTGTGAACACACTAGGACCGCCGGGGCATTTTTTCCCTCTTTAGGAGGTTTTTTCCCCCGTGCATTGTATATGCACCCATCACTCTAGGGCTATCTATCTTTCCATTGCACACTAAGTAATACACTCTCTATTGCGTGCCTTGAGCTTCCTTCGTCTTCTCCAAGCTGTGTGCGTTTCTCTGCAACCCTAATTCCAACAATTGGTATCAGAGCAGGTCACGTCCTCCCGGGCTTAGTCGCCAGCTGCTCCAGCACACGCTTGCTCACTTTCTCCGATTTCAGTGAGCTTTGACGAGCGTTTTTAGGTCGACAAAAATTTTGGGAGTGCTCAAAGAGCTTGGTCTGCTTAGAATTTTGATTTGGGCTCATTTCAGCCTCCGTTTCCACTACAGGCAGTACTGCACAGGCTATTTCGTCATTTTGTGCAGAATTTCTGTCAGTGCCGTTTTTTGCATAACAGGTGCCTTATAGTCTTCTACGGTTTGTGCTATATAGCACAGGTTGTTCCCGCTCCGTTTCTCCTATTTTCGGGCAGTTTTCACATCAGGTGCAACATTTACCATGGCTGACAACAACAACACAGATGTGTTCAAGATGTTTGCTGCTGAGGACAGGTTGGATGGGGACAACTACCCTATGTGGGCTTATATGATGCAACATGTTCTTGTGTCAAAGGGTGTATGGAACATTGTGCAGGGCATTGATGTGCGTCCTGGTTCTGAGGATGTAGGTGATGCTGAGGATGTTGCAGGTCTTGCTGCAAGGATTGCAGCTGTTAGAGTCGTTTTGACTATGGAAGAACAAGCTCGTTGGGATGTTAAGGATGCGCAGGCTCATGCATTGATTCCGTTGTCTGTGAAGCGCACCATTGTTCCTCACATCCGTTCAACAAAATCTGCAAAACAGGCTTGGGATATTCTAGCAGGTCTTTATGCAAGCCGCAATGAGGCTAAAATTGCTTTGCTGCGTAAAGACCTAGATTCGAAGATTATGCATGAGGAAGATGATATGGACACTTTCTTTACTAGTGTCAAGGATATCAATGAGCAGCTTATTTCTGCAGGTGAAGTCATTTCAGACAGTTCCCTTGTGCAGACTGTTCTTGATGCCTTACCAGATTCTTACCAGACTTTTGCTAGTACTTGGAGACTTATGACCCAAGGAAATCCTGAAGTTGTCAAGTTTGATGCATTATGCACATTGCTGTTGCAAGAGTCACTTTCCAGAAAAAATAGGACTAGACAGCGTGCAGTTGAACAGGCTTTTATTGCTTCTCAAAGAAAGGGTGGTAACAGTAATGCAGCCACTTCTTATGGTTCTGCTGCGAGTGGCAAAAATTTTGTTCCTAATGCTTCTGTTGGAAGCACTTCGTCTGGCAATTCTGGTGATAAGGGCAAAAAGAAGATGCGTTGCCATTATTGTAAAGCCAATGATCACTTGATCAAGTCGTGTCCTAAGTTGAAGGCCAAAGAGGCTAAGAAGAAAGAGGGTCGTTCCACTACAAATGTTGTTTCCACTACAAATGCAGCCATTGTTGAGTCTTCTGTGAAAGGAGATTGTGTTGCTGATGTTGATGCAGAATGGGCTTTTAGCGCAAAGTGCACTTACAATCCTGTTGTCCATGATGCATGCTTGTCAGTTGCTGCAGATTCACATGTGTGGTATTTTGACAGTGGTGCTACAAAGCTCATTACCTCACATCGAGAATTGTTTACCTCTCTCGAGTCTGTCCCTCATGGGAATTCAGTCACTTGTGCCAACAACACCTCTTATCCAGTTCAGGGAGTTGGAAAGATTGTGCTCACTACTGGTAATGGCAGTTCCTTCACACTTGTTGATGCACTTTACGTACGTGGGATCAAGAAGAATCTCTTGTCTGTATCCGCACTTGCTAGACTTGGACGTGTAGTCAAATTTGTGGATGACAGATGTACAATTCATGATCTCAGTTTTGGTTATGAAATTGTTGCATTTGGCCTTTTGTGCCGTGGGCTGTATAAGCTCACTTTGTATGACAAGTGTGGAAAAAATTTTGCAAATGCTATTGCAAATTCAAGGGCTATTTCAGATGCAAAACTTTGGCATGCACGTTTTGGTCATCTGAATTTTACCAGTTTGCTGCGTTTGCAGAAATCTGATATGGTTGCTTCTTTGCCGCTTCTTGAAGCACCTGTCAAACATGTTTGTGAAGGCTGTATTTTGGGTAAGATGCAGCATTCTAAATTTCCAAAGGATGGTTCAGTTCGGGCCACATGCAGGTTGCAGCTTGTGCATAGTGATGTTTGTGGGCCCATGCAAACTCCGTCCTTGGGCAATTACCTGTACTTCGTGACTTTCATTGATGATTACTCCAGGCATGCATGGGTATTTCCACTTAAAGCGAAGTCCGAAGTTTTTATGTGCTTCAAACAATTTCTGGCTATGGCTGAAAATGTCTCGAAATGTACTATGGGCACCCTCCTCCGTTCCGATCGAGGGGGGGAGTATATGTCTCATGAATTTAATGCATTTTTGGCTAGTCGTGGGATAAAACACCAATGTACAGTGCCTTATACACCTCAGCAAAATGGTGTTGCTGAGAGGAAAAACAGGTCATTGACGGAAATGGCACGATGTATGGTCAAAAGTCAAGCTTTGCCGCATTCTTTTTGGTTTGAGGCCATTATGTGTGCCACTTATGTACTTAACAGGTGTCCTACGAAAGCTTTGCAGTCTATTACTCCATATGAAGCATGACATGATAGAAAACCTTCTATTGAGCACATGCGTGTTTTTGGTTGTTTGGCATATGCTTTGGTGCCACAAGTGCAGCGAAGAAAATTGGATGATAAGGCTGTCAAATGTATTTGTGTTGGTTATAGTGCTGAAGCAAAGGTTACAGGTTGTATCATCTGCAAAAAAAACATATTCTGGTTTCTCGGTATGTAGTGTTTGTGGAAGATTCTGTTCAGCCCTTGCTGTCATGTACTAGAGACAGTAATGTAAGCTCACAGGACATTTATGACACTTTGTTGCCTCTTTTCAGTGGTGGAAATACGAATGTAAGTTCCAATGAGGCAAATGTACAGCCTATGGGGGTTTCTCAAAATGTTTTAGATCAGCCTATTACTGATGCAGATGTACATGATGTACTTGATGAGGAAAGGGCTGAAAATGAGCAGGCTAGAGGTATGCCAAAATGGATGGTGCACACTTTGCGTGACAGTAAATTGGATGCACCTTTGTCTAGTCGTACTCGTTCAGGCTCTCGCCATGCATCTTATGCATCAGATTGTTATGCTTTGGTTGTGTCTAGATTTCATGATGTTGAGGAGCCTCTGACTTTTGATGAAGCACAAAATTCAAAAAATTGGATGGCTGCCATGCAATCAGAATATGATGCACTTATAGAAAATGACACATGGACTTTATGTGATTTGCGTCCTTGAAAAAAGGCCATTGGTACAAAGTGGGTTTACAAGTTGAAACGCAAGCCGGATGGTGAGATCGATCGCCATAAGGCTCGACTTGTTGCAAAGGGTTATGCACAACAAAAAGGCATAGATTATGAAGAGACTTTTGCTCCCACTTGTCGTATGACTACTGTGCGTTTTCTATGTGCATTGGCAGCTCATTTAGGTTGGGATGTACATGAATGAGACATTGTTACTGCTTTTTTGAATGGTGACATATTTGAGGAAGTTTATGTAACGCAGCCTCGTGGTTTTGTCATAAAAGGACAAGAGGACAAAGTGTGCAAATGTAACAAGGCTTTGTATGGGTTGAAGCAATCTCCTCGTGCTTGGTATGAGAAAGCTGACACTCATTTGGTCAAACAAGGCTTTCGTAACAGTGGTTATGGGCCCACCACGCTTTCGTAACAGTCCAATAGAAAGCACATTGTATGTAAAGCGTGAGGGTGATGTATTTCTCATCGTGGTTCTTTATGTCGATGATTTGCTAATCACTGGACCAAATGAGAGACATATTGCTGAATTTAAGGCTGATTTGAATGCTACTTTCAAGATGAAAGATTTGGGGCTGTTGCATCATTATTTGGGTATACAGTTTAAGCAGTGTGATGGTGGTATTGCCTTGTGTCAAAAAAGTTACATAGAGATATTGCTATGTAAGTTTGGACTTGAGGATTGCAAACCTATTGCCACTCCCATGGAAACATGTTTGAAGTTGAGTCTACATGATGCTAGTGATCCTGCTGATGTCACTCTTTACCAAACTGCTGTTGGCTGCCTCATTTATGTACGCAACACGAGGCCAGATATTCAGTTTGCAGTCTCACAGGTCAGCAGATTTATGCATAGCCCAGGGTCTAAGCATTGGCAGGCTGTCAAGAGGATTTTCCGCTACCTTAGTGGCACTTTACATCTTGGCTTGTTTTATCCCAAGGGGGGATCATTGCCGCCAGACTTACATGATTTTTTGGACTCAGATTGGGCTGGTTGTTTTGACACACGAGTGTCCACAAGTGGCTTTTGTTTCATGCTTGGCAGTTCATGTATATCATGGTTGAGCAGAAGAAACCTACTGTGGCCACTTCGAGTTGTGAGGCTGAGTACAGGGTAGTCTTCACAGCTACGGTTGAGTGTGTATGGCTCAGACGCCTTATGGCTGATTTGGGTGTTGGACAGAACACTGCCAACACTATCTACACTGATAGTCAGAGCGCATTGGCAGTTGCGAGGAACCCAGTTTTTCATGCTCGCACAAAGCACATTGAGGTGCATTACCACTATGTCAGGGAGAGGCTCTTAGTAGGAGAGATCAGCTTGGCTTATGTGCTAACACAGGACAACCTTGCAGATCTTTTCACAAAGGCATTGTCTCGTGAGAAGCTTGAAGCTTTCCGCAAAGCTTTGGTCTTACTCCCCTTTGTGGACTGATCCTGTCCTTAGGGCATGGCACTTCCCTTTATGCCAGCTCTCGTTCACCGCATCACTCCAGGGGGGATTTGTTACCATATACATGTGGTAGTGATGTGTGTGGACACACTAGGACCGCCAGGGCATTTTTCCCCTCTTTAGGAGGTTTGTTCCCCCGTGCATTGTATATACGCCCATCACTCTAGGGCTATCTATCTTTCCATTGCACACTAAGTAATACACTCTCTATTGTGTGCCTTGAGCTTCCTTCGTCTTCTCCAAGCTGTGTGCGTTTCTCTGCAACCCTAATTCCAACATTCTTTTCCATGGGTGGCAGTTGTTCTTAATAGTCATGAATTCATAGCACGGTAATCTACACATATGCACATAGATATGTGTATTTTCTCAACCAGAGAATTGGTGCTATCCTCTCCCAAGGGTGGGGGAGTTGATAAGCTAAAAGGAGCTCACATTTTTTCTAAGATAGATTCATGACTTGGCTATCATCAAGTAAGTATGCATTTAGAACATATTCCAAAAACTAGTTTGCGTACCAGATTTTGGTAAATATTACAAATTTTTAGTTGTACATTTTGGTTTATCTAATTCTCCCACCACTCTTAGGACTAGGATGGATGATACTCTAAGAATATCATTTTCAAGAAATTTTGTCATTGTTTTTTGGGATGATATTTAGGTCTATAAATGCTATTGAAGAAAATCACTTACAACACCTCCAATTGGTGTTTGAATTGCTAAGAAAGCACAAATTTTATGCAAAGCCAAGCAAATGTGATTTCTTGAAATAGAAATCAATTCCTTAGGGTATGCTATCTCCTATGATCTAGCCAAGTTCAATGTAATTTTGCGATGGCCTCATACTACTAGTTTGAGAAAACCTCAAACTTTTCAAGGCCTAGCATGCTATTATCATGGTCGTGAAAGAATATGCTAATAGTTCCTATGAAAGACCAATTAAAGACTTGAGAGAAAATCTTTTCTTGGGGTGAAGAGCAATAAGATTGTTTTGACAAGCTTAAGGTAGCTTTAGCTACAACACCCCTTCTAGCTACTGTTGATCCTCTCAAACTATTTGTGCTTGAGACATATGCAAGTAAAAAAGATATTGGACTATTGTTATAGTTAGAAGAAAATCTGCCGCTTTGAAAATTAAAAAGTCAAATTGTGCTTAATAGAATTTATTTCACTTATGTGCTTATGAGGGTGAGCTTTATGCCATCATTCATGCTTTGAAGCAATGGTGGAATTATCTGTACGATGCTCAATTTGTAAATTTTGTTCATCATTTTTTCAAATGGTTTGCACAAGAGAAATATTTGAAAGGATGTCAAGCCACGTGGCCTAAAATTCTTGAAGACTATGATTAGAAGTTATGGTGTTGTAAAGGTGAGTGCAACTCATGCTTTAAGTTGCCTAAGGTCATGAATGCTCTTGCATTCATGAAGTCAAAGTGATTTTCTCCACTATCTTAAGGGAAAATGCGACTATGATCAGTCTTACTCCAGGGTGTAAACTCATGTTCAAAAAGGAGATCTCTACGCAAGGTTCCACTTTACCTAGTGATGAACTTAATCATTGGAAGCAATTTTTCATTGTTAAGAGGTACTTCCTCCATAAGGGGAGAGTATGTGTACCAATGAACCCCAAATCCTTTATGAGTGTCATGATAATCCTAGTGCAAGTCATCATGAGGTAAGAAAGACCTATGCACTGATGTGTCGCCAATTCTATTGGCCACACTTGCATAAAGACCTACAAGATTATACAATTTACTGCCCAAAGTGTCAAGTTAATAAGACAAAATGACTGAAAGTAGGAGAGTTGCTTCAACCCTTAAATATTCTTGATGGCAAGTGAAAAAGTATTGCATGGAATTCATCGTAGGACTTTCGACTATTGTACATGAGCATGATTCTATATGGGTAGTGTTCAATTGTCTTATCAAGATTTGTACTTGAACATGATTCCATTTGGGTAGTGTTCAATTGTCTTACCAAGATTTGTACGATTATTCCTATTAAGAATATGATTATAATTCCAAAAATTAACAAGGCCATTTGTGGAGAGCCTCTATAAGTTATATGGTTTATCACCCAATATTGTAAGTGATTGTGATCATAAATTCAATGGCCATTTTCATCAATCAATATTGAGTAAATATTACAAAAGTTTTGTTGTGCTAAGTTAAGTATGTTTTATCATCCTTAAGCAGATGGTCAAAGACCAAGTCAAATGGGTAAATCAAGTCATAGAGGATATGTTACATGACTTATAAGTAAGAAACATGTAGATTGGGAAGATTATCTACCAATCTTGGAGTTTGCTTACAATAATGTTAAGCATGTGTCAATAGAGTTCATTCCCTTTATGTTAATGTTCGGTTGTCAACACTAAAGGAACCCCATTCACCAATTTTGGTTGGGTTAGCCAATAAAAACAACAATAAGTCAAGGGCTTCTTATAGGATTCCATGTCTATGTTACGTAATACTCTTTTAAATAATGAAAAATGGGAGTTGGTTACTTTTGAAGAAGGTGGGATCAAATTTTTCTATGTATACTGGAACATTTTGAAAGCATTAAGGCTAGCCTATTCAAAATCATAAAAATGTTGCCATATACATGTGGTAGTGATGTGTGTGAACACACTAGGACCGTGGGGGGCATTTTTTCCCTCTTTAGGAGGTTTTTTCCCCCATCCATTGTATATATGCCCATCAGTCTAGGGCTATCTATCTTTCCATTGCACACTAAGTAGTAAACTAGAGCTAGTTGCCTTCTTTCGGGCTTAGTCGCCAGCAGGTCCAACACACGCCTGCTCACTTTCCTCGATTTTAGTGAGCTTTAGTGAGTGTTTGCACGTCGACAAAAGTTTTGTAGAGCTCATAGAGCTTAGTCTACTCAAATTTCTTATTTGGACTCATTTGTTTCCACTATAGGCAGTACTGCACAAGCTATTTTGTCATTTTGTGTAGAATTTTTGTCAGTGCCATTTTTTGCATAACAGGTCCCTTACAATATTCTACAGTTTGTGCTATATAGCACCTGTTGTTTCCACTTCGCTTTTCCTCTTTTCGAGCAGTTATCACATCAGGTGCAACATTTACCTTCGCTGACAACAACACAGATGTGTTCAAGATGTTTGATGTTGAGGACAGATTGGATGGGGGCAATTACCCTATGTGGGCTTACATGATGCAACATGTTCTTGTGTCAAAGGACGTCTAGAATATTGTGCAGGGCATGGATGTATGTCTTGGTTCTGAGGATGTAGGCAATGTTGAGGATGTGGCAGGTCTTACTGCAAGAATTGCTAATGTTAGAGTTGTTTTGCCTACAACAGAATGAGCTTGTTGGGATGTAAAGGATAAGTAGGCTCATGCATTGATTGCATTTTCTGTGAAGCGCACCATTACTTCTCACATTCGTTCAGTAAAATTTGCAAAATAGGCTTGGGATATTCTGGCTGGTTGGTCTTGAGCTAGAGTCAAAGATTATGCATGAGGAGGAGGATATGGACACTTTCCTTGCTGGTGTCAAGGATATCAATGAGCAACTTATTTCTGCAAGCGAAGTCATTTCAGACAGATCTCTTGTGCAGACTGTTCTTGATGCCTTGCCAGACTCTTACCAGACTTTTACTAGTACTTGGAGACTCATGACCCAAGGAAATAAACTGAAGTTGTCAAGTTTGATGCATTGTGCATAATACTATTGCAAGAGTCACTTTCCAAAAAAAACAGGACTAGACAGCGAGCAGTTGAAACGAGTTTTATTGTTTCTCAAAGAAAGGGTGGTAACAACAATGCAACCACTTCTTATGGTTCTTCTGTGAGAGGAAAATCACCTGTTCCTAATGCTTTTAGTGGCATCAATTCGTCTGGAAATTCTGGTGATAAGGGCAAAAAGAAGATGTGTTGCCATTATTATAAAGCTAATGATCACTTGATCAAGCAGTGTCCTAAGTTGAAGGCCAAAGAGGCTACGAAGAAAGAGGGTGGTTCCACTGCAAATGCTGGTTCCACTACAAATGCAAATATTGTTGAGTCTTCTATGAAAGGAGACTGTGGTGCTGATGTTGATGCATAATGGGCTTTTAGTGCAGAGTGTACCTATAATCCTGTTGTCCATGATGCATGCATGTCAGTTGTTGTAGATTCACATGTGTGGTATTTTGACAGTGGTGCTACAAAGTACATTACCTCACATCATGATTTTTTCACCTCTCTTGAGCCTATCCCTCATGGGAATTGAATTACTTGTGCCAACAATGCCTCTTATCTAATTCAGGGAGTTGGAAAGATTGTGCGTACGGCTGCAAATGGCAGTTCTTTCACACTTGTTGATGCACTTTATGTACCTGGGATCAAGAAGAATCATTTGTCTTTATATGCACTTGGTAGACTTGGTCTTGTAGTCAAATTTGTGGATGACAGATGTACAATACATGATCTTAGTTTCCATGATGAAATTGTTGCATCGGGTATTTTTTGCCATGGGCTGTATAAGCTCATTTTGTATGACAAGTTTGGGCAGAATTTTGCAAATGTAGTTTTGGATTCAAAGGTTATTTCATTTGCAAAATTTTAGCATGCACGTTTTGGTCATCTGAATTTTGTCCGTTTGCTGTGTTTGCAAAAATCTGATATGGTTGCTTCTTTGCCACCTCTTGAAGCACCTGTCAAATACGTCTATGAAGGCTGTATTTTGGGTCACATGCAGCATTCTAAGTTTCCAAAGGATGGTTCAATTAGGGCCACATGCAGGTTGCAGCTTGTGCATAGTGATGTTTGTTGGCCCATGCAAACTCCACCCTTGGGCAATCAACTTTACTTTGTGACTTTGATTGATGATTATCCTCCAGGCATGCATGCGTATTTCCACTTAAAGAAAAGACTGAAGTATCTATGTGTTTCAAAAAATTTCTGGCTATGGCTGAAAATGTCTCAAAATGTACTATGGGCACCCTCCATTTCGATCGAGGGGAGAGTATATGTCTCATGAATTTAATGCATTTTTGGCTAATCGTGGGATAAAACACCAATGTAAAGTTCCTTATACACCTCAGCTGGTGTTGCTGATGAAAGGAAAAACACATCACTTACAAAAATGGCATGATGTATGGTCAAAAGTCAAGCTTTGTCGCATTCTTTTTGGCTTAAAGCCATCATGTGTGCCATTTATGTACTAAATAGGTGTCCTACAAAAACTTTGTGGTCTATTCCTCCCCATATATGAAGCATGGCATGATAGAAAGCCTTCTATTTAGCACATCATGTTTTTGGCTGTTTGTCACATGCTTTGGTGCCACAAACACAACGCAAAAAATTGGATGATAACGCTGTCAAATGTTTTTTTTTTTGGTTATAGTGCTGAAAGCAAAGGTTACAAGTTGTATCATCCACAAACAAAGTGTATTTTGTTTTCACGGGATGTTGTGTTTGTGGAAGATTCTATTCAGTCCTTGTTGTCATGTACTAGAGACAATAGTGTAAGCTCAAAGGACATTTATAACAATTTGTTGCCTCTTTTTAGTGGTGGAAGTTCGAATGTAAATTCCAATGAGGAAAATGTAAAACCTATGGGGGTTTTTTCAAAATGTTACAGATCAACCTATTACTGATGCAAATGTACATGATGTACTTGATGAGAAAAGGGCTGAAAATGAGCAAGCTAGAGGTATGCCAAAATGCCTGGTGCATATATTGTGTGATAATAAATTGGATGCACCTTTGTCTAGTTGTACTCGTTCAGGCTCTTGCCATGCATCTTATGCATCAGATTGTTATGCTTTGGTTGTGTGTAGCTTACATGATGTTGAGAATATGATGCACTTATAGAAAATGACACATGGACTTTATGTGATTTGTCTCCTAGAAAAAAGGCCATTGGTACAAAATACATTTACAAGTTGAAACGCAAGCCGGATGGTGAGGTTGATCGCCATAAGGCTCGACTTGTTGCAAAAGGCTATGCACAGTAGAAAGGCATAGATTATGAAGAAACTTTTGCACCCACTTGTGCTATGACTATTGTTCATTTTCTATGTGCATTGGGAGCTCGTTTTGGTTGGGATGTACATCAATCCAGTATTGTTACTGCTTTCTTGATGTTGGAATTAGGGTTGCAAGAAAACACACACAGCTTGGAGAAGACAAAGAAAGCTCAAGGCACACAACAAAGAGTATATACTTAGTGTGCAATGGAAATATAGATAGCCCTAGAGTGATGGACGTATATACAATGCACGGGGGGGAAAACCTCCTAAAGAGGGAAAAATATGCCCTTGCAGTCCTAGTATGTTCACATACATGCATATGATAACAAATACCCCCTGGAGTGATGCGGTGAACGAGAGCTAGCACATGAGTAAAGGGAAGTTCCATGCCTTGAGGACATGATCAATCCACAAAGGGGAGTAAGCCCAAAGCTTTGTGGAAAGCTTCTCACTTCTCACGAGACAATGCCTTTGTGAAAAGATATGTAAGGTTCTCCTGTGTTTGCACATAAGCTAAGCTGATCTCTCCTGCTCAGAGCCTCTCCCGACATAGTGGTTATGCACCTTAATGTGCTTTGTGCGAGCATGAAAAACTAGGTTCCTTGCAATTGCCAATGCACTCTAACTGTCAGTGTAGATAGTGTTGGCAGTGTCCTGTCCAACACCCAAATCAGCCATAAGGCATCTGAGCCATACACACTCAATTGTAGCTGTGAAGACTGCCATGTACTTAGCCTCACAACTAGAAGTGGCCACAATAGGTTGCTTCTTTCTCAACCATGATATACGTGAACTGCCAAGCATGAAACAAAAACCACTTGTGGACACTCATGTGTCAAAACAACCAACCCAATTTGAGTTTGAAAAAGCATGTAAGTCTGGCATCAATGATCCCCCCTTGTGATAAAACAAGCCAAGATGTAAAGTGCCACTAAGGTAGAAAAAAATCCTCTTGACAGCCTGCCAATGCTTAGACCCTGGGGTATGCATAAATCTGCTAACCTGTGAGATTGCAAACTGAATATTTGGCCTCGTGTTGCATACATAAATGAGGCAACCAACAACAGTTTTCTAAAGAGTTACATCAGTAGGATCACCAGGATCATGTAGACTCAACTTCAAACCTGTTTCCATGGGAGTGGCAATAGGTTTGCAATCCTCAAGTCCAAATTTACGTAGCAATGTCTCTATGTTAACTTTTTTGACACAAGGCAATACCACCATCACGCTGCTTAAACTATATGCCCAAGTAATGATGCAAAAGCCCCAAATCTTTCATCTTGAAAGTAGCACTCAAATCAGCCTTAAATTCATCAATGTGTGTCTCATTGGGACCAGTGATTAGCAAATCATCCACATAAAAAACAACAATGAGAAGTATATCGCCCTCATGCTTGACATACAATGTGCTTTCTGTTGGACTATTATGAAAGTTTTGTTTGACTAAATGAGTGTCAGCTTCCTCATACCAAGCAAGAGGAGATTGCTTCAACCCATACAAAGCCTTCTTACATCTACACACTTTGTCTTCTTGTCCTTTCTTGACAAAATCGCGAGGCTGCGTTACAAAAATTTCCTTAAAAATGTCACCATTCAAGAAAGCAGTAACAATGTCTGATTGATGTACATCCTAACCAAAATGAGCTACCAATGCACATAGAAAATAGGTTTAAAGTTCAGTCTACATGATGATGGTGATCCTTCTCATGTCACTCTTTATCAAACTGCTATTGGCTGCCTCATTTATGTATGCAACACAAGGCTGGATATTCAGTTTACAGTCTCACAGATCATCAGATTTATGGATAGCCGAGGATCTTAGCATTGGTACGCAGTCAAGAGGATTGTTTTCTACTTGAGTCACACTTTGCATCTTGGCTTGTTTAATACCAAGGGGAGATCATTGCTGCCAGATTTACATGCTTTTTTGGACTCATATTGGGATGGTTGTTATGACACACGAGTGTCCACAAGTGGTTTTTGTTTCATGCTTGGCAATTCATGTATTTCGTGGTTGAACAAGAAGCAACCTACTGTGGCCACTTCCAGTTGTGAGGAGTATAGGGTAGTCTTATCAGCTACAATTGAGTGTGTATGGCTCAGACGCCTTATGGCTGATTTGGGTGTTGGATAAGACATTGCCAACATCATCTACCCGGATTGTCACAAAGTACATTGAGGTGCATTACCACTATGTCAGGGAGAGGCTCTCAGCAGGAGAGATCAGCTTGGCTTATGTGCCAACACAGGACAACCTTGCAGATCTTTTCACAAAGGCATTGTCTCATGAGAAGTTCGAAGCTTTTTGCAAAGTTTTGGGCTTGCTCCTCTTCGTGGAGTGATCCTGCCCTCACGGCATGGCACTTCCCTTTACTCTTGTGCCAGCCCTCGTTCATTGCATCACTCTCAGGGGGTATTTGTTACCAATATACATGTAGTAGTGATGTGTATGAACACACTAGCACCACTGGGGCATTTTTTCCCTCTTTAGGAGGTTTTTTCCCCCGTGCATTGTATATACGCACATCACTTTAGGGCTCTATCTTTCCATTGCACACTAAGTAATAAACTCTCTGTTGTGTGCCTTGAGCTTCCTTCGTCTTTTCCAAGCTGTGAGCATTTTCTTGCAATCCTAATTCCAACAAAAACCAATTGGTGTGGTTGCCTACAAACTAAATTCATCGACTGAGAGGTGGGGTAGCTTGAGGGGAGAGAGAAAGGAGAAAGGACAAAGGGAAGAGAGAGGGGGTTGACCTTTTGAGTGGAGGAAAGGAAAAGGGACACCCAGCAGGGCAACAGTGAAGAAAAAGGAGGCAAGGTGGGGATGGGCTACCCCGCAGGCATGAGGTGGCCTATTTTACCTTTCTTATATATTTACATAATCATACTTTATTTTTTTCTTACTTTTTCCAATGCTTTTTATCACTCCCTCCCTAAGAGGGGGTTTTCATGGGGTGGGGACGAGAGAAGAGGGGTATGGGAGCTTGGCTTGTGAAAAGCCCCCATCACCGGCTTGCATAGAGAGCAAGGGAGGGAGTTGTTCTATGGGCTCGACAGAGCGGGAACGCGAGAGAGAAAGCGAGAGAAGGGGGGGGGGGGGGGATATTGGGGTTAACAAGGTGTCGGTAAGGGAAAGAGAGGATATTAGAAAGAGGTATGTAGGAAAAATGAGAGAGAGAGACAGAGAGAGAGAGAGAGAGAGAGGGAGAGATATCTCAGTCGATGCCCGCCAGGGGAATAAAACTACAGCGAGAGAGAGAGAGAGAGAGAGAGAGAGAGAGAGAGAGAGAGAGAGAGAGAGAGAGAGAGAGAGAGAGAGAGAGAGAGAGAGAGAGAGAGAGAGAGAGAGAGAGAGAGAGAAGGGTATCTAAAACCAAGGGCGGCCGGCTAGATTGGAGCATAGACGAGCGGGGGGGGGGCATGGGGGTGATAAGGCCGGCCAATCGAAGGGGGGGTGTGCCATGCCCGTACAAGCGTCAAGAGGTTGACCAGGCTTTGCCGAGCCTTCCAACAGTGTCACCAAGGCTTCGGCAAGGAAAAATAAGTTTTTTTTTCTTTTTTTTTCTCTTTGATTTCCAAAAATCAGCCATCATTAGCCCTCTCCTTTTGGCTAGAGGCATTCATGCTTCTAGCCCTTCCTCTGCATCTTTAGTTGTGGAGTTAGAGGGTTCTCCTTCCTCTGGAATGTCTAGCATGAATTCTGGATCAAACCTAAGAAAATACCTTTTCAGTTTCTATCCATTGACCCTAGTCTTGTGAATTCTCCCATCTGCTTCCATCAGCTTATAGTTGCCGTTGTCATAGCGTTTCTTGATGATGAATGGTCCCTCCCATCTGGGTTGAAATTTCTTGTCCTTCCTGGTGTCAAATCTGTTGTCGTACCTCAGCGCTAACATACCTTTTTCCAGTCCCTTTTCTTTATCCCTTGATTAAAGGTGAGCCGGCGTCGTTCTACTTGCGTTGCATAGTGATTGATTGCTTCTTCCCTATCTAGTTGGAGTCTCTCCAGATGCAATATGTGGTTTTGGAGATTTACAATTGGACGATGTATCTGGCTAGCCAAAACTCGTAAGCTGGCTACCTGTACCTCAATGGGTAGAATTGCCTCCTTCCCATAAACTAGATGAAAAGGGGTGAAACCTAGTGATGTTTGGAACGTTGTTCGGTAGGCCCAAAGAGCTGCCATGAGATGTTTATCCCAGTCCCCTGTGTGATTGTTCACCTACTTTGTGATGATTTTGCAAATCATTCCGTTTACCTTCTCTACCAGACCATTGCATTGTGGATAGTATGGTGTGGAATGTCGGCGTGTGATGCCTAACTTCTTCGTCATTTCTCCCACCAAATCACCTATGAATCCTGGTCTCTATCTGATATTATCTCAAGATGAGTGCCAAAACGGCAACAGATATGCTCAAAAATGAACTTTTCTACCTCTTGGACTGTAATGCGGGTGGTGGCTGTTGCTTTTGCCCATCGAGTCATGTAGTCTACACCCACTATGATGTACAGTTTACCTGATTGGGCCCTAGGTAAAGGACCGATTGCATCTATTCCCCATTTCTCAAATGGACCATATGAGATGATAGGAGTTTGTGGCTCGTAGGTTAATGTGCGATCACTGGCCACTTGACAAGCCTTACATGTCTTACACCAATGGTGTACATCCTTGTTCAAACTAGGCCAAGAGTATCCTGCTTGTAGAATCTTCCTACTGGTGATATCAGGAGCAAAATGACCGCCGTAGATGCCATCATGGCAACTTGAAATTACCTCTGTGATCTCACTGGAGGTTGGTACCCGCCTGAGAATTTGATCCTTGCCCTTACAATACAAGTGGTCGTTTACAAGGAGGTATCTAGTAGCCTTCCTGACCAGCCACTGTTTATGGCCTTTCGTGTATCCTTTCGGACATTCTCTTGTATCTAAAAACTAACGACATCAGGCATAGCATCACTACCTTGAAAGAGGGGTAGCTTCAGTTTGATGCCTCCTACGGGAACGTCTTGTATTCTTTCTTTGGCTAGAGCATCTGCCTCCTGATTTTCCGCTATGGGGACATGAAATAGTTTCATTGCTTCAAACTTCCTTAGAAGATCCTTAACTTGGCGTAGTTGACCAAGTAAAACCTGATTCTTACAAACCCAAGTGCCATTAATCTGACTTATCAAAAGCAAAGCATCGCCAAACACATTTAGGTGCTGAATTCCTTGTGAGATACATTGTTCCAACCCAAGAATTAGGGCTGTATAATCTGCTTCATTGTTGGAGTGGGAGTGTAATAACTGCCGATGGAGAATACTCTTTCTTGTCGCTCGTTGAAAATGACTATGCCTGTTGCAGACTGGTCCATTTTTCTCTTGTATGCTCCATCAAAGAAAAGAGAGTGAGCTCTTTCCAGCCTAGGACTCTCTACCATTGGTGTTTCTTCCTTCCCTTCCATGTTGACCTTCAGCTTCTTCTCATAATGGCGATGAGTGAGAATTCCCGCTAAACTAGCTCTGGTGGAGTTTTCTACTTGCATGGTGTAGTCGAACTCTTGTAATCTAATCAACCATTTTGAGATCCTAGATGAGACATCCATGTGTCGCATTACATATGGGTAAACCTCTTCCATTTTCAGGATTACAAAGGGTCTAGGCAGGAGATAGGAGCGGAACTTTGCGGTAGCAAACATTAGTGCCAGAACCATGTGTTCTACTTCGGTAAATCCCTTTTCTATGGGGTCATGACACGACTAGAGAAGTAAATAGAACACATGAAAGAAGTTTGGGGGTCCTTTTGCATTAGCACGGCTCCGAGTGTATCACTTCCTACACTAGGGTTCACATAAAATGGCTCGTCCCACTTAGGAGGTGAAATGGTGGGATGCTTAGCTAGGATTTGTTTTACCTCAGGAAATTGCTGCTCATTCTCTTCACTCATGAGAAGACATCCCTCTGGGTGAGTTGTTGTAGGGGAAGGACCACTTGAGATAGCAAGTGAATGAACCTTGTTGATAGGTCAACCTTTCAACAACGCTTCCACAAAGATTCCATGAAGATTCCTCAAAGATTCTCTAAAGATTCCAAATAAAGATGTTGATGAAGTGATGAAGACGAAGATGGATGCTGTAATGTGAAGATACAAGCTCATGGACATCATCGAATATCCCATTATTATTATTTTGAGCCATAACGGCCACTTTTGTAATGTTTATGGGAACTTCATATTTTAAGTCGGCAATTGTATTTTGGCCACAGATGCTTGTTGGATGAGCAAAGCCAGCTCACAGTGTTGTAATTAAGCTCTATAGAAGCCTAGAGACAAATCAGGTCATTTTGGTCAGACATTAGGTTTTCTAAGGCTTAGTATATAAGACAAAACCTAAAGCTTTGTAAAAGGGGACTTTGAATAATCTGATCTTCTGTGTCGTTGGGAGATTGCGAGAGAGTGAGAGAGTGTGTGTGTGTGCTACAAGAGCTACGCTAGTCGGAATCGCAAATGGAGAGCAGCAGTGTGTTGCCCATGAGGAGAGCTACGCATTGATGCTTACATCACGCGCGTTCGTCTGTGTTTTGGCAGATTCACCCGCGAGCTACTTTTGGAGTTTCGGTGAGTAAATGTTGTCCGTTTTTGCATTTCAGCATATCCGCGCGATCAGAGCGAGTAGAGCTACACATTAGGCACTTTAGTTTTTGGAAACAACGACTTGCAAATTTTGACTAGACATCCTACTCGATTTTGCACCAGGTGTTTAGGGTTGGGATTTTGGTTCATGGACCTTAGGGAGAGCGACCTGTTGGTGTTAGTAGGGTCTCCTTCAAGTTCTGTGGAGTTTTGAGAACGTCTAATGGGCTTTTGGCTTGCGATAGCATCATAGGAGACTCTCACATTCACAGAACCGATGGTATGTAGATTTGATATCTCTGTAGGAAGTAGTCATTAGTCGGTCGAATAGAGGTTGACACCCTTTGCTTGCTTCCACGCGCCTGTGGGTCGAGCTCCGTCCTCAGTTGACATTATATGTTAGGTGAGTTCTCGCTATGCTGACCTCCGTCGCGGCATATCCGTTCAACATTGGCGCCATTGCCGGGGACGAGGGCCCTAAGTAGGTGACCGAGACTAGTCCTTGAGGATAGAGGTCCCTCTGGCTTGCCAGAGTACTATTTTACATTTAGATAGGATCAGAGGGTGGTGGACTCTCTAGGTCTTAGGAGGAGTCTAGGGAGCGTGTGTCTAGCTTGGATCTTCCGTCTTAGGTAGTAGTAGGTTGTGGTGTAGAGAGTAGGAGTTGGAGTGGTAGATGTGGTGGTAGGTTGACTTGAGAGTCCGTGTGAGGCTAGGAAGCAACCAAGACATCAAAATCACCATCTCACATTGATGAGTAGGAGTAGGGTAAGTAGGATATCTTGATTGCTGATCTAGAGTACTTTATGCATGTCTTATTTTCTATTAGGCTCATCAAAGAAGTGGAAAACGCTAAGTAGGAAAGACGGTAAATTGTGTTTGGAAGCTGATTTGAAGTCCAAAAGTTTCTGTGATTATTGCTGAGAGCTCTACAGAGCATAGGGAGTACTACTGCCATAAAAAATTTGCATTTTAAGACCGCGTAGGATATCTCCATGGCACTTTTGGCAGGGAATTTGGGGAAACTGAGGTTACCAGTGGGTTCAGAGGGTAGGTTTTACCCTAGTAACATATTGACTTGAGTGTTTTTCCCTATTTTTGTTGACCAAAAGCCAAAAGGCGGAGTCAGAAAACGTAAAATTTCAGAAAAGGCTTAAATTGAGTGATTTTTGCATGTTTTTGCAATTGTGAAGCATACTTGCACTTGCTGAGAGCATAAGGAAGCATCAGGGACACTTCAGTCTGAAAAAATAAGCAGTAGACATCCTACGCGTAGGATGTCTACAGGGTGATCTAGGCATTTTTTTGAAAATCTGAGGTTACCAGTGTGTTTAGAAGGTAGGTTCTACCCTATTTTCACCTGGAAAGTGGGAATTTAACCAAATTTTGATAGATTAAAGCCAAAAGGCGAGAATTGCTAGACATCCTATCCAAATTGTGTCCAAGGCCTAATTTTGAGACCAAACCATAGAATGACTCCATAGGCATGTTCTAAATGTTGTATTGAGTGCATGTGATAAATTTCATCTCATTTAGGTCAATGAAAGGGAAGATTGAACAGAATTTAGCGTTTTTGGACGGACAGAAGGCAAGAATAGCTAGTTTTGGGTTCTTTTGACATCCAAACTCAAATCTAAGCATACCAGTGGGTTGCTGAAGACTAGGGGAAACTTTGGTCCAAGTTTGGGTTCATTCTGAGCAAAAAGACATCCTACACGTAGGATGTCTATTGCATAATTCTGAAACCAAAATTCTATTGTGACCATACCATGCTATCATATAGCCTTAGATAAGCCTCCTAGGCAAATTTGGTCCAATTTGGAGTTGATTTGACTTGGGAATTCATCAGAACAGACATCAGGCTTTTGGAAGAGATTCTTGATCATTTGACCAACCTATAGGTGTCAGAATCAAAAAGTAAAAATAGATGTGAGTTTAGCACATCAAGGGGAAGCTACAGTGCAAGTTTGAGCTGAAACAGAGCAAAAAGACATCCTACACGTAGGATGTCTCCAGGGTCATAAAGTGGTCAAAATTCTACTATAGCCATATAGGGAGGTTCTAAGTGTCTCAAGGATTCCAGAACTTTTTTCAAGAGTGAATTTGGACCTTGTTTGGCCTATTTACCAAGCAAAGACAAGAATTGTTAGACATCCTACTCTTGGAGTGCAGTAGAAGCTTATGCAGCCCAAATCTTGACCTATTGGCATCCAAATTCAATTTTGAGCATACCATTGGGTTGTTGAGCACTAGGAGAATCTTGGGATCACGTTTGGACAAAATCTGAGTAGTTAGACATACTACGCGTAGTATGTCTCCAGCTTGATTTAGGACTCCAAACCAACCTATGAGCACACCACTGCGATCAACACACCAAGGAGAAGCTGGGGTGAAAATTTCAAGTCATTCTGAGCAAAAAGACATCCTACGCGTAGGATGTCTCAAGGCCATTTTTAGGTCCAAATGAAATTCTGAGCATACCATTGTGTTGTTGGACTTAAGGGGAGTCTCTGGACCAAATTTTGTTAAATTCTGAGCATATAGACATCCTACGCGTAAGATATCTCTAGGCCAGTTTTAGGGTCCAACTGTAATTTTGACCATAAAAGAGTGTTCACAGTGTCACAGAGATCCCAAATCTTCTTTTAAAATTGAATTTGGACTCATTTTGACCATTCTAAACTGCATTTCACTATTTTGGCCATAACTTTCACAAACGGTATCGGATCGGAAAAGTTTTTATATCAAAACAAAGCCTGAGAGCAACTCTACAGATCTTAGAGCAAAACATGAACTAAATGGTTCCTACGGCAACCATTTAGTTCAACTTTGAAAAAAACATCGTTTAAGGCCTCAAAATGCATCCGGAAGTCAGGAGTGTCTAAAACCGATAGTTCGAAAGAATTGTGAGAAACCGGTCACGGTTTTGAAGACTGCTAAGTTAGCAGATTGAAATTATCTTTTGGGAAAACCATGGGTCACCCGCGGGAAGGTGTAAAATTTAACTACGGCCTAGTGTAAAATTTGAGCGTCCATTCAAAATCTGGTAGCAGTAAGACCATACACAAGGACTCTTGATTTTGCAACAATAGTCGCAAGTTTTGGAGAACTTTAACACAATATTTTTGCTAGAAAATCACTACGACTTGTGCATAATTCTCTTGTGCTAGCTTAAGTTTAGTTCAGCTAAAAGCGAACTTGAAAGTCACTTCTGAGCCCACGGAACAAATGTGGCCATCAAAGGCACATCAAGAATTTTTGCATTCATTGTGAAAAAGTTTGCCAGCTGAATAGAATTTTGCAGATTGTGTGCTAAAGTGAACACAGGTTAGCTCAACTCAAGAACCGCTACGAAGGGAGCGGTCGTTGCAGTATAGTGGTAAGTTGCATAACTTATCACAGTGCTTCCACTAGATCGAGGCCTGCTAAAAAGCTCTAGGAAAAGCATGTAGCCAGACAAGACAGTATCAGCCCTGGCAAGCAAGGGAGCTAAGAAGTTCAAGAAGTTCAAGCAAAGCCCAGTTCAGAAAACTCAGAGATTAAGGCATCCACAAAAGATGAAGGACCTCAAGCGAAAAAGACCGACACAAGGGTGCTAATAATTTTTATTAGCATTGAGGCAAGCAATTAGAGCTATCACTGAATAGGTACAACAAGGGAGTCAAGACGAAAGCAATGGCGTCTCAAAGGAATCAGACCAGTCGAGACGAAGCTTCAAGTACATCCACATAAATTACAAGAGAGCAAAGTGGGCTCTATTTAATCGGCCATTACTATGAGGATATAAATCGGAATTTGTACATCAAGACAAAGAAAGATACAGAGGAAACTCGGACATCTCAATATGTGGAAGTTGAAACAACGAAGAATGTACTACACCCACATCCAGATTTCATGGAATATTGTCTGGGATCAATTTACATGAGGCACGGAAAATACATCGACAATGAGATAGAAATGTTGTACAAGGATCAACTTACAAAACTCTACACATATCCTCCAAGTATTTTTCTGTACAAAGCTCAAGATGGGAAACGGAAAATTGGTACCCTTTATGTAGATGAGGACGGTCGCTACTACAAAGCTGCCACAAATCATGAAGTTCCTACAGAGAGTAACCAATATTTTTCAGTTGAAATATTTGGATCAAGAGGGGAAGACTACAAATCTGAAGGTGGTAATGTTTATCATCTAGTCATGGCTTTACCTCTTGATACGCAGCTTGAAGAGTTAACAACTACAGCTGTCACTGCACAAATGGGTGGCACAAGACAAGGCACAACCTGCAAACACACGGCACAGGTCTCGTGCACCGCACCAGCACAAGACAAAGCGCAAACACACCAAATTTCACAAACAGGGAATACGCTGGAAGTACCAGCTATGAAGATAGCACAACTTCAAAAAGAACTAGCTCGATCTCCAGAGCTACTTAATAGAGCACAACCAGTCAGATCATCAGGCATTGAACAGATGCCAACATCAGATATGGAACCCTCTCCGATGGGGGGAGTTCAAACTCAACAAAGAGACCCTATATCTTCAAGAGTGGGATTAAGAAGTCCAGCTTTACAAGAAGTAGTGTCCTTTTCAGGAGCCCAAGTGGAATTTCAAGAAGCATTGGAAGATGCCGAGCCGGAGGAGAGACCACTGGAAATTCACAATGCCCAATGTAAAAGGTCAGGTCAAGATGTCATTGTGGTCGACAAATACGATAGGCACTATGAAATAGCCGATGTGAAAAATATGGATGAGTTTAGCAATTGTGGGCAACCTGTAATTCACATACTTGGACCCCGTCCAAAAGCACCATCAAGGGAAACGAAAAACAAAGATTCGGTTCGATATTCACCCTCGGTGCAGAACTCACCAAAATCAACTCGGAAACATAGCCCTAAGGCTATGCAGAAGCCCCACGTCAAACACCATATACTGATGGAAGAATTAGCATTACAACTGCTAGAAAGCATGGATAGTGATTTGATCTTGTACGCAAGCAATAATGGAAGCTATTTTAAGCTTCTCAAGGACAAGATGATGAAGGATAAAGAGACGAAGCCAGTGGATACACCTAAGTCAGTCGTACTCTACAGGTTCATGCATGCAAAGAAGAGGTCATATCTGTATCTAGATACCACAGGAAACCATTATCAGCAGTATTATGGAGAGCTGCCTCGTCCAAAGGGTGCACATGTTGAGATAACAACATATTGCAACCAATGTGCCATTGGTCATTTAGTAAAGGACTGCCCAGCAAAGCTCTACATGGAAAAGAAGAAGCAACAAGCCAAAAGCAAAGTTCACATAGTGACAACAAGGGAACGGAAGCAAGAATCCCCAACAAGATCTCCGGAAAAGAAGTAGATCTTGTCGCAGAGCACAAAAGATAGGCTCAAGACACAGTTGCTTGAAGTCAAGGGTGTCAACGACTTTATCATAGAGAATCAGGCTTTCAAAAAAGATCAATTGAATCAACTGATTCAAGATCGTTTAAGGAACCTCAATGAGGAAAAGTCAAAGCATCCACAAGGTGATGAAGATGAAGCTCACATTTCAAGGTTCGAGAGCAAAAGAAGCCAAGATTCTGACAATAGTGAGCCAACACAAGAAGAGGTGGCAGAGGTAAAAGAAATTCTTAGTGCCACGTCACAAGTGGAAGACATGCAAATAGAATCAATGGATGAAGCTAAACGTCTACCAAATAAATTCTCTATTGTGGACTCTTCGTTGGTGATTGAACAAATCAAAGAGTATGAGAAGTTAAAAGAAGATGTACAGAAGCTACACAAGCTTCAAAACATTTCCAAGAAGAAAAGTCACCATTGAATGGCCTTGAAGTGCTAGAAGAAGTAAATAGTGACGGAGAGCTTCTGAAATCAAGAATCAAGGCGTCACAGTCAAAAACTAGCAATGAACACCAACAAGCAGCTACAGTCGAAGATAGTAAGCACTTGGGACATGCTACAACCAGTCAAATGACAAAGAAGTTCAACATACAAGAGGATGACAAAGCCTTCAAGACACAAAAGTCCAAGAAAAGTACCAAAAGCAATGAGGACATCAGTTACTTGGCAGCCAACAAGAAGATTAAATTCTCATTGGATGTGTATGAGAAACTGAAATTCAACTTTACAGCAGAGATAGATTGCACTGCCACGACTAATGTCATGTCTTATGGGCTGTGGTTACTTCTAGGTAAGCCAGAACTGTATGAAATTCAGGTACAGGTTCTTATATCACATGGAATAGCTGTCACAAATTTAGGGATTGCAGAAGCTACCCTTAAACTACAGTCAAAGGTAATCAAAGACAAATTCCTAGTGGTAGATTCCTCCAAAATGAGTACACATTTGATTTTGTCCAAGCTATGGGCAAAAACACTTGAAGAAGAATTTGAATCTTCAATGATGGTCATCACGACTAGCTCTCAAGAAAGCGAGCCTACTACCGATCCAAGATTATCGACTGCAGACAAAGGCAACGCCAAAATGAGCCCACAAATGTCCTACCAACAGAAGCAGCCCCTTAAATCAGAGCCTTCAATCCAGCCCAAAAAAGTTCAAGATAGAGCTTCTATATCAATTGACCACATGCTTCCACATGAAAGGCAGACTCCAAAGAAAACCTTTCAACCGAAATACCCTACACTGCGAGATCACCGCCGCCAAAGGTTTTCAACGGTCTACATTAAAGCTGAAGAAATTAAAGTCAAGGACCCAATATGGATCGCTGATCCAAGCCAATTGATGAACGGTAAACACATGGGATGGATATCCTTCCAATACAACTTAGCAGAGCAAGGCTACTATGAAGGTCAAAAGAAACTTTGGTTACCAAAACCACAGACCTTGGCTTATGTGGTGGATAAAGGTTTCAAAAAGCGTCCTCAAAAGCAACAAAGCTCATATTTATATCGCCAAAGGAGACCAACCAACAAGGCTCGCCAAAGGTATGCAGGAAATTTCAAATCCAGTTGGCCTTCATACCAACATAGGACTTCATCGGCAAATAATCCCAAAAATTGCACTCTTGTACATCTCAATACGGCATCAAAAACATCATGGGAAGTGCCATCTACAATTCTTCAAGAAAAAAGGTTACTATCAAGGAAATCGGAGAATCTGGCTACCAAAGATCCCAGGTAAACATTCTTCAATCAAACGACTTCACCTTGAAAATAATCGCAATTTCACGGAAGGCAAAATCAAGGACAATGTCACAGTCAAGGCAAAGGATATCTGCAAAGACACGCTAATCACACGATGCAGATACAAATGGGTGCCAAAAGAATAACACATAACGAAGAAGATTGAAGTCATCTCTAGCTCTCAAGAAATGTCAAGACATGATAGACAAAGTGTTACGGAGAATGGAGCGAGCCAATCTTCTCAACCAAGGGACCAACAACAACAAAAAGAAATTTTGACAACCAAGGTCACCCAGGTATGGCAAAAGAAACCAATATTCCCAGTATAGTCCTTTACAAATCCTCTCTTCGAGGATGGGAGTTTTGAATTTCAAAACCTATTCTTGGTCGAAAGCTTCCGAGAAGTAAGTCAAGTCACCATAAAAATCATGGCATAAGAGTCAAGAGTCGGGCAGCTGAGCCACTAAATGAGCAAGCGTCAGACCCAAGCTTCATGTCTTAATATTTTTGTGGTCTATGAGTCTAAATATTTAGATTATAGCTCAAGCTGGAAGAGTTGAGCATATTGTAAAATGGGGTCGCTCATGATGGATAGGTGAGCATAAGAGTCGAAGTCTACTATTTTAAATGGTGGAGTGGCAGAGTAGTTCAGAAAACACTCACGCACATGAACACAGTGAGGAGAGTGGAAAAAAACTCGTTGACAAAAACCCTTCTTGTGAGTAACGGCAGCTCTTGAAGTCAAATATATTTTTGCTTCTATAGCTACGTTCACTCCTGGAAGCACCCATTCAAACTCTTCTCACACAACATATTGTTTCCCATGCATCTATTTGTGCAAGCATATATAATGTCCCATCATTGGACATTTGCATTTGACACGATTTGTGTTCCACCCATGCACTTACACAACAAAATGACGATGACGAAGCGGTAACAGGTTTCATCAGCATTTGCTCAACAACAACGACTCTGACTTCAAGCTACTAACACTTATCCAATGTATATCAAGTCAATAATAGTAGCCACACGGCCATAAGTACTTTAACTCAACAAAACTCGGTTACATCAAACATAAGTACATATAGCCTAACATTTAATGATGGCTAAAGGCATTTTTTGTTTTTCCCTTTAGTCCTATCTAGGTATCCAAGACCTTCATTTTGTAATACACGCCACATTTTATTTTTACTATTTTATTTTTCTTATAAAACCACAGAAAAGCAGACCAACGACATCCCCAAACAACTACATTCTCATCAACTAGAAGATCAAAGGGGAGCGGCCGAGAAAATGACTTGCTGCAACAACAAACCAACAACCTATTCACGCTATAACAACCAATCGGAGGGGGAGAGCTATGGCTTCAACTACACTACATCTACAAGAAGAAGGTACCTCTACAACATACAAAGCATCTGTTAGAAGCAACTGCAACAACAAAAGCTTCAACCAACACCAAAATATGAAGCACTCATCAAGGGCACTGCAAACATAGGGTCTTGTAGGGGACGACAAGACTTCGGAGGGGGAGAGTGTTGACAGGTCAACCTTTCAACAACGCTTCCACAAAGATTCCATGAATATTCCTCAAATATTCTCTAAACATTCCAAATAAAGATGTTGATGAAGTGATGAAGACGAAGATGGATGCTGTAATGTGAAGATACAAGGTCATGGACATCATCGAATATCCCGTTATTATTATTTTGAGCCATTACGGCCACTTTTGTAATGTTTACGGGAACTTCATATTTTAAGTCGGCAATTGTATTTTGGCCACAGATGCTTGTTGGATGAGCAAAGCCAGCTCACAGTGTTGTAATTAAGCGCTATAGAAGCCTAGAGACAAATCAGGTCATTTTGGTCGGACATTAGGTTCTCTAAGGCTTAGTATAGAAGCAAAACCTAAAGCTTTGTGTCAATCTTTTTGGGTCTTTAAGAATGACCCCCATCACTTCGATGCTACTGTCACTTTCATCGGTGGTGGTTGTGTCTCCTCCTGAGGTAGACAAATAGTCGTTGGTGGACTCATCTTCTGAAGCCTCCAAGATCATGTTGCGTTGCTTTTCAATCCTCATGTCGTAGAATATAGACTTCCCTTTAGCGTCCTTCATCTGAATCATCCCGGTGCTCCAGTCTTGTTTAGCTTCCATAGCCATAAGCCAAGGCCTCCCGAGAATGATGGGGTAGCCCTCCCCTTTGTGTGGCATGACAAAGATGTCTACCTCCACTTCTGTATTGAATGCTTTTAGTTTGACCGCATTTACAATTCCCACACATTTCACTCTTACATTGTTTGCCATCTTGGCTCGGCAGGGTGCCGGCCTACTTACCTCTAGACCTAGATGGTGCATCATCTTTTCACTCATGACACAAATTTGCGCGCCACCATCTATGTAGACATTTGAGATTTGTTGCCCCTTGATGTGGGCATCCATGGTTGGTAGGATGTCATCGAGATCCCTTCCAGAGATAGCCCCAGCTATCTCTTGGGTCTTGATTTCCTCGTACTTACCATTTTTGTCCATTGCCTCCTCATCCTTGGTGCCAAGTTATCTTCGGGCCCTGCATTAACACATCCTGAACTAAGTCATAGGGTTTTGCATACTCACCTAGTGAGAAGTCCACAATGTCTATCTTTCGCCGTGGTTTAGCTGCTTGCTTGCTAGACTCGGCCTTCCCTTTCATCTTCTCTTCTCTTTGAGATGCTTCCTCGTGCCTGGCACGTTTCATTCCCATAGCATCCACTTCTTCTACCTTTTCCTTCCCTTTGTGCTTCTCTTGAACTAATTCTTCTACCTTTGCCTTCCCTTTAGCCTCCAAGCTAATAACACTCACCGCTTGGTTCACAGCAGGTGGTGGGGGTAGTGGTGGAATGAGAGGTTGGGGTGGTGGGTTCTGTTGTACAGATGGTCGAAGGATTTGGACCGGTGGGATTAGCCCTGGTTTCCTAGGTGGTGGTGGTCTTGATCTTGGCGGAGAGATCTAATTCTGTCTCCCCCCTCTAGTGACATTCTGCCTCCTTGGGTGTGGGCAGTAGTACATTCCATGGCCGTCTTCCCCGCAGTTGTAATAGTGGTACTACTGGTTCTGCCTTCGTTGTCCTCTTCCTTGTTCTGGATTCCTCACAGGTGCATGCCCTTGATGCACCAGATGCACAGATAAACTCTCTAGTTGGGTGGTTTGATGCCTCTTGCGGTTGGGCTCTATGACTAGTTGTTGCAGTCACTGGGGTTGGTCGGGCCGAGCTTGTTTCCTCTAACTTGTTTACTCTTGCTTGCATGCACAGCTTCTTGTCTTTAAGGCGGGCTACTTCAACTGCCAACTCATATGTTGCAGGAAACCTTCCCTTCACCTTCTCTCTAAGCGGCGACCATAGACCAGTAATGAAACGGTCCTTCTTTAGGAAATTAGGCACTCCTTTGCCTTCCTCTAGTGAGGCAAACCATCTCTCCCATAAGTCCACAAATTTGGACTCGTAGGTGGCATACTCTAGCAGACCTCCCTGCTTCAATTTCGTCAGTAGCTGCCATAGCTTCTCCGAGGTTGTGCCTCCACCAAACCTCTTTGCAAAGGCAGCCCTTAACACATCCCATGCATTCTTGGTAGCCTGGGGCCATGCATTATACCAGGACTTGGCCTCTACTTTCATCAGTAGAGAAAAAAATCTAAGTCGCGAAGCGTCGTCATCTTTGTTGGAGACGACACAAGCAATGTCGAAATCATCCAAAAAGTCGGTAGTAGTGAGATCTTCTCCCTTCTTTCCACTGAACGTGGGGAAAGAAACACTTGCCATGGTAGTGACTCAGGAAATTACAAACCTTTTTTTTTTTTTTTAAACAACAGTAGCGGCTCATAGCGGCTTTTTACAGGGTTGGGTGGATAGGTTAAAACAGGATAAAGATAGAAACATTAAAGGAATGATGGTAATCCAATATGGGGAGAATGATAGGGTTTGGGGAATTGAGGATTTCTCTAGTACCGCTGCACCGAATAGGTATACAATCTTCTGTTGGTAGAAGAATTTCCTATCTACATAGATATTTACATGCATATGCTACAGGATCTGAACGGGAATGCCGTCGGACCATTTTCCATCATGCACAGAGGGTGGAATACTTACTTATTGCCAAAGTTGATGAGTTGGCACATCCACAGGAGGTCATCGCCTTCATGGGCTCTACCTTTCCTTCATCGCTCAGCACGTAAGGGGTGATGGCGACGCGTTTGACCACTCCCAGCCTCTTGGCTAGTAGCAATTGCTGGTAATTTCCGTAGTCTGCGTGTTGTATGAACTCTACTCCATTCAGTTGCAACTCGTCCCTAGCCCACTAGGTCTTACCCGTGGTAGAAAGCTTCTTCAGGATAAGTTGCATAGGGAGAGGAGGAAGATCCTCTACTTGTTTTCCAAAACAGCGAGAGCAGTAAGCGAACCACTCTTCCCTAGGACATGGGAATCTTCTTACCACTTCTTCTTCAAGATTTTCAAAGTGGATTGGTAGCACTCGCAAGCATCGTGCAAATCGGTAGGCGACCTTCCGCCGCTTAGCTTCGGATGACTTCCTCTTTGGCAAGTTGGGTACAACCCGGCTTTCTGAGCTTGAAACACTTGATTGGCCAGATGCTTCTCCCTTTGGGGTCATGTGTTTCCAGACTAGCTTAACTTCTCCTTACCTTTGGCTCGAGTAGCCCCTTTAGGCCACTTTGGAGTAAAGGTTATAACTTTGACTGCAGTTTCTTTAGGGAAAAGAGGCCTCACCGTTTTCTTTCCTTCTTTGATGTGAATGGCTTCTTCGTGATGAATGTCGATGTAGATGATTTCAGCCCTTTTGCTGCCTTTGTTGTTGGCACTCATTGACAGTGTGTCTTGGTTGACAACAATGATGGCACTTTGCGGACCTCCCACCTGATGCTCTCAATTTATGGTTAGAATGAGCAACACGAGATGGAGAATTTACCTCTTGAATACTGACGACACTGCAGCCTGGCAGTAGTACTTCAATGAAGGCGGCTAGTGCCTCCTTTGTCTCCTCTTCTTCCATCCTCCAGTTAGAGAATTCCTTCAGCCATTCGTCCATGATTAATAGTGGGCGTCACTTCAGCATTGTAAACTAAAGGGTCTTAGAAGCCCTCCTCCGTGGGGGCACCAAATGACGAGAGCAAAGCGAACCCTAGACCCCGAAAACCTCTAAAACTCTGGGGGCCGAATGGCGTGCCTCGAGCCTGTCGGTAAAGCGAACAGGGGGCACCACCTACCTTTGAGCGGCTAGGACGCAAACCACGATGATATGAACACCGCAAACTTACACACACACACACACACACACACACACAGATTTGCAAATGATGAAATCCTCGGGGGTGTGAGGGAGAATTATTGCAGTATTTACAAATGGCACGCCGTGGTGATAGAGAGGTAGGGAGAAGAGATGGTGCAAACTACTTGGTGCGTTCTCTAAGACGATTCAATGATTGTGAAGCTTGCTACCAAGAGCGTGTATACGCGTATGCATCGACCATTGGAGTCGAGAGATGGACGTGGCTCCCTTCGCATGGTGCAATTCCCAAGGCAAACCCAACACACAAGCCCCCTCCCTGTGATGGTGATAGTGGCAACTCTTCCCACTACACTCTACAAAGTGCTGACCTCTCATGAACTATCCCCCCGATAGTGACCTCGCAGTGCCAATTTATAGGTGTTGGCTGCTTGCATTATGGTAATTCCGGTGTGATTAGGGTAAGCTAATCGGGGAGACAAAGCAAGTGGTGGCCCGGTGTGGTTGACCCTTGCTTTGTTTTGGGAGGTTATTAAAAGATGAGAATCTCTAGGTGGGCCTTTGTGACCATCACCTAGAGAGAGGGAATTTACAAAATGGGAATTTTACAATGGCTTGGGTGAAAACTGAAGAAATGATGAAAATAACCTATAAATTACCAAAAATAGCAGCGTGGTTGCGTAATGCCGGCGAATGGTGTGTTGCCGATGCGTCGGTGTAGGGCGTACTTCGTTTCCGGGTCGGCCGGGGCATGCCTTCGGCGCATTTCCTCTTTTTGTTGTTGGTGGCGCGTGCTTTGGGTCCTCCTTCTTTTTTGTCAATGTCGTAGTCGTAAACCTCCTTCATTTTTTTGTATTTGTGTGTGGTGCGTATATGCGTGTATGTACGTATTGGTGCATGAGAGAGTATGTGTGTATGTATATAGATGTGGGTGCGTGCAAGTGTGCATGGGAATGGGGCGGTAATATATATATATATATATATATATTATATGTTTTTTTTTTCCCCTTTGTGGATTGGTGGACTGCTGCAGATTACACGAGGGTGAGTGAGGGGGGGGGGATGGTGTGTGTTTGTGGTGTGTGTGGAAAGCAAGTGTGTGTGTGTGTGTGTTGTGTGTATAGAGAGAGAGAGAGTGTTAATTCAGCGCCTTCTTAGGCCCGCGAGGAAGAGAGAGAGAGAGAGTTTACTGCGGGCGGGTTGGAGTTGTGTGCAGAGCGCGAGGGAGAGAGGGGATGAGTGGGGAGAGAGAGTGTGTGTGTGTGTGTGGTGTGTGTGGAGATAAGGGGGGAGAAACTCCCGTTCATTGCGCGCCTTCACAGGCTGGGACGAACACGAGAGAGAGAGAGAGAGAGAGAGAGAGAGAGAGAGAGAGAGAGAGAGAGAGAGAGAGAGAGAGAGAGAGGATGGGTAGGTAGGAGGGTGTGTGGCGTTGGAGCCTTCGGGCTGGGTCCGAGAGAAGGAGAGGGGAGGTGGCAGCATGGCGACAGAGGGTGATGAGGGGGGGGGTTGTTTTAGTCAACGGGCATCTTGGGGTTAGAGAGAGAGAGTATATAATAAGGGCGGGTTCCCACCGGGGGGGAAAGAGAGTGTGAGTGAGGGTGGAGATAGGGAATGGGTGAGAGAGGATGGGGGGGGGGGGGGTGTATGTGAATGAGAAGGGAATGGAGAGAGAGAGATATTCCTTCCATGGTCTGCGGGGCCACTCTCCCAAGAGAGAGAGAGGATGGGTAGGTCTAGGTGACGATAGGGGGGGGTTTAAAGCTGGTGGTCCGCCATGGTTGGGGAAGAAAACGGAGAGGGGGGGAATAAGGCTGAAGGGGGTGTGGACGAAAGGAGAGGTAGGGGTAGCGGGCCAAGGGAGGGAGAATGAGGCCGAGGGTGATACGAGCGGGTGGGGAAGAGAGAGGGAATATTTTTGGGTTACCGGCTTGCATAGAGAGCAAGGGAGGGAGTTGTTCTATGGGCTCGACACAGCGGGAGCGCGAGAGAGAAGAGGGGGGGGGGGGGGGGGGGGGGTGCTCGAGAGCTGCGCCTGGCCAAGGGTGGCCTGCTGAGGGTGGGGGGATATTGGGGTTAACAAGGTGTCGGTAAGGGAAAGAGAGGACATTAGAGAGAGGTATGTAGGGAAAATGAGAGAGAGAGAGAGAGATATCTCAGTCGATGCCCGCCGGGGGAATAAAACTACAGGGAGAGAGAATGAAGGGGTATTTGAAACCGAGGGCGACCGGCTAGGTTGGAGCATAGACAAGCGGAGGGGGCATGGGGGTGATAAGGCCAACCAATCGGAGGGGGGGGGGGGGGGGGGGGGGGGGGGGGGGGTGCCATGCCCATAAAAGCGTCGGGAGGTTGACCAGGATTTGTCAAGCCTTCCAACAGTGTCGCCAAGGCTTCGGCAAGGAAAAATAAGTTTTTTTTTCTTTTTTTTCTATTTGATTTCCAAAAATCGGCCATCACCATGTCAGCTTTTGCTCTGTAATTGATGGTGGCTCGTCATTGCACTGTCTCTTGAAGCTTGCCAAGATCTCACTTGCATCATTGTTCGCTATATCTAATAGGTCCTCGAGCGCGACATCATAGCCATAGTGTAACATCTCAAGAATGTAGGGCTTTATTTTATTGAAGCAAACAATTACCGTCCTCGACTGTCATGAGATCCTCTGGCACGTCAATTTCTATAGATAGTTTGTAAATGATCTCTTTCATTAGACCTAGAAAAAAAGAGTATTAGAAGGGATAAACAAATTTTTTTTTTGTTGTAAAAAAGCATGTTTACTGTTTATTGTAGATAGCAAAGCAATGAGAAGAAGAAAAAAAAGATAAAATTACGGTCATGTTGATGTCTGTATAGAACTAACCTGTTGCTCTTTTGATACCCATGCTCTTGTTTTGTTTGAGTGTTTTACGGATCTGTCTATTAACAATCGCAACTCTGCATAGTTTGCAAAACCCTTGATGTAAGCGTCCAGGTGGCAACTTGCCAGGTTAAGCAGGTGCATTTGCCTCTCTGTTGGATACTGACGCGGTTCGATTTGGGGGTTTTTCTTTGAGGCAATGTTTTTCTTGAAAAGGGTAACAAGTTCTGCAAGGTTATACAAATGTGATCAGTATATTGTGTACATTGAAGAAAGATAATGTGATGTGTTTTATAGAGCAGTATACCTTCAAATTGCTCGTTTTGTTCTCTTGGTTATCTATGTTGCCTGCAATGGTGACATGATTAGAGTTCATACTGAAAAAACCAATAGTAGAATTGTGCAAAACCGCTCAGAAAGTGGTCATAAAAATCGAGACAAAATTAGAGTGCAAGACAATACTATAAACAGTGGTGTGTAAGTTAATGACAGTTTCAAAAGATCAACACTCTTGAGACATCAGTTATATATTTACAGATTATTTGTTGATAGGTGCTGCAAAACAAAGTCATATGAAAATTTTGTGAACTATTAGAATACATGATCAACTGGCCACCAAAACTTTCCTAATGAGTTCCGTGTATAATATGAAGTGGAACAGGGCAAAATATATCAGGAGTTGGCAGGTTGAGAATTTGGAGATTTTGACGATCTGTGATTCTCAATAACATGACATATGCAAGCCCCGGTGCAAATGCATCTCTGGATAAGAAGAACTTTGGTAGAAATTGTTGCACCCTGTGCCTTGTGTCCAGTCATGGCGTATGCGAGTGTCAAGGGGAATGTGGATTTGTGAAACCATGTGGCGTTGACTGAAGTTCTTTTATGCTTTGTTCGACGAAGTCCCATATTTTTCCCGGTACAATGAATGAGAACAACGATACATACAAGTTGACTTTCGGTGTTATGTGTTATGGCGTCAACAGTACATGTTGCACCGTTTTCTGCATCGATTGTTAAGTCGATGTTTTCAGTGAATCATGCAACGAGCCCCAATTGCGATTGAATCCAGCTCGTTGAACTTATGGTCTAGGAGCCATTGCTAAAGTACATTTATGTTACCCGTGTTCATCTTCAGGTCAACTTTTGTAATGTCAATTTGATTGTACAACTTATTCAAGGCAAGGTTGTTGTAGTGTTGGATGTCTAATCTATGAGTACAAATTACTGTAGTGGAGTTGTTGATGTAGTCATGCACATGTGTTTCATCTATAATGCAAGCACCCAAGGTATAGTTGATCTCATCTATGGTTGGTCTTCTTTCACAAATAATGGTCAAGAATTGAAGAAGTTCAGGGTCCGTTGCATGTCGTATGGAGCATGACATCTTGTAGAAAGTTGCATGCAACCAGTGCACCGAGCTTGTGATATGGCATGCTTCACAAAGCTCCGGTGCGTGATAACAAAATGGGGGCAACTGTGCAAGGTCACCAAGCAAGAGAACACATTTGTTGTTGAAGGGATCTGTTAATGTACTGCTTGTTATGTTGACAATTTGTCTTATGATAAGGTCAAAAGTGGTCTGTGTTAACATAGACAACTCGTCTATGATTATAATATCTACCTCTTTTAAGTCTAGATATTTCTCATCGGTCTCGTGAATAAAGAGGGGATACTGTTGATTCCTTGGGTATCTTGAACTGATAATGGACCGTAGATGCAATGATGCTAAGTCTTGTTGTTGCAACTCCGATCGATGCAGCAAGTATGACACTCATGTTTAGTGTGACGTACTCATATGTCAATTATGATAAGATGTGTTTTTCCGCTCTCTGGTGTGCTCGTAACAACATGCAAGCCATTCTTGGCATTCAACAATTTGTTGTATATATTCAATTGCTCCATAGTGAGTTCTGAGTCATTGACAGCAGCAAACTCCTTCAATATGGCTAGTGACTTTACTCGATGATGGTCCATGTTTGGGTCATTATCTGTTGAAGATGTGATTGTTTCATTTGCTCTTTGCAATGCAGTTTTTATGAAGTATCATATGGACAAGCTGATTGATTTGTTCATTGACTAGCATATTTATTTGTGTGTACTTTGTAATGTACATCTACAAGTCCTCGTTGCTTTGGATTAGATCCCTTGCCTGACACTCTACGAAGTAAGATCCCATTGTATTATCAGTGGATAGAAGCTCTGTCTCTCTTTGAAAGCATACATGACCTAGCAAGATGTTATAGAAGAAGGCCTCTATGTGGTGTCCTGGATGGTATTCGATGAACCTGACCAATCTTTTAAGATGTTTGATGGCATTGCCATAGTTGTCCACCAAAGGTGTAGATTGTGCATTTTGCCGATGGTTTTTGATAATGTGGTTTTTGTGGTACTCAAAGAATGTCAAGTTTTCAAGGGTGGTTGGTCTAGCACAATACAAAATCAATAGGGTGCATCACAACATTGTGTGATTTGGACATGATATGTTGTCTGAGTTTTGGAGGTGACGAATCTATGTAGAACACAATGTTTCTTTTTGTTATGATTGGAATCTCCAAGCAGTTCAACGCAGCTTCAAAAATTGGCTTAGTTAAAAGAGCAATAGCTATCAGTTGTAGTTTAATCTTGGCGAGTCCTTCAAAACCCAATTTTGTGGCTGCTTCTGCAGATATGTTCAATGGTCCAATATCTTTAATCTTCATTGTGTACTTGAGAGTAGATAATACGATAAAGATGAATTTGTGACACTTTGGATATTCATATGAGCGCCCCAAAGTAGAAGAACAACTGAACGCTAAGGAATCACATTTCGATCATCGTGAGTTGGTCGATAGTGCATCCACTTCAAGAAATGGGTGGCTATGCACGTGACATGCAGCACGACATACATGCATTTGTCTCTTAAGGACGAGCTCATGAAGTGGGCTTCCATGCTTTTCATCAGGAAGTGCAATACGAATATGAGCAGAAATCTCTAATGTTGTTTGCTCGATGTCGTTCTCATCCACCCATAAGATGACATGGGCATGAAGAGATCCTCTGTTTGGGATCTCATACCATACAAGGTGGTGATGAATTCAGCCTAGGATCCGGCTTCCTTGTAAGATATAGTGATTCATGAACTCTTTTAATCAATTGTGAAAGAGCAATGCAAATTCAACTGGACAATCTTTCCAAGAGAACTCTACGTTGAACATCCAAGCTATCCTCTCGATTGTACGGATCTCATTCCATTTTGTGGGGTCACTTCATTAGCTGTGAAAGTAATGAATATGTTTGGCAAACCCCATGCATCAACCATGGTGATCAAATCCTAATGACCGTCTATGCCAGGATGGACTGCCAGCAATTGTCGTTGGGAGGTTGAAGCAAAATATGTTCCTTATGGCTTCCTCGTCATTTGCATTCTTGTGTGATCTTTTGTACTTGTCGATATCTCTCTGCAGAATTGTAGTTGTTGTGCTATTCATGATCAAAATTTCCTGCTTCAACTTATACATTAGCAGGAGATATGTCCTGTACAATGTATAAAAGAGAATAGGGTATGGATTCTCATTCGAATGTAGTCACTGAATCGAATATGTCCATTGTACGGACATGTCCATAAGAAAAGAAGAACGAAAAAAGAGCTGACTCTATTGTGATGTCTTTGAAATCTGATATTCGGCTTGGCAAGCCATTGTACATGAAGGAAGCAACATGACTGAGAAGCATATCTCCGTTGCGGAGCTGTATGGAACCAAACTCATGTTTGTCGTATGTGGTATATGCATGTCATCTTGATGGCTCAGCCAATGTTTCCAAAATTGAGAAGCTGTTTTCATTCTGGGCTTGCTCCATCAAGTCAAAGGGTTCTACCTCTAAATGAAGATGGATCATTTCTCCTAGAACCTCTTTAGACAGTATGCACAATACTGTTCTTTTGTGTGGTCATTCGGCCATGCACTTATATGTCTGCAATATGGGATTGTTCTTGATATTGAAAGCTAGGACATCTGAAATGATTGAGATGGATAGCTCATGACTTGTAGAGTGTAGCAGCACTTGACCAAGATATTAGTGGGTTATCTAGCAATGACCTGCGCTCTAGTGATCCTCATGCTATTGCATGTGTAGTTTTTGTCACACTGATTGATACATCTATAATGCTAAGCAGTTGTGTGTGTATTTGTCGAGCAGAGAGAATATGGTCTATGTAGTCAGGTGCATGAATGGAAATATATCTTTGATGGGAATTAGTTGTTTTACAAGAAGTACAAGTCGTCCATGAGTATTTGACTTCTGCATGTTCCAAAGCACTCAACAATAATACTGAAGTGAGTGCAGCAGGACTGTCTATTTCATTTTGTCTCACGGCCTCATTTGTCATTGTAGGTGAGGTTTCCCACCATGCAAGAGGGACACAGTTCTAGATTTTGAGCAAGGATGTCACATTGCATGATCCAATATTTATATAATGTAATAATTTCAAACCATGACCTAGCATATGGATGGTGAGTTGCTTTCAACTTGGTTGCAATTCATTTCTTGGCTTCGTGATGCTTGGACTGTAACCTTGCAGGCCTTGAGAACTTCATATTGACACCTACTATGGGAGAAATGAGGACAAATATAGTATGGCATCAATTGTTTAAATCTAAAGTAAAGATGCACAAAGTGCATTTATGATTGCAATATACTAGATGTGTTTACTACTCAAAGAGTTGTATGTATAATTAACATATATAGATGTTAGTCGACATTGATTGTATAGTTCTGAAAGCATCATGCAAGTAAAGCAAACTGAAGGAAGCAAGGTACAAAATTCTAAAACAAGCAAATCGATAAAGCATCAATGAATTGCAATTTGAAATGAAGTGCTTTACTGACCTGAAATGTTGTACATATGTTTTCGGATTGTCCAAGCTACACGCCGATCTTTGACTCAAGCTACAGAAAAGGAATGTGCATAGTTAAGCATTTCATCCTACAATGAAGCGCCATAAATTGAAGATGCTAAGTATACAATGCACAACATACAGAAGTGCCATGCAATCCAAATGTCCAGTGTTGTGAGTATATGTTCTCTCTGCAAGACACAAAATACACATTAGCATAAATATAGGGCAAGTAGCATATTGATTAAGCTTATTGTATTTGATTGACAAGAAAAAGGTTCCATTTTTCACAATCCATAGATAACCCAAAACCCCTTAAAATCACTCACAAGGAAAAACAAGACAGTGTCATTGTTTGCCCCATCAGCATGTTGGAATCGACCTTTTTTTCACGGGCCATATTCTTCTACGTCTACTTTAACTTTTGAAACTGTGTGTGCTGCTAGACATGTTCTCACTTCACTCTCCGCCCCTTTGTCTAACACCCCCCCCCCCCCACCCCCATGATGGAGAGTATCTTTTTCTTTTTTTTGTTTTCTCCTTGGCTCCATATAACTATCCATGTACCTGCGTTGTTTGCTTCTTGGCTTGTGGGAGTTGAAGAGGTACATTCTTCCCTTTCCTTCTTTTTTCCCCTTTGCACGTTTGTTGTCCTTGTCTGGTATCTTTGAATCTTCTTGTAGAGGTGAGTGCACTATGATATATGACTATGACGAGGAAGCAAGCTTTTCAAGATTGTAAACACAATATGTCAAGTATGTGAAAGTTGAGGCTCGTTTTGACACAATTTGCTCCATTTAAGTTGGTTTTACGACTTTCGAAGAACTTTGGATGCATGTCAATTTGATGCAATGATGAAGGATTTTGGGGACTTGTAGTTCAAAACTAGAGATTGGATTGAATTTCTCGAGATTGGGATAGAGATGATGGGCATGAGTTTAGCTCACATTAACATAAACAGATATGGGCATGAATCTCTCTCTCTCTCTCTCTCTCTCTCTCTCTCTCTCTCTCTCTCTCTCTCTCTCTCTCTCTCTCTCTCTCTCTCTCATGGCACAGGTCTGTTCTAGTGCTACTGAAACAGAAGATATCAGATTTCAATCGATAATCAGTTGGCATAATCTGGATCGAGTCAACAACAAATAGATACGGGCATGTATCTCTCTCTCTCTCTCTCTCTCTCTCTCTCTCTCTCTCTCTCTCTCTCTCTCTCTCTCTCTCTCTCTCTCTCTCTCTCTCTCTCTCTCTCTCTCATGGCACAGGTCTGTTCTAGTGCTACTGAAACAGAAGATATCAGATTTCAATCGGTGATCAGTTGGAATAATCTAAAATCGAGTCAACAATAAATAGATACGGGCATAAATCTCTCTCTCTCTCTCTCTCTCTCTCTCTCTCTCTCTCTCTCTCTCTCTCTCTCTCTCTCTCTCTCTCTCTCTCTCTCTCTCTCTCTCTCTCTCTCATGGCACAAGTCTGTTCTAGTGCTACTGAAACAGAAGATATCAGATTTCAATCGATGATCAGTTGGCATAATCTAAAATCGAGTCAACAATAAACAGATACAGGCATGAATCTCTCTCTCTCTCTCTCTCATGGCACAAGTCTGTTCTAGTGCTACTGAAACAGAAGATATCAGATTTCAATCGATGATCAGTTGGAATAATCTAAAATCGAGTCAACAATAAACAGATACAGGCATGAATCTCTCTCTCTCTCTCTCTCTCTCTCTCTCTCTCTCTCTCTCTCTCTCTCTCTCACACACACACACACACACACACACACACACACACACAAAAACGCAGCCGTTTTTTGACCTAGTAGACATCAATTCACTCTTTTGATCATAACTTCTTCATCCAAACTCCGATTTGGGTGATCTATAGCCTCAATCAAAGAGCACGAAGCCCTCTATGCAGTGATGTAAAGATAGAAATTTTCAAAGTTATGAAAGGTGTTTTTGTAACATCATTTCCAAAGTGAATAGGTTCAAGAAAATTGACTCTCATCTCTTATTTTACATACAATGTCTTCCGTCACTCGCAAGGGTTCTTCTTCTTCAACAAGGTCCACAACCATTGTGGAAAATGATCCAAGATCTCCTAAGTGTGGAGATAGCAACACAACCACCCAACCAACGACATTGGAAACAATGATAATGGCATATTTGGTATCATTGCAAGAGACCGTAAACAAACAAGGCGAAGACTTATGAGAGCACTTGCAATGGAGAATACCACACTAAGGGTACTTGTGGTTGAGAATAAGAATCTCAAGAGGACACTTGAGATGAAAACAACACGTTTGATGCAACTTGAAGAGAAAATCAAGGAATGTAAACGCTCTCTTGTGTACTTGAATGCTTTGAAGGAGTGGATGAGCAAAGTAGAGCATGACCATGTATTGAAACAAGAGAAATTTGACACCATGAGCTGGGATGTATGCGACATGAAAAATGTATTCACAAACAAGTCTTGGGCTGATGTATGTGGTAGAAATGTGGTTGCTAATTCCCCACTCATGCAAGATATGGCTCAAACAAAGAATGGACAGAATGTGGATGTGAAGGAGTTGAAGGAACGGGAACGACGTTCTAAGAACATTGTTATTCGTGGAATTCCAGAAGAGAAGCTAGAGACACCTCCTTCTCTTGCTATTGTTATTGAAGATTTCTTCAAAACCCACTTTGGCATGTCCGAAGTTATGTTCTATAGAGCACATAGAGTGGAGAAGCAAGGAGCTCCTCGCTCGGGAGAACGTCCAACTGTATGCACCATGCCGGATGAGACCAAGCGAAAGATTATCCTTGATAATAGTTGGATCTATTTTAGGGATACAAAATATTTTGTATGTGAAGATTGCACTATTAAGCAACAAAATAAGCATTGCAAGGCATATGAGGAAAAAAATAAGAAAAACAAGGAGACCTCTCATGAAGAAAATGTGCCCAAGAAGGAGGCAAGTCCCTCGAGAAAATAGCGATGCGTGGCCTATGAGACCAAGTTACAATTGAAAATATGCTTTTGGAATTGTAATGGATACCCATGGAATGCGGGGGTTGGCATTGATGAACTAACAAGAAAAGCCAATGTTGTACTTCTTGTTGAAACTTGGGAGCATGATACACAAAAGATTAACGGCTTGGAGAATTACAATGTACATTCATTGATGTGGTCAAAGAATCTTAAGCAACGAAGAGGACAAGGAGGGGCAGCAGGTATGGTTAAAAAAGAATTGGAAGATTTTGTATCAATTGTGAAAGATGACAAGTACAAACGTTATGTATGGCTGAAAATTATGACACCAAAAAGAGCACCCATTTTTGTAGCCGGTTGCTACATTCCTCATCATGATTCTCCCTTTTATGCTTGCATGGATAGAGATCAGCCATTTTCTGATTTAGAAGATGACATTGCTTATTTTAAAGGTGAAGGTGATGTTATTGTATGTTAAGGCGGTTACGCCGCTAGCGGAAGCTAAATAGCGAGAACTCAACCAGCAACAGAATTTGTCAGACGAGGACGGAGCTTGACCCGCAGGCGCATGGAAACAACTAGGTGGGTGTCAAATCACCTACTCGACCTTCTAATGACAATCACTACTAAGGAAATCAAATCTAAGTTCTAAAATACGCAAGTGACTGAAATCCGTACTACGAACGAATGCTATACGAAACAGGATCTAGAATCATTGAATCGATCTCAAACTCAAGGGGAAGTCTATACACTAGGTAAGAACAACACCCCAAAGACTTAAACTGCAAAATCAACCTATAACCACTCCGTGCGGTAAACGCATATGAAGATAGGCCAAAAAATACAGGTGATCGAAACTTGACTCCGATGGTACTAATGTGTAGCTCTACTCGTTGTGTTTCTATAGATATGCTGCACGCTCCATTCCGATACACGAGTTGGAAGAAAACTCACACCGAAGCTCGTAGGAACTTACCACACATAGAAGCCGATAGCACGCACTCTTGGTATCTGTGCGTAGCTCTCGCCGTTTCTAACACAATGGCGGTGTCGCTTCTCCAATGGCGGCTCCGTAGCTCGTGTAGCAAGTAGATAAGACTCTCTCTCTCTCTCTCTCTCTCTCTCTCTCTCTCTCTCTCTCTCTCTCTCTCTCTCTCTCTCTCTCTCTCAGACACAGTCACGGTGCTCAAAAACTCACTTTGATTAATGATCTGAATCCCCTTAGGTTACAAAAACTTTGGCTTATATACCTCAGCCTTGGAGGTGAGAACATCTCTAACTAATTACATCAGCAAGTGAAATTACTTCGGGATTACAAGCTGGAAACACAATTGAGTCCCGTTACTTAATGAATGGCTCAAATCAAAATTAATGTCGGAAAGACATTTATTACAATCAATGGTTACAAAATGATGAGTGTGGGCAAAAATGTGGGTGTGATCCTTTGCTGGCTCAACATTGTATTTGGAAATGTGAATGCTTGCACAAAAACATTGCAACATGATACTCAACAATTTGATATGCCATACATTTCAAGGGAGTTGGAGGAAGTTCACTTGTATGATCGTTCTTCAATGGATGAGAAAGAGTCAGATTCTTTGGAAAGTTACTTTTACACATGTATAATAGCGCGGGTATGCTCATTGCCAATGTTGTATCTTTGTGGAGTGGAACCAATGGATTTACATGTAGGAGATATAATAGAGATAATGTGATTGACTATATGCTACTCTCCAAAGCCATCATGTATCGCATAAAGAGTTTTATGTTTGGCCAATGGACCCCGGAATTCGACCATCGCACCTTATGTGTTGACCTTTCATGTGGAGAAGCAACTAAGCATGATAATCTCAGCCAAAGGAAAGAGAAATTATCACTATGTATGGATTTCAAACGGGCACCAATGTACATTGAAATGGTTGAGCAACATTTATGGATGAAGAAGCTTCAATATGATGCACCATTGGAAACTAAATGGAAAGCTTTCAAGAAATTTATTTGTTCTTGTGCCGAAGAATGCTTTGCTATAAAGCATCTCCATGGTATCAACAAAGATAGATCACGCAAAAGGTGGTTTGATAAAGATTGTCAAGATGAAAGTCCTTGATAAAGCTTGATGCAACTATGGACAAAGGCAACTATTAAAGTCATTCGCATACATACAAGGCATTGATTCAAAAGAAGAGAAGAGGATGGGAAGTAAAGCAACAACTTTTTCAAGTCCAAGAAAAGATACATACATGTGGAAGATTTTGGAGAAACTTGAGGGGCAAGCGGGTTGAGAATTTTGGTAACTTGAATCTTGTGGATATGTACACACATTGTAGGCAATTATATGAGCAAGCAAATGCTGAAAAAATGTCATTTTATGGTTCACTCCCATGTATGCCTTCTTTTTTTACTATTGAGGATGTATGCGGTGGGCTTGAAAAGTTGGCCACTCGCAAAGTAGGAGATCTTCAAGGTATCAAGTCGGAATGATCAAATGGACAGGAGATTTTACCCATGAGTGGATGTGTGATATGTTCAACCTTGCACTTCAACATGGTATGCCTTATGATTGGAGTACTAATTGGGTTAAGCCTAAGCCTTTGTATAAAGGAGGGGATGTAAAAAATGTAAACAACTACCGAACTATAATGATTGGGTCTCTTATGGGAAAGTTGTTTGGGTGCATTATGGAGATGAAATTCAATGATTGGGCTGAAGATAATGACAAGTGTGCAAAGGGACAAGTGGGTTTTAGTCGATGCCATAGCACCATTGATCATCTTGTCACTCTTCTTGTTCTCATGGAGAAAAGTCGGTTGAAAGGCAAGCGATTGTATTGTTGTTTTGTGGACTTTAAGAAAGCCTTTGATATGATTCCACATAACAATTTGTGAAGAAGAATGGAAGAACTCCAAGTGCAAAGTGAGTTTATGCTTGCGGTTTCTCGAATCTATGAGAAGGTGATTTGTCAATTTCTCATGGGAAGAGAAATTTTAGAAATTTTGTAATCACTATTGGGGTTAAACAAGGATGTCCATTGTCACCAACTCTCTTTGGTCTATGCATCTCAATTAAAACAAATGGTACTTGACTTTATGCAAGAAGAAAGCATTGAAGAGGTCACTATTTGCAATATGGTAATCATGTTTTTGTTGTATGCGGATGATGTAGTGCTTCTAGCACACACTTTAGAAGATGCACAAAAGCTTATAGTTGTCCTTGAGAACTTTTGCTTGCATAGTGGGCTGATTGGAAACGAATCCAAAACAAAGGTTATACTTATGAAAACCAACCATAAGGAGAAGCCATGCATTGTGTGCAACAATGAAACACTTGGATTTGTTGAGAGCTTTAAGTACCTTGGCCTTGAGGTTTCGTCCAATCGCAAGTGGCATGAATGTGCTATGCATCGTTTGGAAGCGGGAAAGAAAGCATATTATGCATTTGAGAACATGTGTAATGCGGGAAACATCAAGTGTTGGGTTCTCAAAAAGTATCTTTTTGATGCATTGGTGACACCGGTTCTTCTTTATGGAGTTGAAGTGTGGGGCGGGAGCATCTCAAAGTCTACTTGGAAAGAGTTTGAGAATGTCCAAAAGCGTTTTCTCACAAACTTTCTCCAAGTGAAGACACAAACACCATATATGCTCCTACTTCTTGAGTCGGGATGTCTTCCAATTGAGGTTATGGGCATGGAAAGGGTTGTGTACATGATAAAGATGTGTCAAAACCCCTCAGATCGACTTCCTACAATTGCATGGAGGCAAGAAAAAAAGTTCAAAAGACGCATAAAAGCAAGATCTTGAGCACGGGATAGATGCAATACATAAAGAAGTGGTTTGGGAGATGGGATACATTACACTTGGTACATGATGCTTCCATTGACTCCCAAGTGAATGAAGCTTTTCTACAACGCCAATGTATTACGGCTTGGGAGAAATCCGGTGGGTCACGCTTCATATATTACACCACCCATATTGCCCCCAACTACAAAACCATGTTCTTCGTTGAAAGAGGAAACCGTCCTCCAGCTACATGCTTGAGCCTATCCCATTGTCGGTGATACGCACTATCGCAACCATTCGGCTTAGCTCCCATTCCTTCGATGCGAGATAGGGCGTTGGGGCAATGGAGAAGAGTCAAATCGATTGTGCACATTATGCTCATTGCAAGTTCGAGAGTCTGAGTACCACACACTACTAGAGTGCTCAGCTTTTGGTCACGTCCGAACTTGCTTCTCTCACATTTTCAGCCATAACTTAGACTTACACACTTTCTTCTCCCAACCAAAGTGTGGGCTCTACATTGGGACTCTCATCACCACAATTTTGGAGCATCAAGAGTCACTCATCAGCCATACACATACTACATCACATGTAACTTTGGTCCCATAGGTCATGTTTGACCTCCGAGGGCGATAATAAAATCTCTCTCTCTCTCTCTCTCTCTCTCTCTCTCTCTCTCTCTCTCTCTCTCTCTCTCTCTCTCTCTCTCTCTCTCTCATGGCACAGGTCTGTTCTAGTGCTACTGAAAAAGAAGATATCAGATTTCAATTGGTGATCAGTTGGCATAATCTAGAATCGAGTCAACAATCAACAGATACGGGCATGACTCTCTCTCTCTCTCTCTCTCTCTCTCTCTCTCTCTCTCTCTCTCTCTCTCTCTCTCTCTCTCTCTCTCTCTCTCTCTCTCTCATGGCAGAGGTCTGTTCTAGTGCTAGTCAACAAACCTGTAGCTTTTGGGAACTTGCGAACTACTATAGCTTTTGGAAACCTGTGTCCTGCTGGGAACTTCGGACCTGCGAACCTGTGGAACTACTACAGTTCAAACTGCTGGGAACTTCAGACCTACGAACCTACAAACCTATGGAACTGGTGCAAACTACTGCTAGCTACGAACCTGTAAACCGAACCTGCAAACTAGGCGAAGGTGATGGCTACGAACTGCACGAATTGCTCTACATGCAGCGTTTTTATTTGTTTTTTTAGTTAAATCTTTTTACTTGGTGAGCCAGTGAAAAGCATCCAGTGACAAGGTGACACATGGTGTCTTGTGCGTTCAGATAGCGGGAAAAGGACCTTTGACTCACCAAGTAATAAGAAAATTTATTTTTATTTTGAAAGCAGTTGATATCATCAAACCTACGGTAGACACAATGGCGAGCTCACTAGGAAAAACTAGCATATTCCAACCAAAAACCACAATACAAATAGACCTAGTCAAATAGATAAATTATGACACAAAAATCTCATAGAAGTCGCCAGTTTTTAGTATATACTCCAAAATTATGACGAGTCACATAGAAGTTGACAATTTTTAGTATATACTCAAAATTTTCGCTTAAGTAGTCGGCAAGCTACCATTCTACTACCATGGCTTTCGTGTCACTAAAGGTGTGAGGAGGTTTACTTATAGGTTTTCTACCAAAAAGCACCAAATCACTACCATGTTGCATTGAACATTTTAGACGTAACCCTGGATACAAACCTTGAGGAAAACAGCATGGTATTCTTGTAACAATTTTTGTAGTTGTTGTGTAGTGTGCTTAAAAACACGTTGCATAATGTGTAGAAAAGCATTAGAAAGACTAAAAGTGCACAGCTAAGGAATTTTCTTGATTAATAGACACTCGTTATCATTTTAAAAAAGCGCTTGAGAGGAGGAGTAACACAAAGAGACTTCTTTTATTTCATTGTTGTCATACAACTTTGAAAATTCTGCAGGGCATATGAGCGAGACCAAGGTACATCCTTCTTCCTATCAGAAAAACATGTCTACCAATGGAAAAAAAATTGAAGGAAATTATAACTTTGAGCTAAAGAAGGACCTAAACTATGCAATGAATCCCTACTAAGAACCACATCTGCACGTAACATATTTACAAACTTGAAAATGTAAATGAATAAGATAATCTTGAATATCCAAGGAGATATTTTTAACCTTTGTATCCCACATACTTTGTTTGACCCATTCATAATGGAGACCACATTTCGGTGTGAGCTAGGAGTTTGTGGATTGCTTTTTAACCAGCTTGTAGTTCAAAAAATTGTGTGTATCACCACCATCAATAAGTGTGTGCACTATGTACCATGAATGGTGCCATACATGTGCACAATCTCATGCGGTTCAAAGAAAAGTTGTCACTTTGCCAATCATCAAGAAACATCATGGATATCCTCTATGTGAGAAACCTCCACTTAAGAGTACTTTGATGAGAAAGGTAAAGGCACTAAATGCACCATACTCAAGGCCTTTCCTTTTTCCTTCTCCTTATCCTTGCCACCTTGGGATTTCTCTTGTGGACAATTCTTTGCATGCTTACCAAAAAAGTTAAAGCAAAGCTTTTCCTTCTTGGCTCTCTCAAATGAAGACCTTGTGGCCCCTTGGGTTCCTTGAAGGATTCTCCCATAGGAGTAATTGATTTTCGTTTCGCACAATCTCATGCAGTTCAAAGAAGAGTTGTCACATTGCCAATCATCAAGAAACATCATGGATATCCTCTATGTCAGAAACCTCCACTTAAGAGTACTTTGATGAGAAAGTTAAAGGCACTAAATGCACCATACTCAAGGCCTTTCCTTTTTCCTTCTGGGATTTCTCTTGTGGACAATTCTTCTTTGCATGGTTACCAAAATAGTTAAAGCAAAGCTTTTCCTTCTTGGCTCTATCAAATGAAAACCTTGTGGCCCCTTGGGTTCCTTGAAGGATTCTCCCATAGGAGTAATTGATTTTCCTTTCTTATTAGATGTAGGTGACTGTGTAGAGACTTGTGCAAGTGCCTTATTTTTTCTTTTTACATAAAGTATCATCATATATTTGTGCATGCTAGATAGCTTCAAACAAACTCTTAGGGTGACGGGCATTAACCTTAGCCTAATACTCTCGATCAAGCCCATGAATAAAGCCCTGCACCTTCTAGAACTCATTGATACCTTCCAACTTCAAAATGATTTCTTAATCATTGGCTAATGAGCAATTGTGAGGCTATGTAATGGAAATGGCCTATGAACTTTGAGATCAGTGAAATTAGGAAATTAGATAAAGAACTTTTGTGAGATTACTTTGTGAGCATAGCGAGTGAACTTAATTGATGGTAGCAACATAAACATGGTACTTAGTTAACTTGGCATGAACAATACTTTTGCAAGAGAGAGAGTTTAGAGAACATGACAATAGTTGAGGGCCGGATTCATACGGAGCCGATCCCCCCTCCAATAGGCATTTGTATTATAGTTTCTCCCATTAAGAGAGACTTGGTACAATATAATATTTGTGTTCCTTGTGACCTAGGTGATGCAATGAAGATGGAAAGCTTCATGCATCACAAGCATAACATAAACTTTGTAGAAAGCATTAACTATCCCAAGCCTCAATCCCGAGGCCTCAAACACCTTCGAAGGTGGAGAGAGCTAGAAGGGAATGAGGGTAGGGAAGAGGAAGAAGAAACATTCCATAGGAGAAAGAAATAGTTCCTCACTTATCGTCACTCTTCTTACTAGCATACATAATAGCATAGTAATGAAGATGGAGAAGATGGCAAGCTTAAGCATTGAATCATGGCTCTTGGTTGGATTTTCATCACATAGCCAAGAGTGTTGGTGTAGGCTCTCACTTCTCACAAGCTTGGAGAAGGAGGTGCAATTCCTCTACTTTCACCAAGTGAGAATGAATCCACAAATGAGTGTGTGTGTGTGTGTGTGTGTGTGTGTGTGTGTGTGTGTGTGTGTGTGTGTGTGTGTGTGTGTCCCCAGCACACCCCTTGCTTGCTTGGGGCGAGTTCTACCTTTTTCTCATGCCTCAAGCTCATTGGATCCCTTTCCCCCTAGCCAATCACATGCAGCATGCATTTCAAGAACATGGGTAGTCTTTGGACAAGTGTCCTCCTTACCCCTTAAAGAGAGAGAGCTAGAAAATATCTAGATATTTGTTGAATGGAACTAGAAGCTCATTGGACCCTTCTTTAGCCCAACCAATAGCATTCAAGCACACCATGTGGCTAAGCATAGGGAGAGTCGGACATGTGTCCCATGTGCCCTTTAGAAAAGGGGTGCCCTTTGGGTGAGTGGGAGGTTAAGTCAAAGATTCCCCTAACTTTGAGGCTTTCCCCCTCCTTTGTAGGGTCTCTTTTTGACTCAAGCACCTTATCCCACATGCATGGGAAACTTCTCAAGCACCTTCCTCATTAAGCATCACAAGCACCTCAAGCTCCTTTGTAGGGTCTCTTTTTTACTCAAGCACCTTACCCCCCATGCATGGGAAGCTTCTCAAGCACCTTCCTCATTATGCATGACAAGCACCTCAAGAACCTTAGTCATCAAGCATGACAAGCACCTCAAGCACCTTAGTCATCAAGCACGACAAGCACCTCAAGATCAAATCAGGCTCCCACTTCAAGCTTAGCCCTAGTTTGCCTAAGGTCAAAGCACTTTTAACACTACCCATTGGAGGTCTTCAATGAATCTAACCCTAAGGTCTTTTAAGCTCCATTATATACACACTGTACTTTAATAGACTACCTCCTTTTGGACCCCTATTCAGATGTAACCATCTCTCCTCTTCGTCCCCTGCTCAGGTAAGTCTAGAAGCAATTATTACACATTGCTCTTTGATAGACCATCTACTTTTGGATCCCTATTGAGATGCAACCATCTCTCCTTTTGGTCCCGTGCTGAGATAGGTTTAGAAGCACATGTCTCTATTCTAACTCTTGTTCCCGTTTATTCTCCCACATTATATGATCATTTTAATATGAGAAAATCATTTGGGTTAGCTAGATATTATATTTTATGACATTACCTCTCTTTTGAAATCATAGTCGTCCTCGATTTTTAGGTATAGTAAGATAAAGCCTAGTCATTAGTCCATGTTTCTTAGCGGTCAGGTGGTCTAGGGTGGGCAACAAGAGAGGCGACCTCTAAACACCCCTCAAGGCTCCCGTGCTGCTCAATTGGGGCTGGGGCAACCACAAGCACAACACAACAACAAACCCACAGCCAAACCCAAATAAGATAGGGGCACCACCTAGTTATAGAGTGAACTAGGACGCAAAAGAGGAGAATCCCTTAGCAATACAAGCGAGAAGGAAGGGTACACTATCACTAATTTCAATGCTACAAATACACACACCAAACACACACACACACAAAGAGAGAGGGCTTTGTGCAAGAATTCAGCTTCAATTTTAATGATTGACACGGGTGTATGAACAGCTTGGAGGAGAGTCAAGAGACACGATTAAGTTTGATGATGTTGCAATCTACACATTATCTTAGGGTTATGGGAGACCTCTCACCATACAACCATCTTATAATGTTTTCCCAAGCAACAAAAACAAACACAAGATCTCTTGAGTCACATACAAGCAGATACTACAAAAGAATCTAAAAATTAAAACGCGTCACCTTAAACCAAACGAGATGAGGTTTCCAAGCGTGAATTGGAGAGACTCAAGAGAGTTTTGACCCGCGATTTGCACCCAACTTATTGATTAAATTGATGCGCAAGAGTAGGTACAACTTTGATTGGAAGTTATGAATCACTCACTCCCTTGCAATGTTACAACTAGCTCAAAGAAGCTTTCATATACACCACATGTAATTGTGCATAGAGAGCTCACTCTCACTCCCTAAAACTAAGATGGTGAATGGCATGCTCAAAGTAGTGAGCAATAGTGTAGGGATCCTTGCCATTTACAAAGGGAGAAGGGCTCTATTGATAGGTGAGGAGAGCCCTAATTAGGATTATACCTAATCAACATTTTCATAGAAAATCATGTTTATGAAATTTTTTATATGTTCTTATGAGAGTGGGGCTCTCTTGTCTCTTGAGTCACATGGATGTGGGCTCAAGAGGAGAGAATTATTGAGGTGAAATAGAGAAGATTCTAGAGAGGAGAGTGATTTTTTGTGTGAGGTTACCTACTCCACGGTAGAGTAGAGTGGGTGCAATTTACACAAAAAAAAGGTTAGCAGTTAGTGTTAGTAGTTTGAAGTTAGTAGGATGGGGTAAAATTACATGGCATATACACTCAAGGTGCATTATATGATTTATACAATGATAAAAAGTAAGAGAAGAATGAGAATATACACAATTTGGTAGAAACCACAAGATGTAAATGAAATTTTCCACCTTCTCCTCCATTGAATCAAGCGGTTGTAGAACTTTGTCGGTGCAGTTCTTGTGACCATGGGGAAGTTGAATTCTCCATGATCAAACTCCTCCTTTTACAGGGCTTGAGATTGGTTATTTGCTAATTTTTTCTCTTTTATGAAAGGATGAAGAGGTTATGGTAATATGAATTTGATTCTAGAGAGAGAAATTGAGCTATATGTGTGTAGAGATGATAATCTTTTGAGCTATGGAGTAAAGAGAGATGGAAATGGTGAAGAAGATGAAGTAATCCATGAAAGTTGCACGTTTGAGTGAGGGATGGAGAGGAATGAGTGTATGTGTGTGGAAGTGGGAAGGAGGTGAGAGAAGACTATGGGTTACTTTGTGAGAAAAGTGGGCAGACTGGGGTCCACTCAAAAAATCATAGCTCATCGGTGGTTGCTCCAAAAATCACCAAAATTTTTGAGGTGATTATTCAGCTTTTGTTCCACATTTTCTATTTTGACCACCGCTCCAAATTCGGAGTGGAGGTGGGTGCCAAAAATCTCACCAAAAAGCCTATTTTTTATGCCTGCAAAAGTCTTTTAGTGGCCCCCTTCTTTGTTGAATTTGTACAATGCATCCAAGAGTGAGCCCCTCCTTTGTCATATCATAATACAAAGCATCCAAGTTTCCCTTTACACATGCATGGAGGAGGATTATTGGTGAATAAAGCAATATATACATGGTGGGACTAGTGTATGGACTATTCATGGATTTTAGCTCAATGAGCACATGGTGTTAGAATATTGAGTAAAAAATAAATAAATAAATATGGAGGAATTATGGATATGGAAAGATATTGGAATCATATGATATGGTCCCTCTTTGTATTATTTTGGGTGAAAGAGGAAAAGGTATGCAAGTAAATGAAAATAATATAATAAACATGACTAAGAAAGTAGAAATCAATTTTTTTTGTTTTCACGAGGGTGAGGGTGAAAATGTGGGGGTGATTTGTATAATACACATTGGCAAAAAATACACTTATGATGCAAGAGGATGAAAGAACGCATACATAAGTTTAATAAAACACACACCTAGGTATAAATATTTAAATAAAATATCAAAATAATTATAAAAATTCCCTATATTTAGGCCATATATATAATGAAATATTTACACACAAAGAGGCCATAATATACATTTTTTAAATTATTTTTTTATTTTTTTGGCTCAACTAGCCCAATGACTAGCTAATTGAGGGTTTTTAAGAAAATACGAGAAAAGTCCCATAACTCACACACGTCTATATACAGTGAAATGGTAGGGATAGCCATAGTGTTTGGGTGAATTTGGTAGGGTGAGGTAGCTCACTATGACAATTTATAATAGCCGAAAAACGGCTATCATTAGCCCTCCCCCAGGATGATGGTATATTCATGTACCATCATAGAGTATCTTTTCCAAAGAGAGTGCTTCAGAGTCCTTGACGAGATCTTCATTGTTTGGCCCCTCAGAATTTTGGCTGGAGTTACACTCATGCTTCATGTGACAATACTTACATGAGACAGCGGCCTTTGGACAGATCTTTGGTAGATCCTTTGGTAGAAGGCGACTCAAATAGGGCTTCAAGCGATACCCGTTTACCTTCCTAGAGTGCTCTTTCCCATTCAAGTCCATAAGTTGATAGTAACTTGAATTGAAAGCCTTCTTAACTATGTATGGCCCCTGCCATCTAGTTTCAAATTTGGCATCAAAACGATTATCGAGTCGATTGTCATACCTTAGCACAAGATCTCCTTCATTGATGCCTTTGTTCTTTAGTTTCTTGTCGAGCTTTTCTTTCGCTTGCGTAGCTTTCCTCTTGTAGCACTCGTAAGCTGCTTCTCTTTTCCACTCAAGCTCCACTAATGTAAGAAGTCGATCCATCCATACCTCTTGATCATCTTGTGCACCTTTTCCATGCAGCCACATTGTTGGAATGTTGAGCTCGATAGGCTGCAAAGCCTCTTGACCATAGACCAAGTGAAATGGTGTGAACTCCGTGGCTTCCCTATATGTGGTTCGATATGCCCATAAGGCACCATCCAATAAGTCATCCCATAACTTTGTTTTGTTTTGCACCATCTTTCTAATGATGCCTACGATGACACTGTTAGCCTTCTCCACCAAACTATTTGACTGTGGGTAGTATGGTGTGCTATGACGATGTAGAATGTGAAGCTCTTCACAAACTTCTGTGAGTAAACCCTTCTTGAACCCCGGACCATTATCCGAAACAATCTCTAGAGGTGTGCCAAATCTACAACAAATATTAGTGTAGACAAACCTGCTCACTGTTTTCCCATTTACCCTTGCCACACTTTGTGCTTCCACCCACCTAGTCATATAGTCTACAGCCACTAGAATGTAGAGTTTACCATTTTTTGTCCTAGGCAGAGGACCCATAGCATCAATGCCCCACTTTTCATAGGGTCCATTTGCAAGCACTATTTGCCTCGGTCCATGCACTAACCTTCTATTTCCATTTATCTGACAATTGTGACAGTTTTTACACCAATGTTGAGCATCCACGTGCAAACTTGGCCAAACATACCCCGCAAGCAAAATCTTCTTCACATTTAATTCTTGGGCAAAATGACCACCACATGCCTCTTCATGAAAACCTTTTAGAATGGCTGGAATTTCCTTGATAGTTGGTATTCTTCTGCACACTTGATCCTTCCCTCTTTGATAGAGGGATCCTTCTAGGAAGAGATATAAACTTGCCTTCTTCATGAGTCTCCTCTTCTGAGCTTTATTGAAGACTTGTGGAAACTCGCCCTCCAAAATGTAGCCAATAATGGGAGCCAATGACTCCAATCCCCGGTATCTCGGTTGCTTGACAGCTGATGCCACCATGATGGCTTGCACTTATTTCTCAACACATGTAACTGCTTGTTGTGCAAGTAAATTGGCATCTTCATTCTGTTCCCTAGGAATATGATATAGTTGCACTTCTTCAAATTGATTAAACAATCTACGAATGGCATGAACTTTTGTCCTTAGGCTTTCATTCTTGCATGCCCAAATGCCTAAAATTTGCTTCACAATGAGAAGTGCATCCCCTTTTATTGTATACCTTGGCCAATGCATATCTTTAAACCATGATAGATTGACCTTCTCTTTCATGACCACCTCTCCACTTGGGTTGAGCAACACTATCCCTCCCCCTGCTTTCCCTATGGCTCGTCGAAAAGCTCCATCAAAGAACAAGGTAAAAGCATTAGGAATACTTTTTGGTGGTGGCAATGGTAGGGTCTTTACTTGAGGCACCTTAATTTCCTTCTCATGTACCCTATAAGTGAGAATCCCTGCCAATTGTGCACGCACACTATCTTCTACCTTGAAAGAGTATTGAAACTCTTGCAACTCCATAATCCACTTCGAGATCCTAGTACTAAGATTCATTTGAGATGACACCCAAGGGAACAAATTTTTTGCAGTGAGAATTACAAAAGGTTTTGGTAGCAAGTAGGCTCTTAACTTTCTCACTGCAAACATGAGAGAAAGCATCATGAGTTCTGCCTCCGTGTAGCCTCTCTCTAAAGCATTCATGACCCTACTAGCAAAGTAGATGGGTCGCATCCTGGTACTGTGGGGATCTTGTTGTAATAAAAGTGCACCAATTGTTTCCCTTCCAACACTAGAGCTAACAAAGAATGTGTACTCCCAACAAGGAGGCATGAGTGTTGGTAGCTCTGACAAAATGACTTTAATGTTACAAAAGTACTCTTCAAGCTCATCAGACCATGCAAATTCTACTTGTTGTGTCAACTTTTGCAAAGGATGAAGCAACTCCGAAGCTAAGTGAATAAAGCGTGACATATACTTCACCTTTTGAATGAATGAGATGACCTCTTTGAGATTCTTGGGTGATGGGAGCTCAATAAGAGCCTTTTCCTTTGAAGGATCCACCTCAATGCCTTTATAGGAAACCTTGTGGCCAAGCAAGATCACTTCATCCTCACCTATGTGACACTTGTCGGGGTTGAGTTGACCTCCCATGTCGTAGAGCTTCTTTGAACCTTCTTCTACCCTTTGTAGATGCAATGATTTTGAGCTATAAATGCAAAAATCATAAATAAAAACCCTAATGGACTTTCCAAAGAATGCTTGAAACACCATGTTCATGAAGCGTTGGAAAGTTGCAGGAGCATTTGTCAGGCCAAATGGCATGACTCTAAAAGCATAACAACCCCAAGGAGTGATGAAGGTTGTTTTCAATTGGTCCTCCAATGCAATCCCTATTTGAAAGTAACCTGAGTAGCCATCACACACAGTGTACTTCTCATGACCAGCTACCTCATTCAATATCTCATCCTGAAATGGGAGGGGAAAGTGATCTCTTTTTGTTGCCTTATTGAGTGGACGGTAATCCACACACACCCTCCACTTGCCATTTTTCTTAGGAGTGACAACAACGGGAGAGACCCACTTTGAATTCTCCACTGGATAAATGAAACCTGCTGCTAGAAGCTTTCTTACCTCCTTGAGTAAATCATGCTCCTTGATGACTCCTAGCCTTCGTAGATTCTGAGCCTTAGGTGTGGCCTCTGGCTTCAACTCAATTTTGTGTTGAACAACATCTACTCCACGCACATCGGTGTAGTCTTTAGCAAAAAGCCTAGGAAATTTCCTTAACACACCTTTGAGCTCCTCTCTTTCATCCTTTGTAAGTGTTGTAGATAACATACCTTCTAGCATTCTTTCATCTTCCACTTTTTGGCTCTCTTGGGAACCTACCTCTTCCAAACCTGGGCCAGAGGTCTCCTGGTTGTTTGGCTTAAACCTTACCCCCATTACTTCGATGGAAGAATCCTCTTCAGTAATGCTGCCGCTGCTTTCTCCTTCTGAAGTGCTATCGGTCCAGCCTTCCTCCGTCTCACTTTGAGATGATTCTTCATGGAGCTCCTCTTGGCGTTGCTCCTTCATGTCAAAGACAACCTTCTTATGATTTTCATTCCTGCAAATTAGCTTTCCACTCTCCCAATCCTGCAAAGCTCGCATTTTCATTAGCCATGGTCTCCCTAGGATAAATGGGTAACCATTTCCTTTGGTAGACATGACATAGAAATCCACTGCCTTCTTAATGCCAAAGGCCTCAACAAAAACATTTTTACAAATGCCTACGCACCTAGCCTTGCTATTGTTTGCCATCTTGACTTTAATTTCAGGTGTCTCATGGATATGCATGCCTAGGTTTTGCATGAGTCCCTCTGTCATGATGCAAATTTGTGCACCCCCATCCACTAGACCTTTCCTAACTAATCTTCCTTTGATGTAACAATCTAGTACAGGTGTAATATCCTCATTCATTTCAACATGTGCAATTTTTACAACAGGCACACTCTCTTTTACCTTTCTCCTCGTGCTAACTGCCTTTGTTAAATCCCTCCTAACTTGTGGACATAATGCAAGAAACTGAGGCCATGAGATATCAGGACCCTTACCTCTCATGTCTTCCAACAGGTTGTATGGAGCCATACCATGTCCAAGAGGGAAGTCTTGGAGGTTGATACGATGTCGAGTCCTCTTAGCTTCCTTGGTCTCCTTTGCCTTCTTTTCTCGTCCATGGTCACTTTGTGATGTAACTCCTTCTTTCTCCTTACCTTTCCCTCGGGCACGCTTAATGCCATTTGCTTCCATGTCAACCTCTCTTGAATTTTTCACCTCTACCACATGCACATTTGGGTCTGGAAAAGGTGGAACTCCTTCCACTCCTTGTGGAGGTGGTCTTGCTCCATTTGGCCTTTGTAGAAGCCGTGGTTGCTGACTAGTTCCTTCACCTACATTCATCACTGGATAATTCAAGTTAGGTCTCCCTGGCTCCCCACGGGGCCAAGGACAATTATACATCCCATGTCCAGACTCACCGCAATACCAACATTGCAAGACTCTCCTAGGTCGTGAATCTCGCTCTTCAGACTTCTTTGCTTGTCCGTTTGGACCTACAGCTTGTGCAAGGTGAATTGACAGGCTGCTTAAAGATTCGTTTAACTTCTCAATCACTTCCGCCGTTACCTCGGGAAGCTCCCTAGATGTTGATGCTTGTGACTTACCTTTGGGTCTAAGACCTTCTATTGGAACCTCCCCCCTTAAGCACTTGAGTTTCCTATATTTCTCAGCAGCCCTAGTTTCAGCTGCATCAAAGGTAGCAGGTGCACCCGCCTCAACTTTACCTTAAGGTCAGGAAAGAGTCCGGCTATGAACCTCTCCTTCTTTAGGAACTCTGCACCATCACCAGGGTTAGCAACATTTCTCACCCATACAGCCCAAAGACGTAGAAACTCTTGCTTGTACAAGTAGTAGTCATCTAAGTCTTTTTGCTTATGAGAAACGATATCTTGCCATAGTTTTTGAGTGTTTTGGGGATCAAAGAAGTATTTCTTGAAACGATTCAAAACTTATGTTTAATTCCCCTTAACTTCCTCAGGCAAAGAGTCAAACCAAGTGCTAGCATCTTTCCTAAGGATCACCTCAAACATTTCTATACGTTCTTGATCAGTTACTATCCTCTTGATACACCAAGACATCTTGAAATTTGCCAAAAATAATTTTGCATCCTCTCCAGGCTCTCCAAATAAAAGAGGATATCCAGACATTTGGCGTTGGCTCTCCATTGAATTGATTCCAAAGTGACACACGTTTTTGTTTTTTTCAATAATATTTTCTAAATTGCAATCTATTCTACAACAAAATAAAAATATTCACATCAAATGACCTATGATAATCAATAAGAGGTAGGATGACAGGGTTTGGTGACGCGAGAATTTCTCCTACTCTTTGGGCACCAAACATGAACACCATACGCTGTTGAAAATGGATTTTTCTACTAATTGCAATGTTTACTCTAATGTGTGGAGTGAAATGGAAGGGGAAAACCTCTATTCCTGGGCCATTATCCATGGTCTATGCATGCCTTAATTCTTAAAACAAAACAAAATTATAGACGTCCAGACTAAGGTCGTACCTAATGAGAGGCAAAATAAAAGGATTCACTGAAGCGTTTATTTCAGCCAACCTACGAGGGGCCAAAATTCTACGAATTACTCGTTGAAATTGTAACTTAGTACTAACAATTATATGCACCTTTTGCCTTGCAAGGGGAATAAAAGGATCATACAAATTCTTGTGATTCATGCAAGCTACTTGATTATGCTAAAGGTTGACAAAACATACACAAGCCGTCCTCAGTGGGGGCACCAAAATTGAGGCGGTCCGGGGCGGGCAACAAGAGAGGCGACCTCTAAACACCCCTCAAGGCTCCCGTGCTGCTCTCGTGCTGCTCAATTGGGGCTGGGGCAACCACAAGCACAACACAACAACAAACCCACAGCCAAACCCAAATAAGATAGGGGCACCACCTAGTTATAGAGTGAACTAGGACGCAAAAGAGGAGAATCCCTTAGCAATACAAGCGAGAACGAAGGGTACACTATCACTAATTTCAATGCTACAAATACACACACCAAACACACACACACACATACACAAAGAGAGGGCTTTGTGCAAGAATTCAGCTTCAATTTTAATGATTGACACGGGTGTATGAACAGCTTGGAGGAGAGTCAACAGACACGATTAATTTTGATGATGTTGCAATTGTTGGGGTATAGGCGTCTGTGCCTTGCCCGGCCGCCCAGAGTCTGGGCGCCCACTGACTTGTATACCTTATACATAGCATAAGTGTATAGGGGACTGCTCACTCTTTGAGTCTCCCCACCCACATCGTGTGTGTGTGTCTCCTTATCTCTCTCTCACTCTCCATCTGTGGTGCTCCCCGATCCCCTTCAATTGGTATCAGAGCTATGGTGACCGCGGAGAGCACGACGGCTTTGAGAGCTTCGAGGCGATAGCTCGCTCTCTCTCGACGGTAGAGAGATTAAGAAAGCAGAAGACTTGCTATGAGAATGCAATGAGAGTCTTGTGATCTCGAGCATTGTTTGCCATAGTTTTGCAGAGCTTATGCATGTATGTTGAGTGTAGTTTGATGCGCATTGATTGCTCATTGTATTGAGCTTGCGAGACAATGGTTCTTTTGTGTTGATAGCTATTGTGCGTCGAAACTTTGGCGAAATTTTCCCAGGAGTTTTATGCGTATCATTTATGTGATCTAGGTAGAGATTGCGGGTTGCACTCAGCATTTGTGTGCGGTGTTCTCTGCAGGTGGGAGATTTGTGCGTATGTATGCATCGATACCGCACAGTGTGGGCTTGGTGATTCGCTCATGGTTTGACAGGCATACAGTTATCTTGACACACTCACAAGAGTGAATGTTGTGATGTATGCTTGTGTGGCTACGAGCTAGGTAGCCGTATTCGAGCACTAATGGCTTGAGGTTATTCAGCAGGTTTCAACTACAGGTTTACAAGTTTACAGGCAGGTTTGAGGGCTTATTTGGGCGCTGAATTTTCAGCCATTGTTTCCTCTTTGCAGGTGTCCATGTATGGCTCAGTTGTAGGCTGATTTGGGACACATTTGTGACTTGTATATGCAGCTGTTTAAGAGCTGAATTTTGGGGCTGATTTGCAGCCATATTTGCAGACTTTTGTTGATGCGATTCGAGCCAGTTTAGGGCTGATTTGGTTGACATTTGCTACTCATTGTTGGTTGCTCTTTTGCGAGCATTATGGCTGATTTTTCATTTGACTTCGAGCGTTATGGTCTAACTCAGTTTGATGGTACAGATTCTGTTGCTTGGAAGGAGCATATGCTTGTTGCATTGGTGGATTTGGGGTAAGATAAACCCTTGCGTGGTTTATCGGCGAAGCCCAAGTCTATGCGTGATGATGATTGGCAGGATCTTGATGAGTTGGCAATGTCTACGATTCGTTTGCATCTGGTTGAGTCTGTTAACTGGCAGGTCTCGAGGGAGACTACAACTCATGCTTTATGGCAGAGTTTACATGCTATGTACGCGACATCCATGCCTACAGGGGAGTCTAGTCCCACTTCTATGTCCATGGGAGAGATTGGTCCCACACGCAAGTCTCGACGGTATAGAGACTTGACATGTTGGCATTGTGGACATAGAGGCACATTAGGCATCGATGTTTCAGGCGTTTGAGACAACGGAGGCGACAGATGCGTGATGCAGATTTAGGCACGACAGATGCTAGTGAGATCAGTACGGTGGTTACTGAGTATGCTTGTGACAGCGATGTCACATTTACATCTAGCTTGTCTTCAGACGATCTTATGTCTACGGAGTGCATATCGGATTGCACATTGTCTTCACATTGGTTACTAGATTCAGATGCTACTTTCCATGTCACATCGCATCGTGAGTGGTTTAGCACGTTTTCTAGTGGGAGACTTGGTTGTGTGCACATGGCTGATGGTGTTGTGTATGACATTGAGGGTGCAGGAGACGTATGTTTGTCCTTGCCCATTGGTATGAGATTTATCCTGTGTCATGTGCGTTATGTGCCAGATCTGAGACGGGATTTGATCTCAGTCAGACAGTTACGGGATAGTGGATGTCGGGTATCGCTGCTTGAGCGATCTTTTGCGTTGCATTTGGGTTCGCTAGTGATTGCGAGAGGTGCCAGGAGTGGTACAGGTTACCCATTGCATGTGGATCACAGGAGAGACAGTGTTGTCTCTGTGATCACGCAACCAGTTAGAGAGCGAGAGAGCAGGCGAGTCTCTTTTGCTTGTGGGTTGTAGGATGCTTTGCATGGAGTGCAGAGTAGTGAGCTCGTTGTGCACACAGTTGGGGCACGACTTGAGCAGTCACACAGAGAGGTGGCAGAGTCAGACATGCATGCTTTGCTAGTGACTGACCAAAGCAGAGAGTCAGTTGTGCGAGATACTTCTATGCAAGATAGACAGGTAGAGCGGTCTTGCTCTAGTGAGTCACGCCAGGAGGAGGTTGTGCAAGAGTCTATGCATACGGAGTTAGAGCATGAGAGCTCTAGTGAGTCACAGCAGATTGAGTGGTCATGTTTGCAGTGGATGATTGTAGAGGAGACTCAGATGTCAGCGATTATGCAATCATTCCTTTCTATGCTCGACAGTGAGCATGGGGATATAGTTATGCAGGATATGTCTTCCAGCAAACACCTAGAGCAGCTGGTTTGCTCTGAGGTTGCTCGACAGGTTGATGCGTCTTTTGCGGACAGTTAGGAGATGCATGTGGCTGACACGCCTTGTCAGTTAGAGATGACTATTTCCAGGGATATATATGTTGATGCATGCTCCGTAGAGCTAGCAGGGCCCGCTAACATTGCATCGGCATTCGGTGGTCTCATGTATGAGATGTTGATCTTGAGACCGGATATCGCAGCTGCAGTAAGAGCATTTGCAGTTGGGGTTGTCAATCGTTTGTTGACTAATGATGGCATAGTGCACGAGGGAGATATGCAGGTATTGCATACATACTTGCAGTACATGTGCGGTACGTCTGGTGGTGTATGGACTTACACGGGAGCAGGACAGCCGGATACACACGATCACAGCCAGCCAGTGGGCATCGGTTGAGAGCGGTTTTCTCTCACCTTTTGTAGTCTTTAGACTAGGTTCCCTTGCTTAAAGGCACAGTCGCCTTTAAGTGGGAGGTTGTTGGGGTATAGGTGTCTATGCCTTGCCCGGCCGCCCAGAGTCTGGGCGCCCACTGACTTGTATACCTTATACATAGCATAAGTGTATAGGGGGCTGCTCACTCTTTGAGTCTCCCCACCCACATCGTGTGTGTGTCTCTTTATCTCTCTCTCACTCTCCGATCCCCTTCAGCAATCTACATATTATCTTAGGGTTATGGGAGACCTCTCACCATACAACCCTCTTATAATGTTTTCCCAAGCAACAAAAACAAACACAAGATCTCTTGAGTCACATACAAGTAGATACTACAAAAGAATCTCAAAATTAAAACGGGTCACCTTAAACCAAACGAGATGAGGTTGCCAAGCGTGAATTGGAGAGACTCAAGAGAGTTTTGACCCGCGATTTGCACCCAACTTATTGATTAAATTGATGCGCAAGAGTAGGTACAACTTTGATTGGAAGTTATGAATCACTCACTCCCTTGCAATGTTACAACTAGCTCAAAGAAGCTTTCCTATACACCACATGTAATGGTGCATAGAGATCTCACTCTCACTCCCTAAAACTAAGATGGTGAATGGCACGCTCAAAGTAGTGAGCAATAGTGTAGGGATCCTTGCCATTTACAAAGGGAGAAGGGCTCTATTTATAGGTGAGGAGAGCCCTAATTAGGATTATACCTAATCAACATTTTCATAGAAAATCATGTTTATGAAATTTTTTATATGTTCTTATGAGAGTGGGGCTCTCTTGTTTCTTGAGTCACATGGATGTGGGCTCAAGAGGAGAGAATTATTGAGGTGAAATAGAGAAGATTCTAGATAGGTGAGTGATTTTTTGTGCGAGGTTGCCTACTCCACGGTAGAGTAGAGTGGGTGCAATTTACAAAAAAAAAGGTTAGCAGTTAGTGTTAGTAGTTTGAAGTTAGTAGGATGGGGTAAAATTACATGGCATATGCACTCAAGGTGCATTATATGATTTATACAATGATAAAAAGTAAGAGAAGAATGAGAATATACACAATTTGGTGGAAACCACAAGATGTAAATGAAATTTTCCACCTTCTCCTCCAGTGAATGAAGCGGTTGTAGAACTTTGTCGGTGCAGTTCTTGTGACCATGGGGAAGTTGAATTCTCCATGATCAAACTCCTCCTTTTGCAAGGCTTGAGATTGGATATTTGCTGATTTTTTCTCTTTTATGAAAGGATGAAGAGGTTATGGTAATATGAATTTGATTCTAGAGAGAGAAATTGAGCTATATGTGTGTAGAGATGATAATCTTTTGAGCTATGGAGTAAGGAGAGATGGAAATGGTGAAGAAGATGAAGTAAGCCATGAAAGTTGCAGGTTTGAGTGAGGGATGGACAGGAATGAGTGTATGTGTGTGGAAGTGGGAAAGGAGGTGAGAGAAAACTATGGGTTACTTTGTGAGAAAAGTGGGCAAACTGGGGTCCACTCAAAAAATCATAGCTCACCGGTGGTTGCTCCAAAAATCACCAAAATTTTTGAGGTGATTATTCAGCTTTTGTTCCACATTTTCATATGCTTACTTTAAGGCATCATTGTAAGCATTGACAAGGTTCATATTATCCTTAATCTAGGTTCTTTGCGTCCATCTAGCATCTTTGAAAGAATAGTTCTTAAACTTAATAAGATATTATCAGATAATCTTACCGGTTTTTAATACTTTGTCTTCATGTCATAGGATGGACTCAGATTGAAGTACTTCTTCTTGATCTTTGATTTTGGAGGGTTTGAAACTATTGCTTCTTTTGATGGCGCTCCTTTGTAAGGCTTACGTAGGCTCTCATGGAAAACATGGTGCATGAGCCAATGGTTGGGGAAACTTTAATTGATAAGCCATCTCATTGCTTGGCTTAAGAATTTAAAAAAAAACATAGTATCTTTTTGCTAGTTTAGCATAATTCTCTTGGTGGCCCATAGGATTCTTGCCCGTAGTATGCCTTAGACGAGCCTTGAGAAACTTTAGCAAGACCCAATCATTTTACTTAAAGGCTAAGGCTCTTTTGTGCTTATTAGCAGCAGCCCTTTTTGCCTTTGCTTTGAGATGGATATAACCTCTTTAATCTTTATAAAAGATTCTTGTGAGTCTCGGCTATATTCATAGCGAAGATCTTCCCATGTACTTTAAGTAGTAAGGGACTTTTGGATCTTTTCTCTTTAACTTCAAAAGGTTCTTTTCCCATAGAAGTATGTACAATGTCATTGTACGCATACTCTATAAGAGGTAGGTTTTTCTCTCATTGAGAACGTTGATCTACTTCCATGACATAGGCTTTTAGTAGATCAAGAATCATTAGATTAGTTATTTCACTTTGGCCATCCGTTTGTGGATGATAGGCCGAACGAGAAATTTAATCTACTTCCTAAATTCTCAAAGAGGCCATTCTAGAAATTACTGGTCATTCTAGGATCTTTGTCCGACACTATGGATGTTGGGAAGGCCATGATGCTTGGAAATTTGAGATCTGAAGAGGTTGCCATTTGATGTGCCTTAATAGTCTTTTTGACAGGCATAGTGTGTGTTTTCTTGTTAAGCCTGTCGATTGAAACAATCCAAGTTGCTTCCCTCAATCAAATTTCAACTTTTGGTATACCATAAATTTTGAAACATATTCTTGTATGTTCACTTTTCATGGTAGACCAACAGATATACATTTCTACTCCTTGAAGAGTAGATTATGGATTCCCTCTTTGCCCCGCATAAGGAGAAGTTTGGGATTCATATGACTTTCTTATTGTATGGGTGAGTAACACATAACCTATTGCCGTTTGGAAGATAACCATCCTTCAAGGTGAATGGTTCTTTTTTCTTCCCTAATGGAAAGGCTGTAATTACATTCTTAAAGTCTTGGTCAGTAGCATACGCATCTATCATAAAAAAATAGATCATTGTGAGTTGCTATAGACACCACATTACCCTTGGTGATTGTGAAAGTGCATCGACCACTTGATTGTGCTTGCCAACAATGTCAGCAATATGAAATTTAAATTGCAAATAAGTCATGTAATGGGCTTGCTATTAGCGAGAATTTTTTTTATGAAGCATCTATAGTATGCACACATACCTATGAAGCTTCGTACCTCCTATAGATTCCTTGGAATAGGCCATCCTTTTATTATCTCTAACTTTGTTGGATCCATACGGGTGCCATCTTAGAGATAATGTGACCTAAATATTGAGTCTCTAGTAGGAAAAATTCACTTTTCTTTTGATTAATGAAAAGCTTATTTCCTCTCACAACTTGAAAGATTGCCTGGAGGTGTCGCTTGTACTCCTCAAGAGTATTTTAATGGCCTGAAGATTTTTGTCCATCATGAGTTTGAATGCGTCTGGAGCATTTGTCATGCCAAAACTTGTAAATTATCAAATAGATCTTCTACCCGCGGCACGGGAAATCTATTTTTGATAGTCATCTTATTTAGTGCTCTATAGTTGACACACATGTGGTATGTGTCGTCTTTCTTTTGCACTAAAAGCGGTGGTGAACAAAATGGAGAGGAGCTAGACCTCACCATCCCTTTTCCACCAATTCAAGCACTTGCCTCATGATCTCCTCTTGTTGAGCTTGTGAAACTCGATAAGGAGGCTTGTTAGGCAGTGAGCTTCCTGGTAGGAGCTCAATTGCATGGTCATCATCCCTCATTTTAGAGGTAGCTCACTAGGGATGTCATCAATGAAAACATCTTGGGATCCATTAAGGAAATTAGATAAGTCTAATTCCTCTTTATTGTTGGGGTATAAATCCCAATGTGGTCGCCGGGGTAAGTGGGCGGGCCGCCAGGTATGTACACATATTCTTTTGTAAAAACCTAATAAGAACTCACTATGCTCTACACATTACAGTAGAGCGAGTTCACTATATCGTCGTGCTCTTCTTCTCGCACTTTCTCTCGCGTCGCACTTTCGCTCGTACTCCTTTAACTGGCATCAGAGCTCAGACCGAGGCTCGGGGCAGCACTGCAGGAGGCTAGAGTCACCAGCTCAGATTGGAGTGAAATTCGACATGCGAAGACACGGCCCCAAATCTCGTGGGCAAGCTCGAAGGACTTGGTGTTGTCAGAATTTCATTCTGAGGTCATCTCGGCCACCGTTCGGCTTCGACAAAGGTCTGCGCAGGTCATTTTCGACTACGTGGTCTCAGCGGGTGCAGATCCGACTCTGCAAATTTGGGGTTTTCGGCCTACGACTGCAGGTGCTGAGGATATCGACACTCCCAGAGTGCTGATTTGTGGCTGTCTACACATTGAAGGACGGCTCACAGTTCTTGGAGGCGTGTCACATACGACACGGGCGCATCTACACACAGACTGTAGGCGACATCCACTAGTTCATCAGGTAGCTTGTGTTTGTTGCTTGATATTCCAGATTTCATCCGGACATTGCAGGTACTTCCATATGGGATGTATTGTCAGAGATGATGTATGTTTGTTGAGGGTTTGCTGGCTGTGAGTCACGCAGCAAACAACCGCCGCAGCGGTTACAGTATATAGTAGGAAATTTGTGGATGTATGACTTTGTGGGAAGTCTATGTATTGTCAGATTTACTGCAGCCTTTGTTGAGGGTCGAGTGAGGTTTTATTGAGCTGGGGGATTCTCGAATGTGTAGATCCGTTCGGTGATACAGGTCTTGGAGCGATCCCTCGAGCACCCTTAGATAGGCAGCTAGGATGTATTGACTGTCAGTTAGACAGTTGGGATTGCATCTTTGCTTTACTGCCGTTGAGGCATTGTCACAGTCTATGCTTACAGGATAGTGACAGGACAGTGAGAGACAGTACAGGTGCAGGACAGGTTTACCCGCAGCTTACAGTGTCAGAGAGACAGTGTTTTTTGAGCTGTTTTTTGGTCTGTTTTTAGTACACCAGAGCCATTTTACAAAGGAGACTCTGCCAAAATTTATGCAGAATTTGAAGCTTTCTTGGTTCATTTGACAGGTTGATATTGGTTCAGAGGTCAGTTTACAGGGGAAACTCTGCCGAATTTTTCCCAGAAAAGTAAACTACTGTGAAGCGTAGCTATGGCTGGATCACAGGACACTGCTCTTTACAATATCAAGAAGCTGGATGGAACCAATTTCCCATTGTGGAAGAAGCAGATTTGGCACGTGTTGGTACAAAAGAAGCAGATAAAACCTATAAAGCTCAAGGGGATAAAACCAGAAGATATGGACGAAGATGAATGGAGCGAAATGGATGAATTGGCACTTTCTACCATTATGCTGACTTTGGCAGAAAGCGTTTACTTCAATGTAGCAGACGAGATGTCGGCTTATCAACCATGGTTAAAGCTGAGTGATCTTTATGAGAAGCAGAGTGCAACTTCACAGGTATACTGGCTTAAGAAGCTTGTTGACTTGAAGATGAAAGAAGGGACACCTATGTCCAATCATCTGAATGAATTCAACACAATCTATAGTCAGTTGTCAGCTCAAGGTGTCAAGTTTGATGAACTTGTTAGAGCTATGTTCCTGTTGATCACATTGCCGGAAAGTTGGGACACTTTTCGCACAGCTTTGAGTAATTCTGCACCTCCAGATGGTTTGAACAAAGCAGGTGTAGAAGGAAGTCTGCTTACTGAAGAAACCAATAGAAAGACAATGGACAAAGGCAAAGGAACAGCCTTAGTTGTCAGCGGAAGGACCAAAGAAAAGTACAAAGGTGGAAAGAGGAATCAGTCTCGTAGCAAGTCCCGCAGTGCTAAAGGCAAGAGTGACATAGAATGCTACCATTGTGGAAAGAAGGGTCACATGAAAAGAGACTGCAGAGAATGGAAAGCAGAAAAAGGCAAAGAGAAAGCTGAAGACCATGGTGAGAAGAACAAGTCCTCAGTGAAGATTCAAGAAATAAATGTGACAAACACTGTTGCAGAGGTGACAGTCTAGTGTCAGGAGACATCTACTTCTTGAAGAATACAATGGACTCAGCTCTTCTTACAGCATCTGATGGAAATGCACTGAGTACTGGATTATAGACTCAGGGGCATCACTTCATGTGTCTCCAAACAAGGAGTGGTTTACCTCTTATGTGACCACTAAAGATCATGTTCGGCTAGGCAATGGGCGGACATGTGAGATCTTAGGTGTTGGAGATGTTCAATTGAAGTTTCAGAATGGCTCTTCTTTCACGTTGAAGAATGTGAGACATGTTCCCGCAATTACAAAGAGCTTGATCAGCACAGGTTTACTTGATGATGCTGGCTACGTCACCACTTTTGGACAGAACATGTGGAAGATATCCAAGGGTTCTATGACAGTAGCACATGGAGTAAAGTCTGGAGGACTTTACATGATTTATGTATCAAATGTCTCTAAAAATGTAATCAATGTAACCGAGCAGCCGAACGTTTCTTTGTGGCATAGCCGGTTAGGACATATGTCCAAGAAGGGAATGGAAATCTTTTCTCGTTCTGGTTATTTGCCTGGCTTTTCATTTAATGATTTTGAATTCTGTGAACATTGTCTGTATGGTAAGCAAACACAGCAGCCACATAAGCATAGAAGCAGTAGAAGAGATACACAGTTGGCACTTGTTCATAGTGATTTGTGTGGACCTATGCCTAACCTATCTCTAGGGGGAGCTTCTTACTTTATGACATTTATAGATGATTACTCGAGAAAAGTATGGGTTTACTTTCTCAAGCACAAGGATGAAGCGTTTAGTGTTTTCAAAACGTTTGTGACACTTGTGGAGAATCAGAGTGGCAAGAAGCTTAAATGCTTACGCACTGACAATGGTGGAGAGTATGTTTCAAAGGCCTTTCAGGACTTTTGTGAGTCAAAAGGTATAAAACGTGAACTTACTGCTCCTTACAATCCTCCTCAAAATGGTGTTGCTGAGAGGATGAATAAGACCATACAAGAGAAGGTCAGAAGTATGTTGTCTAATGCACAGCTGCCAAATGGGTTTTGGGCTGAAGCTGTATCAACAGCTGTTCATCTTATAAATAGATCTCCTAGTAAGGTTTTGCAGAAGGATTTAGTGGCAGAGATGGTATGGTCAGGCAAGGTGCCCTCATACAAGCATCTCAGAGTCTTTGGTTGTGAGGCATATACTCACGTTGCAAAGGAATTTAGGAACAAACTTGAGCCAAAGAGTAGAAAGTGCATCTTTCTAGGCTATGGTAATTCTGGTGAGATGGGGTACAGACTTTGGGATCCCGAATCCAGAAAGGTTGTCCGCAGCAATGATGTTCACTTTAATGAATCCAAATATCATTCTAAACCAGAGAGGGTTGAGGAGATTATAAGAGTTTTCTTCCAAGAAGATGGACCTGCACGTGCAAGACAAAATGTCAGGGCTCAAGAGGAGCAAGGACAGGATAGATTGGAACCACAGGTTGTAGCTGAGCCTGAGCCACCTATTGTGTGTAGATCTGGACGTGTCACGCGACCTCCTGATAGGTTTGTTCCATCTATGAACTATTTCATGTTGACTGATTGCAATGAGCCTTCATGTTACAAGGAAGCAATGCAAATGAAGGACTCCGAGAATTGGCAATTGGCCATGCAGTTAGAGATGACAGCTCTACATAAAAACCAAACATGGAAGCTAGTTAAATTACCACGGGGCAAAAAGGCTCTACCTTGTAAATGGGTTTACAGGTATAAGATCACCGCTCATGATAGTCAGCCAAAGTACAAAGCAAGGCTTGTTGCCAAGGGCTTTAAGCAAGAACAAGGCATTGACTTTGATGAAGTCTTCTCTCCGGTGGTCAAAATGACTACATTGAGATGCTTTCTTGCATTGGTTGCCATATTAGATTTGGTGTTGCACCAAATGGATGTCAAGACAGCGTTCTTGCATGGTGATTTAGATGTGGAAATTTACATGCAGCAGCCAGAAGGGTTTGTTGAGAAAGGTAAGGAAGATTGGGTATGCCAGTTGTTAAAGAGTCTTTATGGCTTAAAACAATCACCGAGGGCATGGTACCATAAATTCCACAAGTTTATGCTTTCTCAAGGCTACAAACGTAGTGAGTTCGATCATTGTCTATATACAAAGAAGGCTAAGGATGGTAGTTGGCTGATCCTTATTTTGTATGTGGATGACATGTTGATTGCTGGCAAGCACTTGGAAGAAATTTCAGCTTTGAAGTCAAAGATGGCAAAATCGTTTGACATGAAAGACATGGGTGAGGCAAGTCATATACTTGGTATGCGCATTGAGAGAGACAGATCAAAGAAGTTGATTTGGTTATCTCAAACAGAGTATATTGACAAGGTTTTGCAATGTTTCAATATGGAGAAGGGAAAGGCATTGAGTGTTCCATTGCCACCATATGTGAAACTTAGCAAACAAGATTGTCCTGTGTCTGAGGAAGAACAGGCTGAAATGGATAAGATTCCATATGCGTCTGCAGTGGGTAGTTAAATGTATGCAATGATTGCTACTCGCCTAGACATTGCATTTGCAGTGGGAGTAATAAGTCGATACATGTCAAACCCAGGCAAGAAACATTGGGAGGCAGTGAAAGGAATATTGAGATACCTGAAAGCTACAAAGAGTATGCGTATATGCTATGGGAGTCAAGAGCTAAGTGTAAAGGGTTTTACAAACTCAGATTATGCATGTGACTTAGACAACCGAAGGTCTACATCAGGGTATGTCTTTACATTGGCTGGTGGAGCAGTATCATGGCGTTCTAGATTACAAGATTGTGTTACTCAGTCTACTACAGAGGCTGAATATGTTGCAGCATCAGAGGCATGCAAAGAATCAATTTGGCTTAATCGACTAGTAACAGATTTGGGAATCAAAGAAGAGATGCTTGTGTTATATTGTGATAGTCAAAGTGCTATACAATTGGCTCGCAATCCAGTTTATCACTCAAAGACAAAGCATGTGGATGTGAAGTATCATTTCATCAGGAAAATGCTCGAGGATAAGCAACTTCAGCTTGTCAAAGTTCACACCACAGAAAATCCTGCTGATCTACTTACAAAAGGACTTCCCTCAGAGAGCTTTGTGCATTTTCGCAAGCAGTTAGGTGTAGGGTAGTACATCACTTCTCTACATCTCTTGTATATTAGCTTGTATAGTAGCTTCTCTCACACTTAAAGTACCACATTGGACTTTAAGTGGGAGGTTGTTGGGGTATAAAGCCCAATGTGGTCGCCCAGGTAAGTGGGCGGGCCGCCAGGTATGTACACATATTCTTTTGTAAAAACCTAATAAGAACTCACTATGCTCTACACATTACAGTAGAGCGAGTTCACCATATCGTCGTGCTCTTCTTCTCGCACTCTCTCTCGCGTCGCACTTCCGCTCGTACTCCTTCATTGATTCCCTTAATTGCAAGGATATGGTGTTCCCTAACTCATTAGCATCTATGTACATGCTCTCTTCTCTGTAGGTGAAGTAGATTCTCCTTCTAAGGGAACTTAATGTTGGAAGCCATGCGGTTAAACCATGGTGCCCCAACGATAATATTCTCATGTTTGAGAGGGGAGATGAACAAATCCTTTTTGTCCTCATAGCTTTGGACATGAAGCCTCAATTTTCCAATTAAGGGAGTAACTAAGATGTCTTGTCTCTTGATACATCCATCGGCATCTCCCATCTCGTGGGCTTGTATGCCTAGCTTGGTGGTCAACTCCGTGGATATAAAGTTGTGAGTTGAACCAGGGTCAAAACAAAATAAATTCATCATGCTCTTGCATCTTTCCCCAAGCATAGGAAAGGAGAAATCCTTGGCAATGAGCATCCTCTTTTGGAGCTTCAAACATAGAGGCTCTAGGAGTCTCATTGCTGGATATTCTCTTGGGGCAAGGACGATAACCATGGCCTTGCTTCCCACACTTAAAAATTTTGTGGTCCTTACAAAAAGCTTCTAGCTCTTTAGGAGAGAGTTTATATTTACCTTTGTAAACTCCCTTCTCCTTGGACCGATTGTTGTTGTTGTTGGAATAGCCTTGGTAAGAATTTTGGGCATTGGTTTTCCTCTTGGCATCACTTTTGCCTTTATTTTCCATGGGCTTGACATTCCGTCTAGCCCCTTGTTGGAAATTGATGCACGAAGCAACCATGGTTTGGTGGATTACTTCAGTGATAGAACTAGGCCGTTGAGAGTTAACATACTCGGCCATCTCTTTGGATAATCCCGCACAGAATTATCACTTTTGCTCGGCAAAGTCTATCTTTTGAAGACAATAGCCTTGAGATATAAATCCCAAAACGTGTCCACATATTTGTGGATAGACTCATGAGAGAGAAACTTCTAACTCCGCCATTCGGTAAGCACTTTGTCCATTGGAGGTCTTTAATGAAGCTAACCCTAAGGTCTTTTAAGCTACATTATATGCACGTTGCACTTTAATAGACTACCTCCTTTTGGACCCCTATTGAGATGTAACCATATCTTCTCTTGGTCCCCTGCTGGATAAGTCTAGAAGCAATTATTACACATTCGTCTTTGATAGACCATCTCCTTTTGGACCCCTATTGAGATACAACCATCTCTCCTTTTGGTCCGGTGCTGAGATAGGTCTAGAAGCACATGTCTCTATTCTAACTCTTGTTCCCGTTTATTCTCCCACATTAAATGATCAATTTAATATGATAAAATCATTTGGGTTAGCTAGATATTAGATTTTATGACATTACCTCTCTCTTGAAATCATAGTCGTCCTCGACTATTAGGTATAGAAGATAAAGCCTAGTCATTAGTCCATGTTTCTTAGCGGGTAGAGGATCCCTTTTTAAACTACGACATCATTCCAAGATGGATGACTAATGCATTTGGTGCTTGGGAGACGTAGCTACCACAAGCATGTATGCTCTTTAGTCCATATCATATTTCCAAAGTAGAGTGACAAGTTCTACTTGGTGATTGTGAGACGTCGTCACAAGAAACATGATCCTAAGCATGCATACTATTTAAATTTATGCACAATAAAAAGAGAACTAGTCTTACGAGACAAAAACATTGTTCATTTAGAATGCATTTTCATATGCTTACTTTAAGGCATCATTGTAAGCATTGACAAGGTTCATATTATCCTTAAGCTAGGTTCTTTGCATCCATCTAGCATCTTTGAAAGAATAATTCTTAAACTTAATAAGATATCGTCAGATAATCTTACCGGTTTTTAATACTTTGTCTTCATGTCATAGGATGGACTCAGATTGAAGTACTTCTTCTTGATCTTCGATTTTTGGAGGGTTTGAAATTATTGCTTCTTTTGATGGCGCTCCTTTGTAAGGCTTACGTAGGCTCTCATGGAAAACATGGTGCATGAGCCAATGGTTGGGGCAACTTTAATTAATAAGCCATCTCATTGCTTGGCTTAAGAATTTAAAAAGGAACATAGTATCTTTTTGCTAGTTTAGCATAATCCTCTTGGTGGCCCATAGGATTCTTGCCCGTAGTATGCCTTAGACGAGCCTTGAGAAACTTTAGCAAGACCCAATCATTTTACTTAAAGGCTAAGGCTCTTTTGTGCTTATTAACAGCAGCCCTTTTTGCCTTTGCTTTGAGATGGATATAACCTCTTTAATCTTTATAAAAGATTCTTGTGAGTCTCGGCTATATTCATAGCGAAGATCTTCCCATGTACTTTAGGTAGTAAGGGACTTTTGGATCTTTTCTCTTTAACTTCAAAAGGTGCTTTCCCTATAGAAGTATGTACAATGTCATTGTACGCATACTCTATAAGAGGTAGATTTTTCTCTCATTGAGAACGTTGATCTACTTCCATGACATAGGCTTTTAGTAGATCAAGAATCTTTAGATTGGTTATTTCACTTTGGCCATCCGTTTGTGGATAATAGGCCGTGTCATAAAATCTAATATCTAACCAACCCAAATGATTTTCTCATATTAAATTGATCACTTAATGTGGGAGAATAAACGGGAACAAGTGTTAAGATATAGATATGTGTTTATAGATCTATCTCAACACGGGGCCAATAGTAAAGGGGCCCAAATGGGAGATGGTCTATCAAGAGCAAGGCTAACCAATGGAGCATAAGACCTTAGGTTTAGCTTCATTGAAGACCTCCAATAATGTGTGTAAAAGTCCTTTGACCTTAGGTAAGCTAGGGCTGAGCTTGAGGTGGGAACCCGGCCCAAACTCAAGGTGCTTGTCATGCTTGAGGTGCTTGTCCTACTTCAAGTGCTTAGTCATGCTCGATGACTAAGGGGCTTTCTCATCCAAAAACAAAAAGATCCCTACAAGGAGGGGGGCGAGCCTACAAGGGGGGGGGGGGATGAGAGAGAACACACACACACACAAGGGAAGCCCCAGCTTGAAGAGGCAGCAAGGACACTTGTCAAGTTCCTCCTCATGTTGCCCTCATGGTGTGCCTGAAACCTATTGGTTGGCCACCCAAGGGGTCCAATGATAATAAAGGATATTTAATTAATTGATTTTGCATTTATCAAGTCCTCTCTCTCAAAGGGGAAAGGGGGACACTTGTCCCAAGGCTATCCTTGTTGCTTGTAATGGCTCCTGCTTGTGATTGGCTAGGCCTGGAGGGGTCCAATGAGCTTCAAGCATGAGCTACAAGGGGGGTCGACCCAAGCAATCTAGGGGGGTGCTTAGGGGGTATACTCACCCACACACACTCACAAACACTCTCATTGTGTACTATGCAAAGTGCAAGAGCTCCCTCTCTTTCTCCAAGCAAGTAGAGGTTGAGAGCCTACACCAACACTCTTGGCTATGGAGTGCAAATCCATCCAAGAGCCATGCTTCAATGCTTGAGCTTGCATTCTATTTCTTCTTCATTACTATGCTATTATGTATGCTAGCACAAGAGTTATGATAAGTGAGGAACTAGCTCTTTCTCTTATAAAATGTTTCTTCTTCCTCTTCCCTACCCTCATTCCCTGCTAGCTCTCTCCACCTTCGAAGGTGTTTGAGGTCTTGGGACTCAGGCTTGGTATAGTTAAAGCTTTCTTCAAGTTTAGGTTATGCTATGATGGTGATGCATGAAGCTTTCCATCTTCATTGCTTCACCTAGGTCACAAGGAACACAAAGAATGTATTGTAACAATTCTCTCTTTATGGGAGAAATCATAATACAAATGCCTATTGGAGGGGGGACCGGCTCCACATAAATCCGGTCCTCAACTGTTGTCATGTTCTCTAAATTCTCTCTCTTGCAAAAGTATTATCTATGCCAAGTTAACTAATTGCTATGATTATGTTGCTATCTTCAATTATGTCAACCCGCTATGCTCACAAAATCATTTCTAGAAAGTACTCTCATTAAATTCCGCTACTCTCAAATTGAATAGGAAAATTCCATTACATTGGTATCAGAGCATTTGGTTTCTCTTTTCTTGCTTAAGAAGAGAGGTCCTTAAGTAGCCTATAAATGGTTGATGTTGTTAATTATAATAGACTAAGTGGAACTGGGATCTAATATCGGTTTTGTTAAGCCCACTATGTGGGGGATGGTGCACACCTCGGGAGAGTTGGACTTAATAATGGAGTCTTTTTAGACTTTCCTACGGCTTTACCATTATTGAGCCATAAGAAGTCCGAAAGGAGCTAGCCCTTGGCAACTCTGCTATGTTAGACCTACTCCTCTACTCTCTATAATTAACCACTTTGAGCCGTGGGTGTAGATACTTAAGAGCCGATTTTCAAAGGCTAAGAGGAGTGGCAACTAAGGTTTTGTATTGCCAAAGCATACACTAAGTATAAACATAAATTTTGTTAACATGGCTGACAATAATCAAGAGAGTAGAATGAACATTGATAGCTTTGATTTTTCACATGAAGGTGCTAATGATGATGCTCCCATGTTTGTGAATTATCTCGTCACTAGGTTGCAACAAGCTATGGGCACCCCTGCTTTGCAAGGCGAAGTTACTCAACAACTTCGTGCTTATGGGATTTCCCTTCCTTTCCCAGAGGAGAGAGAGCTTAGGAGGCCTCTTGAAGAGACCCCCAAAAGAAGACTCTCTCCCATTCGAGAGGAGGAATCCAAAGAGAAAGAAAGCAATGACAGGCTAAGTTCTTCTGAAGATGTGGCTCCACGAAGACGGCAGTCTAGACGATCGCCTACTCCTCCCAAGAGGAAAAGAGCAACCCATAGTCCTTCTCCTCATCACTCTGAAAGGCAAGAGAGGAAACAAAGGAAGAAAAGGGCTAGGAAGAGGTCACCCTCTTCTCCTTCTTCTACACCTTCCTCCTCTTCCGATGAAAGTTATGGCTATTCTCCTAGATAATACAAGAGTGGAGGACATCGCAAATCATTTCCTGCATGGCGAAGGTCACAAAAGCTAAAGAAGTTCAAGGAGGGAGGAAAGAGTATCTCTTTTCTCACCTATGATGGCACCTTTGGTGCTACCGACAAAGTGTTGGCCTTCATCCAGCAATTTGATGCGGCCTTTGGGGACGAGGGCTTCACAGAGTCCTCCAAGCTACGCCATGTAGCTATGCACTTCCAAAAATCAGCTCGTCAATGGTGGGCTAGCCTTCGTGGCAATGGAGAAGCCCCAAAGACATGGAAAACTCTACGAGTTTCCATCATGAAGCAATTTCTTCCAAGTGATACTAAAGATAAAGTTCTTACCGAATGGCGCGGCTTGAAGCTTCTCTCTCATGAGTCTATCAACAAGTATGTAGACAAGTTTTGGGATTTACATCTCAAAGCTAGTGTCTTTCAAAAGATAGACTTTTCCGAGCAAAGACAGCAATTCTGTGCGGGATTACCTGAAGAGATGGCCGAATACATCAACTCTCAACGGCCCGGTACTATTACCGAAGTAATCCACCACACCATGGTTGCTTCACGCATCAATTTCCATCAAGGGGCTAGACGTAATGTCAAGCCCATGGAAAACAAAGATAAAAATGATGCAAAGGGGAAATCCAATGCTCAAAATAATTCCCAAGGCACTTCCAACAACAACAATAACAACAACAACAATCGGTCCAAGGAGAAGGGAGTTTACAAACGTAAAAACAAACTCTCTCTTGAAGAGCTTGAAGCTTTTTGCAAGGACCATACGTGTTTCAAGTGTGGGGAGCAAGGACATGGCTATCGTTCTTGCCCCAAGAAGAATACTCGCAATGAGACTCCTAGGGCTTCCACCATCGAAGCTCCAAAAGAGGATGCTCATTGCAAAGGATCATCACTTTCCTATGCGTGGGGAAAGGTAAGAGAGCATGATGCCTTCATCTTGTTTGACCCAGGCTCTACTCTCAACTTCATATCAATAGAGTTGGCCACCAAGTTGGGCATTCAAGCTTTTGAGATGGGAGATATAGTAACAGCTGATGCAGCTTTCAAGGGACAACAAGCCTCCGTTACTCCCTTGATTGGGAAGTTGAGGCTTCATATCCAAAGCTATGTCGACAAAGAAGACTTCTTCATCTCTCCTCTCCAACATCAGGATGTTATCCTAGGGGCACCATGGTTTGATCGCATGGCTGCCAACATGAAGTTCCCTGAAAGGAGAATTTACTTCACCTACAGGGGAAAGAACATGTATATAGATGCTAGTGAGCGTGGTCGCACTATTCCACTTGTAAATCCTCTTTCTTTTGATAAATCAATGAAGCGCTCAGTTTCTGCATACATGATTTATGTCAAAGAGTCTCTAAAAGCTAATAATGTTTTATCAAATGAAAATGATAGGAATCAAGAAGAGTTAGACTTGTCTACTTTTCTAAAAGGATTCCAAGATGTGTTCATCGATGATATCCCTATGGACCTATCTCCAAAACGAGGGGATGATGACCATCGTATTAAGCTCCTTCCAGGAAGCTCACCGCCTAACAAACCTCCTCATCGAGTCTCACAAGCTCAACAAGAGGAGATTAAGAGGCAAGTACAGGAATTGGTAGACAAAGGGATGGTGAGGCCTAGTTCCTCTCCCTTTTGTTCTCCAGTCCTTTTAGTACAAAAGAAAGATGGTACATACCGTATGTGTGTGGACTATCGAGCACTAAACCATATCACTATCAAAAACAGATTTCCCGTGCCTTGGGTAGAAGATCTGTTTGATAAGCTACAAGGCTCTACCTACTTCAATAGGATTGACCTTAAGAGTGGCTATCATCAAATAAGGATAGTGGATGAAGATATCCTAAAGACCGCATTTCGCACAACATTTGGTCTTTATGAATATCTAGTCATGCCTTTTGGCTTGACTAATGCACCAGCTACTTTCAATCGTCTCATGGAAAAAAAATTTAGACCATATCGTAAATTCACTGGAGTGTTCTTTGATGATATCATCATCTACTCCAAGTCTTTGGAGGAACATAAGCAACATCTCCAAGTTATTTTTCAAGCCTTGAGGGAGAACAAACTTTTTCTCAACCAAAAGAAAAGTGAATTCTTCCTTCAAGAGATTCAATATCTAGGTCATATTATCTCTCACGATGGTATTCGTATGGATCCATCAAAGCTAGAGGTAATAAAATCATGGCCTAACCCAAGGAATCTACATGAGCTAAGAATATTTATTGGTATGTGTGCATACTATAGACGCTTCATAGCAAAATTCTCTCAAGTAGCAGGACCACTACACGACTTAACAAAGAAGAACGTTAAGTTTGTATGGACTGCTAAGGAGCAAAATGCTTTTGAAAAACTCAAAGAGAAGCTTACTTCCCAACCAGTCCTCATGCTTCCGGATCTCTCAAAGCCATTTAAGATCCAATGTGATGCTTGTGGTGATTGCCTTGGAGCGGTTTTGCTTCAAGAAGGGCATGCCATAGCATATGAGAGCCGAAGGCTCAATAGTGATGAACGAGTCTTGGGCATTTATGACAAAGAGCTTTTAGCTATTCTACATGCCCTAGACACATGGAAGCACTACCTATTGGGGACTCCATTTATCCTACGAACCGACCACCAAAGTCTCAAGTATTTCATGACGCAAACCAAGCTTTCCGACAAACAAATGAGGTGGGCAAATTTTCTTTCGCAATTTAATTTCCATATTGCTCACATAGCTGGTAAGCACAATCAAGTTGCCGATGCACTTTCACGACGACCAAAAGTTAATGCGGTGTCTATAGCTACTCACAATGATCTATCCTCTATGATAGATGAGTATACTATTGACCCTGACTTTAGAGACATAATGTTAGCCCTTGCTTTGGGGAAGAAAGAGGAACCATTCACCTTGCAGGATGGTTATCTTCTCCACGGAAATAGGCTATGTGTTACCCATTCCCTTCGTGAGAAGTTTATGTATGAATCCCATGCTCCTCCATATGCAGGGCATAGAGGTATTCAACCTACTCTCTGAGGAGTAGAGACGTATTTCTATTGGCCTACCATGAAAGTGGACATACAAGAGTATGTTTCAAAATGTGTAGTATACCAAAAGACCAAGTATGATAGAGGGAAGCAACCTGGATTACTCCAGCCATTGCCTATTCCAAATTCACCATGGGAGAGTATATCCATGGATTTCATCTTTGGATTACCCAAGTCTATCCATGGGAATACAAGAATATGAACAATAGTCGACAGGTTTAGCAAGCAAGCACATTTTATTCGTGTCAAAAAGACTATTAAGGCACATCAAATGGCAACTCTCTTCATATCTCAGATTTTCAAGCACCATGGATTACCCACATCCATCGTGTCAGATAGAGATCCTAGAATGACCAGTAATTTTTGGAAAGGTCTCTTTGAAAATCTAGGAACAAGATTGAATTTCTCTTCGGCCTATCACCCACAAACGGATGGCCAAAGTGAGATAGCCAATCTTACGATACTCGATCTACTCAAGACTTATGTTACCGAAGTAGATCAACGCTCACAATGGGAAAAGTATTTACCTCTAGTAGAGTATGCCTACAATAATACTGTCCATACTTCTACGGGGAAAGCACCTTTCGAGATCATAGAGGGAAGACCTAAAAGTCCCTTGCTACTCAAAGTACATGGGAAGATCTTCGCCGCCGATGAGTATAGCCGTGACCTACAAGAATCTTTTCAAAAGATTAGGGAGGCTATAGCCATCTCTCAACAAAGGCAAAAAGCTGCTGCTAATAAGCACAGAAGAGCCTTAATGTTCAAAGAAAATGATTGGGTCTTACTCAAGTTTCCTAAGGTTCGATTAAGGCAAACGACGGGCAAAAATCCTACGGGCCATCAAAAGTATTATGCTAAACTAGCAAAAAGATACTATGGTCCTTTCCAAATCTTGAAGCCCATCAATGAGACGGCTTATCAACTCAAGTTGCCCAACCATTGGCTTATACACAATGCTTTCATGTAAGCCTACTTAAGCCCTACAAAGGAGAGCCACCAACTGAACCAATTATTGAAGACCCTCCCGAAGTTGAAGACCAAGAAGAGGTGCTACAACCCGAAGCTATCCTTCGGCATGAAGACAAGGTACTACGACATGGTAAGATAATCCGACGGTATCTTATTAAGTTCAAAAATTATCCTTTTGAAGATGCTAGAGGGATGCAAGGAGTACAACTTAAGGATAGTATGAACCTTGTCAATGCTTACAATGCTACATTAGAGTAAGAAAATGTACAAATTTCTTTTAAATGGCTCATGTTTTTGTCTTATAAGACTAGTCCTCTTTTTAATTGTGCACAAATTTAACTAGTATGCATGCTTAGAATCATGTTTGTGATGACGACGTCTCTCAAACACCAAGTAGAATTTGTCACTCTACTTTGGGAGAATGAAATGGACTAAAGAGCAGACATGCTTGCGGAAGCTATGTCTACCAAGCACCAAATGGATTAGTCATCCATCTTGGAAAGATGTCGTAAGGTAAAAAAGGGATCCTCTACCCGCTACGTACGATTGACTAATGACTAAGGCTTTATCTCTTCTACCTCATAGTCGAGGACGACTATGATTTCAAGAGAGAGGTAATGTCATAAAATCTAATATCTAACCAACCCAAATGATTTTCTCATATTAAATTGATCACTTAATGTGGGAGAATAAACGGGAACAAGTGTTAAGATATAGATATGTGCTTATAGCTCTATCTCAACACGGGGCCAATAGTAAAGGGGCCCAAATGGGAGATGGTCTATCAAGAGCAAGGCTAACCAATGGAGCATAAGACCTTAGGGTTAGCTTCATTGAAGACCTCCAATAATGTGTGTAAAAGTCCTTTGACCTTAGGTAAGCTAGGGCTAAGCTTGAGGTGGGAACCTGGCCCAAACTCAAGGTGCTTGTCGTGCTTGAGGTGCTTGTCCTACTTCAAGTGCTTAGTCATGCTCGATGACTAAGGGGCTTTCTCATCCAAAAACAAAAAGATCCCTACAAGGAGGGGGGCGAGCCTACAAGGGGGGGGGGGGGGGGGGGGGGGGATGAGAGAGAACACACACACACACAAGGGAAGCCCCAGCTTGAAGAGGCAGCAAGGACACTTGTCAAGTTCCTCCTCATGTTGCCCTCATGGTGTGCCTGAAACCTATTGGTTGGCCACCCAAGGGGTCCAATGATAATAAAGGATATTTAATTAATTGATTTTGCATTTATCAAGTCCTCTCTCTCAAAGGGGAAAGGGGGACACTTGTCCCAAGGCTATCCTTGTTGCTTGTAAGGGCTCCTGCTTGTGATTGGCTAGGCCTGGAGGGGTCCAATGAGCTTCAAGCATGAGCTACAAGGGGGGTCGACCCAAGCAATCTAGGGGGGTGCTTAGGGGGTATACTCACCCACACACACTCACAAACACTCTCATTGTGTACTATGCAAAGTGCAAGAGCTCCCTCTCTTTCTCCAAGCAAGTAGAGGTTGAGAGCCTACACCAACACTCTTGGCTATGGAGTGCAAATCCATCCAAGAGCCATGCTTCAATGCTTGAGCTTGCATTCTATTTCTTCTTCATTACTATGCTATTATGTATGCTAGCACAAGAGTTATGATAAGTGAGGAACTAGCTCTTTCTCTTATAAAATGTTTCTTCTTCCTCTTCCCTACCCTCATTCCCTGCTAGCTCTCTCCACCTTCGAAGGTGTTTGAGGTCTTGGGACTCAGGCTTGGTATAGTTAAAGCTTTCTTCAAGTTTAGGTTATGCTATGATGGTGATGCATGAAGCTTTCCATCTTCATTGCTTCACCTAGGTCACAAGGAACACAAAGAATGTATTGTAACAATTCTCTCTTTATGGGAGAAATCATAATACAAATGCCTATTGGAGGGGGGACCGGCTCCACATAAATCCGGTCCTCAACTGTTGTCATGTTCTCTAAATTCTCTCTCTTGCAAAAGTATTATCTATGCCAAGTTAACTAATTGCTATGATTATGTTGCTATCTTCAATTATGTCAACCCGCTATGCTCACAAAATCATTTCTAGAAAGTACTCTCATTAAATTCCGCTACTCTCAAATTGAATAGGCAAATTCCATTACACGCCGAACGAGAAATGTAATCTACTTCCTAAATTCTCAAAGAGGCCATTCTAGAAATTACTGGTCATTCTAGGATCTTTGTCCGACACTATGGATGTTGGGAAGGCCATGATGCTTGGAAATTTGAGATCTGAAGAGGTTGCCATTTGATGTGCCTTAATAGTCTTTTTGACAGGCATAGAGTGTGTTTTCTTGTTAAGCCTGTCGATTGAAACAATCCAAGTTGCTTCCCTCAATCAAATTTCAACTTTTGGTATACCATAAATTTTGAAACATATTCTTGTATGTTCACTTTTCATGGTAGACCAACAGATATACATTTCTACTCCTTGAAGAGTAGATTATGGATTCCCTCTTTGCCCCGCATAAGGAGAAGTTTGGGATTCATATGACTTTCTTATTGTATGGGTGAGTAACACATAACCTATTGCCGTTTGGAAGATAACCATCCTTCAAGGTGAATGGTTCTTTTTTCTTCCCTAATGGAAAGGCTGTAATTACATTCTTAAAGTCTTGGTCAGTAGCATACGCATCTATCATAAAAAATAGATCATTGTGAGTTGCTATAGACACCACATTTACCCTTGGTCATTATGAAAGTGCATCGACCACTTGATTGTGCTTGCCAACAATGTCAGCAATATGAAATTTAAATTGCAAATAAGTCATGTAATGGGCTTGCTATTAGCGAGAATTTTTTTTATGAAGCATCTATAGTATGCACACATACCTATGAAGCTTCGTACATCCTGTAGATTCCTTGGATTAGTCCATCCTTTTATTATCTTTAACTTTGTTGGATCCATACGGGTGCCATCTTAGAGATAATGTGACCTAAATATTGAGTCTCTAGTAGGAAAAATTCACTTTTCTTTTGATTAATGAAAAGCTTATTTTCTCTCACAACTTGAAAGATTACCTGGAGGTGTCGCTTGTACTCCTCAAGAGTATTTTAATGGCCTGAAGATTTTCGTCCATCATGAGTTTGAATGCGTCTGGAGAATTTGTCATGCCAAAACTTGTAAATTATCAAATAGATCTTCTACCCGCGGCACGGGAAATCTATTTTTGATAGTCATCTTATTTAGTGCTCTATAGTTGACACACATGTGGTATGTGTCGTCTTTCTTTTTCACTAAAAGCAATGGTGAACAAAATGGAGAGGAGCTAGACCTCACCGTCCCTTTTCCACCAATTCATGCACTTGCCTCATGATCTCCTCTTGTTGAACTTGTGAAACTCGATAAGGAGGCTTGTTAGGCAGTGAGCTTCCTGGTAGGAGCTCTATTGCATGGTCATCATCCCTCATTTTAGAGGTAGCTCACTAGGGATGTCATCAATGAAAACATCTTGGGATCCATTAAGGAAATTAGACAAGTATAATTCCTCTTTATTCCCTTTATTGCAAGGATATGGTGTTCCCTAACTCATTAGCATCTATGTACATGCTCTCTTCTCTGTAGGTGAAGTAGATTCTCCTTCTAAGGGAACTTCATGTTGGAAGCCATGCGGTTAAACCATGGTGCCCCAACGATAATATTCTCATGTTTGAGAGGGGAGATGAACAAATCCTTTTTGTCCTCATAGCTTTGGACATGAAGCCTCAATTTTCCAATTAAGGGAGTAACTAAGATGTCTTGTCTCTTGATACATCCATCGGCATCTCCCATCTCGTGGGCTTGTATGCCTAGCTTGGTGGTCAACTCCGTGGATATAAAGTTGTGAGTTGAACCAGGGTCAAAACAAAATAAATTCATCATGCTCTTGCATCTTTCCCCAAGCATAGGAAAGGAGAAATCCTTGGCAATGAGCATCCTCTTTTGGAGCTTCAAACATAGAGGCTCTAGGAGTCTCATTGCTGGATATTCTCTTGGGGCAAGGACGATAACCATGGCCTTGCTCCCCACACTTAAAAATTTTGTGGTCCTTACAAAAAGCTTCTAGCTCTTTAGGAGAGAGTTTATATTTACCTTTGTAAACTCCCTTCTCCTTGGACCGATTGTTGTTGTTGTTGGAATAGCCTTGGTAAGAATTTTGGGCATTGGTTTTCCTCTTGGCATCACTTTTGCCTTTATTTTCCATGGGCTTGACATTCCGTCTAGCCCCTTGTTGGAAATTGATGCACGAAGCAACCATGGTTTGGTGGATTACTTCAGTGATAGAACTAGGCCGTTGAGAGTTAACATACTCGGCCATCTCTTTGGATAATCCCAAACAGAATTGTCGCTTTTGCTTGGCAAAGTCTATCTTTTGAAGACAATAGCCTTGAGATATAAATCCCAAAACTTGTCCACATATTTGTGGATAGACTCATGAGAGAGAAACTTCTAACTCCGCCATTCGGTAAGCACTTTGTCCTTTGCATCGTTTGCAAGGAATTGCTTCATGATGGGAACTCATAAAGTTTTCCATGTCTTTGGGGCTTCGCCATTGCCACAAAGGTTAGCCCACCATTGACAAGCCGATTTTTGGAAGTGTTAGGAATTGGATCTTGCTAGCTATGGTGGATGAAAGAGAAACATGGTGCAAGTGTGTGAGTGTGTGTAAGAAAGGTTATCACTCAAGTGAATTAGGTTCCAAGATAGATTAGCTTGGACTCATAAACACAATCTTGAGTATTGACTTAGCTTAGCACAAGCTCACCATAGACAAGCATGTATTGCAAAATGAGTTGTTGTTTATTGATTCAAGAAATGAGCTTTAAGTAGCTCTACAGCCTTGCTCCACAGTATGTGAGATAAATCCACTCTCCTCTCCTTGACTCGCACCTTAGGACAAAGCTCACACTTTACAATCCTCCCCTTGAGGTTTGGACTAAGACAAGATACTGAAGATGCATGATCCACACAGGATAACAAAATCCACATAGGATGGTGATATCCACACAGGATGGTAAAAATCCACACAAGAACAATCCACAAAGGATGGTGATGTCCACACAAGATGATAAGCTAGTATCCACATTGGAAAAAATTCATCCCCGACAAGTAGAGAGTCTGCATCTTCAAAATGGGTCTTCCCAAACGCTACCTTCGTCTTCATCCTTTTTGTCATCTACTATGTGAGCTGATCCTCTGTCAGGTCTCTTGCCTTGGTTGCTTCTACTGTTGCTTCTACTGTTGCTGCTTTCTCCACTGCTATTGCCTCCACTTGAGTAGCACCGAGAAGGAGGGTGTCCTTTCCTACCACATTTGTTGCAAGGTTTTTTTGTGTAGCAATCTTTCGCTGCATGTCCCATTCTTCCACATTCATAACACTTTCTTCCGTTTGTTGATGTTGATGGTGAATATCTTCCCATTGAATATGTTGCGATTAAAACTCCTCCTGATGGGGTAAGTGAACCTCTTTGCTTTCTTTCTTCTGCTTGTACTGAGTTGATGACATCTTGGAATGGTGGTGCTGGTTCCTTTTCTTCAAGAATTGTGACCTAAGTGGTCATAAGAAGGTGGAAGTGCACTTAAAAGTATGGCCACTTTGTCATCTTCTGGTACTTCAACTTGGATGTAAGTGAGCTGCGTGGCAATGCTCTTAAGCCTATTCACTAGGCTAGCAATGTCCTCCCCTTGAAGCATAGTAACTTTGTAAAGCTATCTTTTAAGACTAACTTTGCTTCTTTTGCCTCTAGCTCCAAAATTACTTTCTAGGACATGCCAGGCTTCATGTGCATGCTTACATTCATCTATGAAATGCACATAGTTATCATGCAAAGAAGTGATGATAATTCCCAATGCTTGTTCGTCTTTGGCCAAATTTTGTGCACTTGCTATGAGTGTAGATGCCCTAGTGTGCACTCCATTGGGTTCGGCTTGTTGCTGGAGGGCAGTGCTAATGACAGACCACAAACATTTTTTCATAAGGTAGCCTCTTAACTTAGTTTGCCAAGTGTGAAACCCCCCCCCCCCCCCCCCCCCATTGAATTTCTCTATTCCCTTGTCCCCCATTTGTGCCAATACAGGGGTCTTAGCTTAGGAGACTCTCCTAGCCAGTGTCTGCCTCTTTACACGAGCACAATCGATGATAGAAAATTTATTTGCAAAAGTTTTGTGCTTGGTTGCAAGATTTGAAATTTTACTATCTTCTTAATGAAATGTGAAGTACCTCTTCACTCAAGGTGAAGTCACCCTTCACATACACCTTTGAGTTGATTTATTGGATGTCAATGCATGGATGCTAGTGCAATGGGTACAATTGGGGGTCTTTCCAGTTGAAGAGACACTCTTCAAGTAAGTGTCTACCCAATCTTTGCAAATGGATACAAGGGTTTTGTGCTTACAATGTAGGCTTCAACAATCAATTGCAATCCTTTGAGTTTGCATATAACAACTCTAACTCAGTGAGAGTCAATAGTGAATCAAGTTGGCATGCAGTGCCTTTAATGAACATAAATCTTGTGAGCCGAAATGTTGACCACGGGAAGGAGCTCTTTGGAGCCTGTGCACAGAGTGGGAGCACCCCCTTGTGGGAAGGTAGGAGCTTTTGAAGCTCGGATGTCGTAAGGCAGGGCTGCCTGCGGGAATGCGCCCCTGTGAGGGGGTGAGCTTATAAAGTTGAAGGCTTTAAGGCTCTTGAAGCCAGCGCCGTGGGAAGGGGGGCCCAACAGGGTCGGGTAAGCTTGGCAAGGCAGAGGCAGGCGGGCATGAACGTCGGGAAATGGGCAGAAGCGTGGGCAGACGGGCAGCGCGCCGGGCAGTCAACAGAAAAAAACAGGCGCATGCGCGTGGGAAAGCCCTCTTGCGGACCCGCCAGGGCTGTAAAAGTCAAATTTGAATTGAACTTTCGGATCCACCCACTCCCCCCCACAATAGGCAGCGCTTTGACCTCAAGACCTCAAGCCGAGAATAGCTTTCCTATTTTGGGCTAGCCAACAAACCCACAAGCTTGGTTGTGGAAAAGCTCTGAAAAAGGAGATGTTAAGCTCAACTCAGCAGGCAGTTTCCCACACAAACTCACACACACACACACCTATTTTTAGGCAAGATTGGGGATAGCTTTAATGGAGTTCTCGGGCTCAGTTTGCAGAGCTTGAAGGCTCTATGGAGAGCTTGCGTCGAGTACTTTGAGGTGAGGTTAATGTTGTTAGGAAATTGCGAAAATGGAGAAATTAATTGGAGGTGAAAATCACTAGAAAATTGACACAAAAGTGACTTAGAAATGCAAAAAATGGATGCTAATCTTCTCCCTAATCAAGCCTATTTAGCCATGGAGGGTAGTGGCCTCTTGGGTGTGCCAAGGACATGTCCACACACAACTAGATTAAGGCCTAATTAGTGAGATGCAACTAGTCATGAAGAATGTTAATTGGCCGTGATAATGAAATGCTAATCCATCTAATGGAGATGCTAATGATTAACACACACTAATACATTAGCTAGCACACCATGGCTCTGATACCAAATGTTAGGATTTGGATCGTGCTAGCTATGGTGGATGAAAAAGAAACATGGTGCAAGTGTGTGAGTGTGTGTAAGAAAGGTTATCACTCAAGTGAATTAGGTTCCAAGATAGATTAGCTTGGACTCATAAACACAATCTTGAGTATTGACTTAGCTTAGCACAAGCTCACCATAGACAAGCATGTAGTGCAAAATGAGTTGTTGTTTATTGATTCAAGAAATGATAAGTATCTCTACAGCCTTACTCCAGAGTATGTGGGATAAATCCACTCTCCTCTCCTTGACTCACACCTTAGGACAAAGCTCACACTTTACAGGAAATGCATAGCTACATGGCGTAGCTTGGAGGACTCCGTGAAGTCCTCGTCTCCAAAGGCCGCATCAAATTGTTGGATGAAGGACAATACTTTGTCGGTAGCACCAAAGGTGCCATCATAGGTAAGGATACTCTTTCCTCCCTCTTTGACCTTCTTGAGCTTTTGGAACCTTCGCCATGTAGGGTAAGATTTGTGATGTCCTCCCCTCTTGTATTCTCTAGGAGAATAGCTATTGCTTTTGTCGAAACAGGATGAAGGTGAAGAAGAGGGACAAGGGTAGCCTCTTTTTACCCTTTTTTTCCTTTCTTTCCTCTCTTCCCTTTCGGAGTGATGAGGAGCAGGACTGTGGGTTGACCGTTTCCTCTTGGGAGGAGTTGGCGATCGTCTAGACTGTCGTCTTTGTGGAGCCACATCTTTAGAGGAACTTAGGGATTCGTTACTTTCTCGTTCTTTGGATTCCTCCTCTTGTATGGGAGAGAGTCTTATTTTGGGGGTCTCATCAAGAGGCATCATAAGCTCTCTTTCTTTCTCTCTCTCTCTCTCTCTCTCTCTCTCTCTCTCTCTCTCTCTCTTGGAGAGGAAAGGAAATCCCATAAGCATGAAGTTGTTAACTTCGGCTTGCAAAGAGGGGTTGCCCACAGCTTGTTGCAACCTAGTCACAAGATAATTAACAAACATGGGGGCATCATTAGCACCTTCATGTGCAAAATCAAAGTTGTCCATGTTCATTCTACTCTCTTGGTTATTGTCATCCATGTTAATGAAACTTGCTCAACAAAACCGATAATAGATCCCAGTTCCACTTACCCTAATATAATTAACAAAATCAACCATTAACAGGCTACTTAAGGACCTCTCTTCTTAAGCAAGAAAAGAGAAACCAATACCAATGTAATGGACATGGCCTATGAACTTTGAGATTAGCGAGGAATTAGGAAATTAGATAAGCACTTTTGTGAGATTACTTTGCGAGCATAGCGGGTGAACTTAATTTATGGTAGCAACATAAACATGCTACTTAGTTAACTTGGCATTAACAATACTTCTGCAAGAGAGAGAGTTTAGAGAACATGACAATAGTTGAGGACCGGATTCATAGGGAGCCAGTCTCCCCTCCAAAAATAGGCATTTGTGTTATAGTTTCTCCCATTAAGAGAGACTTGGTACAATACAATCTTTGTGTTCCTTGTAACCTAAGTGATGCAATGAAGATGGAAAGCTTCATGCATCACAAGCATAACATAAACTTTGTATAAAGCATTAACTATCCCAAGTCTCAGTCCCAAGGCTTCAAACACCTTCAAAGGTGAAGAGAGCTAGCAGGGAATGAGGGTAGGGAAGAGGAAGAAGAAACATTCCATCGGAGAAAGAAATAGTTCCTCACTTATCATCACTCTTCTTACTAGCATACATAATAGCATAGTAATGAAGATGGAGAAGATGGCAAGCTTAAGCATTGAAGTATGGCTCTTGGTTGGATTTGCATTCCATAGCCAAGAGTGTTGGGGTAGGCTCTCACTTCTCACAAGCTTGGAGAAGGAGGTGGAGTTCCTTTACTTTCACCAAGTGAGAATGAATCCACAAAATGAGAGTGAGTGTGTGTGTGTGTGTGTGTGTGTGTGTGTGTGTGTGTGTGTGTGTGTGTGTGTGTGTACCCCCCCCCCCCCCCCCCCCCCCCCAGCACACCCCTTGCTTGCTTGGGGCGAGTTCTACCTTTTTCTCATTCCTCAAGCTCATTGGACCCCTTTCCCCCTAGCCAATCACATGCAACATCCATTTCAAGTACATGGATAGTCTTTGGACAAGTGTCCTCCTTAGCCCTTAGAGAGAGAGAGCTTGAAAATATCTAGATATTTGTTGGATGGAACTAGAAGCTCATTGGACCCTTCTTTAGCCCAATCAATAGCATTCAAGCACACCATGTGGCTAAGCATAGGGAGAGTCCCCGACATGTGTCCCATGTGCCCCTTTAGAAAAGGGGTGCCCTTTGGGTGAGTGGGAGGTTAAGTCAAAGATTCCGCTAACTTTGGGGCTTTCCCCCTCCTTTGTAGGGTCTCTTTTTGACTCAAGTACCTTACCTCCCATGCAAGGGAAGCTTCTCAAGCACCTTCCTCATTAAGCATGACAAGCACCTCAAGAACCTTAGTCATCAAGCACGACAAGCACCTTAGTCATCAATCACCTCAAGCTTAGGTCGGGTTCCCACCTCAAGCTCAGCCCTAGCTTGCCTAAGGTCAAAGGACTCTTAACACTAACCATTGGAGGTCTTTAATGAAGCTAACCCTAAGGTCTTGTAAGCTCCATTAGATGCACGTTGATCTTTGATAGACTACCTCCTTTTGAACCCCCTATTGAGATGTAATCATCTCTCCTCTTAGTCCCCTGCTTGCTGAGGTAAGTCTAGAAGCAATTATTGCACATTTCTCTTTGATAGACCATCTCCTTTTGGACCCCTATTGAGATGCAACCATCTCTCCTTTTGGACCCCTGCTGAGATAGGTCTAGAAGCACATGTCTCTATTCTAACTCTTGTTCTCGTTTATTCTCCACATTAAATGATCACTTTAATATGAGAAAATCATTTGGGTTAGCTAGATATTAGATTTTATGACAGAATATCCATTACATGTATCCCAAGCATCCCAATTTTGATCCTTCTCATTATGTGGAAGGAATTCCTTGCAAAATGCAGACTCGGAAGATGCCTAAATGGTTGGCTTATGAGGCTCCTTGAGACTATGCACCATTTGTATGCCTTCCCTCCTTTAAGAGAGAGACTTATTTCTACTCATTTCTCATCTTTTGTAGTATACATGATCTTCAGGATATCAATCTGCTTATGGAGAAAGGTATTCAGGGAATCCTTATTCCTCTCATGCTCTTCCCCCTTGTAGACTTACGACGTGATGTTGTTGAGCTTATTGCCAGCATCAGTGGAAGATGAGGGAGGTATGTTGTCATGTGACGCATCACTAGCAGGCGGAACTCTTTGAACTGCTTGACCGCCAAAAGAAGCTAGAACTCCTTGAGGTGGTGTTGTTGCATCATAGATGCTATATTATTCATGAAATGATTAAGCAATGTAGCTAAACATAAACATTAGCACTAAGGTGTGTAAAAGTATGCTCTAGCGTGCTTTGCCTAAAGAAGATAGAATTCGTGTTGATCAACCAAATCTTGATCACTTGCCAATGGCCGCTCTTCTTTTAAGTTTTTCATAGAAACATCCTTAGGTTGTTGAGCTAGTTGGTGAGCGGGTACATCATGCTCAAAATCAAATGCATGGCCTTTAAGAAGATTTGTGTTGCACCATATATGTTAAAATCGCTAAAGAAAAATATTTTGCACAATCTGACAAATGATGTCCTTGACAGAGTGTCATATGTCTTTTTGAGACCGTAGTAAAACCCCTTCTTTGTGAGACCGTAGTAAAACGCCTTCTTGCATGAAATTTTTGAATCCATCGTACGTGAATGCCTTGCATGCCCCTTCATAGGCTATAGCTGCAACCAATTGCACACTTGGATGTAAAATGCAATAATTAGCAACACCTAATTAGTTTGCATAGGCCGCATGCACCTCCTTAGTGTCGTTAAAATTCAAAAATTCCTTTGGATGTTTATAAGATGTAGACCTTATATTGATGGGATTCTCTTAATGGAGAAAGAGAATATCTTCAGACTTGGGATTTAACTTTGTTTCAATCCTCAATTTTCCCACTACAAATGCGGTATAGCAAAGATCTCGAAAATGAAAGAAAGAGAGAAATCGAGCCAAAAAATACACCATTTTATAAAACTTCAAATGAATGAAAACTTTGGTAAATCATTTGCATCCATGGAAATGCAAGATCAACGTAGAATGGAAAACCTTGTTATCCCCTTCAAACCAAATAGACCAAACAAAGTTTTGTCTATGCCTTTCCCCCGAGTTCACTAACTTGGTTAACCCTTTCAAAGCAAATAGACCAAACAAAGTTATTCTCTACGCCTTTCTCGAGCAAAAAACTTGTACAAAGTTGAAGCTCGAGTTCAATACACGAATTTTTGTCTTCTCTCCAATCCATCCAAAATAAGTATAAACTTTGTGTAAACTTTGTCTTGCCTATTGTGTGGATGTGAAGTGGCCGTAGCGCACTTTCAACCCGCACGGTCTCTGTGTATTGACCCTTGTTCTGACACCAAAAGAAGCAGCTGAAAACTTGAAATTTCACTAGAATTGGATGCATTGGCCAATTAGATAGCAATTAGCAAAATCAGTACTATATTGTCATTGATGAGAAGACCACATAATTGCTTCACAAATTGACGAAGGGCGATATTGGATATCAGAGCTCAACACAAGAGACACCTGTAAGAGATAGGGCAGCAGCATAACACTTTACTACGTCCCCTCATTGCCACATGAGGAAGTCAACTAAGACAGCATTTTCGAGATGTACTCTGAGACATAAGAGGCTTGCAGTGAGGACCATAACACCCCATTGAATAGAGCTCCATCCAATCCTCATGTACTTCCCTACAACACTTCATACCATTGTGTCCGCCGTATATTACGTGTCTATATATCACACACGTCCATCCACATTCTCTATTATAGGCACAACACAATGAACATTCTTTTCTTGCTTGTGTTGACATTTGGATGACGCCACATTTACACGACTTTTGTCAGCATCTCTCTCTCTCTCTCTCTCTCTCTCTCTCTCTCTCTCTCTCTCTCTCATAAAATAAGAGCAAAATTATGAAGTGCAAGCACCTGTGCAAGTAGATGCTAGGGTGCATTTTGGGGTAGTGAAAATCAGAAAAAGACCTTTTACAGACCTTTCCCCGTAAAAAGTGCGACCCCATGGTGACCGGCGGGGAGCCGGGAGTCATGGCGGGGGCAGTTTTTACGGAGGGAAGGGTCAGTAAAAGACCTTTCCCGGCCGTCAAGGTCTAGGGGAGGGGAGCCAAGCACTGGACTCTGCCGACAAGCACGCACAGTCCTGCAGCACAAGTACAGGCAGCGATTTTCCGCATGTTGAGGTGTCGCACAATGATTGCCAATCACTGTCATGCATAGTACATGCTCTGACTTGACAGCGCTGGGCATTTATCACTATCTGTAATTGTTACTAGATGAGCGGCCGAGATCCCTTGTCCCGCGACCCTTGACCTTGACGGGGTAGGAAATGGTCATTTACTGACCATTCCCTATAATATTGATGACCACATGGCGACCCGCAGAGGCCTGGAGCCATGGTGTAGTTCCGACTCTCAAGGTTCAGGGGAGCTGGGCAAAACACTCGTCTCTGACCAAGTACAGCCCTGCAGCGCCAGTTACAGTCATGCAGCCCTGCAGCACAACTACAGTCAGTTGAGGTGTCGTACAATCCTGCAGCTGACTAGTGGTAAAAATTATCTCTTGCTTCCGCTGACTCTAAAACGCATGCTTTCAGATGCACCATTCCTGGCAACATGTCTAAAGTGCCTCGCTTAAAAACAGAAAAGCCAAACCCACAACAGCCCCTCATAAAACAAAGTGAACTTGGAAACTGCACTGCAAGCCATCATGCCATGACTGTGGCCTATACAAAATAAATGTACAAACCACTCGCCAAATTCTACAACAAATGAGGAGAAACGGATAAGTTATTTCATAGACTTTGTTGCGTAAAGGGAGTAAGGGATACAAGCGGGATATGTACTGCTTACTAGGAGCCGAGCAAGCACCAGTATCCACATTAAAATGCATATCCAACCGCAACAGAAACAACGGTTCAATCTCAACGATCATTGCCCAAGTGAAGACCAGAAAATTATTTTTGAGAATACATTGCTTGGATAATATTCAACCCAAATCATCATTCCGCATGGGCTGTAACAAACAGTACATTTACCAATTTACCTTTCTTTCATGACCGAGACAACCAAAAAGAAAAGTCACAATGCAAATGAAGCAAACCTTACTCGTGCTTGTTTTGCTTTATGAAGGAGGTGAAAGTGGAATGTGACATAATAACTGTTCTCAATTGCTCATGCCAATGGCCACTGGCATGACTAGTTCTCTGAGATTGATGCAACTTTGGTATACACTTATTTGGCCAAGACAATTTCAACCCAAAAGCAAGCATGCCTATACATACTCCTAAACAATCTGGTAAAAAAATCAGAAAATGAAAAACAAACCAGAAAACTCAATGTGCATTGAGTTAACCCATTTAACCATCCTGCAAATTAATAGCAGACGCACGTTCAAAATTCCCTGTGTGATCTTTTAACACAACATAATCTACGCAGTATCTTATCGCACAGAAAAGGCATTTATTTGAATGGCCGCCGACTCACATGGAATAACTCTTTCAAGAATGACATGCTGACAGGCAGCATAAATATTTGCAGGATTCAAGCAAAATCCGCCTGCACATGTGTAGTCCTCAGTTACATGCATCAGAAAATTGTTAAGGCCCTTTTTATGAGAAGACAATTTTCCGAGCCTTTGCAGAAGCAAAATCCCTAAAGTCGTCCTATGCTGTCCCCATTTTTAATGATGTGCCTTGGCAGCTGCCTTCTGCTCAGCCTTTGCTGCGACCTGAAAATCACACAAAGGTGTTGAATTCTCCTAGAAACGTGAGAGAGGAAAAACTTTCAGAACTAAAGGCACCTCACCTTCAAATATTTCAATTTGAAGGTGCCATACGTAAAACCTAGCAAGAGTGCTGATACCCTGCACACCTGTTTTTTCCAATTCAAAAGATTGTTAAAGCCTCGCCACAATGCAGGTATATAACAGTATGTGTATCTTCCCAGCACATCAAGGTAGGTAGGCATATTAGAAACTAAATGTTAAATGAGTATGATGCATCATCGCCCTTGGATAGGATAAGGTACGCAGTGAATTAAAAAATACAAAACTTATTTTATCCCTGGCATCGTTGATCAAAGGTAAAAATGTTTGCATAAACTACACACACACACAGAAGATATTTTGCGTTAGCCTACAATTTAAGGAAGAACTTGAAAACATAAAATGATGACTCTGCTGCCACACCATTTTTAGTTTTAAAAAATGTGATGTGAGAAGCGAACCAATCAATAGAATCTGTACGGTACATACCGTCCTAGAAGATACTTTTAAAGACAGAGATAACAATGTACTATTCTCCATCCCACTCAATTCAAGATTTTAAACAATGGGGAAGCTCAACTGCCTCTCTCTGCCCTTTGTGGCAAGAAATGTAACTACTATATCCTGAGCAAGCTAAGCAAAAAGTCAAAATTATGTCATTTGAATCTATTTGGTGAACAAGACTTGGGAAAATTTGAAGATAAAATCAAAATCAAATAAGGACTAGATCAGCTGTACAAGCTAATACAAGCTCAAAAACAGTAAATAAATAGCCATCATAAGCTGAAAACTAGAACAGGGTGTCACCTTTAGGCTTTCCACCTTAGCCTAAATTTCTCAACAGAGTTTATCGCCTTTACACTCACAAAAATATCAAGCAGAGCCACTCCTACAACCTAGCAGCCTTGTTCTCCTCTGACATACACAAAGCCCAAGCTTCTCTGGAAAAACACGGTATGTCACATGCACAAGGCTAAGCGTCCCACGTGGAAATGCTACATCAACTTCCACAGCCTCTCTCCCTCACTAATATTTTCTGGCCACCATTTGTAAGGAGCTCTCCCTAGCATTGTTGTAATTCATCGCCCTCCATCCTCATACCTGGGAATTTAGGCTGACTGCCCCTCTCTCCCAGATCTGTGTTTTATGCCTTCAAGCATTCCCAGCGCATCATTGGCAACCCATTATGTCACATGCACATCTAACCCTATGTGTATGTGGACATCCGACAAGCTAACTCCTAATTCTAGGGTTTAGGACAGCCTAGGAAGACTTTTGGCCCCCTTGTGAGTCTGTACGCAAGACCTACAAGTCGACGCATTCTAGCGTAGTTGCATACCCTCTCATTGCAGATGAGCACAACAAGTGTCAGCCAGGCACTGGGAAGTGTTCCTGTCACAAACCATTGACGTGCCAAGTCACTGAAGACCCGACTGGGTTAGGGCTCCCCGAGCCTAACTCTGGCCATCCTGCAGATCCCAACCGAGGGGCATAAACCCTAGAAGCAACAGAAGAAGAAGTTATCACCTGTAACAGACTTGGACACTCCCAAGTCGTGAATCTACCGCGACACCACAAAAGATCCCTTCAAAAAAGTTCACAGTTCACAATTGATTTGACACTGGCCCGGCGGTGTTCCGTGCCTCGAGATATTGGCCCCAAAGACTGGCGCCCCTTTCGGTATTTCTTTTTCTATTAATCTGCAACTCAAGGTACAAGTAAGCCACTCTCAGGCTCTGCGTCCAGATGCTCTCAGAAGTGAGAGCCCAGAGACTAATTTAAAGGGGTTACAAGGGATGCTAAAAGCATAGCCCAAAAGCTTTTAAAAATTGTTCATAAAAACTACCTCTAACAATAGGCTTATGAAAATAAAGAAAAAAGCTCTCTCTTCTCTCTTGCAACTTGCGTTCAATAAAGCAACTCAATAGCGTAAGATTTTCATCAGCCTTTGCGTAGCCAAAAGAAAACTCTCTCGCAGCGTAGACAAAAATCGGCCACGCTATGCTTTTCAGTACGCTACTGCCCGGTCAGCTTTCCGTGATCAGCGCCAGATGTTGCGGGCCTATTCATACGCAGCAGCCACGCCATCATTCAACAAGCCAGGGCGGGTGTGTGTATACCGGGCAGCCACGTCATAGAATTGTGACATACCCCCCTCTTGAAAGCATTGTAATCGCCCTCGATTACGCCTGCAAAACAAAAAGAGGCCATAAACTGTCTTAGTAGACACTAACTGTTAGTACCGACGCACTAGGAACACACATCTAGCACATGTACCAATTGACAGTCACATCACATGACAATTCACATTGAACATTCATTCGGATCTTAGACCATGACTTATCGGCAATGCAATTAGCAATCGCATCTAGATCCACTCAGGATCTCATAGATGCCCAATTGACTAACCCCTATTGCAACCATGTCTATTCGAGATCATTCACACCAAAATGCTGCAGTCATTTCGTCTATCACTTCCTGCAGTTAAACAAGTCAAGAACAAATTAGTTTCATATTATCCGGAATTCCATTTCATAAAGTCATACAGCAGAATACTGTCAGCTCTCAGTATCCCTAAAGCTCAAAGAGACATCAGTGACTCTAGTTTTCAAAAATCAAGGCATCTCTTGACAAAGGAGGAGCCCCTCTTGTGCAACCCACTGCACCAGATCCCCGGCCAAGCTGAATTCGGGGTTCCATTTGGAGTAGACTATGCTAAACCAAAAGCTTCAAGGTAAAGGTTCACAATCTGAGGAGTATCTGCTAGGTCCTCCTCCTCTATCCAATTCGCATCCAATGCAAGATAGTTCTTAAATTTAACCAAGAACCGCCTTCTTACTTTACCCTTATTCTTTCTGTCCTTATGTGCCAAAATCTGTTCAGGAACAAGGATCTCCTCGTTTTCTTCCACTTCGGGTTGCTCATCGGGCTCCTCATCTTCGGGCACATCACCTTTAAAAGGTTTCTGTAACAGACTTGGACACTCCAAGCCAAGAACCAATCACGACAGCACCAAATAACCACTTCAAAACAATTCACATATCACAATAGATTTGCACTAGCCCGGTAGAGTTCCGTGCCTAGAGATATTGGCCCCAAAGACTGGTGCCCCTTTCGGCATTTCTTTATGTATTAATCAATGTCAAAGTACAAGAGAGCCGGTAGGGTTTCACTCTCAAACTCTGCGTCCAGATGCTCTGCAGAGTGAGCCCAAATCGCTAATTTAAAGTTTACAAGGGATGCCAAAAGCAAAGCCCCAAAAGCTTGAGAATCAAAAGCAAAATCTCCCTCTCTCAAGCTCTCTTGAGCACTTTTCAAAAATAAAGCAAAATCTCTCTCTTTCTCCCTCTCACATAATTTGCGTGGAGGAAATAAAGCAAACTGCCATCGCTCAGCAGCTAAAAATCCGCCGTAAAATCTGGAATTTCCGTACTGCTGCCACGTGGCATTTCTACCGCCCGAATTAGGGTTTCAATCAGTAGTTAGGGTTAGGGTTTCCAAAATTAAGGTTTCTGCATATTAGGGTTTTTGGCAGAAATTAGGGTTTACAAGTTTTAGGGTTTTTGCTCTCAGTAGCCACGTCATCACTTTGTGACATACCCCTCTCTTGAAAGCATTATAATCGCCCTCGATACACCTGCAAAACAGACAGAGGCCATAAACCGTCTTAGTAGATACTAACTGTTAGTACCTACGTACTAGGAACACACATCTAGCACATGTACCCATCGACAATCACATCACAGGACATCACTAGACATCACAAGACATCACATGATATTCAACAGTCATTCGGATCTTAAACCATGATTTATCGGCAATGTAGCTAGCAATCGCATCTAGATCCAATCGCGACCTCATCGATGTCTGATTGACTAACCCCTATTGCAACCATGTCTATTCGAGATCAATCAGACCAAAATGCTGCAATCATTTCGTCTATCAGTTCCTGCACTTAAAAGAAGTCAAGAACAAATCGGTATCATAATCAAGAATTCCATTTCATAAAATCATATAGCAGAATATTGTCAGCTTTCAGTCCCTGAAGCTCAAAGAGACTTCAGTGATTCTAGTATCTAAATCAAGGCATATGTTGACAAAGGAGCGGAGTGACTCCCCTCTTGTGCATCCCACTGCACCAGATCTCCGGCCAAGCTGAATTATGGGTTCCATTTGGAGTAGACTATGCTAAACCAAAAGCATCGAGGTAAAGTTTCACAATCTAGGGAGTATCTGCTAGGTCCTCCTCCTCCATCCACTTCGCATCCAATGCAGGATAGTTCTTGAACTTAACCAAGAACCGCCTTAGGACTTTACCTTTATTCTTCGTATCCTTATGTGCCAAAATCTGTTCAGGAACAAGGATCTCCTCGTTTTCTTCCACTTCGGGTTGCTCATCAGGCTCCCTATCATCAGGCACATCACCTTTAAAAGGTTTCAAGAGACTCACATGAAATGCATTGTGAATCCTCCAAGTATCATGCAGTTTCAGTCGGAAGGAGACATCATTTATCTTTTCAGTGATCTAGAAAGGTCCGTAGTATCGCATACTAAGCTTTGGAAAAAGCCTTTCCTTTCCCTTTTTTTTCTCAGGCGTGCCTTCTTAAAACGTAAGAGCACCCAATCATCCTCCTTCAATTTCAAGTCACGACGATGGCGATCCGCTGTCTTTTTCTGTCGTTCTTGAGACTTCTACAAAGTCTCGCGAACCTTGGCAAAAGCAGTATCTAAGTCTCGCGTATATTCATCCGCTTCAAAAATCTTATCTTTCGTGCTTAGGAAGGGTGGAACCTTCGCAGCACCTTCAACAATCTCAAATGGCGCCTTCCCTGTCGAAGAGTGTATCGTGTTATTGTAGGCAAATTCCACCAAAGGTAGGTACTTTTCCCATTGAGTCTTCTGATCTGAGATATAAGACTTCAATAAATCTAGAACCGCTGAATTTGCAATCTCAAATTGCCCATCAGTCTGCGGGTGGAACGATGACGAGAACTGCAATCACGTGCCAATGTTCTCCCAAATTGTCTTCCAAAACAAACTCGTAAATTGGGGGTCTCTGTCAGAGACAATCGTCTCAGGCATGCCATGTAATCTGAAAATCTGGGCCACAAACAATCTCGCTAAGTGATCCGGCTTGACTATTTTCTTCACTGGAATGAAATGAGTCTGTTTGCTAAATCTGTCAATAACAGTCAAGATACTATCGTGACCACTCTGTGTTCTCGGGAGATCAAAAATGCAATCCATTGCAATACTTTCCCAGGGGCGGGTGGGTATGGGTAAAGGCTGTAATAATCCATGTGCTTTATGCCTGTCAAACTTGACCTTCTGACATACTAAGCAACTACAAACTCTTCCACATCCTTTTTGAGTCTCGGCCAAAAGAAGTATCTCTCTACCCCTTTCATGGTGGTAGCAATGCCGCGGTGACCCATAAAAGGAGGACAGTGGCATTCAATCATAACCTTTTCCCTGTGTAACGCACAACATGGTTTTTCTCATCAAGTAGCCTTCCCGAATGGAGTATCCTGCTACTGTCTCCCCATCCCGTATCCGTGTGTAAATATCTGCACAATCTGTATCTGTGGCATACTGGTCGACCATATCCTTGAAGCTCCTATGATGTATCGCAGAAATAGCCAGAACCAACGGCTTCCGAGACAAAGCATCTCCCACCACATTCTTCTATCCCTGCACATGGACAATCTGCAAGTGAAACTGTGACAAGATGTTCGCCCACCGCATCTGCTTTTCCGAAAGCTGCTTCTGTGACAAGAAGTAGCGTAAACTCTGATGGTCTGTAAAGACAGTAAAATCTGCTCCGAGTAGGTAATGCCGCCACGGAGTAAGAGCTGGATAACCGCCAAAAGCTCTTTCTCATAAATCTGTGCTGTCATCTCTGGCCTTGAGAACAATCGGCTCTCGTAAGCAATGACATGGCCTTCTTGCATTACGACCGCACCCAGACTACGACCACAAGCATCACAATATACTTCAAATGACTTCTGCAAGTCCGGCAAAGTCAAAACTGGTCCTGTAGTCAATTTCTCTTTCAATGTCTGAAAGGCAGTCACCTCTGTGGATCCCCACGAGAAAGGGACTCCTTTCTGTGTCAAGATATGCAAAGGGGAAGCAACCTCTGCAAACTTTCGAATGAACCACCTATAGTACGAACACAATCCCAAGAAGCTTCTAACTTCATGGACATTCTTCAAATCGGGCCAATCACGGATAGTCTCTATCTTGGCCGGATCCATTTGCACTTTTGTTGCTGAGACTGTGTCCCAAAAAGTGTATCTCTGGTAGGAAAAATTCACTTTTCTTTGCATTAATCACTAACTTGTGATCTTGTAATGCCTGAAATATCTGAAGCAGATGATCTCTGTGTTTTGTCTCATTCTTGGAGAGAACAATGATGTCGTCAAAGAAAGTGCCAACAAATAGCCTGTACTTCCATGGTGTTGGGATCAGTACCCATGCAATCTGGAACCAGTCCTGTTTTCATCTTACCTTTTCTACCACGTTCCTCAGGTGCTATCGAACTCTCAGGCCTTTCGTCATCCTTGTCGTTCTGTTCTTTCTGTGCCTTTTTAGGGAACTTCGCGGAGATATGCCCAGTTTCCCCGCATCTAAAGCACTTCCCCTCCTTGATGTAGCGAGCTCTCTCCTGAGGAGTGAGTTCGGGTCGTGCATCCTTCTCTTTCTTTTCTGGATTGCTCTTCCTCTTTCTACTTTCATTTGTCGAAATCTGTTCGGCTCTTTGCGTCATGATCTCATCTGTGGGGTAGGTCAAACTGCCTGAGTGAATGGCAAAACCCCGTTTCGCATGACTCATCAACTCCTGAATGGAAGCTGACTTTTATTCTAAGCATTGATCTCGGATCTCTGTAGGAAGACCCAAGGTAAACCGCTCAATCTGTTCCTTGAACGAGATCTTCTTAAATGAAGAGGCGGGTAGAAAAGAGCTTCAGAGTCTCTCGCAATAAGCGTCCGCTATATCCTTCTTGGTCATCCGTAGATAGTTTCAAGCAGTTCGTATGTCGCGTTCATACTCTCGAGTCAGCCAAGAAGAAATAAAAAGCCTCTTGAATTTCAACCATTTAATTGGCACTGTCTTGTTTAATAGAAGCGTGGACCACCAAGTTCGAGCATTCCCCTTACAGAAAGAGGCAACTCTCCGAATCTTAGAGTGCTCTGAGTAACGCCCTCCAGCGAAAGCAATGTCAAACTGTTGTACAAAAGACAAAGCCTTCGAAGCATCTCTATAACCAGAATACGTGTCAAATTTAATTGACTGTCCACCTTCCTTAAACTCTCGGACTTTCTTGCTTTTGTCTTCCAGAAAGTCATACTCGTTGGCTTTATGAAAATTCTTCTTCTTCGCGTAAAAGTTGTCATCATCAAAGTTCGAACTAGACGAGTCCTTTTTAGAATTGTCAACCATGGTGCGAGATTCAGACTTCTTTGCCTTTTTCTTGCCCTTTCCGAAGCTTTGCTTTTTGCTTCGCTTTTTGCCTTTTCTATCTTCTTTGCTCGAGTCAGATGAGCTAGAAGAACTGTCAGAAGAAGAAGAAGAAGAAGAACTGGGTACTCCTTCAAATCGAACACGCTTCTTCTGCTTTCTTGCCTTTTCAAAAGTAGACTGACGACCCAAATAACTCGGGAAGTCAGCGCCTTTCTTCTGCATTTTGTAGTGCTTTTTAGCTTTGTTATGCACGTCAAAAAGCTGAGCAATTCGTACATCAACCACCTCTTCTAATTCTTGCTCTGTATACTTCCTGGGAGTAGGAGGTTTCTTGAGAGCGGGTTTGCGGGGTGGTTTTGTGGTCTGCCGCCACTGCGTATGCACCTCATCAAAAGAAGTCTGGTTCATATATTTTGCAAATTTCGGGTCCTTCGCAAAATTAAGTATCATCTTTGTTGCATCGCCGATCGATTGTCGACGCTCCATTTCTTGACGCTCCGCCGGAGTAGGCCGAGGCAGGCCGTACTTGTCACCAGCGTGTGACTACTATCTATCCTTTTTGTTGATTTCTTTCTTATTATCTATTTACTTTCACTTTTTGGAAACACCCCTCGGGAAATCTAACTGCTCTGCATTGCATAGCTAGTGTGGAACTGTCCAGAGGGAGTCCAAGCCTGAGGGCAAGAGAGCACTAAGGTTGGACAAAGACTATGGTTAGCCAAAGTGGGGTCATTGACTAGCCAAAGTGGAATCCTTTGCTACAGAGGCTACATTTCAGTTCTGGATGTGGCAGTTCTGGATGTGGCCACAGTGTACAAAGAGGGTCGGATGACCTAGAAAGATACAATGGCAGCATCTCCTAAAATTTAGGGAACTGCTATTTTGGGACCTGAAAATGTGTTGGCGTCATTACCTCCGGAATGACAAAGGGAACATTTTCTTACTCTGCCGTGAAGTCAACTGGGCAACCGGTTGGGATATTTTTAGGCGGCAACCCCGAAACGGGAAAATGCTTATAAATGTGCCAAGTGGCACCTTCTGGTGCACTTGCCTCATGCAACAAGAAGTGGCGCTGAATTTAGGAGGGGGAGAGCCTCATTTTCAGTTTTGTCACAGATTAAGAGCTATGGAGTGCTTGCTTTCCCTCTTATGCACAGTGCGGTGCCAGGAGTGATGCCCTACACGCTACGCACTGCCCTCTCTCTCCCTTTGGCAGTATGTTATGCCCCTCTAGTGGGCTTTTCATTTGACCAATGTACAGTTATGTGGGTTCATGCGCGATTGCCGAGGCAAGAGCCTCTTGCACAGGTACTGGATTAGCTAGCGGCTAATCCCCCCGCAGGTACAGGTGAATTCGGAGAGCTTTCACGCTAGAAATCTCGTCCAATTCAAAGGGCAAGTAGCCCTACAGGTGCGGGAGCTCGAGGACTTGCTACGGATGCGACCGGCACGCGAAACGGAGCCCGAAACAGTGAATTACAGCCTGCTGTGTATTTTTGCAGGTTTAGGGTTTTGGCCCTAAACGGACCCTAATACCCCCAGGAGGTTCGGGGACGTAAGGGGACCGCTGTACAGGTGATCTGGCGCATTTTCAGGGCTGAAAACAGAGAATTCAGCGTGCTGCAGATTCTCGCCAGGTTTTGCAAAGTGCCCGTATGCGTCGGGAAAGTCAGTCAATGCGTGGGAATACTGACTGTGAAGGGTTCTAGTACAGTTATGCTGCCGAAATCAGGCTGGAACAGTGGAAATTCAGCCGAGTTTGTGCGGGGCAGCTTGTAGGGAACCACAGCGTTTATTCCCTCTTTTGAACAATAAAGAAATACCGAAAGGGGCGCCTAAGTTAGGGGCCAATTTGGTGTCCGTCTACTCATACAGGTGCAATCTAGCAGCCTGTATCCCTCTCCCCTTTGTTGTGTCTTGAAAGTACAGGTAAAATAGACGACTAATAATGGGTGAAAGCTAAATCAAGGTTTGAAGTAAAGTCTACCGCCCTTTTTGGATTGAATAGGCCGGTTTCATGGTTCCATCGACGAGACTAAATATCTTTTTCCCATAGAAGTGAGCCTTGGTCAGTTTTGGGCTTGAAGACACAGGGGATCATAGACCAGACACAGGGAATTGCAATTATGGCTGACAGACCAGATGATGTGACTGAAGAGGTTTCCTCTTCACAGGGTCAACAGACACATGAAGTGGGTGAGTCCTCAAGACCACCACAGACAGATGATGATATATTCAGGACCCAATTGGCTACTGCTGTGGCTATGTTCACACAAGTAATGCAGAACCCAAGTTTTTTAGCCTTTCTGCAACCTCCTGTTCCGTCTCAGCAAGTTGGGTCACTGGATCATATTGAAAAGCCTGTTAAGACTCGAGCACAGGTGATTCATACCGCACAGTCAATGGAAACACCTGTACACTTTATGGAGAACATGCAGTCTCCACAACCTATGCCTAAGGTGCAAGAACAGGTGGCTGAGATGCCCGTCTTTCAAGCTGTACCAGTTCAGCCCGCCACCTTTCAGCAGCCTATAGCTGGTTCTAATGGACAGGGAAGCAACCTACAGGCTATGCAACAGGTCTTCCCACCACCTTCAGTACACCCTGGCTATTTTGGAGGTGGATCCGTATTCCAGAGCATGTCTGGTCATGCACCTGGAAATCAGTTTTACACGCCAGGAACAGTGTTTGGGGGTGCTCAAACGATGATGCCTAACCCCATGTACAGTGTCATGGGTATGCAACCAGGGTTTCAGAGCACTCAGGGCCAATTTGGGATGCCACAGGCAAATTTTGGTATGGCTGGAATTACAAATCAGCAGCCAAATATGGCATTTCCAGGTCAAGTTAATAGCGGCCAAGGAACACAGATGAACCCTAATAGTGTTCCCATGTTTCAGTCACTTCCATATGACAATTTAACGCCGCTGGAGAGGCCAACTCCGTACAAAGAAGGTGGCAAAGGTGTGTCATTCATGACCTTTAGAGGGTTTGATGACAGGAAGAAGGCTCTTTCATTCCTCCAGCAGTTTGACAAGGCCTATGCAGGGGGAAACTTTACAGAGGCTTCAAAGGTCCGCAAGGCAGCCACTTTCTTGACAGGGAATGCGGGACAATGGTGGACAACTTTATTGCTTCAAGGGCAAGCTCCGTCCACATGGATTTATTTCAAGCAGATTTTTGCAGCAGCATGGTTATCTGATGACTTTGAAGCAGATGTCATGACAGAATGGCACCAACTAAATGCTGCCACTTGCAGAAATCTGGATGATTACAATCGGAAGTTTTGGAAAGCTCTACTTCCAGTAACTTCCTATAGGTTTGTGCCATTGACAGAACAGATTGAAAAATATTGTTGTGGCCTACCCAAAGGATTGAGAAAATACTGCACAAAGACAAAAGTCACTACTTTGACGCAGCTCATCGAGGTAGCAAACACTGGCAATGGTTTGCTCAAGGGAGAAGATTGTGAATTTAACACTGGCGTCAAGGCAGGATCAGGCAAGAAAAATTCAGCAAAGAAGCACGTGCCCAATGAGGCTCCTAAAGGGACTCAGGAGTCAGCTAACGCAGGGAAAGATAAAGCTACGGCTGAATCAGAAAAAGGACCAGCAAAGAAATGGAAAAGACGTTTTCCTCGCAAGTCAGAAGAGCAAAAGAAGGTCCTGAGGACAGAGAACAAATGCTTTATATGTGAGCAGCCTGGCCACATTGCTTACAACTGTCCTACAAAGAAAAGGCCAGCTCATTCTGATGACAAGGAAGACAAGAAAGGAAAGAAGCCCATGGCTGGTCTAGTGCCAGATATGGTGGGCGATAAGCCAAATTCGGATGCAAGTGAGCTTTGCAGAGCATGGGGAAAGGTCAGGGATCAAACAGTGCTTATCTTCTTTGATCCAGGTGCAAAAGCCAACTTTATTTCCCCAGAATTGGCTTCAAAGTTGGGAATCAGACCTGAAGAGATGGGGTATACAGCAGAGGCAGGTTTGGCATGTCCTGGCCATACAGAGGCTGTGACGCCCATCATTGGAAAGTTGCGTCTACATATCCAGTCCTATGTAGATGCTGAAGAATTTTACATCATGCCACTGGACGGATGTGATGTGTTGTTAGGTATTCCTTGGTTGTTTCGTGTACAGGGAGTCATGGATGCCTACAACAAAAAGATCACTGTACAGAGCCGGGGAAAGACTCACATTCTGGATGTAAAGCTTAAAGGAGAGTCTATTCCTACTGTATCAGCTTCTGCTATTACTTCTGTAATGAAAAAGCATCTTTCTGCGTACTTGGTTTTTGCACGTGAAGTGTCAGATTGTGATGAATCAAATTTATCTGTGCTAGATAAAGAAAGGTCAATGTTTTTACAACAGTATAGTGACTGTTTTTCCGATTCATTATCGTCTCAATTACCACCAGAGAGACCTGAGGACCATGCGATAGATTTGGTGCCAGGCAGTAGCCCACCAAATAAGCCTCCGTACAGGGTTAGTGCGGCTCAGCAGAAAGAGATAATGGGCCAAGTATAGGAGTTGTTAGAAAAGGGGCTGATTCAGCCCAGTTCATCTCCATTCTGTTCTCCAGTGTTGTTGGTGCAGAAAAAGGATGGCTCATGGCGTATGTGCATCGACTACCGTACACTGAACAAGAATACCATCAAGAATAGGTTTCCTATACCTAGAATTGATGATATTATGGACAAATTAGAAGGAGCAGCTATGTTTAGCAGGATAGATCTAAAGAGTGGGTACCATCAGATCCGCATTAGATCAGAGGATGTACACAAGACTGCTTTTAGAACGACGTTTGGCCTTTACGAATTTTTAGTGATGCCCTTTGGTCTCACAAATGCTCCTGCTACGTTCAATAGGATGATGGACAGAATTTTCCGTCCACACCAGCAGTTTGTTGGTACATTCTTTGATGACATGATAGTCTACTCAAAGAATGAAGAGGAGCATAGGCATCACTTGGCCATTGTGTTCAAAGAGCTACGCAGTCATAGGTTGCTCATCAATGCAAAGAAAAGTGAGTTCTTTTTGGAAGAGATTCACTTTCTGGGACACATTGTCTCAAAGGATGGTGTCAGAATGGATCCTGCAAAAGTTGAAGCGATCAAGTCATGGCCAAATTTGAAGATGGTGCATGATGTCCGAAGCTTTTTGGGACTATGCTCCTATTACAGAAGGTTTATCCGAAATTTCGTTGAGATTGCTTCACCTTTACATGCTCTTCAAAAGAAAGCAGTCACCTTTAGATGGACATAGAAAGAGATTTCAGCTTTTAATCTCTTAAAGGAAAAGATGACTTCGGATCCAGTCATTGTGTTGCCAAATCTTAGGAAGTCATTTGTGGTCCAGTGTGACGCCTACGGTAGTAGCATTGGTGCAGTGCTAATGCAAGATGGCAGGGTAGTAGCCTATGAGAGCAGAATTTTGCAAGGGCGAGAGATGACCATGCAGGTCTATGAGAAAGAGTTACTGGCTGTGATTGATGCGCTCTTAAGTTGGAAACACTACCTGCTAGGTGCAGATTTCGTTGTCCAAACGGATCATCAGACCTTGCGATACTTCTTAACACAGACAAAGTTATCTGAGAAGCATATGCGATGGGCAAATATTTTGTCCATGTTTCATTTTCAGATTGTGCATGTGGAAGGCAAGAAGAACGTTGTGGCTGATGCCTTGTCAAGGAAGCCACAAATTTCAGCTGTGTCGATTCCTTATCATCATGAACTTGATGATATGAGAGAACAGTATGCAAATGATGAAGATTTTGCAAGGGTCTTCGAGCAGCTAATGGATGGACAACGTCATGAACACTATCTTCTCAGAGATGGGTTCATGATGATGCATGGTAGATTGTGTGTCACAAAGCCATTGCGACGCAAAGTTATGGAAGAGAGTCATGTCCCACCGTATGCAGGGCATCGTGGTATCGATGCTACAGTTAAAGCGGTTGAGACATTCTTCTATTGGCCTACATTGAGAAGGGATGTGGATGCCTTTGTGCGAGAATGCCTAATATGCCAAAAGGTCAAGTTTGACAGGCAAAAGGCACCAGGGTTATTGCAACCACTACCTATTCCAGATAAACCATGGGAAAGTATTGCTATGGATTTTATCTTTGATCTTCCGAGAACGCAGACAGGAAACGATGGTATTTGGACCATTATTTGCAGATTCAGCAAACAGGCTCATTTTATTCCTGTCAGGAAGAAGATAAAGCCAGATCAGATGGCACGCTTGTTTATGAGCAATATTTTCAAGTATCATGTCATGCCACAGTCGATTGTTAGCGACCGTGATCCACGCATGACAAGTTTGTTCTGGAGAGGCTTGTTTGAGAATATGGGCACCACGCTCAAATTCTCTTCGTCATTTCATCCTCAAACAGATGGACAGTCAGAAGAGGCAAATTCTAATGTCCTAGATCTGCTGAAGTGCTATGTGTCAGAGCATAAAGGAAAGTGGGAGCAGTATTTGCCATTGGTGGAGTATGCATACAATAATACAGTGCATTCATCAACTGGCAAGGCACCCTTTGAGATAGTTGAAGGTGGCAAGAAAGTTCCTCCCATACTGCATACAAAGGACAAGATATTTGAAGCAGATAAGTATGTTCAGGACATGGATGAAATGTACAAGAAGGTCAAAGTGGCCTTAGAAAGGACTCAGGCAAAGCAAAAGAAAGCAGCTGATCGTCACCGTCGTGAAGTGGTATATTCACTTGGTGATTGGGTGCTTTTACGCTTTGAAAAGGCAAGGTTAAAGAAGATGAAGGGCAAGGAAAGACTGTTTCCAAAGCTCAGCATGCGTTACTATGGGCCTTTTCAAGTGTGCGACATAATCAATGATGTTGCGTATAGGCTGAAATTGTCTGACAGTTGGAAGATTCACAATGCGTTTCATGTGAGTCTTCTCAGACCCTATGTGGGTGATGTGCCAGAAGATATGCCAGCTGAAGATCAACCGGAAGTCGAGGAACTTGACGAGATCTTGGTCCCGGAACAGATTTTGGCACACAAAGAAAGGAAAGTGAAAGGCAAGGTTGCTAGGCGTTACTTGGTAAAGTTCAGAAACTATCCACCAATGGATGCTAAGTGGATGGAAGAAGGTGAACTTGCAGAGTCACCAACTGTGTTATCACTTTACCTGGAAGCCTTCGATTTGCAACCTACCTTGACCCCTTGAGTTTCAAACCTAAATGGATTGTCAGTGTGACAATGGCTTCTGAAACAAATGATGTACATGGTATTTAAAGTGAGCTCAAATCAAATACCTGTTACATGAATGTTAGAGCTGTACAGATTGTCAGTTTGGCAATTGCTCTTATGGAATGTCCAAAAGTTTGGTTAGTGCTATAGAAGTGAGTATTTCTTGTCAGTTTGTCAAGGATACAGTGATTGCTTCTATTCAAGAGTACATGTGTAACTGCATTCTTAAACTGTCGGTTTGGGTATGCTCGAAAGTGTTACGGGATCCAACGTGTACTATAAGACAGTGGCAAAATGTGCAGCTACCATTTTGTCATTGGAAAGTTAGTGACTCAAAGCAATGGCAGAGTGCGCAGCTACCACTATGTCATTGGGACAGGGTTCACACGCAGGCAATACATGAGTCGACGAGGTGTTGAATACACCAGGGTTGACCATGAGCATGTATGTGTCGTACATGTGTCGACAGGTGTTGAATACATCAGTGTTGACTAGGAGCATGAACGACATAGATGCAAACGAGGATGTTTGATATTTCAAGAGGGGGGTATGTCACCAGCGTGTGACTACTATCTATCCTTTTTGTTGATTTCTTTCTTATTATCTATTTACTTTCACTTTTTGGAAACACCCCTCGGGAAATCTAACTGCTCTGCATTGCATAGCTAGTGTGGAACTGTCCAGAGGGAGTCCAGGCCTGAGGGCAAGAGAGCACTAAGGTTGGACAAAGACTATGGTTAGCCAAAGTGGGGTCATTGACTAGCCAAAGTGGAATCCTTTGCTACAGAGGCTACATTTCAGTTCTGGATGTGGCAGTTCTGGATGTGGCCACAGTGTACAAAGAGGGTCGGATGACCTAGAAAGATACAATGGCAGCATCTCCTAAAATTTAGGGAACTGCTATTTTGGGACCTGAAAATGTGTTGGCGTCATTACCTCCGGAATGACAAAGGGAACATTTTCTTACTCTGCCGTGAAGTCAACTGGGCAACCGGTTGGGATATTTTTAGGCGGCAACACCGAAACGGGAAAATGCTTATAAATGTGCCAAGTGGCACCTTCTGGTGCACTTGCCTCATGCAACAAGAAGTGGCGCTGAATTTAGGAGGGGGAGAGCCTCATTTTCAGTTTTGTCACAGATTAAGAGCTATGGAGTGCTTGCTTTCCCTCTTATGCACAGTGCGGTGCCAGGAGTGATGCCCTACACGCTACGCACTGCCCTCTCTCTCCCTTTGGCAGTATGTTATGCCCCTCTAGTGGGCTTTTCATTTGACCAATGTACAGTTGTGTGGGTTCATGCGCGATTGCCGAGGCAAGAGCCTCTTGCACAGGTACTGGATTAGCTAGCGGCTAATCCCCCCGCAGGTACAGGTGAATTCGGAGAGCTTTCACGCCAGAAATCTCGTCCGATTCAAAGGGCAAGTAGCCCTACAGGTGCGGGAGCTCGAGGACTTGCTACGGATGCGACCGGCACGCGAAACGGAGCCCGAAACAGTGAATTACAGCCTGCTGTGTATTTTTGCAGGTTTAAGGTTTTGGCCCTAAACGGACCCTAATACCCCCAGGAGGTTCGGGGACGTAAGGGGACCGCTGTACAGGTGATCTGGCGCATTTTCAGGGCTGAAAACAGAGAATTCAGCGTGCTGCAGATTCTCGCCAGGTTTTGCAAAGTGCCCGTATGCGTCGGGAAAGTCAATCAATGCGTGGGAATACTGACTGTGAAGGGTTCTAGTACAGTTATGCTGCCGAAATCAGGCTGGAACAGTGGAAATTCAGCCGAGTTTGTGCGGGGCAGCTTGTAGGGAACCACAGCGTTTATTCCCTCTTTTGAACAATAAAGAAATACCGAAAGGGGCGCCTAAGTTAGGGGCCAATTTGGTGTCCGTCTACTCATACAAGTGCAATCTAGCAGCCTGTATCCCTCTCCCCTTTGTTGTGTCTTGAAAGTACAGGTAAAATAGACGACTAATAATGGGTGAAAGCTAAATCAAGGTTTGAAGTAAAGTCTACCGCCCTTTTTGGATTGAATAGGCCGGTTACAGTACTCCTTGCGTGAATCTTCGTTGTGATCCCTTCCCGCATCTCCGGATGCAAAGGGAGTCGACTGATCTTTGCCTGAAGACATAGGTGCTGCGTAAAAAGGATCAGATTTCCTGTAGGAGAGAAATCGGTCGCGCTCTGATACCATTGTAATAGACTTGGACACTCTAAGTCGTGAATCTACCGCGACACCACAAAAGATCACTTCAAAACAGTTCATAGTTCACAACTGATTCGACACTGGCCGGGCGAAGTTCCGTGCCCAGAGATATTGGCCCCAAAGACTGGCGCCCCTTTCGGTATTTCTTTTTCTATTAATCTGCAACTCAAAGTACAAGGCAACCACTGGGACTCACTCTCAGACTCTGCGTCCAGATGCTCTCAAAAGTGAGAGCCCAGAGACTAATTGTCACGTGACATATCCAACCCTATGTGTCTATGGACAAGCTACGGCACGACAAGGGTTCAGTCAATTCAGTAAGTCTAGATTAGAAGTCATCTGGCACTTTTGTGAGTCTATTCGTAGACCGTGCATGCCCAGTCACTTAGTGTAGATGCATATCCTCTGGTTGCACACAGCATGATCATAAGCATTCCCATCAGAATCCTTCAGGGGAATTTTCCATTGCATTTAGCCTATTTTACCTATTTTTGATATTTTTCACTTATTATTTTTTAATGACTTTTGTTGGAAAGTAGGTAGGGCAAATTGGGTAAGTTTGTATATAAGCAAACCTAGACTAGTACAAAATGGCAGAAGAGGCAATAGGAGCCTTGCCATACACCCCCAGCACTTCGCGTTTCCAGATCTCCCTCATCAGCCTCAACCTAGCGTTTTCCTTCAAACAAGAAGTACTCGCCAGCAGACCCCAGCATCTAGCATTTTCCCAAATCTGCAGCCCTAGCGTTTTTGGAGATTCCTAGCGTTTGCAGATTTTCAGCCTTTACAGATTTCAGCCTTGGCGATTTTCAGCCATGAAAACCTGCAATTTCAGTAATGAAGACCTGCAATTTCAGCCCTAAAAGACCATCAGTTTCAGCCCTAAAGAACATCAGTTTTCAGCCGCAGCAGATTTCAGCCCATAGCGTTTTTGGACAGCAGATAAAAGGTTGCAATTTTCAGCCCTAGTGTCGGCCTCATCATCTCCGTCGTCATCGCCGACATAGCCTAGACTTGCATCAGTCACATGCATTCCCATTGTACCAGTTTGTGCAATCAATAGTAGACCACTCTCGCCGTCGAGAGTGGGGCCTTCGGAGGAGGGTTTTACGTCTCTGGTGTCGTATTCTCTTCTCTCTCTATCTCTCAGTCTCATACACTTGCACGCACAATGTCCATTCACTTTGTTTATGATCATAGTACTCTCTCTTTAAGCACGGAAGGCTCTCCCTTCCATAAGAACAAAAGGAACCTTGAGCACATTTGGGAGCACTCATCTTGAGCAAAGTTCAGACATTCATTCCACTACACCTAACATTGGTTGCAGAGCTTTGGCAGTGTTCTGTATCACTCAAGGAAAGAACCACAAGAATCACAAGAATTTTTTTGCTTGTTGCGGTCGCACGAACCCAAGTTCTCTTGGGCGTGTCGATTCCTAATCGTGTTTTTGAAGAGTGGCATGTCATGTGACACATCCAACCCTATGTGTCCGTGGACAAGCTACAACACGACAAGGGTTCAGTTCAGTCAAGTCAGTCTAGAATAGGAAGTGTTCTGGCACTTTTGTGAGTCTATTCGCAGACCGTGCATGTCCAGACACTTAGATTAGATGCATATCCTCTGGTTGCACACAGCATGATCATCAGCATTCCCATCAGAATCCATCAGAATCCTTCAAGGGAATTTTCCAATGCATTAAACCTATTTTCCCTATTTTTGACATTTTTCACTTATTATTTTTAAGTGACTTTTGTTGGAAAGTAGGTAGGGCAAATTGAGTAAGTTTGTATACAAGCAAGCCTAGACTAGCACTATTGGGCAAAAGAGGCAACAGGAGCCAAGCTCAACAGGCAACTTCTCAAGCAAGACACCTGGTGTCACGATTGTGACTTGTTACGCTCTTCTTAATTCATTACAGATGCAAATGCGAAGTGTGACTAACCCAGGAGGACTCCTGTTCTTGAATGGTCACACCCCTTCGCCCAAAAGACATACCTCTTCGCCAAAAGCCACACTCCTTCGACGATTGGTCACACCCCTTCACCGTACGGATGCGACTCTTCACCCAATGGTTGCAGCTCTTCGCCAAAAGGATGTGTCTTTTCGCCTAAAGTCATGTCTCTTCACAAAGAGACATGCCTCTTCACTGATGACTATTCAATTCCTATCAAAGGAACCCTTGTATCACACTTTCAATCAATCAAACACAGAGTCTTCTAAGTCTTGTTCAGTTTCACTTTCTTAAGTCTTAATCATGAGTTTAAGTACTTAATTAAGGATTAGCGACTAGAATCCTTACAGTGGTATCAGAGCAAATTTTTCCCGAGACCCGAAGGTTGTGAGCCTCTCACCCTCGCCGCTACTCTCCCCCTTCATGGAGTTGTATGGAAGCAGAAGAAAGATGGCCAGGACCCATGTCAGCATGAGGTAATCTTTTCTCAAACACATACATAAAGATAAGCAGAAGATGGCAGACATAGTCGGTGTTGCAACGTACCGGTTACAATTCTAGACTCTTCGCGAGGACAGGATGAGTTGCACTCTTTCCTTCTTGCGCAAGTGACGCGACCCAGTGCATCCAGGCCGCCCCTTCACCCGGCACCTCACTCACGGCAGCCCCATGTTGGCAGCGCTGGCTGTTTTTCCAAGAGGCAGCAGTGTTCGAATTAAAAGGCAGCTACGCTACATTTGGGATTAAAAAAAAAGGCAAGCGTTGTATTTTTAAAAAAAGGCCACCCTTTTTATTTAAAAGGGTTTTTGGCCGACCGCCCAACCTAATTTTAAGTGGGCACCCTTGGGCACCCCTTTGAGGAATAATTAAACAAAAAAAAAAAGACAAGAAGTCAACGGCAGCCAGCGCAATGACAAATCAACGCCTGCGTGAGAGAAATTCAGCGCCCCCTCTTCTACTAATTCCCAGCGCCACCAATTCTGGCCATCGCCAGACGCGCACGCGGGCTTGTTCAGAATCATGGAAGACGATGCCCTCGACGTTCCCGTCAATTTTCTCTCGTACATAGACGAGGTGCCCGAAGAAATATTGCCAGAAAATCCTCCTCCGGTTCCCTAAGTGATAATTATACCAGATACCCCCGAAGCAGAACCCGTACCCGAACCAGAACCCACATTCGAACCGGAAGTCATTCTCATTTCGGATTCCCTGTCTCCAGTTCCAGTTCCAGTTCCAGAGGAAAGACAGGTTCCCGACTTCTTTCCGGCACCCGAGCCTGCTCCTGTACCTGCATTACAGCCAGCAGTGTTGCCCCAAAATTACCTGGTTTATGTCACTCATCGGAATGCCTCGCGCTCATAGGGCTGGGTGGTGTGGCATATCATCGTTACGTGCGAGCCTCTTCATTTGCCACACTACAAGCACATACTGAGCCGGTACCCCCACTTGGCCTATTCTCTGATGGAGTGTCGCGTGGATTCAGTAAACGACATCATTTCCCAGCAGCCTTTAGTTCGGGTTCACAGCGAGTTACAACTTCCGGACTACACGCCTTTGACGCCAGACGACACACCTCCTATCGACGAGGTGGAAGATATCGAGGATTCAGATTTTGGACCAGATTTCTTAGAGGAGTGGGACGCAGCATCAGCAGCAGCTTCACCTTTTTACGACAACCACACCTCTCCAGCTTCTCCGAGATATTCCCTCTGAGCCGTCAGAATGTAAGAGACAGGAAGTGCTGCACCAGACGATCCGATAGCCATCCTCAGAGAGCAGATGTCCGTCCTCCAAGAGGCCCTCTCCACCGGTCTTGCATCGATGACCGCACGTTTGGATGTCCTGCAGGCCTTTTCTTCTTCGAGGACGCAGCCAGCTATCCATTCAGTTTCTTCGGTAGCAGAGTCAGTTCCTGAGCAAGTCAACGCTCCGGAACCAAAGGTAGACAATCCTGAATTAAAATATCTTTTTAAGATAATAGACACAGCACAAAAAAAGAAGATAGATGCAAAGTTGCCCGAGCCATACAACGGTCGCCGCGATAAGCGCGTGCTGGACCATTGGCTTTTCAAAATGGAGGTTTACTTTTCAAATACTGATCTCATTGAAAGCAAGAAACTTGCTTTGGCTAGCTCTCTACTAAAGGATACTGCATTCCTTTGGTGGCGTCGCCGCATCAAAGATGGAAAAATCACTGCTACTTGGGACAAATTCCGGCGCGTTCTTTGCAAGGCTTTTGAGCCTGCAAATGCCGATTTCCACGCCCGGTCTTCTCTCCGCCGCCTGAGCCAAACTGGTTCCTTGGCCGCGTACATCTCAGAGTTTCAGAAATTAACTCTTGAGATAGAGACTCTCAGTCCTTCCGACAAACTCCACAGTTTTGTTGACGGACTTGAGCCTTCCCTGCGAGAAGATGTCCATAAATTTAACCCTACCACACTGGATGTTGCAATCGCTTATGTTGAGCTTTTTGGTGACAATCGGCGCCCACTCAGAAGTTTCCTTCCTGGTGATCGAGTTTCCAATTCTGCAAGCTCTTCACAACGTAATTACCAAGGACAAGGTGGTCAGAATCAGCGTTCTTTCTCAGGAGCTCACTCTTCGAGACAATACTCTGTTGGACAAACTTCTTTCCGACCCCAATCTTCTGGACAAGTAGCCACTTCTAGAGCCTCCTCTTCGGCAAATAATCAGAATCGACGAAACAATCGTCCCAATCATAGAAGGAATGGTCGTCGTGATTTTCGGCCGAATGCGTCCTCTGGACAGCAATCCTCTTCATCAGCTCCTTCAACCTCCAACTCCAACCGTACAGGATTATGTACAATTTTTCATGGAGATCACAAATGGTATGAATGCCCCAAGAAGCCAAATCCTTCAAATCCTCGCCAGAATTCTCACATGGAGACCACAATTGCAAAACCTATCCACAGCCAACCTCCTGTCCCAGACAAGGGCAAACAGGCAGCACGTTGTGTTCGAGTTTTCAAGGTTGTAAGTGCCTTAATGATGAATGCTCGGAATCACGTTACTGCTCCAGTGGATCTTTCGAATCAGGTTCTCAGCCTCCTTGGCTTTGTTGGCAAGTAGCCAATCAACGTTCTTGTAGACAGTGGGTGTTCTACTAATTTCGTCAGCACATCTTTGATTACTAAACTGCGCCTTCAAACTCAACCTAGTGAGGCAGCTTACCAAGTAGAACTTGCTAATGGTTCCTTCCTCGAGTGCAACAAAAGGATTGAAAAGCTGGATCTTCAGATACAGGATTACCAAGATCAGCTTGGTTTTTCAGTTATGCCCTTGTCACATTACGACTTATCCTTGGCCAATCTTGGTTATTTCAGTATGATCCAATAATCAATTTCAGAGATCACTCAATTCGGCTCTTTCACAAGCAACAGGAAATAGAGCTTCGTGGTCTTTTCAGTGCCAAACCCATTATATTGGTTTCTGCTTTACACGTCAAACGGCTTGTTCGAAAACGTGATTGTGCTACTGCCTTAATCATGTTAAGAGATGTTACACCCGGTGCAGAAGAAGCAGAAGTTAAATCCTCCTCAAATATTGCCTATTTGCAGCAACCCTTCTTTCAACCACATTTGGACTTGTTTCCCGACGAGCTACCAACAACTTTGCCTCCTCGGCGTCCCGTGGATCATCCCATTGATTTGATCCCCGGCCAACCTCCACCAATTCGAGCCCCTTATCGAGTTTCATACTCAAAGTCTCAAGAGATACAGCGGCAGCTAGAAGATTTGTTGGATAAAGGTCATATTCGCCCAAGCAAAAGTCCCTTTGGAGCTCCTGTTCTGTTGGTCAAAAAGAAAGATGAATCTATGCGTCTTTGCATCGACTATCGTGCTTTGAATAAGTTGACGATCAAAAACAAGTTTCCCCTACCTCGCATTGACGAGTTATTTGATCAGTTATTGGGAGCAAAGATCTACTCCAAAATTGATCTAAAATCAGGGTATCACCAAATTCGCATTCGCATTGGTGATGAGTACAAGACAGCTTTTCGCACAAAGTATGGTCACTATGAATTTCTGGTATTACCATTCGGGTTAACCAATGCCCCGGCCTCTTTCATGACGCTGATGAACGAAATATTGGGACCATACTTGGACAAGTTCATGATCGTGTATTTGGATGACATTTTAGTTTTGAGTCGAACGATGGCTGATCACAAGGAACATTTGAAGCTTGTCTTCCAAGTTTTGCGAACCAATGTGCTATACATCAATAAGAAGAAAAGTGATTTCTTCAAGAATCAGGTGGAATACCTTGGTCACGTTATTTCTGCCAGTGGCTTTGCAGTCGATCCCAAGAAAATACAGGTCATAGTGGATTAGCCTTTACCGCTCACCATCTCAGATGTGCGCTCCTTTTTGGGACTTGCAAACTTTTATCATACCAAGGAATTCTCCAACATTGCAGCTCCTTTGACTGAGCTTACCAAGCAGGATAAACTTCAATGGACTGAAGAAGCAGAACAGTCGTTCAAAGCCCTTAAACATGCCTTGACGACAACTCCAGTTTTGGCTATTGCAGATCCTACTCAACCTTTTCAGGTCATGACCGATGCGTCAGATCGTGCTTCTGTCAGATCGTGCTTCTGGAGGTGTTCTTATGCAGAATGAGCGTATCATTGCTTTTGACAGCCGCAAATTTTCAGCCATACAAATGAGATACCCAGTTTATGACAAGGAATTTTTAGCCATTGTTCATGCTTACCGCACTTGGAAACACTATCTTCTTGGCGCAGATTCCGTGGTGCAGACAGATCATCAGTCATTGACATACATTTTTACTCAACCGGTGATGAATCCTTGTCAAGGACGATGGGTTGAGTTCTTGGCAAATTTTCATATGATTATTCAATACGTGTCAGGCCTTGCAAATGCAGTTGCAGATGCCTTAAGCCGTCTTCCTCGAGCCATCAACTTTGCCATTTCCGGTGTGCAGATAGAAATACCTGCTTGTTTCAAACATGAGTATTTGACAGATCGAGATTTTGGGAATGCATTTCAAGCTCTTAAATCCTCTACTCCGACTCCTGCAGAGATGAATATGTTTGCAGCCTACACCATTGTCAATGACTTGCTACATTACATTGATCGCATTTGTGTTCCACACAATACACCATTGCGGAAAATTTTGATCCAAGAACATCATGAAGTCCCTTTTGCTGCTCATCCAGGCATCAACAAGACATACAGATTGTTATCTGCAACATATTTTTGGCCACAAATGCAGCAAGATGTTATCAAGTTTGTCAAAGCTTGTCATTCCTGTCAAACAATGAAGGCCTCTCGACAACTTCCTCAAGGGTTACTTCATCCTTAGCCCGTACCTCAAGAAAGATGGGAAAGTGTCAGCATGGATTTTATCACTACATTGCCTCGTTCTCAAAAAGGCAATGCACAGATTCTCGTAGTGTTTTCAAAGATGGCACACTTTATTCCTTGCAAGAAAGCTGCCTCGGCACCAGACGTTGCGCAATTATTTGTGCAACACATTTTCAGATTACATGGATTACCAAAGTCTATTGTTTCAGACAGAGATCCAAAATTCACAGGGCATTTTTGGACATCCCTTTTCAAATCCCTTGGTACAAATTTGTTATTCAGCTCAACACACCATCCTCAAACTGATGGGCAGACAAAAAGAGTGAATCAAATTTTGGAAGAAATGCTTCGACATTACATACAAATTCGATTGGGATCATGGGAAGAGTATTTGCCACTTGTAGAGTTCGCATACAATAACTCTATCCATTCAGTAACTGGCATGACTCCATTCCAAGCAGCTTATGGGCATACTCCTCTTATACCGACAAACTTTGTTCTTCAACACAAAGTAGCTCTAGCAGATCAGTTGGTTCAAGAAATGTAAGATGTACTTATTCAAGTACGTGACAAGTTGGTTCATGTCCAACAAAAGTACCAAAAACAAGCCAATAAGCATCGACGACATGCAGATTTCCAAGACGGAGATTTGGTTTTATTATATGTAGCACCTCATCGCTACAAAACTGTGAAATCGGTCTTTCCAAAGTTGCACCCTCGCTTCTATGGACCTTTCAAAATAATCAAGAAGTACTCAGTTGTCAGTTACAAGTTGGAACTTCCACTCTCATGGGGAAAACTTCATCCAACTTTCCACATTTCTTGGCTCAAACAATACATACAAGGAGATTCGCCAATTCCAGACTTATCTTCTTATGTGCTAGAAATTGAAGATGAACGCATAATTCTTGTTCCAGAAAAGATTCTTGATGTAAGACAAAAAGAAACAAGACGAAAGATCACAACAGAATTTCTTGTCAAGTGGATGGATCTTGATGAGTCAGACTCAACTTGGCAGACGGATGAAGATATGCAGCAGTACCCAAACCTCCTTCAAGAATTCTTTGAAAAGCGGAAGACTTTCATCTGAACACGGGGTTTTAATGTAAATAGGAGGGAATGTCACGATTGTGACTTGTTACACTCTTCTTGATTCATTACAGATGCAAATGCGAAGTGTGACTAACCCAGGAGGACTCCTGTTCTCGAATGGTCACACCCCTTCGCCCAAAAGACATACCTCTTCGCCAAAAGCCACACTCCTTCGACGACTGGTCACACCCCTTCACCGTACGGATGCAACTCTTCACCCAATGGTTGTAGCTCTTCGCCGAAAGGATGTGACTTTTCGCCTAAAGTCATGTCTCTTCCCAAAGAGACATGCCTCTTCACTGATGACTATTCAATTCCTATAAAAGGAACCCTTGTATCACACTTTCAATCAATCAAACACAGAGTCTTCTAAGTCTTGTTCTAAGTTCAGTTTCAGTTTCTTAAGTCTTAATCATGAGTTTAAGTACTTAATTAAGGATTAGCGACTAGAATCCTTACACCTGGTGGATTTTCCTCCAAGCAAGGACCATCTATCCTGTAGCGTTTTCACATCCAGCATCATCACCAGGAGTTCCCACAGCCTAGTGCTTTTGCAACAGGTAGTCACCGCAAACAGATCCTCATGCATAGCGTTTTCAACATTAACTTCATCGCCGGCAAAGCTGCAACACATCAGCGTTTTCAGCCCTTGCCATCGCCACAAAACCCCCATGCCTAGCGTTTTTGTCCCTGGCAAGAGCAGCTTCAGTTTTTAGCCTTTGGACAGTGTCAGCAGGTGATTTTAAACCATCAAAGACCATCAGTTTTCAGCCCTAAGACCTGCAGATTTTCAGCAACAAAGATCGGCAAAAAGCAGCCCCAAACCCAGCGTTTTGGATTTGAAGCCGATTTCAGCCCATAGCGTTTTTGGACAGCAGATAAAAGATTGCAGATTTCAGCCCTTAGGTCGGTGTCGTCAGCCCCGTCGTCGTCGTCGACATAGCCTAGACTTGCATCAGTCTCATGCATACAGTTTGTACCAGTTTGTCCAATCATAGGTAGACCACTCTCGTCGGCGAGAGTGGGGCCTTCGGAGGAGGGTTTTCTCTCTATCTCTTAGTCTCATATACTTGCACGCACAGTGTCCATTCACTTTGTTTGTGATCATTGCACTCTCTCACTAAGAACAGAAGGCTCTTCCTTCCATAAGAACAAAAGGAACCTTGAGCACAGTTCGGAGCACTCATCTTGAGCAAAGTTCAAACATTCATTCCGCTGCACCTTACATTGGTAACAGAGCTTTGGCAGTGTTCTGTATCACTCAAGGAAAGAACCACAGAATTGCTTGTTGAGGTCGCACGTGACCCAAGTCCACTTGGGCGTGTTGATTCCTAATCGTGTTTTTGAAGAGTGACAGGAATCCCAGGAAAGAAGGGCTTGTCCAGCCTCCCTTTGTGCCTCTTTTCACTCATTGAGAGCGGCCCGTGCACCTAGCGGTCGGCCAATCGACGTGAGGTGGGAAAAAGCAACCTTGGTGTGAGCGCAAGGCCGCCAAGGGGTGCGTCCGCGGAAAAGAGCAGAACTCGCGTGAAGAGAAGATCCTTCTCTAACACAGATTGCAAGTGAAAGAAGAACCACAAGACCCTCAAGACCCCCAAGAAACTCAAGAACTCAAGAACCCCAAGAACCAAGACCCCCAAGAACCAAGACCCCCAAGAACCCAAGTTCCTCGTGAACTTAAGAACCCATGACTTCAGGATGGTCATCACTCGAAGCGGAATGGATACTTCGCTTGGAAGTGGTGAGTATGAGAGAGGCGAAGAAGAATTTTTCCCACCAGGAGGTTTTTCCGACCCTCCCCCTTCCCCATCTACGTCAAGGATTGCACTAACTTCTATGGAGGAGTTGGACCAGATGTTTATGGAAAGGAAGTTAGAACACGAAGCAAGAAATGCAGAAAGAATGGAAGAAATGGAACGCAGAAAGAAGAGCAGAAAGAAAAGCAGAAATGGAGCGCAAACACCAAGAAAGAATGGCAATTGCCATCAAAGACAAGAGCGACCAACACATGAAAGAGTTCTTGCGACTCTTTTCTCAAGTGCAGGCACAAATGCAAGAGATTCGAGAAAAGGAGACTCTCTCGGTCTCTTCTTCTCCAAAGCATGATACACATGATTTGCATGATAATTTGAATGACAATGATTTGCATGATGATTTGAATGATAATGATGAGCATGATGATTTGGATGACAATGACAATCATGATGATTTGCATGATCAAGATGTGATTTCTCACAAGCATGATGAGTTGCATGAAGATGATGTGATTGTTCACAAGGATGATGAGTTAGTTGAAGCTTTTTCTAGCGAAGCTAACCTCGTTGCAGATTTGATCAATCACGAAGGATCGATCTTGGCTCTCGAGCCTAGGTCCAAAGAACCCCTTCCGGCATAACCGATCTTGGCTCTTGAGCCTAGGTCCAAGGAACCCTCACAGGAAGTATTATATGTTCGCATGTAAATACGCACACATTGTACGAGTGTTTCATTCGTGATCGTTTCCTGTATTTTCGTCAACGTCTTTATGTGATCCCTTTTCCTAGGCATGACATATTGTACGTTGAGCACGTTTCACTCATGAATAAGCACGAATATATGCGGATTATTCATGAAAAGCTGAAAAGTAAATATGTAAGGAAGTCACATTCCATGTCTCTTCCTTGGCATGACACAGTTGTAGAAAGAGCATATGACAGTATGAGCACCAAGCATGGGCATTTCCGTTGTGGATTGCCACAGTTGATTGATCTAGATCATAAGAGAAAGATTCGCTCTCATTGTTTGCATTTGTTTGATGAACAGATTGTCACTCCGTCTCTATGTTCATCTACATTGCATACAAGTCTTTAGAGAAGACAAGATTTTTTCCATTCACTTTACATGGAATGGGTATGTTCATGGTTTTGTGTTGGAAATGGTTTCAGGAATTTTCAGCCATGGAGATTCTTGAAGAAGAAAGAAGCACGACTCTAGACGAAGTTAAAGCATTGAAGGAGCTACAGAAGATTGTCGCTTTCGGCGCAGCCCAAAGAAGAAGGCATTGCAGACCTTTATGAAGTTCAAGTACCGCACGACCCACACATCAGAGTGGGCCGGCGAAGAGTCCCTCCCAGGATTCCACATGCTATTGGCGATCTCCCTCGACGCAATTCAGTTCGGTACCAGTACCTCACTTTGAAAAGGAGAGGACGTCACGTGACACATCCAACCCTATGTGTCTGTGGACAAGCTACAGCACGACAAGGGTTCAGTTCAATCAAGTCAGTCTAGAATAGGAAGTGTTCTGGCACTTTTGTGAGTCTGTTCGCAAACCGTGCATGTTCAAACACTTAGATTAGATGCATATCCTCTAGTTGCACACAGCATGATTATCAGCATTCCCATCAAAATCCATCCCAATCCTTCAAGGGAATTTTCCAATGCATTGAAACTATTTTCCCTATTTTGACATTTTTCACTTATTATTTTTAAGTGACTTTTGTTGGAAAGTAGGTAGGGCAAATTGAGTAAGTTTGTAGATAAGCAAATCTAGACTAGCACTATTTGGCAGAAGAGGCAACAGGCGCCAAGCTCAACAAGCAACTTCTCAAGCACGACACTTGGTGGATTTTCCTCTAAGCAAGGACCATCTATCCCCTAGCGTTTTCACATCCAACATCATCGCCAAAAGTTCCCACAGCCTAGCGTTTTTTGCAACAGGTAGTCACCGCAAACAGATCCTCATGCATAGCGTTTTCAGCATTAGCTTCATCGCCAGCAAAGCTGCAACACATTGGCGTTTTCAGCCCTTGCCATCGCCACAAAACCCCGATGCCTAGCGTTTGTCCCTGGCAAGAGCAGCTTCAGATTTCAGCCTTTGGACAGTGTCAGCAGGTGATTTTCAGCCATCAAAGACCATCAGTTTTTAGCCCTAAGACCTCAAATTTTCAGCGACAAAGATCGGTAGAAAGCAGCCCCAAAACCAACGTTTTGGATTTACAGCAGATTTCAGCCCATAGCGTTTTTGGACAGCAGACAAAAGATTGCAAATTTCAGCCCTTAGGTCGGTGTCGTCATCCCCGTCGTCGTCGTCGACATAGCCTAGACTTGCATCAGTCTCATACATACAGTTTGTACCAGTTTGTGCAATCATAAGTAGACCACTCTCGCCGACGAGAGTGGGGCCTTCGGAGGAGGGTTTTACGTCGTCTTTGGTGTCGTATCTCTCTTCTCTCTATCTCTCAGTCTCATACACTTGCACGCACAGTGTCCATTCACTTTGTTTGTGATCATTGCACTCTCTCACTAAGAATGGAAGGCTCTCCCTTCCATAAGAACAAAGGAACCTTGAGCTCCATAAACCTTGGGTTCTGCACCAGTCTAGAAAACCAATTGAGTCCTGAATGCATCAACTTTAAGTTGCCCAGTCATAAAGCCCTGCACTGGTGGAGCATTCACATCAACAACAGGTACAGACAGGCGTGGCTATGAATTCTCGCCAACCTCAAACACTGTAGAAATTGCATGCATGTCCTATGAAGAGGAATCCTCTTCCATAATGCCTTTCCCTTTGTTGGCCATAGTGTAATCCCGCGTTCCAGTACTCTGTGTCTTTACCAAAAACCAACCGAGGCTCACTTCTTGAGGAAAAAGTGATTCTATCCCAGCAATGGAACCATGAAACCGGCCCGTAGGTCGGTAGACTTTGGCTTTCACTCGAAACTTTATTTAGACTTTAGGACACACAGAAATCTTGCAAATAAAAACCTGTAACGGTAATTGGCACTTCAAACACACACGGCTTGGAAGCTAGAGCGCTACCAAGCAGACGCCGACACCTATTGGCCCCAAAGACAAGTGCCCCTTCCGGTATTCTTTATTGTTATTGCAAATATACGACCCGAACACTTTCCTTTCACCTATCTCTCACCAAGCTGTCCAAACATGTCTATGGCTAAAATTGCAGGTTTTTTACCCAATTTTGCCGGCATAACGACACAAAACCCTCTATAAGTCAAAAGTACACGTCAAGAACACTTTCCCTTGCGGTTAGGAAGCTTTGCAGTGAGCTGTAGGTCAATTTCAGTGTGCTGTAATTCCCCGTTTTAACACTATCAAGTGCCCAAAGCCCTGTTAAAGCATCACAAGGCTTTCTCGAGGCTTTCTCGAGGCCCCATCGACGTTGTCTTGCAGTTTAGGTGCGAAACCCTAAACCTGCAGAAAAACATGACAGGCTGTAATCCTCTATTTTGGATCGTTCTGGGCGGAGCGAGCACGCCTACGCGGGTCTCAGGTGCTCTCGAACGCAATGGACCAGTTCCCTTTTGAAACGGACAAGTTTCTACGCAAGAAAACTCTCTGTTTTCGCAATTGTTCGCGATGGAACTATGAGTACCTATGGGGGGTTAGCAATTAGCTAATCCGGTTCCTGTTTAGAAGGCTCTTGCCTTGGCAAGTGCGCATAAACCCTCAGAACTGTACATGGTCAACTAAGTAGTCTATCTAGTGGGGCATTACCATATGTGCAAAAGGGGAGAGAGATGCGCAAGAGCAAATCGTCGCGCTACATAGAGCAAGGGAGAAGGCAAGCTTTCCATTAAAGCTGTGATCACCTGCACCCACTACTCACACACATACACTGTAGTCACACTGAAGCGCAAAATCAGACCCCCTGTCAAAAATGGACGCCCCCTCCAGCTGATGGATCTGGCAATTTGCTGCAGAGCTGCCATGTGTCCAGATTGCCTCTTTAGAGTTAATTCCTAGTACCCACCGAGGGGGCCTAAATGACTTTGAGCTGAACCTAGACACCCTTTTACTGCTCAGATTCTTAGAAAGTTTGATAGCCATTGCTTTGAAGCCTTGCACACGCTAATAGGCTAAAATAAATTAATAAGCCTTGCATATGATGTGTTTGTAAGTATGTTTGCTCATATCATATGCAAATCATACTCAACATATCGTGCGAGTACGAACGTATGGTAAATTTATAATACAAGAAATAAAAAAATTGCATGGCATTTCCCATAATGCATGTGTATGAGGAATAGTGTGGCCTGCCGCAGAAACTTCATGAGGCCTTTGTTGCAATTCAATCCAGATAACCACAGTAAGCTGCTTATCAATAATGAGAGCTAAATCTTATTGCACAGAATGACAAGCTGTCTTCATTGTTTACTCTCAAAATTTGGGCCAATCTATCAACATACATGAGGACGTGGGGAACTTCTATGATCTCCTTTAACTCAAACAACAATATCCAACTGAGCCCACACTCTTCTCTCTACTCATTCAGTTAGAAGTACTCCTTGTAGATGCAAGTGTCCTCTTAAAGCAGAAGTTCTCTGAGCAATTTGCTCTGATCAAGAGTCAATTGAACATCTACATTATGGTTGAGAAACCTCCAAACTTGAGAGATGCTACAGACTTACAGTGTCCACAAATGCAGGATCTAGAGAACTAACTCGTAGTGAAATCCACCTTGGATGTTTCATATAAACTATGTCCACAAAATCCACACATATCTGTATGTTCAGACAGAGAGCCACCGGGGAAGTTTGGGGTGGGGGGTTTTTTATGGTGGTGGTGGTGGTGGGGGCGGGCGGCGGGGGGATCCCATGAGAAAAAGACTTGCCTGTGCAAAAGTACTCTTGCCCGAGTAAGGACCCGGATACGCCATGGACGAGCTTCTGCGCAGCGCAATCAACGCAAAGCGAAACCTAAGCAAACTTCTTTCTCGCCTCTGATAGTTCAGAGTTATACCTTCCGGACTTTTACCTTGGAACCATGTAAACCATCATTAAATCTACTATCTACTGACATAATATCTACTAAAATAATATGGCGGAAGGGGGAGCTCTTTACACGTGTTGCAATCTGCGACTTGAAAGCTAAAGTCCAAAACTAAAAAAAGCCCTTTTGCACGCAGTCGCCGACCGTACTATAAAATGTAATAGTATCTAAAATTTGTAGCTCATGTTTATCCAAGTGTTTGATCAAAGTTCATTCGATGTCCAAACCTTGCAAGATTAGAGAAAAATGAGAATTATCATATTTCAAAGGTAATTTTTAGACATGGATTTGAACAGATTGTGATCAATGCATTACGTGTTTGTATGACGTGCTCATAAAAAAAAAGAAAAAACCAGCTGCATGAATGGTGGGGAGGTGGCACCATCCTCGCCCAAGTGTTATAACATATAGAAAACATGCCCTTCCCTCTAATATTTGTTATCTCCTCTAGTGTTGGAGGGTCATAACATGCTTCTCCTCTGGTGTTGGGGGTCACTTTTCTTTTTATATTTACAATACATGAGAAGGAATCTATTACCTATCTCATCTTGAATTTGTATTCCCTTGTCCATGGCTCCAAGCCCAATAGAGCCTTTAAGGATGCACTCATAGGTCACTTCATCGGGAAGGAATTCCTCAAGCCACATTTATTCAAAATAGTAAATCTTCATCTCCGTTTTCTCCCTTGCTTGCTGTTTTTTTTGTTAGACAAATCATCCAACCAACGTGCTCCAAGAGACGAATTCTGGATGATAACTTTTCTTGCTTACAAAAAAACACTGCATATATATGTGTCAACCAAAGGCGTGCCAACCATCACATATTTCTAGAAAATCCCAAGACTAGTAATTGTAATTTTCCTCTGTAGGAAACAATCCGGTGCTTCTTTGGCATGATCAAGTTGGGCATATCATCCGGCCAACGGCCTCTATTGAAAACAATCCAGAGCTTCTTTGTCATGGCAATCAATGCATTCAAAGGCCAACATTCCATATAAGAATCACATGAAAAAACTTTTGTGCTCTTATTACGCTACCTCGTGAGGATGACGCTCCCACAACAATCCATGACTAGCAATCAATCATGAATTATATCAGTCATGTCAAGATCGTCAGCCAGTGAACTCTCTTAGCCATGTCAAGATCCTAAGTTCTCTTTGCCATTGAATTCTCTTAGTCATGTCAAATGATATTTTGTTGGATTCCCATTCCAACCATCTAGTTTACAAAGAGCCAATTTTGACATATCGACTCTATTGATTTTATGGTGTGATGATATGGGTGTGGCAAAGCATGGCATGCAGAAGCATATTACAATGGCATGGAAAAGAAGAGGTGAATCCAACTTGGAAGAAACTACTCTAGCCTTGTTAATTGCATAAACACTTATAGGCTTGTTGTAGATACGATGATTGTGTCTTTGAGAACCAAATAGATTTAAAATTGAGACCAAACTGTACCTTTACGAATTCTTCTTTCTTTCTCTTCCTAGGTTGTCAAAGAGAGAGAGAGAGAGAGAGAGAGAGAGAGAGAGAGAGAGAGAGAAGTTTGTGGAAAGTTCAGTGTACTTTGTTAAATCCATGAATTGTAGTACAAAGAACATCACACATCAATTAGTTTCACAAGTGTTATGCAAAGGGGAACTGGCATGAGAAAATGTGTCCTTCCTTACTCCATCCTCATCAACGCTTAGATGCATAGCGATCTTCTACATTTTCTAATGATTGGAATGATTCCTTCATTTGAAATTTACCAAGTTTTTCATGTCAAGGAGGTGTACATAAAGCACTAAAATCCCATGACATTAAGCCATACCATCTCTATTTTTCTGTCTTGTGTAAAGCTCGATGAAAACTTTGTTGCATCATATGTATGTGTGAGTAGTATATATGTTGTTGTTGGCATGTAAGACGTCATAAAATCTAATATCTAACTATCCCAAATGATTTTCTCATATTGAACTAATCATTTAATGTGGAAGAGTAAACGGGACAAGAGCTAGAATATAGACATGTGCTTTTAGATTTATCTCAGGACGAGACCAAAGGCAATAGGTCCAAATGGGAGATGGTCTAGCAAAGAGCAATACCAACTAATGGAGCTTAAAAGACCTTAGGGTTGGCTTTATTAAAGACCTCCAAAGGTTAGTGTTAAAAGTCCTTAGACCCAAGAACTTAGAGTATGTTAGACCTTAGACAAGCTAAGCATGTGCTTGAGGTGCTTGTCATGCTTGAGATGACTAAGGTGCTTGAGGTGCTTGTTGTGCTTGAGTTTACTAAGGTGCTTGTCGTACTTGATGACTGAGGTGGTTGAGGTGCTTGTCATGCTTTATGACTAAGGTGCTTGAGGGGCTTCATCACTAAGGTGCTTAAGGGGTGAGGTGTTCCAAAGTCAACAACATCTCTACACAAGGGGGGCGAGCCCTACAAATAGGGGCATGAGAGAGAACACACACACACACACACACACACACACTCAAGGCAAGCACAAGACCTAAGAGGCAACAAAGACACATGTCAAGCACCTACACGTGCTGCCCTCATGTAGTGCCTAAAGCCTATTTGTTGACCTCTAAAGGGGTCCGATGAGAATTTAGCTTATTTAATTAATTGTTTAAGCATTTTTTAAGCCCTCTCTCTCTCTCAAAGGGAAAAGGAGGACACTTGTCCAAATGCTACCATGGTTGCTTGATACGTCTAATGCATGTAATTGGCTAGTCTAGAGAAGGTCCAATCAACTTCAAGCTTGAGCTAGGAAGAGGGGTTGATCCAAGCAAGGAGGGGGGTAGCTTGACCATATACTCTCTCTCAGACACTCTCACACACATACTCATTCTCATAGTGTGTTGAGCAAGAACTCCATCTCCTTCTTCAAGCTTGAGAAGTTGAGAGCCTACACCACACTCTTGGCTATGGAATGCAAATCCAGCCAAGAGCCATGCTTCAATGCTATGTTTTCCATCTTCTTCATCTCCATTACTATGCTACTATGCTATGCTAAGCTCTATGAGTAATGGTATGAGAGGACACTAGTTCTTTCTCATAAGAATACTTCTTCTTCCTCTTCCCTACCCTCATTCCCTACTAGCTCTCTCCACCTTTGAAGGTGTTTGAGGTCGGGGACAAGTTAATGCTTTCATTTAGCTAAGTTACGGGCAAAATTGTGGTGCATGAAGCTCTCTATCTCCATTGAACCATCAAGGTCAAGGAACAGAAAGCTTGTATTGTACCAAGTCTCTCTTTATGGGAGAAGCTATAATACAAAAGCCTTTTGGAGGGGGGACGGCTCCACATAAATCCGGTCCTCAACTGTTGTCAAGTTCTCTAATTCTCTCTCTTGTAAAGTATTGCTCATGCCAAGTTGATTAAGTATAATGGTTATGTTGCTACCTCTAATCAAGTTCTCTCTCTATTTTCTCAAAGTATTCTCATCAAAATGCTCACTACAACTCTTTAAATTTTGATATTCTCAATGTTCATAGTCCAATTCTGTTACATTGGTATCAGAGCTATTGGTTTCTCTTTTCTTGCTTAAGAAGAGAGGTCCTTAAGTTGTCCATGAAAGGTTGGACATGTTCATTGCAAGAGGGTAAGTGGGATAGGGATCTATTAACTTGGTTGAAAAGGACTTAGTTTGAGGTAACTCTGTTGGGAGCTATAGACTTAATAATGGAGTCTTTCGGGGCTTGCCTTCGGTTTAACCATTATTGAGCTAGTAGCAAGCTCAACACAAACTATAATCAACCGAGCAATGTTATACCCTCTCCAATATTCTTTGCAATCAACAGTCCCTAAACCACGGGTGTGGTTGCTTGAGAGCTAATTTTCAAAGGTAAAGAAGAGTAGCAACTAAGGTGGGTGCCAAAGCACAAAGTAGCATATACATAAGTTTAGTTAGCATGGCTGACAATAATAAAGAGAGTAGAATGAATATTGACAACTTTGATTTTGCACATGAAGGTGCTACTGATGATGCTCCAGTGTCTGTGAACAATTTTTGTTACTAGGTTGCAACAACCTATGGGCAACCCTGCCTTGCAAGCCAAAGTTACTCGACAACTTTGTGCTTAGGATATTTTCCTACTTCTACAAGAAGAGAGAGAGCTGAGAAAGCCTCTTGTTGAGACTTCCAAAAGAAGACTCTCTCTGATAAGAGAAGAGAAGGAATCCAATGAATGAGAAAGAAGTGAATCTCCGAATTCCTCTAAAGATGTGGCTCCATGGACATGACGGTCTCGACGATGCCCAACTCATCCCAAGAGGAAAAAATCATCCTATAGTCCTTCTCCTCGTCGCTCTAAAAGGGAAGAGAGGAAACAAAAGAAGGAAAAGGCGAGAAAGAGGTCACCCTCTTCTCCTTCTTCATCACCTTTCTCCTCTTTCAATGAAAGTAGCGGCTATTCTCCTAGAGAATACAAGAGGAGAGGGCATCACAAATCTTATCCTGCTTGGAAAAGGCCCCACAAGCTTAAGAAGTTCAAAGAGGGAGGAAATAATATCTCAATTGTCACCTATGATGGCACCTTTGGTGCTACTGACAAAGTATTGGCCTTCATCCAGCAATTCGATGCGGTCTTTGGAGATGAGGGCTTCATTGAATCCTCCAAGCTACGTCATGTAGCTATGCACTTTCAAAAATATTATCATCAACGGTGGGTTAGCCTTCATGGCAATGGCGAAGCTCCAAAAACATGGAAAACTCTACAAGTTTCCATCATGAAGCAATTCCTTGCAAAAGATGCCAAAGATAAAGTGCTCACCAAATGGCGGAGTTTGAAGCTACTCTTCAACAAGTTTATCCACAAATATGTGGACAAGTTTTGGATTACATCTCAAAGCTACAGTCTTTCAAAAGATAGACTTCACCGAGAAAAAGAAACAATTTTGTGCTGGATTACCTGAAGAGACGGCTGAGTATGTCAACTCCCAACGGCCTGGTTCTATCACCAAAGTCATCCACCACACTATGGTTGCATCTCGTATCAATTTCCAACAAGGGGCTAAAAGGAACGCCAAGCCCGTGGAAAACAAAGATCAAAATGATGCAAAGGGGAAGAACGATGCTCAAAGTTCTTCCCAAGGCAATTCCAACAACAACAACAACAAGACCAAGGAGAAAAGAGTTTACAAAGGTAAAAACAAACTCTCTACTGAAGAGCTAGAGGCTTTAAGTGTGGGGAGCAAGGACATGGCTATCGTTCTTGCCCCAAAAGAAATGCCCGCAATGAGACTCCTAAAGTTTCCACGGTCGCAACTCCAAAAGAGGATTCTCATTGCAAAGGATCATCCCTTTCATATGCTTGGGGGAAGGTGAGGGAGCATGATGCCTTCATCCTATTTATCCTGGCTCTACTCACAACTTCATATCAACGGAGTTGGCCACAAAGTTGGACATTCAATCTTTTGAGATGGGAGATACTGTAATTGTTGATGGAGCTTTCAAGGGACAACAAGCCTCTGTTACTCCCTTGATTGGGAAGTAGAGGCTTCATGTCCAAAGATACATCGACAAAGAAGACTTTTTCATCTCTCCTCTCCAACATGAGGATGTTATCCTAGGGGCACCATGGCTCAACCGCATGGCTGCCAGCATAAGGTTCCCGGAAAGGAGAATCTACTTCAATAAGCCAATGAAAAGCTCGATTTCCTCGTGTATGATTTTTGTCAAAGAGTCTCTAAATATGCTATTGTTTTAATAAAACAAAGTGATAGGAATCAAGAAGAATTATACTTGTCTAGTTTTCTAAATATATTCCAAGATGTATTTATCAATGACATCCCTATGGAGTTACCTCCAAAACGAGGGGATGATGACCATAAGTTAGAGCTTCTACCTCGGAGCTCACCATCTGATAAAGCTCCTCATAGTGTTTCTTAAGCTCAACAAGAAGAGATTATGAGGCAAGTGCATGAGCTGGTAGACAAGGGGATGATGAGGACTAGCTCCTCTCCCTTTTGTTCACCAATCCTTTTAGTGCAAAAGAAAGATGGCACATACTGCATGTGTGGACTATCAAGCACTAAATTGTATCACTATTAAAAACAGTTTTCCCGTACCGTGGGTAAAAGATCTGTTTGATAAGTTACAAGGTTTGACCTACTTCGATAGGATTGACCTTAAAAGTCGATATCATCAAATAAGGATAGTGAATGAAGATATTCTAAAGAACGCATTCCGTACAACATTTGGTCTTTATGAATATCTTGTCATGCCTTTTGGTTTGACAAATGCTCCAGCCATGTTCAATTGCCTAATGGAAAAAATCTTTAGGCTTTATCGCAAGTTCATTGGAGTATTCTTCCATGACATTATCATCTACTCCAAATCTTTGGAGGAGCATAAGCAACACCTCTAGGTAGTTTTTCAAGCTATGAGGGAGAATAAACTTGTCATTAACCAAAAGAAGAGTAAATTTTTCCTCCAAGAGATTCAATACTTAGGTCATATTATCTCTCAAGATGATATCCATATGGATCCAGCCAAGCCTGAGATAATAAAAGGATGGCCTAATCCAAGGAATCTAGATGAGCTACGAAGCTTTATAGGTATGTGTGCATATTATAGACGCTTCATAGCTAACTTCTCCCAAATAGTAGGACCATTACATGACATGATAAAGAAAAATGTTAAGTACATATGGACTACTAAGGAGAAAAATGCTTTTGACAAGCTTAAAGAAAAGCTTACCTCTCAACCCGTGCTTACACTACCAGATCTCTCAAAACCTTTTGATGTCCAATGTGATGCTTGTGGAGATTTCCTTTGGAGCAGTTTTGCTTTAAGAAGGGCATGCCATAGCATATGAGAGTCGAAGACTCAATTCCGACGAGAAAGTATTGGGTATCTATAAAAAGAGCTACTAGCTATTCTACATGCCCTAGACATATGGAAGCACTATCTATTGGGGACTTCATTCATCTTACGAACGGACCACCAAAGTCTCAAGTACTTCATGACACAACCCAAGCTCTCCGACAAACAAATGAGGTAGGCAAATTTTCTTTCACAATTCAATTTTCATACTACTCACGTTGTTGGCAAGCACAATCAAGTAGCTGATGCACTATCATGACGGCCAAGAGCCAATGTGGTGTCTATAGCAACTCACGGTGATCTATCTTCTATGATAGATGAGTATGCTACTGACCTCGATTTTAAAGATGTAATTTCAGCCCTTGCCTTGGGGAAGAGAAAGGAACCATTCACCTTTCGGGATGGTTATCTTCTCCATGGCAATAGGCTATGTGTTACTCACTCTCTTTGTGAGAAAGTGATGTATGAATCCCATGCTCCTTCCTATGCGGGGCATCGAGGGATTCAAACTACCCTTTGCGGAGTAGAGACGTATTTCTATTGGCCTACCATGAAGACGGACATACGAGACTATGTGTCAAAATGTGTGCTATGCCAAAAGATAAAATATGATAGGGGAAAGCAACCTGGATTGCTCTAGCCTTTGCCAATTTATAATTCACCATGGGAGAGAATATCCATGGATTTTATCTTTGGATTGCCCAAGTCCATCCATGGGAATACGGGAATATGGACAATAGTAGACACTAACGTGCGCAAAGCACAAAACGGACCCCGACGGCCTCAACGCCAGGATCGTGCACGCCGAGCTTGTCACAGTAAGTGAACAGGGGGCACCACCTAGCTTGCAGAAGAGGCTAGGACGCGCACAATAGTGATTTAGTATAAAACTAATATTACACGCCGTAGAGAGAGAGAGAGAGAGAGAGAGAGAGAGAGAGAGAGAGAGAGAGAGAGAGAGAGAGAGAGAGAGAGAGAGAGAGAGAGAGAGAGAGAGACGTAGGTGATGAAAATCCCTCGGGATGTGAAGGAAACTTGATTCAAAGCGATATTTACAAAAACCTTAGCTTCGGCGAGATGGCGACTGTGGTGATAGAGAGAGATAGTGAGCCTATAGTGCGTTCTCTAGAGAAAATTCCATATTCTACTCTTGTGTGTGGCAACAGTTCTCAAGTGCCCCCTTAATAGTGACCTCTCAGTGCCCTTTTATAGGTGCAGGCTGTATTAGTTTAGGATAATCTCTGATCACGTTATGGCCCTAATCAGGAGAGACAAAGCAAGGAGTGTTAGGAATTGGATCGTGCTAGCTATGGTGGATGAAAGAGAAACATGGTGCAAGTGTGTGAGTGTGTGTAAGCAAGGTTATCACTCAAGTGAATTAGGTTCCAAGATAGAATTAGCTTGGACTCATAAACACAATCTTGAGTATTGACTTAGCTTAGCACAAGCTCACCATAGACAAGCATGTAGTGCAAAATGAAGTTGTTGTTTATTCATTCAAGAAATGAGCTTTAAGTAGCTCTACAGCCTTGCTCCACAGTATGTGGGATAAATCCACTCTCCTCTCCTTGACTCACACCTTAGGACAAAGCTCACACTTTACAATCCTCCCCTTGAGGTTTGGACTAAGACAAGATACTGAAGATGCATGATCCACACAAGCTAACAAAATCCACATCGGATGGTGATATCCACACAAGAAAATAAAGTCCACAAAGGATGGTGATGTCCACACAGGATGATAAGATCCACACAGGAAAAATCCACAAAGGATGGTGATGTCCACACAGGATGATAAGCTGGTATCCACACAGAAAAAAGTCCTCCCCTACAAGTAGAGAGTCTGCATCTTCAAAATGGGTCTTCATAAAAGGCAACGCTGCTCTCGTCTTCGTCCTTTTTGTCTTCTACTATGTGGTTGATCCTCTGTCAGGTCTCTTGCCTTCGTTGCTTCTGTTGTTGCTTTCAACTGCTTCATGGTCTGACTTCGTATCCTCCCCTCGAACGAGTGCTTCTGTCCCCCTTTTTGTTGTGCAATCAGGCTTTATTCCATTCGTCATAATGACATGCAACAATATGCTAAAATATCCTATGAAAAGGTTTATGCAAAAATTAATGCTCTCTTCCATCTTGGTCATACTCTGAAAGCCCAAGCATGGGGTGTTTCTCATACACTTTGTCACAAAGTCTTCATACATGGAGAGATTTTAGCAATTTGGAGACTCTCCAATACCAATGTCTATCCCATTACAAAAGCACATCTAATATCATCCATGTAGACAAATATAATTACATACATTGCAAGAAATTGTTGTGCTTGGCTGCAAGATTAATGTGTACTTTGGATTTTCCCTTCAATGTGAAGCTCCTCTTCACTGTCGGTGAGCCCCTCTTCACAATGAAGTAATGCTCCTTTGGATGCTTGGTGATGCTTTGAATTATTTCTTTGAGTGCTTGGAGAATCTTGATGAATGCTAGAGAGAGGTGGCAATATACAATTGGTTTTTATACAAGATTTTTGGCTTGAAAACAGAAAAATAGATTACCCTATGGATATTTACTACAAAGAAGTGTTGTGGGCGAGATGCCGGTGAATGGCGGGCTTTGCTGGTGTGTTGATGTAGCGTGTTCCCCAATTTCAGGGCTGGCCGGGGCATGCCTTTGGCGTCATTTCTTGATTTGGTGTCGCCATCGCGTGATTTTGTTGTCCTTTCGTTGTTGTGTTGGTTGTCAATTGTCGAGTTTCTTTGTTGGTTTCTCCTTCTTATGCGTGTGTATGGCGTGCTATGTTTGTTTGATTGTGTGCGTGCGAGTGTAATGCACTCATGTATGTATGTGCATGTGCTCGTAAGTGTGTATGTGTGTGTGTGGGTGTATGTAACTGTGTGAAGGTCTAGGTGCTTGTGAGTGTGTGTGCGTATGTATATGGGGTTGTGTGTGGGTGTGTAAGTGTGTGTGTCGGCAAGAGTTTATGTGGGAAAGAGAGATATATTTATTATTATTTTTTTTACATTTTTACGTGCTGGCGTTGGCCGACTACAGAGAACAAGGGAGAGAGGGCGTGAGTGAGAAGAGCGAGAGGCTCAGGGGGTGAGAAGGGCTGGGGAGTGTGTGTGTGTGTGTGTGTAGGTAACGAGAGAGAGAGAGAGAGAGAGAGGGATTATTTTGCACCCTATATTGGGCTTGGTTACAAGGAATGAGAGAGAGGGAGTGAGAGAATGAGAGGGAGTGTGAGTAAGAGAGAGAGTAGCTTGAATAATGGATGAGAGGGAGAGAAAAAATTGTCCCATGCATGGCGGCCCCCCGTGGGTTGACGAACGAGAAGGAGAGAGAGGGATTCCGGCTGCATGTGTTAATGAAGGAGGGAGAGGGGAAATAATGGAGGAGAGGGGGAGCGTGGTGTCAAGGGAGGGACGGCCGCCCGTTTGGGCGTATGCATGGGAGGGAAGAGAGTGGCAGGGCGGCAGGCTTAAAAAAAACGTTTTTTTTCTTCGTTGCTTATTATTAAGCTCCCCCCATATGTGGGGTTGGTTCTCATGACCGTAGTTTCAAAAACCGGCCGTCAATAGGTTTAGTAAACAAATACCTGTCAAAAAGACTATGAAGGCACACCAAATGCCAACCATCTTCATATCCCAAAATTTTAAACACCATGGCTTGCCAACACCAATAGTGTCGGATAGAGATCCTGGAATGATCAATAATTTCTATAAGGGTCTCTTTGAGAATCTAGGTACTACGCTTAATTTCTTCGGCCTATCACTCACAAATGGATGGCCAAAGTGAAATAGCCAACCTTACGATTCTAGATCTACTTAGGACCTATGTTATCAAAGTAGATCAACATTCACAATGGGAAAACTACCTACCTCTTGTAGAGTATGCATACAATAACATTGTACATACTACCACGGGGAAGGCACCTTTTGAAATCATTGAAGGAAGACCAAAAAGTTCCTTGCTACTTAAGGTACATGGGAAGATCTTCGTTGCTGTTGCCGATGAGTATAGCCAAGACCTACAAGAATCTTTCCAAAAGATTAAGGAGGCTATATCCATCTCACAACAAAGGAAAAAGGTTGCTGCTAACAAGCATAGAAGGGCCTTAGCTTTCAAGGAAAATGATTGGGTCCTACTCAAATTTCCCAAGGCTCGATTAAGGCAAACTACGGGCAAAGATCCTACGTGCCACCAAAAGTATTATGCTAAAATAGCAAAAAGATACTATGGTCCTTTTCAAATCCTAAAGCCAATCAATGAGATGGCCTATCAACTCAAGTTGCCCAACCATTAGCTCATTCACAATGCTTTTCATGTGAGCCTACTTAAGCCTTACAAAGGAGAACCACCACAAGAACCAATCATTGAGACTCGCCCAAGTTCGAAGATCAAGAAGAGTTGCTTCAGTCCATATCGATTCTTCTACATGTAGACAAGGTACTAAGACATGGTAAGATTATCCGACGGTATCTTACTATGTTTAAAAATTATCCTTTTGAAGATGCTAGATGGATGCAAGGAACACAACTTAAGGATAGTATGAACCTTGTCAATTCTTACAATGGTACATTAGAGTAAGAGAATGTAAATACTTTTAAAATGAAAAACGTTTTTGTCTTATAAGACCAGTTCTCTTATGGTGCACATATTTAAGTAATATGCATGCCTAGAATCATGTTTGTGATGGCGACGTCTCTCAAACACCGAGTAGAATTTGTCACTCTACTTTGGGAGTATGAAATGGACTCAAGAGCAGACATGCTTGCGGCAACTAAGTCTCCCAAGCTCCAAATGGATTAGTCATCCATTCTGGAATGATGTCGTAGGGTAACAAAAAACTCTACCCACTAAGAAACATAGACTAATGACTAAGGCTTTATCTTCTCTACCTCATAGTTGAGGACGACTATGATTTCAAGAGAGAGGTAATGTCATAAAATCTAATATCTAACTAATTCAAATGATTTTCTCATATTGAAATGATCATTTAATGTGGGAGAATAAACGGGAACAAGAGTTAGAATATAGACATGTGCTATTAGATTTATCTCAGCACGTGACCAAAGGCAATATGTCCAAATGGGAGATGGTCTAACAAAGAGCAATGCTAGCTAATGGAGCTTAAAAGACCTTAGGGTTAGCTTCATTAAAGACCTCCAAAGGTTAGTGTTAAAAGTCTTGAGACCCAAGACCTTAGAGTATGTTAGACCTTAGACAAGCTAAGCCTAAGCTTGAGGTGCTTATCGTGCTTGAGCTGACTAAGGTGCCTATCCTGCTTGATGACTAAGGTGCTTGAGGTGCTTGTCATGCTTTATGACTAAGGTGCTTGAGGGGCTTCATGACTAAGGTGCTTGAGGGGCTTCATGACTAAGGTGCTTAAGGGGTGAAGTGTTCCAAAGTCAACACCTTCTCTACACAAGGTGGGGGTGAGCCCTACAAGTAGGGGCAATAAGAGAGAACTCTCTCTCTCTCTCTCTCTCTCTCTCTCTCTCTCTCTCTCTCTCTCTCTCTCTCTCTCTCTCTCTCTCTCTCTCTCTCTCTGGAAGCCCAAGACCTAAGAGGCAAAAAAGACACATGCCTATTGGTTGACCTCTAAAGGGGTCCAATGAGAATTTAGTCTATTTTAATTAATTGTTTAAGCATTTTTCAAGCCCTTTCTCTCAAAGGGAAAAGGAGGACACTTGCCCAAATGCTACCATGGTTGCTTGATATGTCTAATGCATGTGATTGGCTAGTCTAGAGAAGTTCCAATCAGCTTCAAGCTTGAGCTAGGAAGAGGGGTCGATCCAAGCAAGGAGGGGGGTAGCTTGACCATACTCTCTCTCTCTCTCTCTCTCTCTCTCTCTCTCTCTCTCTCTCTCTCACACACACACACACACACACACACACACACACACACACACACACACACACACTCATTCTCATAGTGTGTTCAACAAGAACTCCATCTCCTTCTCCAAGCTTGAGAAGTTGAGAGCCTATGCCAACACTCTTGGCTATGGGAATGCAAATCCAACCAAGAGCCATGCTTCAATGCTATGTTTGCCATCTTCTTCATCTCCATTACTATGCTACTATGCTATGCTAAGCTCTATGAGTAATGGTATGAGAGGACACTACTTCTTTCTCGTAAAAATACTTATTATTCTCTTCCCTACCCTCATTCCCTGCCAGCTCTCTCCACCTTTGAAGGTGTTTGAGGTTGGGGACAAGTTAAAGCTTTCATTTAGCTAAGTTATGGGCATAATTGTGGTTCATGAAGCTCTCTATCTTCATTGCACCATCAAGGTCTCAAAGAACACAAAGCTTGTATTGTACCAAGTTTCTCTTTATGGGAGAAGCTATAATACAAAAGCCTTTCGAAGGGGGAATGGCTCCACATAAATCCGGTCCTCAACTGTTGTCAAGTTCTCTAATTCTCTCTTGCAAAGTATTGTTCATGCCAAGTTGATTAAGTATAATGGTTATGTTGCTACCTCTAATCAAGTTCTCTCTCTATTTTCTCAAAGTACTCTCATAACGCCGGCTAGACAATGTCGCGCCCTCTGTAAAAAAGTGCCACCAACTACCCCACGAGAGCCGCCAGCGGCAGCGCCCGCAGGGCCACAGCCATAGCCTTCAAATATCCAAGCTTTCCATGCCATTGAGATGGAGCCCGCTTGTAGTATATACACCCTCTCTTTTCCGGCGCCTTTGGGCATGTGGGATTACCCACGGCCACGTGGCAGCCTCAGAGGGAAGCCTCTCTCCAAGACTCTCCAAGGCCTCACAAAATCTTCTTAAAGCCTAAAAAAAAAATCCCTTCCCCTTCAACTGATTGCCAGTTTTTGCTCAGAGCTCCAACTCTTGATCATTAAAATCCCTCCTAAAAGATCACCTCCCCAGGTTCAATCCGTAGAAATACCACCCTGCTTTGATCTCGATTCCAAATCAAAACACATCAAGGTTAGGTATCATATTATACGAGATATTTTGGCTAGCAAACACATTAAGTTAGCTTAAGTCCACACTTATGAGAACCCAAGGGATGCCCTGACAAAGAGTCTATCTTCAAAGCGGTTTGCACATTGCATAGAGATGATGGGTGTAGGGTGAAGCTATGGGCATGCTTCACACTTGTAAAGTTGTACATTCTAACCCTTACACTTATAACCACTTGGGCCATGTTGTTGCCTTCAAGTGGGAGATTGTTGGGGTTCACGCCAACTGGCCGGCTGCCCATCATTAACGATACCTTATTCTTTGGTGATAATGAACAATAAGGAGTGGTGAGCACAATTCTCACTGAGAGCTCCACCAAACAAGAGTCTCTACTCCACCGCACTGCATCACGCACTTGCACGCACACACTCTTGTAGTGCCTCACAGTTGGTTGTGGTGCCCTTACAAAAGCACAAGAAGTTTAGGACTGGATTCTTATCTGGATGTGGCACCTTGGAGTACCTTGATTGTCCTCTCCACAACATTGATAGTATACCGCCTCTTTAGAGATCTATATATGAAGGGGACATGGACACAACTTGCAAACATTATGATACTTTGAGTTGGGTATCTCATCCTCTTGAGCATCATTGCAAAGGTTTACACTCCAGTCCCAATATCTGAACTATAGATCTCTTGAGGGAAGCATAAACATGCAAATACTTGTAGGAACACCTGCCTGGTGTATGGGATTACTAACACGATGTGTCATGATATCAATTGCAATTCTCTTACGGTCAACTCAAGGTGATGCACATCCAATCTTGCAAAATTGCTTTAGCACATTACATGGCTACAAAAATTTTGATAGAACAACCATATCCCAACAAAGGATCCAACAACCACACCGGCTTTCACAATCAAAATCACAACCATAAACCATATTCCACATTGAACCGACTCTCACATTTGGAGTTTGACATATCCACTGCAATCAAATTGAGCCCACACACTTGGCCCTAAAGACATGAACTTTTTATGCATAAAAGATATCTGATCAGTGACTTATCATGATATCAAAATCACATTTTGACACTGTCTAACTATGCATTAGTGATGCACTATTACCGCACCTCACCCCCTAGTACATAGAACTAGTTTTTGACGTTGAAGGGTGGAAAGCAACATACACATGCACATGAGGTGTCCACATCCATCCGTGAGGTTCCATACATCACATGACATTATTCCATCAACATAAACATGATGCAAAACAACCCCGTCACTTTGATCAACCATAACTTCACATATATCAACTTTTTGCCATTTTCGAGTGCATACATAACACACAAATGAAAGTATTTGACCTCAAACCAATGCATCAATCTCAACCCCATAATATAGAATAACACCTTATCACATCTTTTTGCCCATATGAGACTCATGCAATAAACGGTAACACAAAAAAGCCACTTTATTCGTATCTGCCCGTACAGTTTGGGTTGGCTAACCATATATCCCCATATAGTTTATGGACATCAAACACTTGCAATCAACTCACCAAACCAAACCATAAATCGTATATGAACAACTCATTTAACTCACGACGTCATATGGTACTGCCCCTTGGTAGCACCCCTACAAGTGTAGGTGAACCCGTACATGGAACTGTTAATAAGTCACACTCACACTAACAAGCACTAAAAATCATGATAAGCTGAAAATAGCGTGAAAAGCGTCAAAAAGTAGATTTTACAAAATTGAACCATAGCTTCCCTAAGACCCGTAGATTAAGGATCCGGCCTTGCTTTTTGCAAAAAAGCATGAAAAAGCATGAAAAAGCTATAAAAAGTGGATTTTGCAAAATTGAACCAAACGTTCGACTGACCTATTGTCACATGAAAATGACCTTGCTTTTCACTTTAGAACCTTACAACGCTGCCAAACAAGCATTCTTAACCAAAATTTAACAAAGCAGATATTAAAATCTATTTTTCTTATTTTTAAAAGAGACCTAAAAATCGGGGATCTTGCAACCCAATCGAACAAGAATGTTTTGCGCCACATAAGATAGGGAAGTATGTATTCCAGGTGAATCAGAGGACATTACTCGGGTTATGGGGCATGGAGGTGGTGCTTGAGCCCAAAATTAGCTTTCATTCGAGGATACATTCTACCAAGATACATATGTAGTTGAGATCATTGGAAGATTATTACAGGCAATAGTGGCAACACTGGTTGCACTTACATTTTTCAACAAAGGCACAAACACGTTCAATTGAGGATGTAATTGCATTCTTGAAAGAATACAATTAGGCAAAGAAGAAATGCAAGAATAGGAGACAATGGGCAGGAGAAGGAGGATGGATCTGGGATTAGCAATCGTAAGCATGGTGATGACAGTCAAACCCCTCCTCCAACACCAGGTTTGACTATTGGTGGACAACAAACCAACAATGCATAAGGAGAAAAAGGGATGGGAGGATAGGCTATGGATTATATTCAAAACCAGATAGATCAAACTCAATAGTAGACTCAGTAGGAGTTTGCGGGGCAACAACAAGCTCAAGAGGCTCAAAGACTAAGGAAAGGCAAGAGTGTTCTTATAGACCTAGATTCACACACTGATTTGGATTACACTACTAAATGTTTGAGTCTAAACAAGCATCTAAGGAAGCAAAAGGCTTCACAGATACAAGAATCTTTGCATAATGATGATGCTTATTCGAATTTAGAGCGATTCGAGCCAGAGGAATGGTAAAGTAATGACAAATGATAAGTTATCATGAAAAAAATACTTGTCAACTACCCCCTCATCCCGATGCCATTCAGTTGTTGGAGCTAGTACCAGAATATTTGATTACTGCTGATGATGTTGTGGTCAATCCTCAACTGCAATAGCCATCCACTATGAGCCTTCAAAGTTTTGCACTCCAAGTGGAAATATTGTTGGGAGATAGGCCAACATATAGCTGCATGAAGGATCTTCCATTGGAAATCAAAGCCATGCTAATCAAAATGCAAATTTCCAAAAGGGTTTTGAATAAAAAATTAAAGATGTTGCTGGAGAACAACGCCAATAGCAACAGAGGGCCTAAAACCAAAATGATCCTTTCAAAAGCGTACTACTCTTAAAGATAACCTTAATAATCATATTTGATCATAGGATTGTAGGGCTATGATGTATCACCACTTTTGTTGATATAGAACCAGATGTATAGGTTTAGTGGGTGATGGCGGAGGATCTAGCACTTCTATTGCTAGATTTGCCTTGCCTAGTGTTAGGCAAGCATGCTGGGTGTTAAAGATGCATAGGTTCTTACATTGATTCTTTGTTTGATGTTCCAATAATTTCATGTTTTTCTCAACAAGAAAAAGTAAAATAGGCATGGAATAGACCATCTACTTTGTATATAGGACCTAATGAGGTCAAAATTGCTTACCTACATAAGGAGTTAGAATCAAAGATTATGCATAAAGACCATGATATTGGATGGTAGAATCACCACTAGACTAGATCATGGAACTCTACACACCATCAAGCTTCCCTCTCATGCTTTTCAAATCAGATGTAGACATGGCTAAACACAACCTTACACACACACACACACACACACACACACACACACACACACACACACACACACACACACACTTACTTTGTCAGTTCATCTGGTTATGATTACATCATCCAGCTACACACACATACTTACATTTAAGCTACTAATGTAGATGATGGTTTTATTGTCTTGGGACTCTCTCTCTCTCCCCCCCCCCCGCCCACCCCCCCCATATATGATCCTACTTCTTGACCTTCCAATTGAGGTTATGGGCATGGAAAGGGTTGTGGAGTGCATGATAAAGATGTGTCAAACTCGTCACATCAACTTCCTACAATTGCATGGGAAGCAAGCAAAAAAGTTCAAAAGGTGCATAAAAGCAAGATCTTGAGCACAAGATGGATGCAAGACATAAAGAAGTGGTTTGAGAGATGGGATGCATTACACTTGTTGTATGATGTCTCAATAGAATACAAAGTGAATGAAGCTTTTCTACACTACCAATGCAATACGGCTTGGGAGGCATCCTGTGGGTTGCGCTTCATACATTACACCACCCATGTTTCCCCCAACTACAAAACCATGTTCCTCACTAGAAGAGGAAATCGTAGTTACTCTTATATGCTTGAGCCTATCCCCTTGTTTGCGCTATGTGCAGTATCGCAGCCATTTGGCTTAGCTCCCACTCCTTTGATGCAAGAAATGCATTTGGGCAATGCAAAAGAATTAAATTGGGTCTACACATTTGCTCATTGCAAGGTCAAGAGTCTGCGTACCACACACTACTAGAATGATCAACTTTTGCTCACGTCCTATTGCTCACATCCAAACTTGCACACAATGATAGATCATAGAGAATCACTTATTAGTCCCATACATAGTGTATCACATGTATCTTTGGTCCCACATGTAATATTTGACCCCGGGGACGATAATTAAAATCTAGGGAAAATCACCAAAATACCCCTCTAATTTGTGGAAATTTCCAAACTATCCCTTAAATTTACAAAATTTCCAAATATCCCCAATATTTTGTCATAAATTCCCAAAATTCCCTTCAAATTTTCCAAGATTCCCAAAATACCCCTGGTGTGAGCGTTTTTTTTTTTTTTTTGGTAGCTTTTCATAAGAAGGCTGCTTGACTATGATACAAGATGCTAAAACTTTATAGAATTTGAGTTGGGTATGTAGGTTTTGGAGATGGATTTCTTTATTATTTTTAGCCATAATTGCCTTTTTTTGCGAGGTAATTTGTGCCAAATGACATGCTAAGTACTCAAAAATGGATCTCAGTTGTGCAAAAGGAATAAAGATTAGGAAATCTTAAAGAATCCAACCAAAATAGATACAAGGGTGTTTTGGGAATTTTTGAAATTTGAGGGGTATTTCGAGAATTTCCACAAATTAGAGGGGAATTTTGGTAGTTTTCCCTTAAATTGTCGCTCGCATAATTGGCCTACAGTGGTGATGGGCCATTCAAGCACTTGAGATCCCTTCTTGGTCTTCCCTTTTCTTTGTCCCTCACCACGCATGTGCATCTACTGCAGGTTGGCCTCTCGATTAGTTCTGTCCTGCTTTCTCAATGGAAGCAGTGCATGCTCACAACCTATTGTAGAAAATGATCCAAATTCTCCTAAGTGTGGAGAGCAACGCAACCACTCAATCAACGACATCGGAAATCATGATCATGGCAAACGACTTACGGGCACTTGCAATGGAGAATGACATGCTAAGGGTTCTTGTGGTTGAGAATGAGAATCTCAAGAGGACACTTGAGATGCAACCAACACGTTTGATGCAACTTGAAGAGGAAGTCAAGGAATGTAAATGATCTCTTATGGACTTGAATGCTTTGAGGGAGTGCATGAGCAAAGTGAAGCATGACCATGTAATGAAAGAGGAGAAATTTGCACCATGAGCCGTGATGTATGTGACATGAAACTTGCATGGATAGAGATCAACCATTTTTTTGATTTACAGGAGGACGTTGCTTATTTTAAAGGCAAATGTGATGTTATTGTCTTTGGGGAATGTAGCTAGTTGCTACATTCCCCATCATGACTCTCCTTTTATGCTTGCATGGATAGAGATTAGCCATTTTTTTATTTAGAAGAGGACTTTGCTTATTTTAAAGGCAAAGGTGATGTTATTGTCTTTGGGGATATGAATGCTCGCACAAAAACATTGCAACATGATACTCAACAATTTTGATATTCCATACACTTTAAGGGAGTTGGAGGAAGTTCACTTGTATGATCGTACTTCAATGGATGAGAAAGAACCGGATCACTATGAAAAGTTACTTTTACACATGTGCAATAGCACCAGTATGCTTATTTCCAATGGTTTATCTTTGTGGAGTGGAACCAATAGGTTTACATGTAGAAGACACAATGGGGATGGTGCGATTGACTATATGCTACTTTCCAAAGCCATCATGTATCGCATAAAGAGTTTTATGCTTGGCCAATGGACCCCATAATTAGACCATCAGGCCTTCATGTATTGACCTTGTATGTGGGGAAACAACCAAGCATGATAATCTCACGCAAACGGAAGATAACGTATCACTTTGTATGGATTTCAAACAAGCACCATTGTATATTGAAATGGTTGAGCAAAAGTTATGGATGACAAATCTTCAATATGACGCACCATTGGAAACTAAATGCGAAGTTTTCAAAAAAGTTCTTTGTTCTTGTGCCGAAGAATGCTTTGCCATAAAGCATTCCAGTGTATCAACAAAGATAGATCACACAAAAGGTGGTTTGATAAAGTATGTCAAGATATTCAAAAGTCCTTGATAAAGCTAGATGCAACTATTGACAAAGACAACTATCAAAGTCATTTGCATACATACAAGGCATTGATTCAAAATAAGAGAAGAAGATGAGAAGTGAAACATCAAAATTTTCAAGTCTAAGAAAAGGCATGTGGAAGATTTTGGAGAAACTTGAGGGGCAAGCGGGTTGAGAGTTTTGGTAACTTGACTCTTGTGGATATGTATACACATTGTAGGAAACTTTATGAGCAACCAAATGTTAAAAAGATGCCAGTTGATGGTTCACTCCCATGTATACCCTCTTTTTTTACTATTGAGGATGTGTGCGGTGGGCTCGAAAAGTTGGCCACTCGCAGAGCGGGAGATCTTCAAGGTATCAAGTCAAAAATGATTAAATTAACAAAAGATTACAAGAGTGGATGTGTGATATGTTCAACCTTGCACTTCAACATGGTATGCCTTATGATTGGAGCACTAATTGGGTCAAGCCTTTGCATAAAAGAGGGGATGTAAAAAAGGTAAATAACTACCGGACTATAATGATTGGGTCTCTTATGGAAAATTTGTTTGGATACATAATGGAGATAAAATTGAGTGATTGGGCTAAAGAGAATGGCTAGCGTGCAAAACGACAAGCGGGTTTTTGTCGACACCATAGTACTATTGATCATCTTGTCACTCTTTGAGAGAATGGCTAGCGTGCAAAAGGATAACTGGGTTTGTTGGGATGGACATCAATCAGACATCGTTATTACTTTCTTGAATGGTGACATATTTGAGGAAGTTTATGTAATGCAGCGCCTACGGTTTTGTCAAGAAAGGACAAAAAGACAAAGTGTGCAGATGTAAGAAGGCTTTGTATGGGTTGAAGCAATCTCCTTGTGCTTGGTATGAGAAAGCTGACACTCATTTGGTCAAACGAGGCTTTCGTAATAACAGTCCAATAGAAAGCACATTGTATGTCAAGCGTGAGGGTGATGTACTTCTCATTGTGGTTCTTTATGTAGATGATTTGCTGATCACTGGACCAAATGAGAGACATATTGCTGAATTTAAGGCTGATTTGAACCTACTTTCAAGATGAAAGATTTGGGGTTGTTGCATCATTACTTGGGTATATAATTTAAGTAGTGTGATGGTGGTATTGTGTTAACCCTCACGGCTCACGGACACCCATCACCTACGACGGACGTGTATTATGTATTTGGTAGAGTCAGGTACCGGGCTTGTCGGACCAATAGGAAAAGGGTAGGAGTGATCGCCGATGAGAGGTGCACTCTAACTGGGACATTCAAGGGATTAGTTGGCTAAGCATGGGCGCCCAAGTGTGAATGGGGTGAGCTCATATAAAAGCCAACTAAACCTAATTTTTACTCATTCTCTCATTTGTGCAATAGAAGAGTGCTCTTGCTCCATCTCCATCTCCATCTTCTTCTTCTTCACCTCCTTGTGTGTGTATGTGAGAGAGAGAGAGAGAGAGGGAGAGTGTGTGTGCGATCGAGCATTACGAAGGCACGACGACGGCGAGGCGGTTGAGCGCGGCACGACTGCAGCTTCTTCTTCATCGCGGCGAGGAATCCACCACGAAGGCGAGCGTAGAGCGGTGAGTGACACACCCTTTGCTCTTTTGAGCTTGCTAGTTTAGGCTTGTTGTGTGCTTGGAGCTGTCTGCGGCTCGCACACGGTGTATTGGCAAGTCCCTTGCTTCGACAGTGCGGCAAGGAGCGCACATTTTTGGCGCCGTTGCCAGGGATATGCCCTACACTAAGCTCGGTTAGCACTTTACGCTTTCTTGTGGTGCAATCTCTATCATAGGAAAGGCAGGGAATGAGTGTGTGTAGTTGTGTGGAGATTTCTGTTTTTTTGCGTTTTCTACGTTTTCTGGTTTGCACTGCACAGTTAGCATTTCTTGCGTTTTTGCATTTTCTGCAATTTTTTGTCAAGTTTCAATTTCTGCAATTTTCTGCGTTTTCTGTGCTAAATTTTCTGTCAAGTTCCAATTTCTGCAATTTTCTGCATTTTCTGCGCTTTTTCAATTTTCTGCATTTCTTGCGTTTTTTCAATTTCTGCATTTCTGCGTTTTCAATTTCTGTATTTTTTGCATTTAAAAAAAATATATTTTTTGAAAAAAAATTTATATTTTTTGAAAAAAAAATTCTGAAAAAATAAATAAATAAAAAAACCGAAAAATAAAAACGCGAGTGAGCGGGCGGTTAAATTTTTCGAAAATAAAAAACGTGAGTCTTAAAACGGACGGGTTGGTTTGTATAAAAGATAGATCGAGATCGGGATCATTTGCCCAAGCCCAAGCCCAGGCCCAGGCCTCAGTCCTCAGTTTTATGATATATACTAGACTCACTCTTATATATATACCCTACTCCCTCAAGAGAGAATGAGAGCATGTGGGACAAGTCCTCCACTCTCCTCCCTTCTCTTCCCACTTGCACCCTTAGACTTTCTAGTTTGGGCCTAGTTCCCTACTAGAAATTGACAGTTTTAGGGATTCCGAGAGCATAGAGTGACCAAACGGAGGGCTGTAAAGCACGGCACGACCCTCCGACCGAAACGCTAGTTTTGAGCTATCATACGCTCTATTCTATAGCCGGGTCAGAAAAAAAGGACCAAAAAGTCAAATTAAGGAAAGACTTGGGTTGCAAAACACCCAAAAATACTAGGTGAGTAGCCTTCACGGGCACTCACTGACACTTCTAGGGGATCAAGTCATATGAACCTACGCTCTGGACGAGTGTTAGAGCACGATCACATTGGTAGTGCCTCTGTTCATACGGACACCCATTACCCATCCACGATAAGCTCTAGACCCTCAGCGGGGACACAAGGTAGCACCACCCAAGACCCTAAAATAGCCGCTAGTGATTCCTCCTCCGACTCAGAAATCATGGAAGCATACCCTACCCAAAACACTGAGAGAGAAGGCCATGCACCTCCCGAAGCTCCACAGCCTAGTACTAGTATGTTTAGCCGTTTCATGGAAACGTTAGGTAGAGCTACTCGCTCGGAACCTGATGCAAATGAAGCACACGAAGGGGATGGGGAAGTGGACTCTCCTTTCACATCGCACGTGGACCCCACACCCCCAAAGAGTGTCCATGTGGATATCATGCCAACTTCTTACCAAGAAGGCCCTGTTGAGCTGCCTCCTTCAGAAGTTCCCTCTAGAGTACCGTTGGTGACAAGTAAAACCACGGGGAGCAACATTACTTCTACCTCACAAGAAACCGTTAACACGTCGACTCTAGAAGGATTGTTCATTAATGATCATTGGACATACGACCTCCACACTGAGGTGTTGACGGATCTACACTCTGGCCACGCCTACCATGTAGGATGGATAGAGATTGTACAATCCATCTCTAGTGCCACGAGCCTCGAAGATCAACAGAAAATGATCTGTAATGTTATCCATGGCATTATTCAATCAGAAAGGCAAAACCGAGGGGTAAATATACTCTCAACTAGCCCCATGAGATTTCTGGACACGAGCAAGGCTCAACAGCCTACTCTATCACAAATGGAGACTCCTCTAATGAGCCCCATGGACCCATCTTACGTCATTTCACCTGGGGTCTCTATGCAATCTGAGCCTCCGAGCGACAACTTTAGCTTCCCTAACTTGGCTCAACCCTCTATTAAGGAAAACCCAGTGCTCACTCCAGGGATAAGCCTGACAGAGAATGTACCGATGACATCTACGGTTAGCGCAGTGCCACTACCTAGTGTCATAGTACCTAATATGGGGCCTCGACCATATGTGCCTCTAGCCCCTTATGCACACATGGCCCCCACACCTCCAATTGTACCACTTGTTCATGCTCCTCGAGTGCCGCTCCCTAGCCCTTATCCGAGTGGACCTATGCCCGGTTATGTTCCATATCCTGCATCATCCACACATATGCCAAGACCGGTACCCGTTCCTCTCCCACATATGATTCCAAGAGTACCTCCACCGGCCCTACCTCCTCACATAGGTGACTTGGCAGCGTTTGCTCAAACCATAGGTCGATCTATCGCGGAAAATATGCGTCATGCATCTGATAGAGAGCCTAGAAGTAAGGCAGTACAAATTGCCAAACTCACGCAAAAATTCAATGGGGACGAAGATGCTAGAAAACACATTGAAGTGTTTGAACAAGTATGTGATTCCTTAGGGGAACGCAACGAACTACATAAGTGCAATGCCTTAAGCTTGACATTAAGTGGGAAGGCTGGAGATTGGTATAGAACCCTAAGGGTGGACGAGAAAACAATCTACCCTACCCTTCGAAGGTTGTTTCTAAAGGAGTACATACGAGAAGGTGTGCTTTGGGGTGTAGCATCTCAGCTACAGAAGGCCGAACGTAAGGAAGGAGAATCAGTAAGGGACTTCATTAGTCGTCTAAAGCACTTAAACTCTCGTTGCCCTGTAAATGAACGCTTCAACAATAACCAGCTGCTTGATCGATTCATCCGCGGGTTGAGGAATGAAGGAATCTATAATGGACTAGTGATTAGAGGTATCACAACCTGGGAAGATGTCACTGCCAATGCAATCCAATTAGAGGACAACTTGATGATAGCAGGCATGAGGGTGTCTACTGACACGAGATCCATTAGCTCACAAGCCATTGAGTATGAACCCATGACTGCAAAGCCCATTGCCAATGAGCCAAAGGTATTTGAGACATTCTTGACAGACCTCACCAAGGCAATCCAAGAGTCTCTTAAGGATAATCGACCCCCTCAAAATAGTCACATGTATCCAAGAAGGGAGCAACAATGGTGTTCCATTTGCTTAGGTCCACATAGCACTAGTGAGTGCCCTATGTTTAGAGTAAAATTTAATGGAACTTGCAACGCATGTGGTAGGTATGGTCACCAAGCTAAGGATTGTTTAATGATCAAACGTATGATGGCAAATAGACCACCTGTAGCCTGGACGGATGCACCTCGAGCTCCTGTATTGATGCCTGCTCCACCTCTTGAGCAACTACCGCAACACATGGTCCCTAGATCTCAAAATGTTGTACAAGCTACACCGTTACCACCTCCTATGCTAGGACCGCAGCCCCCGCATCCAAGGGTTGCCCCTATGAACCAAGTGGGTTGTGAGCCATCTAATGCTTATGCAGATGGCTGTGAGGAGGAAATAGACACTAGTATTGCCTACGGACTTGATACATTGGAAGAGTGTCCTATATACTACATGGAAGATTGTTGGGGGCAAGTCAAGCCGGTTTATCAAGCTGCTGCTCTCGCATCCAGAGGTCAAAATATCAACACCCAGGCTAGGAGGCCACCTCTTCAATGCTACGAGTGTGGTGGACCACATCGGGCAGCGGAGTGCCCTATTAGGCTGCAAAAGAATGCTGCACAGATGCAAATGAATCAAGGAAGCACGTCTGCAATGCCAATAGTCACATGTAATCGTTGTGGCATAGATCACTTGATTGCCCAATGCCCCTATAACCCAAATGCGCCTAAAATCACACCCCTAAATCTGGTCGAAATTGCTAGTGTGACATCGCCAATACCACCCGTCGCACCCGCTTATGCGATTACACGGTCCATGCTTCAAGGGCCAGGCCATATCCTCGAAGAGAGAGATACCGCGTCAGTTATCCAAGCAAAGAAAAAGAAGACACGAAGGACGAGGTCGCAGAATACGGAAAATTCAAAGCCAAGTTCCAAAACAAACATAGGAACAGGAGATGACCCCGTGTATATGAATGACCTCGAGGATGATTCAGATTCAATCGAGACAATGGAGACTAGAACCAATACCACAAAGGGAAAGACCGACAAAGAAAACCGTAACATGGAACCAAATGAAAACCGAATAAGAGAAAACCATAAAGAGCCTCTGAAAACACCACAAGTGTTTCCAAATCCAATCCAAGACCCCCAAGATAAACCGCAGGGGCAAAAAGGGAAGAATCGTAAAAAGAAGATTGGGACGTACCCAAACCCAGTAGACGAGATTGAGCAGGTGAAACATCTAAGAGGTTTAGTGGAGGAGACTCAAAGGAAACTAGAACCAGAACCCATGCATGTCAAAATTCATGACACAGTGTTTCCCACGCAAGTTCATCCACCCCACATGAACCATAGACCGTTAGCCATATCTAGTATCATCCAAGAAGGGAGTGAGGACGGGACATCAGAAAGTGAGCATACACCTTTCTTGTTGGAAAGGATGTTTAACGAAGGAATACCTGATCCCATTGAGGAATATGAGATTCCATCCTCACCAGTTCCTAGTCAAGGACCTACACCCTGCAAAACGCCAATGAATGTTGCCAAACTAGTGGACTTCATGTCTTCTGAGGTCTGAACCACGATCATAGCAAAGCTGTATGGAGATCCTGAGTTATTCCTTGCACTTCGATCATTCCTTAACAGAGAGCTACGAACAGGATTACCGCAGTTTGCGCAACCAAATAGGCCCGACTCGATTATGATTGATGAGGAAAATCATGTGCAATCACTTGACTTAGATGGACACGAGTCTGTGATCGAGGTACCCATTAACGAATTAGGGCAGTATTTTGAAGGCGACGAGTCTAATGCGACCCTACCCATCACTACCAAGGGATTAACTATAAAGGGAATTCTTGATGGTGGTGCGGGAGTTAGCATCGTTACAAAAGATTGTTGGGAATCCATGGGAAAACCCCGCCTCAGTGTTACTAACATTGTGGTAAAGATGGCAAATGGTACCATAGCCAAACCTATGGGGATGCTCAAGGATCTTAAGATCAAAGTTCTAGGACACAAGGTACGACATACGTTCATTGTAATGGATTTCTCTAAACACCTTATGTCATATGAAATGATTTTAGGACGACCATTCATGAGGGAAGCACAAATGGTTCATGATTGGTCTAAAAATCATGTCTATTTGCAATTCCAAGACTCTGTCCTTAGAGTGGATTTGGTGACTGGTAAGGTACACCCCTTAGGGAGTAAAACCATTATTGATCATCGCTCTGACACCACAGTTCACTCAGCCCCACTACAATATTGTTACACTTGTAAGAAGGATACAAACATTGGCCAAGATTCTTCTTATATGGATATCCTACCTGGGATGACTGAGTCGGACAATGTGGATTGGGTCCACCTAGCATCAACCATAGACACTTGGGGAAATAGGGAGACGACCTGGGTAACACCTGAGGGGGATGAAATGCCTATACCCTTAAATATGCTACAAGCAATGCATATCGCTTCTGACAAGACTCATCCTAATGTAACGAAGAAAACATACAAGTGGGTCCCTAAAGCTTCCTTAGCGACCATAGCTAGTGCAAAAAAACAGAAGCCTTGTAAGAAACGTACCACTCGCTCCAAGAAAAGTAAGAAAATGTTGCGATGGATCCCTAAACGACTATTGGAAGCCCAAGGCTACTATCAAGGAAATGATCAAATCTGGGTGCCAAAACGTAGATTGTGCTCTTACCTATCACCTGACCCAAGTGAGCCCAATCCCGTAGCTCCAAAACGAATCAATGATCGTGGAAAGGAAAAAATCACAGAATGCTACACACCCGCTCCCGAGCTAGTTTGGGTACCAAAGAAAGAACGATTTGTTCCACCTAGCTCAGGAAGGGGGGAGTCCCGTGAAGCTTCTAGCTCCTCATGTAATACATCCATAGAGGTAAAAGCTTCTACACAGCCTCCATCTATAGTAGTGGACCTCCATGAAGCTACAAAAGAATCCACACCTCCCAGTGTTCAAGAATCACCTGATGAACCACTTCAAGTTTGATCCTGGGAGAGTACCTTACCACCCTTGCAACTTGACGAGGCACCTAGGGTAATAGAAAACTATTGGCAAAAATCCTCACCTATTACCAACTGGAACAATTGGTTTCAAAGGGTGACAAGCTCATTTCAAACGGTATGATCTACCCAAGGAAGGGGGGAGTGTTGGCTGACTGTCATCATTCATTTGTTTCCCTCTCAACCTTTCTCCCTGACCTCTTAATCTCCAATCTTAGGGAATGTACATATAAAGCTTTATACTCACAAAAAACAAAAAAATAAAGAGCAAGAGCAATTAGCAAACGAGTATGCACATTAAAAGCCAAAACATTGACTCAGACCTACACATGTCACATCTGGCACAGTGAAACAGAAACCTATGCCATAAAACACCTTCGATCCTCATCACTTGAGTGATGGAGGGTAGGTAAGATTAGTACGATAGGAGTGTTTCTGTTTTAAAGTTGAGTGATTAGCAAAGATCTCTTTTCCTACTAATGTGCCTCCTGGAGGTATTCCTTTTGTTTCCTAGTGTGTACAGGAGCGTGTTACTATTGATAGGATTTGGACCTTCATGGAACCTTTCTCTCGTTCACACTTCAGATCAAGCGCGACCATCAACACATACAGGTGTTTCTTGTCCATTAGCATTGTCCTTTATCTTTTTTGCATCCATGTTTGTCTGCTTTGATTGTGATTGGTAGCATAATATTCAGCGCATTTTCTTAGTATCACACATTTAATTCAATGTAATGTTTTGTCATAATCACTTGTCTAGGTTTAAAAAATCAAGCAGTCCGACTAAGCTAGTTTGACCAAGCTAGGTATTAGAAATCTTCTCTTAATACCATGGGGAATGCCTTCCTAATAAGCAATGGTTACTTAGGTTCTTAATCTGATTTAGGCAGCATTGTATGAAATGTACTAGGGCTTTCTAGTGGGCTTGACCCTATTGACCTTTAGCTTAGTATTATAAAGGGAGTTTACTAATGTGATGAGCCTAGGGAGGGTAACAGTGTTATATGACCCCCCAAAGTTACAAAATTAAAATGTTGAAAATGAACAAACAAAAAATCAAAGTGCCACAATGTAAAATTTTAAGCTGGAAGAGAAATCTCAGCTTGATTTGGTACTTCACTCACATGTATCGCCTATGGTACTAGAGCCCTAGAGGTTCCCAGTGTGGGCGCTTTTCCTTGAAAAGCAAAAAACCCAAGGCATACAAAATAAGCACACACATCAAAATTGAATCAATGTGAAAAGACTTTGGGAGGTCAATGAAAAAGTAATCAGTCAGGCGATGATTTCATGAGAAATTCCTTTTATGGTAGCTTAACTACAAGGTTTCCTAGATATAGCCTCTAGTCAGCCCTCGAACATGAATACTTGGCTCTCGCGATTAAACAACTTAATTGACCACAGAAAATTAAGAAGCTTACCCATGGTATTAATATTCGATCTCTAGTGCCTTTCGACCGTCAAATTAGCGACCCCAGATTTGTTTAATTTTTTACCTTTACATCTGTTTTTGCATTTGATTACATTGCAATTTAATGTTCATTGCTGACAAATTTTTTGAAATTCTTTCACCAATCAATTTGTCTACCTAAAACTGCATATGCTTTTTAAGAGAATGCCATTATTGTGCCAATGTTGTTTGATTTTGCAGTGACTGAAGAAGGCTAAGGACATTCATCTCAAATGCTCTTCCACCTCGACGAACCACCTTCAACTCAATAGCTTCCGAGGACGGAATCTACATCAGGAAGGGGGGCATGTTAACCCTCACGGCTCACGGACACCCATCACCTACGACGGATGTGTATTATGTATTTGGTAGAGTCAGGTACCGGGCTTGTCGGACCAATAGGAAAAGGGTAGGAGTGATCGCCGATGAGAGGTGCACTCTAACTGGGACATTCAAGGGATTAGTTGGCTAAGCATGGGCGCCCAAGTGTGAATGGGGTGAGCTCATATAAAAGCCAACTAAACCTAATTTTTACTCATTCTCTCATTTGTGCAATAGAAGAGTGCTCTTGCTCCATCTCCATCTCCATCTCCATCTTCTTCTTCTTCACCTCCTTGTGTGTGTATGTGAGAGAGAGAGAGAGAGAGGGAGAGTGTGTGTGCGATCGAGCATTACGAAGGCACGACGGCGGCAAGGCGGTTGAGCGCGGCACGACTGCAGCTTCTTCTTCATCGCGGCGAGGAATCCACCACGAAGGCGAGTGTAGAGCGGTGAGTGACACACCCTTTGCTCTCTTGAGCTTGCTAGTTTAGGCTTGTTGTGTGCTTGGAGCCGTCTGCGGCTCGCACACGGTGTATTGGCAAGTCCCTTGCTTCGACAGTGCGGCAAGGAGCGCACATATTGCCTTGTGTCAAAAAAGTTACATAGAGACATTGCTATGTAAGTTTGGACTTGAGGATTGCAAACCTATTGCCACTTCCATGGAAACAGGTTTAAAATTGAGTCTTCATGATGCTGGTGATCTTGCAGATGTCATTCTTTACCAATGGATGCCTCATTTATGTATGCAACACGAGGCCGGATATTCAGTTTGCAGTCTCACATGTCAACAGATTTATGCATAGCCCGGGGTGTAAGCATTGGCAGGATGTCAAGAGGATTTTTTGCTACTTGAGTGGCACTTTACATCTTGTCTTGTTTTATCCCAAGGGGGGATCATTGCCACCTGACTTACATGCTTCTTTGGACTCAAATTGGGCTGGTTGTTTTTACACGCGAGTGTCCACAAGTGGTTTTTGTTTCATGCTTGGCACTTCATGTATATCATGGTTGAGCAAGAAGCAACCTACTGTGGCCACTTCGAGTTGTGAGGCTGAGTACAAGGCAGTATTCATAGCTACAATTGAGTGTTTATGGCTCAAACGCCTTATGGCTGATTCGGGTGTTGGATAGGATTCTGCCAACACTATCTACACTGACAGTCAGAGCGCAGTGGCAGTTACGAGGAACCCAGTTTTTCATGCTCGCACAAAGCACATTGAGGTGCATTACCACTATGTCAGGGAGAGGCTCTTAGCAGGAGAGATCAGCTTGGCTTATGTGCCAACACAAGACAACCTTTCTCTTTTCACAAAGGTATTGTCTCGTGAGAAGTTCGAAGCTTTCCGCAAAGATTTGGGCTTACTCCCCTTTGTGGATCGATCATGCCCTTAGGGCATGGCACTTCCCTTTACTCATGTACCAGCTCTCGTTCACCGCATCACTCCAGGGGGGATTTTTTACCATATACATGTGGTAGTGATGTGTGTGAACACACTAGGACCGCCGGGGCATTTTTTTCCCCGTGCATTGTATATAGGCCTATCACTCTAGGGCTATCTATCTTTCCATTGCACACTAAGTAATATACTCTCCATTGTGTGCCTTGAGCTTCCTTCGTCTTATCCAAGCTGTGTGTGTTTCTCTGCAACCCTAATTCCAACACGTTATTCTTCTCCTCTCCTCTCTTCTCTCTTGCCGTGCCGACGTAGCACTTTGCTCTAGGAGGTGCGTCTGCACGTGATCTTCTACTCTCTCTCGCTCTCTCTCTCTCTCTCTCTCTCTCTCTCTCTCTCTCTCTCTCTCTGTTCGCGTGTAGTATGGATTATGCGTTGTGCGATTTGTTAGATATGTAAATCTATCGTTTTATGCCTTCTAGTACGTTGTTTTTTGTATTTTACAGGCCTGCTACGCTCTCGTTTGTAGCACTCTATGTAAATTTTTTATCTATTTATATCAAATTATAACATCTATTATTTCTCTTTTCTAAATTAAAAGACATATAAACAAACAAAAAAAATAAAAATAAATAAATTATGTATATATAGGTATATATATATATATCATAGAACATATATGTATATATCAATGAAAAATAAAAACATTAAATTAATAAAATTAGTGAAAGAAAAATCAATTTAGTGTAGTGGATTGGTTACCCATGTTTCATCTGAAATAATAAAGCTTGTGTTCAAGACTTGTAGGGTAAATCCCTAACGTCTCTTAGGATTGATCCTCTAAATTTGACTTTGAATCCCAAATGCATGAGTCTTCATTTGTGACTTCTTTTTTTCTAGGGTTAAATTTTGATGATTGACCATCATCCGTTTTACAAGGCAATGGAAAACTGCATGCCTAAGCTTGCAAGGTAAAATAGTTTTAAAAAATATAATAAACCAACAACCCATTTCTTCAGTATTTTGTAATAACTCCCTCTATCTTTACTCTCTCTAGACTTGGTTCAAGTCCACTCTTTTCTCTCACATGTGGGAGAGAGGAATGATTCTATGTCCAACCCTTTTTTCACAAGTGGAGAAGGAGTCTCAAAACCCCCCATTTTCCTATAAAAGGGAGCTACCTTTTTGTACTTGGGGTCATGTTGAGAGCTCCCAAGCTTGGCAAGATCCCCCTACACCATTCTCTCCTCCTTTCTCTGTCCATTGGTGAACATAATGCAACCTTTAGTCACCATCTTTGTGTGTGTGTGTGTGTGTGTGTGTGTAACCCTAGCCATGTTAACATGTACATGTGGTAGTGATGTGTGTGAACACACTTAGGACCACCGGGGCATTTTTTTTCCCTCTTTAGAAATTTTTTTCCCCCATGCATTTGTTAACCCTTACGGCTCACGGACACCCCATCACCTACGACGGACGTGTATTATGTATTTGGTAGAGTCAGGTACCGGGCTTGTCAGACCAATAGGAAAAGGGTAAGAGTGATCGCCGATGAGAGGCGCACTCTAACTGGGACATTCAAGGGATTAGTTGGCTAAGCATGGGCGCCCAAGTGTGAATGGGGTGAGCTCATATAAAAGCCAACTAAACCTAAAATTCACTCATTCTCTCATTTGTGCAATAGAAGAGTGCTCTTGCTCCATCTCCATCTCCATCTTCTTCTTCTTCACCTCCTTGTGTGCGTGTGTATGTGTGTGTGTGTGTGTGTGTGTGTGTGTGTGTGTGTGAGAGAGAGAGAGAGAGAGAGAGAGAGAGAGAGAGAGAGAGAGAGAGAGAGAGAGAGAGAGTGATCGAGCATTACTACGAAGGCACGGTGGCGGCGAAGTGGTTGAGCGCGGCACGACTGCAGCTTCTTCTTCATCGCGGTGAGGAATCCACCACGAAGGCGAGCGTAGAGCGGTGAGTGACACACCCTTTGCTCTCTTGAGCTTGCTAGATTAGTCTTGTTGTGTGCTTGGAGCCATTTGTGGCTCGCACACGGTGTATCGGCAAGTCCCTTGCTTCGACAGTGCGGCAAAGAGCGCACATTTTTGGCGCCGTTGTCGGGGAATTGCCCTGCACTAAGCCCAAGAGGCACTTTGTGCTTCTCCTATGAGTTGTTTGTAGTAGGAAAGAAGAGGAAGAGGAAGAGGAATGAGTTGTTTTTCTGCAAGTTGTTAATTTCTGTATTGTCTGCAAGTTCTGTGATTTCTGTATAATGTTGTGTTTTCTGTTTGCACACAGTCTTTGCACAATTAGTAGTCGTTAGCTTGTTTGTAGTGAATGAATAAGTAGGAAGGCAGTTAGCAATTTCTGCTTGCACACAGTCTGTACACAGTTTTCTGTCAAGGTTTGCCTGCACACAGTCTTTGCACAGTAAGGTAGTGAGAGAGGAAGTAGGTGGACAGTTAGCTCACTGTCAGTAAGCAGTTAACAGATTAGTTAGTGGTTAGCAGCACTGTTAGTAAGTAGATAAGGTAGTGAGCTGTCTGTGAGGTGTGAGCTGTTGACTGGGAGGTTAGGTAGGTGACAGTGTGTGTGGCCAAGAAAGGGTCACCAAAACCGCGCTCGATCGTCGCCCAAAAAATAAAATAAAAAATAATAATAATAATTTAAAAAAAAACCGAAAATAGCGTGAGTGACTGGGGGGCTACACTAAAATTTTGATCAGGATCGAGATCATTTCCCCAAGCCCAAGCCCAAGCCCAAGCCTCAGTCCTATGATATATACTAGACTCACTCTTATATATAAACCCTATCCCCTCAAGAGGGAATGAGAACATGTGGGGCAAGTCCTCCACTCTCCTCCCTTGTCTTCCCACTTGCACCCTTAGACTTTCTAATTTGGGCCTAGTTCCCTACTAGAAATTGACGGTTTTAGGGATTCCGAGGGCATAAAGTGACCAAACGGAGGGCTGTAAAGCACGACACGTCCCTCTGACCGAGACACTCGTTTTGAGCTATCATACGTTCTATTCTATAGCTGGGTCAGAAAAAAAGGACCAAAAAATCAAAAAATAAATAAATAAGAAAAGACTTGGGTTGCAAAACACCCAAAATTACTAGGTGAGCAGCCTTCACGGGCCCTCACTGACACTTCTAGGGGATCCAAGTCATATGAACCTACGCTCTGGACGAGTGTTAGAGCACGAGCATATTGGTAGTGCCTCCATTTACGCGGGCACCCATTATTCCTCCACCCTAGGTTCTGGACCTTCGGCCGGGACTCAAGGTAGCGCGACCCAAGATCCTCATATCGCATCTAGTGATTCTTCCTCTGACTACGAAGTCATGGAGGGGTATCCTTCACCAAACCCTGATAGTTCAAGTCAAAACATGCATGCCATGGGCCCACGGCCCGGGTCCAGCGTGTTTAGCCGCTTAAAAGAGACCCTTAGTAGAGCTACTCGCTTCGAACATACGGTTAATGAAATAAATGAAGGGAGTGGGGAAGTAAATTCGTCATTCATGCCTAAAATAGACCCTATGCTTCTTGAGAGTGTGCATGTGAATGTTCCATCCACTGCACCTCCTGATCCTTTAGGACTATCTCCCTCTGAGGTTTTACTACCCGATGGTAGGAGTCTTGCCGAAGTACAAAAGATCGAACGCTATATGCAAGCAACAAGGGAGAGGGAAATTGAGAACCTATGAAGGCTAGAACAAAGTCGAACCCTGAAAGCAAAGGCTCCTATGACAACAATCATGCCAGCCGAGCAACCGAGTGCTCGCAAGGTAGCAGTCACGGAGGGGCAAGCGATGGGGAGCAATAATGCTTCCACCTTGAGGGAAACCTCCAGCACACCAGGCCTAGATGGGATATTCCTAAACGAAAATTGGGAGTATGACCTACAAGCAGAAGCTTTAACTGATCGGTACACAGGACACACCTATCATGTGGGTTGGTTAGATGTTCTACAATCCACATTGGGTGCTACTAGCATAGATGAGCAACAACAAAAAGTCTGTGATGTCCTCCATAGGATTGTCGAGTTAGAAAGACAGAACACAGGGATCAACATGCCTTCAACAGGCCTAATGAGATTCTTGGATACGGGAAAGGTCAACCAACCAACCCTGTCACAAATGGAGACTCCCTCAGTGAGCCCCATTGATCCTCCATATGTTGTTTTGCCAGGAGCCTCAGTACAATCTGAGCCCACAAGTGGCAGCTTTACCTTCCCAGATCTAGCTCATCTTTCTCTTAATGACACTACGGCTACCATGCATATCCCAGTGGTGAGCATGACAAGAAGTACACCATGGAGTTCATTTGTTAACGCTGCGCCGATGCCTAGTAGCACAGTGCCCCCAACTATACCTACATGTATGTTTCAATCATGTGCACCTGTCGTACCTCAGCCTCATGTAGCTCCTACACCTCCGATTATTCCAAGAGCTTACAATCCACAATGGAATTATCCAAGCTCTTATACAAGTGGAGCCATGCCATTTAATAATAACATGCCATATCAGGCACCCCCTATGCCTAGGGCCACGCCTGTAAACTTTGGACCACAGTCTGGTACACCACCATACGAAATTTGGGACCCAAGAGCCGCGCGTATGCCAAGGCCAAGGCCAACTCCCATCTCACATGTGGTTCCAGGAGCACATACACCCATTATACCTGCTCAAATAGGAGATTTGGCAGCATTTTCTCAAACTATCGGTCGCTCTATTGCGGAAAACATGCGTAGTGCACCTGATAGAGAGCCTAGGAGCAAGGCAGTTCAAGTAGCTAAGCTCACACAGAAATTCAGTGGAGACGCAGATGCTAGAAAGCATATGGAAGTCTTTGAACATGTGTGCGATTCCTTGGAAGAGCACAATGAGCTACATAAGTGTAAGGCTTTGAGTTTGACCCTAAGCGGAAAGGCTGGAGATTGGTATAGAACCTTAAGAGTAGAAGAGAAAACGATCTACTCTACTCTTAGGAGACTGTTCTTAAAAGAATACATACGAGAGGGAGTACTTTGGGGTGTAGCCTCTCAGCTCCAGAAAGCCCAACGAGAAGAAGGTGAATCCGTGAGAGACTTCATTAGTCGCCTAAAGAATTTGAATTCTCGATGCAATCCAAACGAGCGATTCAACAACAACCAATTGCTCGATAGATTCATTAGGGGACTACGACATGAAAGTATTTATAATGGCCTAGTCATTAGAGGTATCACTACTTGGGAAGCAGTCACCATGAATGCAATCCAATTGGAGGATAATTTAATGATTGCAGGAGAAAGAGTGTCTGCCGAGCCGAAGTCTAGTAGCTCGCAAGCATCAGGGCATGAGACAATGAAGATAAAGCCAATTGTGAAAGAGCAAACGATATCTGAGATGACTTTGGCAGATCTCACAAAGGCCATCCAAGAAAGCCTTAGGGGTAATCGTGCTCCACAAAACACTCATATGTATCCAAGAAGGGAGCAACAATGGTGCTCAATTTGCTTGGGCCCACATACTACGAGTGAATGCCCTACTTTCAGAGTAAAGTTTAACGGGACTTGTAACGCGTGTGGTAGGTATGGTCATCAAGCGAAGGATTGCCTAATGCTTAAACGCATCATGGAAAATAGACCACCTATAGCTTGGGCAGACTCACCTCGAGTTCCTGCATTGATGCCTACTCCACCCATGGAGCAACAGTTGCCATTACAGCACATGGTCCCTAGAACCCAAAATGTGGTCCAAACCACACCGTTGCCACCTCCAATGCTAGGACCGCAACCCCCTCATCCAAGAGTTACACCTATGAACCAAATAGGTTGCGAGTCATCTAGTACTTATGTAGATTGCGAAGAAGACATAGACTCTAGTATACCTATGGAGTCGACATTCTTGAGGAGTGTCCCATATACTATATGGAAGACCATTGGGGACAAATCAAACCGGTATATCAAGATACTGCGCTAGCAGCAAGAGGCCAAAACATTAATAGTTTTGCCAGGAGACCACCTCTTCAGTGCTACGAATGTGGTGGACCACATCGAGTAGCTGAGTGCCCCATTAGAATGCAAAAGAATGCCGCACTAATGCAAACAAGTCAAGGGAGTGCATTGGCAATGCCAATACTCATTTGTAATCGTTGTGGCATAGATCATTTGATCGCACAGTGTCCGAACAATCCAAACGCACCGAAAATCCCACCATTGAACATAATAGAGATTGTTGATGGGACACCACCAACTATAAACATAGCACCAGTGAATGCACTCACACGGTCGATGCTCCAAAAGCAAAATTGCATCCTCTAAGAGAGAGATGCTGCATCCATTGGCCAAGCGAGAAAGAAGAAAACACGAAGAAAGAAATCCCTTAATGCTTCTAGCTCAAAACCTAGTTCAAAGACTAACATAGGGACAGGAGAGGATCCCGTGTATATGAATGACCCTGAGGATGACTCAGATTCGATAGAGACCACGGAGACCAAAACTGTTACTACAAAGGAAAAAGCCAGTGAGGAGGATCACGAGAGGGAATTACGACGAACACCAAAAGAGTATTCAAAGTTAAACTACCCAGTTGCGAACCCCCAAGATAAGCCACGAGAGATAAAAAATGAGGATTGCAAGAGAAAGATTGGAACCTATCCAAACCCAACAATGGAAATTGAACGAGTCCAACAACTGAGGGGTTTGGTGGAAGAAACTCAACGAACATTAGAACCTGAACCCAAACATATCCAGATGTCGGACACAATGTTTCCCACACAAGTTCAACCTCACAAGAACTACAGGCCGTTAGCTATACCCAGTATCATTCGGGAAGAGAGTGAGGGTAGGACATCTGAAAGTGGACACACACCTTTCCTACTAGAGAGAATGTTTGGTGAGGGAATACCCGACCCCCTTGAGGAAGTGGAGATTCCATCTTCACCATTCTCTTGTCAGGGTCCTACGTCCCACAAGATGCCATTAAATGTTGCCAAATTGATGGATTTCATGTCTTCAGAAGTTAGAACCACCATCATGTCCAAACTATATAAAGACCCCGAGCTAGTCTTAGCTCTTCGAGCCTTCCTCAATGGAGAATTAGAGGCCGGATTACCACAGTTTGCACATATGAACAAACCTGACTCGGTAATGAAGGATGAGGAACATTTAGCACCACCATCTGACCTAGCGGGACATGAATCTGTAATTGAAGTACCCGTTAACAAGTTGGGGCAATACTTTGAAGGTGATGAATCTAATGCTACTCTACCAATCACTACTAAAGGATTAGCTGTAAAGGGAGTCCTTGACGGTGGTGCGGGAGTCAGCATGGTGACAAAGAGTTGTTGGGAGTCTATGGGGCGACCTCACCTTGAAGCCACAAGCGTAGTGGTAAAAATGGCTAATGGATCTATTGTTACGCCTATTGGAATGCTAAAGGATCTCAGGATCAAGGTCTTGGGACACAAGGTAAGGCAAACTTTCATTGTAATGGATTTTTCCAAGCATCCTATGTCATTTGAGATGATCTTAGGGCGTCCATTCATGAGGGAAGCAAAAATGGTGCATGACTGGTCCAAAAACCACGTCTACTTACAGTTCCAAGACTCTGTCATTCGAGTTGATCTTTTAAGTGGTCGAACGCATCCTCTAGGAAATAAATTCATCATTGATAATCGATCAGACACAACAATTCACTCAGCTCCATTACAGTATTGTTACACGTGTAACGAAGACACGGATATTGGGGAGAACTCTCCTTATACGGATATCCTACCCGGAATGGCTGAGTCAGACAATGTCGATTGGGTACACCTAGCGGCAACTATAGATACATGGGGAGCTAGAGGAACAACCTGGGTAACACCAGATGGGGAAGAGATACCACACATTGCACCAGTAAACATGTTAGGTGTAGCGCATGTAACATCCGATGATAAGAAAGAGGCACACCTACCTGAGAGTGAAACTGATGATTCCTCAAAGGCTTTAGGCCAATACACATCGGAAACGGAATCTCAAGAAGAAATGGATTCAGAACCTGAAGAAACATCGAGTGAGCCAAGTATAGAAACTGAACACTCAAGGTCTAGTACGACCATCTATGGTAATTTATATGAGAGTGAAGAAGATACAAGCGAAGACCTATCAAGCGAGTTGAGTTCAAACATTTACCAAAATCAAAACCTTAACAAGAAACAAAGGTCATATAAGAGACGACGATATCGAGCAAATGTGAGAGCTAGGATAAACAAGGAAAGATCTACTGCAGAATGGCTTAGTTATCTAGGGGCATGTGATGCTCATCGAAAGCTAGTAGACAATTGGGATGAATATCTCCAGAGTGTCATGTGGTGCAGCCCGGGACCCATTGACCTCGCTCAATTGGAGGTTACAGAGCCGAAATTGAGTCGAACTATAAGAAGATGTCAAAACCGAGAGTTAGCTCAACAACAAAAGGAGGCAGAACTAAAAGGAAGGTCTCTGTCAGGACAAGAGCCTATTGACTTACATACGGCTCCTGAACATTTTAAATCTTATACCACGGGGGAGCGAAAGGTTGTGTATGCCAAAGCCCAATGAATACCTACCAATGGAAGCAGTGGAGTCTATGATGGTCCAACGGTAGTTAAAGAGATAGAATTAGCAGAACCAGGTGAGGAGTCTAAACCAGTCTTTATTGCTCAAGACCTTACCGAAACTGAAGAGGTTGTACTTAAGGAGCTCCTCAAGGAATACATGGATATCTTTGCTTGGACATATCATGACATGAAGGGCGTTCCACCTTCTGTGGTGCAACATACAATTCCCATGATCAACACTGCTAAACCCGTCCAGCAACGACCCTATCCAATGAATCCTAAGTACGCCAAAATTGTACAAGAGGAGATTGAAAAACTTATCCAATGTGGATTCATATACCCTATTGAGCACTCAGAATGGGTTTCTCCAATAGTCATTGTGCCAAAAAAGAATGGGAAACTAAGAGTGTGCGTGGACCTCAGGAAAGTTAATGCAGCTACTAGGAGAGATCATTATCCCTTGCCATATTCAGAACATGTGCTTGAAAGAGTTGCGGGCGAGGAAGCTTATAGCTTTTTAGATGGGTACTCTGGTTACAATCAAATCACAATTGCATTAGAGGACCAAGTTAAAACTGCTTTTATCACAGAGTTTGGAGTGTTTGCATTTCGTGTTATGGCTTTTGGCTTAACAAATGCCCCTGCTACATTCCAATGATTAATAAACACTGCGTTTAAAGAATTTCTAAGGGAGTTTTGTGAAGCTTTCCTAGACGAACTTTGTGTTTATTCTTCTTGGGAGAAGCATTTGTTATATCTACAAAAAATATTTGAAAGGTGCAGATTTTATCGGATCTCATTGAACTCTTTCAAATGCCAATTTTGGGTTAAGCATGGAGTCATTCTAGGGCATATAGTGTCCAAGAACGGGATATCCACAGATGAGAGTAAGATTAAAGCCATTAACGATTTGCCACCACCTACGAACTATAAAGGAGTTCAAAGATTTATGGGCCATGTTGGTTATTATCGAAGATTTATTTTAAACTTTGCCGAGATAGCGCGTCCATTGTACAAGCTTCTTATCGAGTTTCACTGGACGGAAGAATGTCATCAATCTTATGAGTTATTAAAGAAGGCCCTAACAAGTGCTCCAATCCTGCGAACACCTGATTGGAATGTACCTTTATCATGTGCATATTGATGCATCAAATTTTGCTATTGGGTGTGTTCTAACTCAACCAGGAGAACATAAATTGGACTACCCTATTAGCTTTGCAAGTCGCCAATTAAATTGCCGAGATGAACTACACTACTACAGAGCGCGAAGGTCTAGCTATGATTTGCGCAGTAAAGAAATTTCGCTATTACCTTCTTGCTACCAAGTTTGTGTTTTATGTTGATCATCAAGCATTGCTATATTTGGTAAACAATCCGTGTTCCACAGGTCGAATTACACGATGGTTGTTAATTCTTCTTGAGTTTGACTTCACCGTTGTTGTGAGGCCTGGGAGAAAACATGTCATGGCGGATCATTTATCTCGTATCCCTAATGGCGAAGCTCCTACGGGGGTTGATGATGAATTGCCTGATACTCCTTTGTTCATTGTTGAGACAATGCCTGAATGGAGTGAAAAGATTGTTAACTTCTTAGTTAATGGTTTTCCACCCAAAGAACTGCGAAAAGATATAGCTCGAAAATTAATCAAGGAATGCAAACCCTATTGCTTACTGGCTGGAACTCTCTATAAGAGAGGAAAAGATGATGTTCTTAGACGCTGTGCCCGCGAGGATGAGTATTTATATATTCTACAAGAGGCACACATGGGCGTAGCTGGTGGTCACTTTTCAAGAAAGTTGACTACCCGAAAGATCTTACAGTCAGGCTATTGGTGGCCCACTCTGTTTAAGGATGCATCACTTTTTGCAAAGGGATGTGATGAATGCCAACGCTTCAAGAAGCCACAAAGAAGTGATAGGATGCCTCTACATCCCATCAAGGTAAGCCAACCATTTGAAAAGTGGGGCTTAGACTTTGCAGGACCGATTAGTCCGGCTGCACGTAACACGCAATCACGATATATCATTGTGGCTACCGACTATGTAACCAAATGGGCTGAAGCAAAAGCAACACGAAAGGCGGATGCAAAAACAACAGCTAAGTTCCTCTTTGAGAACATTATCACACGTTTTGGATGCCCCTTTGAACTTGTGAGTGACAATGGAACTCATTTTATAAATGAAGTAATAAAAGAACTCACATCAAACTTCATGATATCTCACCACAAGTCTACACCCTATTATCCCCAAGCAAATGGCCAAGCTGAGAGTACCAACAAAACTCTCATCTCCATTTTGACAAAGATAGTCGAGGCTCATCGCACTGATTGGGACCTAAAGCTTACATCAGCTTTATGGGCTTATCGTGCTGCGTATAAAGTTGCTATTAATTGCACACCGTTTAAGATGGTGTATGGCCAAGAAGCAGTTATGCCATGGGAGTTTGTCATTCCTAGTCTTCGAGTAGCTTCTCAAGAAGGTTGGGATGGTAACCCCTTAGTGGAGCGATTATATATCCTGGAAAGGCTAGATGAAGAGAGGCAATTAGCTGTGCGAAATGCTCTAGTGGAGAAGGATAGGAGAAAGAAGTGGTTTGATAGCCATTTAAAGGATAAAGACATCAAGGTTGGTGATTAAGTTCTTATGTACGGGGTACGTAATGAAAAGAAGAAATTGAAATACGCTAGTAAGGGACCATATCGAGTGTGTGAAATTACCCCGCAAGGTACCATTCGTGTGGAGACTCTAGATGGAGTTGAAACCATTGGATTCCTTAATGGGAGTAAATTCAAAAGATATTATGATCCTCTAAGCCAAGAAGAGTTGCAAGCCATCCATCAAAAGAAGGCTGCCAAGGAACAAGCAGAGCTTAAAAAAATCCAAGCAAGAGTTGAGGCTCGAGAACGACAACAACGTCTTAGAACGAGAGGCTAATCTGGGAATCACGCAAGCATTTTTCGAGGACACAGATGACGACTCATTAGAATCTGAGCCACCCCTACGATACCCAATTGAGCTAAATAGCCCCTATGGGAAAGTACTATACAATGCCTTATTAGATACGGGAGCTAAACACAATTTGTTATCCTATGGAGTTTGGTGTCAATTAGGGAAACCAACCCTATCCCCGAGTACGATGCAAGTCAAGGGCATTAATAAAAAGAAAACTGCTATTCTTGGAGTCCTTCAGACCCCTGTTGTCTATGACAATGGAAGCATAGTGCAGAGGTTTCTAGTCATGCCCGCGGGAGCTATGGAAGGAAACGTAAACCTGGGACGCACGTGGATGTTGGCAACCAAATGCACTATTGATTGGGATACTGGTAGTGTCATGACGCGACCACCGACTCTTACCCCTATCATTCAAGCAAAGTCACCTACGTTGCAAACTCTAGCAAAGTTGAAGGATAGCCAACATTCACAAGCCAAGGTGGTTAACTCGTCTTTGCCGGCTACCCATGAACCTAGCACTTCAACACTTGTAGTTGCAGCAAGCAGTAATATTGCAAGTACTCAACCTGCACGACCTAAGAGTACATATCAATGGGTCCCCAAGGCCTTACTTCCAACTACCTCAACCCTCCCATCCATTCCAAGAAAAAATTTCCTCGGAAAACCAAGAGCGCGCCCTAGGAGAGTCAAGACCAAATCACGATGGATTTCGAAACAACTATTAGAAGCCCAAGGCTACTATGATGGAAATGAGCAAATTTGGGTACCTAAACGTAAAATGTGTCCTTCCTTATCGACAACAAACCCATATGAGTCAAACAGTGTAACGCTAAAGCCAATGGCAGACCGTGGGAAGGGAAAGATCACAGAATGCTACACACCTAGTCCAGAGCTAGTTTGGGCTCCAAGGCAAAACCAATTTATTCCACCTAGCTCAGGAAGGGGGGAGTTCCATGAAGCTTCTAGCTCCTCATGTAATACATCCATAGAGGTAAAAGCTTCTACACAGCCTCCATCTATAGTAGTGGACCTCCATGAAGCTACAAAAGAATCCACACCTCCCAGTGTTCAAGAATCACCTGATGAACCACTTCAAGTTCGATCCTGGGAGAGTACCTTACCACCCTTGCAACTTGACGAGGCACCTAGGGTAATAGAAAACTACTGGCAAAAATCCTCAACTATTACCAACTGGAACAATTGGTTTCAAAGGGTGGCGACATCATTTCAAACGATATGATCTACCCAAGGAAGGGGGGAGTGTTTGTGGACATCCATCATTCACTTGCTTCCCTCTCAACCTTTCTCCCTGACCTCTTAATCTCCAATCTTAGAGAATGTATATATAAAGCCTTATACTCACAAAAACAAGATAAAAAAGTAAAAGAGCAAGAGCCATAACACAAATCATAAAAACAAATTATGCACAAGAACACGACCCTTGTAATATTTGCACTCTAACCATCATCTATTTGCGTGTACAGATATGGCTAGTATGCTAGAGTCATCCACTCGTGCCTTGGGTGAGAGGTACCCTCGTTACTTTTCACAAATATTTCACATGGTCTTTCCAGTGCTTGCATGTGAATGGGATTTGATAAGTACGCTAGCATGTGAGAGGAATTTTGAGGAGTTAGAATGGCTGATACGTCTCTTGACCACGTCTGATCCATACTTAGTAGAGAGCGTTTCTCCCATTGCACAAGCCTACCCTTTTGACCAAGATGACTATAGGCGTCTAGTGACCTTCTTAGTAAACATGGGCACCTATGATGAAGAAGAAAATTTACACGACTACACGGATGGCACATATGGTCTCATGAATGATGACTTTGTTTATCTCGACGACGAGGATAGGGGTTTAGCCTTAGGGTTTCCCCCCAACCTCTACAATATCCTATTCCCTTGACTCTCTAGGGGGAGTCCAAATAATTAGGTTAGGGTTCCTTATGTTTTTTATTGTGTTCAATAAGTGTTGGTACCTTTTCCCACTAATGTGCCTCCTGGAGGTATTCCTTTTGTTTCCTAGTGTGTACAGGAGCGTGTTGCTATTGGTAGGATTTGGACCTTCATGGAATCTTTATCTCGACTCACTCTTCAAATCAAGCGCGACCATCGACACAAACAGGTGTTTCTTGTCCATTAGCATTGCCCCTTATCTTTTTTGCATCTATGATTGTCTGCTTTGATTGTGATTGGTAGCCTAATATTCACCGCATTTGCTTAGTATCAAACATTTAATTCAATGTTATTTTTTGTCATAATCACTTGTCTAGGTTTAAAAATCAAGCAGTCCGACTAAGCTAGTTTGACCAAGTTAGGTGTTAGAAATCTTTTCTTAATACCATGGGGAATTCCTTCCTAATAATCAATGGTTACTTAGGTTCTTAATCTGATTTAGGCAGCATTGTGTGAAATGTACTAGGGCTTTCTAGTGGGCTTGACCCTATTGACCTTTAGCTTAAGTATTATAAAGGGAGTTAACTAGTGTGATGAGCCTGGGGAGGTGTATCAGTGTTATATGACCCCCCAAAGTTACAAAATTAAAATGCTGAAAATGAACAAACAAAAAATCAAAGTGCCACACTGTAAAATCTTAAGCTGGAAGAGAAATCTTAGCTTGATTTGGTACTTCACTCACATGTATTGCCTATGGTATTAGAGCCCTAGAGGTTCCCAGTGTGGGCGCTTTTCCTTGAAAAGCAAAAAACTCAAGGCATACAAAATAAGCACACACATCAAATTGAATCACTGTGAAAAGACTTTGGGGGGTCAAAGAAAAAGTAATTAGTTAGGCGATGATTTCATGAGAAATTCCTTTTATGGTAGCTTAACTACAAGGTCTTCGAGATATAGCCTCTAGTCAGCCCTCGAACATGAATACTTGGCTCTCGCGATTAAACAACTTAATTGACCACAGAAAATTAAGAAGCTTACCCATGGTATTAATATTCGATCTCTAGTGCCTTTCGACCGTCAAATTAGCGACCCCAGACTTGTTTAATTTTTTACCTTTACATCTGTTTATGCATTTGATTACATTGCAATTTAATGTTCATTGCTGACAAATTGTTTGAAATTCTTTTACCAATCAATTTGTCTACCTAAAACTGCATATGATTTTTAATCACTTATGAGAATGCAATTATTGTGCCAATGTTGTTTGATTTTGCAGTGACTGAAGGAGGCTAAGGACATTCATCTCAAATGCTCTTCCACCTCGACGAACGAGCTTCAACTCAATAGCTTCCGAGGACGGAATCTACATCAGGAAGGGGGGCATGTTAACCCTCACGGCTCACGGACACCCCATCACCTACGACGGACGTGTATTATGTATTTGGTAGAGTCAGGTACCGGGCTTGTCGGACCAATAGGAAAAGGGTAAGAGTGATCGCCGATGAGAGGCGCACTCTAACTGGGACATTCAAGGGATTAGTTGGCTAAGCATGGGCGCCCAAGTGTGAATGGGGTGAGCTCATATAAAAGCCAACTAAACCTAAAATTCACTCATTCTCTCATTTGTGCAATAGAAGAGTGCTCTTGCTCCATCTCCATCTCCATCTTCTTCTTCTTCACCTCCTTGTGTGCGCGCGTGTGTGTGTGTGTGTGTGTGTGTGTGAGAGAGAGAGAGAGAGAGAGAGAGAGAGAGAGAGAGAGAGAGAGAGAGAGAGAGAGAGAGAGAGAGAGAGAGAGAGAGTGATCGAGCATTACTACAAAGGCACGGCGGCGGCGAAGCGGTTGAGCGCGGTACGACTGCAGCTTCTTCTTCATCGCGGCGAGGAATCCACCACGAAGGCGAGCGTAGAGCGGTGAGTGACACACCCTTTGCTCTCTTGAACTTGCTAGATTAGTCTTGTTGTGTGCTTGGAGCCATTTGTGGGTTGCACACGGTGTATCGGCAAGTCCCTTGCTTTGACAGTGCGGCAAGGAGCGCACAGCATTGTATAAATGCCCATCACTCTAGGTCTATCTTTCTTTCCATTACACACTAAGTAATACACTCTCTATTGTGTGCCTTGAGCTTCCTTCATCTTCTCCAAGCTGTGTGTGTTTCCCTGTAACCCTAATTCTAACAATTGATATCAGAGCGGTTTGCGTCCTCCTGGGCTTAGTCGCCAGCAGCTCTAGCACACGCCTGCTCACTTTCTCCAATTTCAGTGAGCTTTGGTGAGCGTTCGCAGGTGTTACCATATACATGTGGTAGTGATGTGTGTGAACACACTAGGACCGCTGAGGCAATTTTTCCCTCTTTATTGTGTGCCTTGAGCTTCCTTTGGCTTCTCCAAGCTGTGTGCGTTTCTCTGCAACCCTAATTCCAACAATTGGTATCAGAGCAAGTTGCGTTCTCCCGGGCTTAGTCACCAGCTGCTCCAACACACGCCTGCTCTCTTTCTCCGATTTCAGTGAGCTTTGGCAAGCGTTCACAGGTCGACAAAAATTTCGGGGAGGGCTCGTAGAGCTCAGTTTGCTCAAATTTTTGATTCGGGCTCATTTCGGCCTCCATTTCCACTACACACAGTACTGTACAAGATATTTCGTCATTTTGTGCAGAATTTATATTAGTGCCATTTTCTGCTTAACAGGTGCCTCATAGTATTCTACAGTTTGTGCTATATAGCACGTGTTGTTCCCACTCCGTTTCTCTTATTTTCGGGCGGTTTTCACATCAGGTGCAACATTTACCATGGCTGACAACAACACAGATGTGTTCAAGATGTTTGTTGCTGAGGACAGGTTGGATGGGGACAACTACCCTATGTGGGCTTATATGATGCAACATGTTCTTGTGTCAAAGGGCGTTTGGAACATTGTGTATGGCATTGATGTACGTCTTGGTTCTGAAGATGCAGGCGATGTGGAGGATGTTGCAGGTCTTGCTGCAACGATTGCTGCTATTAGAGTTGTTTTGCCTACGGCAAAACAAGCTCGTTGGGATGTAAAGGATGCGCAGGCTCATGCTTTGATTGCGTTGTCTATGAAGCGCACCATTGTTCCTCACATCCGTTTAGCAAAATCTACAAAACAGGCTTGGGATATTTTGGCTTGTCTTTATGCAAGTCGCAATGAGGCTAAAATTGCTTTGCTGCATAAAGAGTTGGAGTCGAAGATTATGCATGAGGAAGATGATATGGACACTTTCCTTGCTAGTGTCAAGGATATCAATGAGCAACTTATTTCTGCAGGTGAAGTCATTTCAGACAGTTCCCTTGTGCAGACTATTCTTGATGCCTTACCAGATTCTTACCAGACTTTTGCTAGTACGTGGAGACTTATGACCTAAGGAAATCCAGAAGTTGTCAAGTTTGATACATTATGCACATTGCTGTTTGATACATTATGCACATTGCTGTTGCAAGAGTCACTTTCTAGAAAAAATAGGACTAGACAGCGTACAATTGAATAGGCTTTTATTGTTCTCAAAGAAAAGGTGGTAACAGCAATGCAGCCACTTCTTATGGTTCTGCTGCGAGTGGCAAAACTTTGGTTCCCAATGCTTCTGCTGGCAGCACTTCGTCTGGCAATTCTGGTGATAAGGACAAAAAGAAGATGCGTTGCCATTATTGTAAAGTTAATGATCACTTGATCAAGCAGTGTCCTAAGTTGAAGGCCAAAGAGGCTAAGAAGAAAGAGGGTGGTTCCATTGCAAATGCTGGTTCCACTACAAATGCAGCCATTGTTGAGTCTTCTGTGAAAGGAGACTGTAATGCTGATGTTGATGCAGAATGGGCTTTTAGCGCAGAGTGCACTTACAATCCTGCTGTCCATGATGCATGCTTGTCAGTTGCTGTAGATTCACATGCGTGGTATTTCGACAGTGGTGCTACAAAGCACATTACCTCACATCGTGAATTGTTCACCTCTCTCGAGTCTATCCCTCATGGGAATTCAGTCACTTGTGCCAACAATGCCTCTTATCCGGTTCAGGGAGTTGGAAAGATTGTGCTTACTGCTGCAAATGGCAGTTCCTTCACACTTGTTGATGCACTTTATGTACCTGGGATCAAGAAGAGTCTCTTGTCTGTATCCACACTTGCTAGACTTGGACTTGTAGTCAAATTTGTGGATGACAGATGTACAGTTCATGATCTCAATTTTGGTGATGAAATTGTTGCATCTAGCCTTTTGTGCCGTGGGCTGTATAAGATGACTTTGTATGACAAGTGTGGACAAAATTTTGCAAATGCAGCTGCAGATTCAAGGGCTATTTCAGATGCAAAACTTTGGCATGCACGTTTTGGTCATTTAAATTTTTCCAATTTGCTGCATTTGCAAAAATCTGATATGGTTGCTTCTTTGCCGCCTCTTGAAGTAGATGTCAAACATGTTTGTGAAGGCTGTATTTTGGGTAAGATGCAGCGTTCTAAGTTTCCAGAGGATGGTTCAGTTCGGACCACATGTAGGTTGCAGCTTGTGCATTGTGATGTTTGTGGGTCCATGCAAACTCCGTCCTTGGGAAATTACCTTTACTTCATGACTCGCATTGATGATTACTCCAGGCATGCATGTGTATTTCCGCTTAAAGCAAAGTCCGAAGTTTTTATGTGCTTCAAACAATTTTTGGCTATGGCTCAAAATGTCTCGAAATGTACTATGGGCACCCTCCGTTCCGATTGAGGGGGGGAGTATATGTTGCATGAATTTAATGCATTTTTGGCTAGTCATGGGATAAAACACCAATGTACAGTGCCTTATACACCTCAGCAAAATGGTGTTGCTGAGAGGAAAAATAGGTCACTGATAGAAATGGCATGATGTATGGTCAAAAGTCAAGCTTTGCTGCATTCTTTTTGGCTTGAGGCCATCATGTGTGCCAGTTATGTACTTAACAGGTGTCCTACAAAAGATTTGCAGTCTATTGCTCCATATGAAGCATGACATGATAGAAAGCCTTCTATTGAGCACATGCGTGTTTTTGGTTGTTTGGAATATGCTTTGGTGCCACAAACACAGCGCAGAAAATTGGATGATAAGGCTGTCAAATGTATTTTTTTTGGTTATAGTGCTGAAAGCAAAGGTTACAGGTTATATCATCCGCAAACAAAGCATATTCTAGTTTCATGGAATGTAGTGTTTGTGGAAGATTCTGTTCAACCCTTGCTGTCATGTACTAGAGACAGTAATGTAAGCTCACATGACATTTATGACACTTTGTTGCCTCTTTTCAGTGGTGGAAATACGAATGTAATTTCCAATGAGGCAAATGTCCAGCCTATGGGGGTTTCTAAAAATGTTACAGATCAGCCTATTACTGATGCATATGCACATGATGTACTTGATGAGGAAAGGGCTGAAAATGAGCAGGCTAGAGGTATGCCAAAATGGCTGGTGCACACTTTGCGTGACAGTAAATTGGATGCACCTTTGTCTAGTCGTACTCGTTCAGGCTCTCGCCATGCATCTTATGCATCAGATTGTTATGCTTTGGCTGTGTCTAGCTTACATGAGGTTGAGGAGCCTCTGTCTTTTGATGAAGCATAGAATTCAGAAAATTGGATGGCTGCCATGCAATCAAAATATGATGCACTTATAGAAAATGACACATGGACTTTATGTGATTTGCCTCCTGGCAAAAAGGCCATTGGTACGAAGTGGGTTTACAAGTTGAAACGCAAGCCGGATGGTGAGATCGATCGCCATAAGGCTCGACTTGTTGCAAAAGGTTATGCACAACAAAAAGGCATAGATTATGAATAGACTTTTTCTCCCACTTGTCGTATGACTACTGTACGTTTTCTATGTGCATTGGCAGCTCATTTTGGTTGGGATGTACATCAATCAGACATTGTTACTGCTTTCTTGAATGGTGACATATTTGAGGAAGTTTATGTAACGCAGCCTCGCGGTTTTGTCATAAAAGGACAAGAGGACAAAGTGTGCAGATGTAAGAAGGCTTTGTATGGGTTGAAGCAATCTCCTCGTGATTGGTATGAGAAAGCTGATACTCATTTGGTTAAATGAGGCTTTCGTAACAGTCCAACAGAAAGCACATTGTATGTAAAGCGTGAGGGTGATGTACTTCTAATTGTGGTTCTTTATGTTGATGATTTGCTGATGACTGGACCAAATGAGAGACATATTGCTGAATTTAAGGCTGATTTGAATGCTACTTTCAAGATGAAAGATTTGGGGCTGTTGCATCATTACTTGGGCATACAGTTTAAGCAGTGTAATGGTGGTATTGCCTTGTGTCAAAAAAGTTACATAGAGACATTGCTATGTAAGTTTGGACTTGAGGATTGCAAACCTATTGGCACTCCCATGGAAATAGGTTTGAAGTTGAGTCTACATGATGCTGGCGATCCTGTTGATGTCACTCTTCACCAAACTGTTGTTGGCTGCCTCATTTATGTATGCAACACGAGGCCAGATATTCAGTTTGCAGTCTCACAGGCCAGCAGATTTATGCATAGCCCAGGGTCTAAGCATTGGCAGGCTGTCAAGAGGATTTTCCGCTACCTTAGTGGCACTTTACATCTTGGCTTGTTTTATCCCAAGGGGGGATCATTGCTGCCAGACTTACATGCTTTTTCGGACTCAGATTGGGTTGGTTGTTTTGACACGCGAGTGTCCACAAGTGGTTTTTGTTTCATGCTTGGCAGTTCACGTATATCATGGTTGAGCAAGAAGCAACCTACTGTGGCCACTTCGAGTTGTGAGGTTGAGTACAGGGCCGTCTTCACAGCTACGGTTGAGTGTGTATGGGTCAGACGCCTTATGGCTGATTTGGGTGTTGGACAGGACATTGCCAACACTATCTACACTGACAGTCAGAGTGCATTGGCAGTTGCGAGGAACCCAATTTTTCATGCTCGCACAAAGCACATTGAGGTGCATTACCACTATGTCAGGGAGAGGCTCTCAGCAGGAGAGATGAGCTTGGCTTATGTGCCAACACAGGACAACCTTGCAGATCTTTTCACAAAGGCTTTGTCTCGTGAGAAGCTTGAAGCTTTCCGCAAATCTTTAGGCTTTCTCCCCTTTGTGGACGGATCATGTCCTTATGGCATGGCACTTCCCTTTACTCATGTGCCAGCTCTCGTTCACCGCATCACTCCAGGGAGGATTTGTTACCTGATACATGTGGTAGTGATGTGTGTGAACACACTAGGACCACCGAGGCAATTTTTGCCTCTTTAGGAGGTTTTTCCCTCCGAGCATTGTATATACGCCCATCACTCTAGGGCTATCCATCTTTCCATTGCACACTAAGTAACACACTCTCTATTGTGTGCCTTGAGCGTCCTTCGTCTTCTCCAAGCTGTGTGCGTTTCTCTGCAACCCTAATTCCAATAGCAGGCTGACAAATTTTTTGGGAAAACTCGAAGAGCTTAGTCTGCTCAAATTTCTGATTTGGACTCATTTCGGCTTCTGTTTCCACTACACGCAGTACTACACAGGCTATTTTGTAATTTTGTGTAAATTTTTTGTCAATGCCCTTTTTCTGCATAACAGGTCCCTTAGAGTCTTCAACATTTTGTGCTATATAGCACGTGTTGTTCTCGCTTCGTTTCTCCTCTTTTTGGGATGTTTTCACATCAGGTGCATCATTTACCATGACTGACAACAACACAGATGTGTTCAAGATGTTTGTCGCTGAGGACAAATTGGACGGGGACAATTACCCTATGTGGGCTTACATGATGCAACATGTCTTGTGTCAAAGGGTGTCTGGAATATTGTGTAGGTCGTTGATGTACGTCCTGGTTCTGAGGATGTAGGCAATGTTGAGGATGTTGCACGTCTTGCTGCTGTTGGAATTAGGGTTGCAGAGAAACACACACAGGTTGGAGAAGACGAAGGAAGCTCAAGGCACACAATAGAGAGTGTGTTACTTAGTGTGCAATGGAAAGATAGATAGCCCTAGAGTGATGGGCGTATATACAATGCACGGGGGAAAAAACCTCCTAAAGAGGGAAAAAATGCCCCAGCGGTCCTAGTGTGTTCACACACATCACTACCACATGTATATGGTAACAAATCCCCCCTGGAGTGATGCGGTGAACGAGAGCGGGCACATGAGTAAAGGGAAGTGCCATGCCCTGAGGACAGGATCATTCCACAAAGGGGAGTAAGCCCAAAGATTTCCGGAAAGCTTCAAGCTTCTCACGAGACAATGCCTTTGTGAAAAGATCTGCAAGGTTGTCCTGTGTTGGCACATAAGCCAAGCTCATCTCTCCTGCTGAGAGCCTCTCCCTGACATAGTGGTAATGCACCTCAATGTGCTTTGTGTGAGCATGAAAAACTGGGTTCCTCGCAACTGCCAATGCGCTCTGACTGTCAGTGTAGATAGTGTTGGCAGTGTCCTGTCCAACACCCAAGTCAGCCATAAGGCGTCTGAGCCATACACACTCAATCGTAGCTGTGAAGACTGCCCTGTACTCAGCCTCACAACTCGAAGTGGCCACAGTAGGTTGCTTCTTGCTCAACCATGATATACATGAACTGCCAAGCATGAAACAAAAACCACTTGTGGACACTCGCGTGTCAAAACAACCAGCCCAATCTGAGTCCAAAAAAGCATGTAAGTCTGGCGGCAATGATCCCCCCTTGGGATAAAACAAGCCAAGATGTAAAGTGCCACTAAGGTAGCGGAAAATCCTCTTTACAGCCTGCCAATGCTTAGACCCTGGGCTATGCATAAATCTGCTGACCTGCGAGACTGCAAACTGAATATCTGGCCTCATGTTGCATACATAAATGAGGCAGCCAACAGTAGTTTGGTAAAGAGTGACATCAGCAGGATCTCCAGCATCATGTAGACTCAACTTCAAACCTGTTTCCATGGGAGTGGCAATAGGTTTGCAATCCTCAAGTCTAAACTTACATAGCAATGTCTCTATGTAACTTTTCTGACACAAGGCAATACAACCATCACACTGCTTAAACTGTATACCCAAGTAATGATGCAACAACCCCAAATCTTTCATCTTGAAAGTAGCATTCAAATCAGCCTTAAATTCAGCAATATGTCTCTCATTTGGTCCAGTGATCAACAAATCATCAACATAAAGAACCACAATGAGAAATACATCATCCTCACGCTTTACATACAATCTGCTTTCTGTTGGACTGTTACGAAAGCCTCGTTTAACCAAATGAGTGTCAGCTTTCTCATACCAAGCACGAGGAGATTGCTTCAACCCATACAAAGCCTTCTTACATTTGCACACTTTGTCCTCTTGTCCTTTATGACAAAACCGCGAGTCTGTGTTACATAAACTTCCTCAAATATGTCACCATTCAAGAAAGCAGTAACCATGTCTGATTGATGTACATCCCAACCAAAATGAGCTGCCAATGCACATAGAAAACGCACAGTAGTCATACGACAAGTGGGAGCAAAAGTCTCTTCATAATCTATGCCTTTTTGTTGTGCATAACCCTTTGCAACAAGTCGAGCCTTATGGCGATCGATCTCACCATCCAGCTTGCGTTTCAACTTGTAAACCCACTTCGTACCAATGGCCTTTTTGCCAGGAGGCAAATCACATAAAGTCCATGTGTCATTCTCTATAAGTGCATCATATTCTGATTTCATGGCAGCAATCCAATTTTCTGAATTCTGTGCTTCATCAAAAGACAGAGGCTCCTCAACATCATGTAAACTAGACACAGCCAAAGCATAACAATCTAATGCATAAGATGCATGGCGAGAGCCTGAACGAGTACGACTAGATAAAGGTGCATCCAATTTACTGTCATGCAAAGTGTGCACCAGCCATTTTGGCATACCTCTAGCCTGCTCATTTTCAGCCCTTTCCTCATCAAGTACATCTTGTACATCTGCATCAGTAATAGGCTGTTCTAAAACATTTTCAGAAACCCCCATAGGCTGTACATTTGCCTCATTGGAACTTACATTCGTATTTCCACCACTGAAAAGAGGCAACAAAGTGTCATAAATGTCCTGTGAGCTTACATTACTGTCTCTAGTACATGACAGCAAGGGCTGAACAGAGTCTTCCACAAACACTACATCCCGTGAAACCAGAATACGTTTTGTTTGCGGATGATACAACCTGTAACCTTTGCTTTCAGCACTATAACCAACAAAAATACATTTGACAGCCTTATCATCCAATTTTCAGCGCTGCACTTGTGGCACCAAAGCATATGCCAAACAGCCAAAAACACGCATGTGGTCAATAGAAGGTTTTCTATCATGCCATGCTTCATATGGAGTAATAGACTGCAAAGCTTTCGTAGGACACCTGTTAAGTACATAAGTGGAACACATGATGGCCTCAAGCCAAAAAGAATGCGGCAGAGCTTGACTTTTGACCATACATCGTGCCATTTCCGTTAGTGACCTGTTTTTCCTCTCAGCAACACCATTTTGCTGAGGTGTATAAGGCACTGTACATTGGTGTTTTATCCCACGACTAGCTAGAAATGCATTAAATTCATGAGACATATACTCCCCCCCTCGATCAGAATGGAGGGTGCCCATAGTACATTTTGAGACATTTTCAGCCATAGCCAAAAATTGTTTGAAGCACATAAAAACTTCGGACTTCGCTTTAAGCGGAAATACCCATGTATGCCTGGAGTAATCATCAATGAAAGTCACGAAGTACAGGTAATTGCCCAAGGATGGAGTTTGCATGGGCCCACAAACATCACAATGCACAAGCTGCAACCTACATGTGGTCCGAACTGAACCATCCTCTGGAAACTTAGAACGCTGCATCTTACCCAAAATACAGCCTTCACAAACATGTTTGACAGGTGCTTCAAGAGGCGGCAAAGAAGCAACCATATCAGATTTCTGCAAACGCAGCAAACTGGCAAAATTCAGATGACCAAAACGTGCATGCCAAAGTTTTGCATCTAAAATAGCCCTTGAATCTACAACAGCATTTGCAAAATTTTTTCCACACTTGTCATACAAAGTGAGCTTATACAGCCCACAGCACAAAAGCTCAGATGCAACAATTTCATCACCAAAACTGAGATCATGAACTGTACATCTGTCATCCACAAATTTGACTACAAGTCCAAGTCTAGCAAGTGCGGATACAGACAAGAGATTTTTCTTGATCCCAGGTACATAAAGTGCATCAACAAGTGTGAAGGAACTGCCATTTGCAGCAGTGAGCACAATCTTTCCAACTCCCTGAACTGGATAAGAGGTGTTGTTGGCACAAGTGACTGAATTCCCATGAGGGACAGACTCGAGAGAGGTAAACAATTCACGATGTGAGGTAATGTGCTTTGTAGCACCACTGTCGAAATACCACACATGTGAATCTGCAGCAACTGACAAGCATGCATCATGGACAACAGGATTGTAAGTGCACTCTGCGCTAAAAGCCCATTCTGCATCAACATCAGCATCACAGTCTCCTTTCACAGAAGACTCAAAAATGGCTGCATTTGTAGTGGAACCAGCATTTGCAGTGGAACCACCCTCTTTCTTCTTAGCCTCTTTGGCTTTCAACTTAGGACACGACTTGATCAAGTGATCATTGGCTTTACAATAATGGCAACGCATCTTCTTTTTGCCCTTATCACTAGAATTGCCAGACGAAGTGCTGTAAGCAGAAGCATTAGGAACAGAATTTTTGCCACTCGCAGCAGAACCATAAGAAGTGGCTGCATTACTGTTACCACCCTTTCTTTGAGAAGCAATAAAAGCCTGTTCAACTGCACGCTGCCTAGTCCTGTTTTTTCTAGAAAGTGACTCTTGCAACAGCAATGTGCATAATGCATCAAACTTGACAACTTCAGGATTTCCTTGGGTCATTAGTCTCCAAGTACTAGCAAAAGTCTGGTAGGAATCTGGTAAGGCATCAAGAACAGTCTGCACAAGGGAACTGTCTGAAATGACTTCACCTGAAGAAATGAGTTGCTCATTGATATCCTTGACACTAGCAAGGAAAGTGTCCATATCATCTTCCTCATGCATAATCTTCGACTCTAGCTCTTTACGCAGCAAAGCAATTTTAGCCTCATTGCGGCTTGCATAAAGACTTGCTAGAATATCCCAAGCCTGTTTTGCAGATTTTGCTGAACACATGTGAGGAATAATGGTGCGCTTCACAGACAACGCAATCAATGCATGAGCCTGCGCATCCTGAACATCCCAACGAGCTTGTTCTGCCGTAGGCAAAACAACTCTAACAGCTGCAATCCTTGCAGCAAGACCTGCAACATCCTCAACATCGCCTACATCTTCAGAACCAGGACGTACATCAATGCCCTGCACAATGTTCCAGACACCTTTTGACACAAGAACATGCTGCATCATATAAGCCCACATAGGGTAGTTGTCCCCATCCAACCTGTCCTCAGCAGCAAACATCTTGAACACATCTGTGTTGTTGTTGTCAGCCATGGTAAATGCTGCACCTGATGTGAAAACTGCCCGAAAATAGGAGAAATGGAGCGGGAACAACTTGTGCTATATAGCACAAACCGTAGAGGACTATAAGGCACATGTTATGCAGAAAACGGCACTGACAGAAAATCTGCACAAAATGACGAAATAGCCTGTGCAGTACTGCCGATAGTGGAAACGGAGACCGAAATGAGCCCAAATCAAAATTCTGAGCAGACCAAGCTCTTCGAGCTTGCCCAAAATATTTGTCGACCTGCGAACACTCGCCAAAGCTCACTGAAATCGGAGAAAGTGAGTAGGCGTGTGCTGGAGCAGCTGGAGACTAAGCCCGGGAGGACGTGACCTGCTCTGATACCAATTGTTGGAATTAGGGTTGCAGAGAAACACACACAGCTTGGAGAAGACGAAGGAAGCTCAAGGCACACAATAGAGAGTGTGTTACTTAGTGTGCAATGGAAAGATAGATAGCCCTAGAGTGATGGGCGTATATACAATGCACGGGGGAAAAAACCTCCTAAAGAGGGAAAAAATGCCCCGACGGTCCTAGTGTGTTCACACACATCACTACCACATGTATATGGTAACAGCTGCAAGGATTGCTGCTGTTAGAGTTGTTTTGCCTATGGCAGAACAAGCTCGTTGGGGTGTAAAGGATGTGCAAGCTCACGTGTTGATTGCATTGTCTGTGAAATGCACCATTACTCCTCACATTCGTTCAGAAAAATCTACAAAACAGGCTTAGGGGTATTCTGGCTGGTCTTTATGTAAGCCGCAATGAGGCAAAAATTGCATTGCTGCGTAAAGAGCTGGAGTCAAAGATTATGCATGAGGAAGATGATATGGACACTTTCCTTGCTAGTGTCAAGGATTTCAATGAGCAACTTATTTTTGCAGGTGAAGTCATTTCAGACAGTTCCCTGTGCAGACTGTTCTTGATGCCTTACCAGATTCTTACCAGACTTTTGCTAGTATTTGGAGACTTATGACCCAAGGAAATCCTGAAGTTGTCAAGTTTGATGCATTATGCACATTGCTGTTGCAAGAGTCACTTCCAAAAGAAAATAGGACTAGACAGCGTGCAGTTGAACAGGCTTTTATTTTTGATTCTCAACGAAAGGGTGGTAACAGCAATGCGGCCACTTCTTATGGTTCTTGTGCGAGTGGAAAATCACCTGTTCCTAATTCTTCTGCTGGCAACAATTCGTCTATAAATTTGGTGATAAGGGCAAAAAGAAGATGCGTTGCCATTATTGTAAAGCTAATGATCACTTGATCAAGCAGTGTCCTAAGTTGAAGGCCAAAGAGGCTAAGAAGAAAGAGGGTGGTTCCACTGCAAATGCTGGTTCCACTACAAATGCAACTATTGTTGAGTCTTCTGTGAAAGGAGACTGTGATGTTGATGTTGATACAGAATGGGCTTTTAGTCCAGAGTGCACTTACAATCCTGTTGTCCATGATACATGCATATCAGTTGTTGCTGTAGATTCACATGTGTGGTATTTCGACAGGTGGTGCTACAAAGCACATTACCTCACATCGTGAATTGTTCACCTGTCTCGAGTTTGCTCCTCATGGGAATTCAGTCACTTGTGCTAACAATGCCTCTTATCCGGTTTAGGGAGTTGGAAATATTGTGCTTACTGCTACAAATGACAGTTCTTTCACACTTGTTGACGCACTTTATGTACCTGGGATCAAGAAGAATCTTTTGTCTCTATCTACACTTGCTAGACTTGGACTTGTAGTCAAGTTTGTGGATGACAGATGTACAATCCATGATCTCAGTTTTGGGGATGAAATTGTTGCATCTGGATTTTTGTATTGTGGGCTGTATAAGATCACTTTGTAGAAAACGTGTGAACAAAATTCTGCAAATGCAATTGCAGATTCAAGGACCGTTTCAGATGCAAAACTGTGGCATGTACATTTTGGGCATCTAAATTTTGCCCAGAAAAAAAGCAGTCACCTGTCAAACATGTTTGTGAAGGCTGTATTTTGGGTAAAATGCAGCGTGCTAAGTTTCCAAAGGATGGGTCAGTTCGTGCTACATACAGATTGCAGCTTGTGCATAGTGATGTTTGTGGGCCTATGCAAACTCCGTCCTTGGGAAATTACTTGTACTTCTGAGTTTCATTGATGACTACTCCAGGCACGCATGGGTACATCCATTGAAAGCTAAGTCTGAAGTGTTCATGTGCTTCAAGCAATTTCTTGCTATGACTGAAAATGTCTTGAAATGTACTATGGACACCCTCCATTGTGATCGAGGGGGGGAGTATATGTCTCATGAATTTAATGCATTTGTGGCTAGTCGTGGGATAAAACACCAATGTATAGTGCTGTATACACCTCAGCAAAATGGTGTTGCTCAGAGGAAAAACAAGTCTCTTACAGAATTGGCAAGATGTATGGTCATGAGTCAAGCTTTACCACATTCATTTTGGCTCAAGGCTGTCATGTTTGCCACTTATGTACTCAACAGGTGTCCTACAAAAGCGTTGCAATCTATGACTCCATATGAAGCATGGCATGATAGAAACCCATCTATTGAGCACATCATGTTTTTGGTTGTTTGGCTTATGGTTTAGTGCCACAAGTGCAATGCAAAAAATTGGATGATAAGGTTGTCAAATGTATTTTTGTTGGTTATAGTGCTAAAAGCAAAGGTTACAGGTTGTACCATCCACAAACAAAGCGTATTTTGGTCTCACGGGATGTTGTGTTTGTGGAAGATTTTGTTCAGCCTTTTCTGTCATGTACTAGAGACAATAATGTAAGCTCATAGGACAATTATGACACTTTGTTGCCTTTGTTCAATGGTGGAAGTACAAATGTAAATTCCAATGAGGCAAATGCACAACCTATGGGGGTTTTTGAAAATGTTACAGATCAGCCTGTTACTGATACAGATGTACATGATGTACTTGGTGAGGAAAGGGCTGAAAATGAGCAGGCTAGAGGTATGCCAAAATGGTTGGTGCACACTTTGCATGACAGTAAATTGGATGCACCCTTGTCTAGTTGTACCCGTTCAGGTTCTCACCATGCCTCTTATGCATCACATTGTTATGCTTTGGCTATGTCTAGCTTACATGATTTTGAGGAACCTCTGTCTTTTGATGAAGCACATAATTCAGAAAATTGGATGGCTACTATGCAATCAAAATATGATGCACTTATAGAAAATGACACATGGACTTTATGTGATTTGCCTCCTGGCAAATAGGTCATCAGTACAAAGTGGGTTTACAAGTTGAAACGCAAGCCGAATGGTGAGGTTGATCGCCATAAGGCTTGACTTGTTGCAAAAGGCTATGCGTAGCAAAAAGGCATAGATTATAAAGAAACTTTTGCTTCCACTTGTTTATGACTACTATTCATTTTCTATGTGCATTGGCAGCTCATTTTGGTTGGGATGTACATCAATCATACATTGTCACTGCTTTCTTGAATGGTGGCATATTTGAGGAAGTTTATGTAACGAAGCCTCGCAGTTTTGTCAAGAAAGGACAAGAGGACAAAGTGTGCAGATGTAAGAAGGATTTGTATAGGTTGAAGCAATCTCCTCGTGCTTGGTATGAGAAAGCTGACACTCATTTGGTCAAACAAGGCTTTTGTAACAGTCCAACAGAAAGCACATTGTATGTCAAGCGTGAGGGTGATGTACTCCTCATTGTTGTTCTTTATGTGGATGATTTGCTAATCATTGGTCCCAGTGAGGCACATATTACTGAATTTAAGGCTGATTTGAATGCTACTTTCAAGATGAAAGATTTAGGGCTGTTGCATCATTACTTGGGTATACAGTTTAAGCAGTGTGATGGTGGAATTATCTTGCATCAGAAAAGTTACATAGAGACATTGCAAAGTTTGGACTTGAGGATTGCAAACCTATTGCCACTCCCATGGAAACTAGTTTGAAGTTGAGTCTACATGATGCTGGTGATCCTATTGATGTCACTCTTTATCAAACTGCTATACATTGCCTCATTTATGTATGCAACACGAGACCAAATATTCAGTTTGCAGTCTCATAGGTCAACAGATTTACGCATAACCCAGGGTCTAAGCATTGGCAGACTGTCAAGAGGATTTTTTGCTACTTGAGTGGCACTTTACATCTTGGATTGTTTTATCCCAAGGGGGGATCATTGCCGCCAGACTTAGATGCTTTTTTAGACTCAAATTGGGCTGGTTTTTTTGACATGTGAGTGTCCACAAGTGGTTTTAGTTCCATGCTTGGCAGTTCACGTATATCATGGTTGAGCAAGAAGCAACCTACTATGGCCACTTCGAGTTGTGAGGCTGAGTACATAGCAGTCTTGACAACTACGGTTGAGTGTGTATGGCTCAGATGCCTTATGGCTGATTTGGCTGTTGGATAGGACACTGTCAACACTATCTACTCTATCAGTAAGAGCGCATTGACAGTTGCGAGGAACTCAATTTTTCATGCTCGCCCAAAGCGCATTGAGGTGCATTACCACTATGTCAGGGAGAGGCTCTCAGAAGGAGAGATCAACTTGGCTTATGTGCCAGCACAAGACAACCTTGCAGATCTTTTCACAAAGGCATTGTCGTGTGAGAAGTTTGAAGCTTTCCGCAAAGCTTTGGGCATACTCTCCTTTGTGGACTGATCATGTCCTCAGGACATGGCACTTCCCTTTACTCATGTGCCAGCTCTCGTTCACTGCATCACTCCAGGAGGGATTTGTTACCATAAACCACATACATGTGGTAGTGATGTTTTGTCTTGTCTAAGCTGTGTGCATTTCCCTGCAACCCTAATTCCAACAAGCCACGGGTAGAGCTCCGCCTCCTCTCTCTCATTGGCCTCCCTAGGGCGAGGGGTATCCCTGTGGGAGAGCCTTCAATGCTCACAAATTCACCATTGATTCACTTCTCCCATATTATAGGCGGCTCATCTCTTTTGCTCCAGCCTGCAACTCTACATATCGGCTCAATCTGCTTCAACTCTCGACTTCCTGGCTCATCATTATTATCTCCCATTAACTAACAAGTGAGTAAAAACTCATTCCTACAATTAGTAAACTACTCGTTCAACCCTAAACATAGGAGGTCCTTCCCACAGGAAAGGCAAAGCCTTGAGTAAGCAGGGGCGTGTTTCGTTTGACGTTTGAGCCCTTTCTTGAAGGGAGCTCCTCCAAGCTACGATGCACCAGAGGAACTCTCTTCTCTCTCTCGGATCAAGCGGACACACGTCTTTTTGTGTCCACCCCGTACGTGGACCTGATGGACACTCTCAAATTTGAGAACTCAAGGACAAAAATGTAGAGCTAAAGGTTCATCTTCTAGGCCTTGAGACATGCCTCTCCTCCTTGGAGTCTCAAAAGCAAGCCGATAATGAGCACCTTCTCGCCAAAGCAAAGGAAGTCAAGCACATCCTCACTGCAAGCGTGGACAACCTTGCCACCCATCGCCATCTCCTCCAAAGTAGAGGAGTGCATACAAGAACATCAACGACGGGAGGGAGTAGCACTTTTTGTTCGTATCAATGGCCTGCCCTCTACTTGGTGGTCAGAGAGCGATGACCACACCTCCATAGTAGTCAAGCTCAGCCAAGACATTCACCCAACTTGTTCGACCCAACCCAATTGAGAAGATTCACCATGATAACAACACCAACTGATTTTGGTCTTCAAGATTAAGGAGGCGTGCATAGCACGTCTACAACAAGCATGACTTCCCAAGGCACCAAAGTATGGATAAGCAAGGCCTTGACCCCTGCCCAACTCAAACTTAAGAAACAAGAACTCCAAAAGGTTTGAGAAGCATGAGCAACTGGCAAAAATGGGCCATCTATCGAGGTGGCAAGGCCATCATTGAGGAGTTTTGGGCTCCAAAAACTCCCAGTTCAGTGAGAGGATGAGACAGAGAGAGTAGAGAGAAAAGGGCTTGCTAATTCTATCAATTTTGGCATAGTTGAGCATGGACATGCAACGTTTTTGCTTGTAGACAAAATCCACCCACGCCAGCAAAACACTGCTCTACAGGCACCATGCAAATCCACTCCAAGACATTAGCAAGGCCATTTCACAATGCAGACGGAGGCATTGCATGTGGTAATATTTAGTTATCCAATAGTTGAATGAAAATGTGTGTATGGAATCAGAATCAGTGGGCACTTTATTTTTTCAGAAGACAAGGAGTCTTTGGTAGCAACAATTTCATTGTTTTTTGACAGAAAGTTGAGCTAAAGAAACCAATTTCCCTTTGGGTCATAGGAATCCTATTTGCATTAAAAACCAAAAGTCTAATCATTCAAAAAACACTTTTTTTTTTGTTTTCATTTTTTATTGCATCTAGATGAACTTATGTCCATGTAAGCAATATTACACCTCATTAGCTTGATTTCAAAGCTTTCATACATAATCAACACAAGTACTTGAAAAAACTCTAGGATTCGATTGCAAAGGGATAACATATCAATAACATGGCTACTATGGCATGCATTTGGTAGAGATAAGCAAGTGAACAAGTGCCCTTTCGATGACAACAAGTTACCATACTTTTGGATTTTAGGGCTTTTCAAGATTTGTCTATGAATGTTTTGGTCCTTTTGATGTGCTCTATTTATAGACTGAAACGCTTCATAGTGAAAAAACACAGTTGGAGGGTGAAACATTTCACAGTGACGCTAGTCTATAATCACATTTACAACTAAAAATTCAACACAACATTGACTTACATGTAATTTTGAACACTTCTGTTGTCTTCATTCACATTTCCCATTCTTTTAAACTCGACTCTTGAATCCTTCTACAACTACATCACAATAGTTGCACCTACCACTCTAGACAGAAGGTTTAAAAAAGATGTGGGAGGGTCCCCTTATTCTCAAGATATCACACTAAAGCAGGCATTTAAAAAAAAAATCTTAACTCCACTTCATCATGCAACAACACCGTACACAGCCAGGCATGCCCACTCATAGAGATTCAAAACTAGTCTCTATAATTGGGTTTTCCATTCCATAAAACAATGCCCTGTATTTCATGTTGTTGAGCCAGTAGAGGAAGTGTTGAGCCAGCAGAGGATCACACCCACATTTTTTGCTCACACCCATCATTTTGTAACCATTGATTGTAATAAATGTCTTTCCGACATTAATTTTGATTTGAGCCATTCATTAAGTAACGGGACTCGATTGAGTTTCCAGCTTGTAATCCCGAAGTAATTTCACCTGTTGATGTAAATAATTAGAGATGTTCTCACTTCCAAGGCTGAGGTATATAAGCCAAAGTTTTGTAACCTAAAAGAGATTCAATTATTAATCAAAGTGAGTTTTTGAGCGCCGTGACTGTGTCTGAGAGAGAGAGAGAGAGAGAGAGAGAGAGAGAGAGAGAGAGAGAGAGAGAGAGAGAGAGAGAGAGAGAGAGTCTTATCTTCTTGCTACGCGAGCTACGGGGCCGCCATTGGAGAAGCGACACCGCCATTGTGTTAGCAACGGTGAGAGCTACGCACAGATACCAAGAGTGCGCGCTATCGGCTTCTATGTGTGGTAAGTTCCTACGAGCTTCGGTGTGAGTTTTCTTCCAACTCGTGTGTCGGAATAGAGCGTGCAGCATATCTATAGAACCACAACGAGTAGAGCTACACATTAGTACCATCGGGGTCAAGTTTCGGTCACCTGTATTTTTTGGCCTGTCTTCATACGCGTTTGCCGCACGGAGTGGTTATAGGTTGATTTTGCAGTTCAAGTCTTTAGGGTGTTGTTCTTACCTAGTGTATAGACTTCCCCTTGAGTTTGAGATCGATTCAATGATTCTAGATCCTGTTTCGTATAGCATTCGTTCGTAGTACGGATTTCAGTCACTTGCGTATTTTAGAACTTAGATTTGATTTCCTTAGTAGTGATTGTCATTAGAAGGTCGAGTAGGTGATTTGACACCCACCTAGTTGTTTCCATGCGCCTGCGGGTCAAGCTCCGTCCTCGTCTGACAAATTCTGTTGTTGGTTGAGTTCTCGCTATTTAGCTTCCGCTAGCGGCGTAACCGCCTTAACATTTGGCGCCGTTGCCGGGGACGAGAGCCTTAAGTAGGTGACCTTAGACTAATCCTACGAGGTGAGTCGTATAAACTACTTTGTATACTTTAGTTAGAAAAGATCTAGGAGTGGTGGACTCCGAAGGTCTCGAGAGATACTAGGAAGTGGGGTATTCCTGGGTCTTCCGTGTTGACAGTATTTTTAGTTTAGCTTAGATTAGATTGTTTTTGATGGTGTTTAAGTGGTTGTTGACATAAAAAGCATTTGCTACTCCTTGTGTGGTAGTAAATCTCTTTATATTTTCAATTGCAAAAAAATCCATTTTATGATTAGAAGTAGCTTAGGTAGGGCCTGATTTGATCCTGATCTAGAGCTATCAATTGGTGTTCTATTTGCTTGATGTGTTTGATTGCATGTTAGATCACTGAAAAAGTCGCTTTGGTAGTGAAATATGCAATAAACAAAGTTCAGAAAAATTTTCTGTGTAACTGATTGTTGCTGAGCACTTAAAAGAGCTATTGGAAGAGTTATGTGCTGAGAAACTGGAAATCTGCAACTTTAGACATCATACGCGTATGATGTCTTAGGACCTAAACAGAGACTAAAATTGAAAATTTGACATTGCCAGAGTGTTTAGAAGGGGGGTTTTACCCTAAGATCAACTTAAAACAAGAGCATTAACACTCAAAGAAACCCAAAAAGACAAGTCGGAGTCCAAGAAACGCAAAGAATAGGAAACTTTGGATTCAAATCTTGTTTTTACATTCAAACCTGACAAAAACACTTGAAACTCAATTATAAACATTGGAGAAGGCTTAAAACCAAAAATAGTCAAAATCTGGGACAAAAGACATCATACGCGTATAATGTCTTTTGGCACATCCACTGCTTATTTTTGATATCTGACCTGACAAGATTGTTACAGTGACTGTAGGAAGCATAAATATCAAGTTTGGACCCAAATTGATGAAAAAGACATCATACGCGTATGATGTCTTTGACCTAATTTGGACATATTTTGATACTTTGCTAACACAGATCCATTGTAATAGCTGTCTAGAGGTTATATTTTAAGTTTCATCCCATTTGGATCACAATTGACCCAAAAAACAAGTCAAAAGCGAAAAATTGCCAAGAAAAGCCTAAATTAGCCATAACTTGCTCAAACAGAGTTCAAACTGAATTTTGTGAGTGAACAGAGCATAAAGGGGCCACTGAGAGTTAGCATAACCAAAATAGTCAAAATCTGTGAAAAAAAGACATCATACGCGTATAATGTCTTTTTCAGCATAACTGCGACAAAATTCTCACTTGATGAAACAGAAGTTGTCCAACTGACAAGATTAAACAATTGACCAAGTATCAATCAGTTTGGATCAATTCTGACCACAAAACTTGAGGAAAACAAATTGCCGAGACGGAAAAGTTAAAGTCCTTCAGGGGAATTGATGAATTTGCGATCGGGCAGGAATCTCCGGAATAATCAACCAAAACAAGGGGAACCAGCAAGTGTCATATCAACCGAGGGAAGTGTAAACCAAAGTTGGGTGCAACCATTAGAGCTGATCTTTGAAGGAAGTGTCTCTGATACTTCTTCGGAGAGATCTTACGAGATTTTCACCGAAAACTTGGAACACTTGAACCTGAACAACAGAGAAAATATGGCAGCAGGATCATCAAACCCTTCCGCCACAATGAAGCTATTGTTCATAAAATATCAGTACGACAATGAGAAAGGTGCAAAGATCTACAAAGATGGAATGGACCGCTATTGTGTAAAGATAGAAGAAAGACCTAGTGAGTTCAAGGACTTAGTGCCTGTGGGCTATAGCGGAGATAGATATCTAGATGACGAGGGTACCATGTACTTGGTAGTCCTAAACCCTAACATTGTGGACAAGTGGGGATTGATGGGCACCAAAGACAAAGTAGATGAAGAACTTGAGGAGAAAGCACCAATAATGAACTTCCCTAATGCGAGGTTAAGAAGAGAGAATGAAACTACAAGGATCAACACTGATAACATCTATGTGGGGCTATACAAATATAATAATGGGGAGCAAGATCTCTATTATAGATGTGAAGAACCCTACACCGGAGAGTTGACAGGCAAAAAAAGACTCTATGTCTTTACCTACACAGAGGGATCGGAAGTGAAAATTGCCGCTTACGATAAGTATGGCAGGCAATACTCAACAATGGGCAAGAAAGAATTAGAAGGATATACATACTTTGGGGGACCACTACATCAGTATTATGTTACTTCTAGCTCACATAGACCAGCACCAACAACTGGAGTGCAAAACTCAATGACAACAGGAGGACAAAGAACTCAGGTTACTGACTCTTTCAGTCAACCTTGGGACTCGAAGCTCGGACCAATGGGATCATTACATTCCAGAGAGTCAATGGCGACGAATCGAGGTAGTGCAGTTCCAATCCCCACCTATACCACTCCAAGTCCAAGGTTTGAAGCGGAACCATCAGATTTACCTCCCAGTAGTAGATTCAGGGCAGAGGAACCGACAAGGGTAACCCATGAAGTCCATGATGCTAGAGAAAGCTTTAGCCGAGACACAGGAGCAATGAGATTGGTAGCAGATCATAGACGTATGAGACCATCTCAAGTAGCCAAGTGTATGCCAAAGAAGTATGGTGGTTCAGGAGATCCGTATGCACATGTGTCACTCTTTAAGCAAGTCTTAAGAGCTGAGCAGATAACAGATTTCCATACACAATACGAGGGATTTGGTCTTACTCTAGAAGGTACTGCATTGACATGGTTTCAACCAATGAACATAGGGGGATTCCATGACATTGACCATTTGCTAAGAGAGTTTGCTGAGGAATTCTCAAAACGAGGGATTAAGCACAATACGGTCTCACAAATATATGCTTTTAAACAGAGAGAACACAAAAAAGTGAAGGAAGCTTCACTTCGCTTCAAACAATACATTGAGAGATGTCCAGTACGTGAACGACCACAAGATGACAGACTATCTGTTCTCTTTATTGAGGGACTGAGGAACGACACTCTCAAGAAGGACTTGCACTTGAAAGCTTGTACAAGTTTCGAGCAAGTAACGAGAGAGGCATTGTACTTAGTGGATAACTGTACGGTTTATGGAGAGGTGTCAGCGGATACAGATTTTGCATCCAGTAGCTCCTCCTCCGTAGCGAGCGAGACTACCACTAAAAAGAATGTTCAAACAACAACCATGCCAAATGTAGAGCAAATGATAGAAGATGCTCTAAAAAGGATGGCACCATACCAAAAACCATTGCCAAAAACACTGAAATGGTGTGCTATTGAACAAAAATGGACAAACCATCCAACAGAGGAGTGTTATTACAACAAAGGGTATGTAAGGGAGCACCAGTACGCACCTCCTGCTCAATTAGCACCACCTCAGATACATCCAGTACCTCGATACCCAACGGGAAGTGTACCAGGACCTATGGGGATAGAAAGACCGCAACCGGTATTAGGACAACAACCAACTTTACCAGGAGCAAGACCAGTGGGCATTAGATATGCACCAACCTTAGAGAATCAGGAAGAACAAGCCTTAGTGCCTGTTCAAGCCTATTATGAAGAATCTGGCGCACACATGTCTCCAACTATGTATTACCCACCAGAAGAACCCAAACAACCAGAACCATGGGGCATGATTGGGAATGTTGGAATACCAACAATTACAAGTGCTTCTGATGAAGAGAGATACAATTTGGACGCAAGAACATTGATGTTCATAGCTCATGGAGGGTTAATAGGACAAAGACCATCCTATCCACAAAGGACGAATCAAATGGGACCAAGACCAGCACTAGGACCCTGTTACAAGTGTGGAGGTGACCATCAGATGAATGTTTGCCCACATACGGAAATCATTAGAATTAACGCTTATTGCACTGAGTGTGGGGTTACTCACTTCATTGAGGATTGTTCAAAGAATCCAAACAAAGTGCAAAAGACGACATTGAATATGCTAGAAACTATTCCTACCAGCAGTGGGTCTGAAAATGAAACTCTGATACCAACGCAAGTTGTTACTAGAGCTCAAGCTAAGAAAACCACTAGAGAACCTGAGAATGGAAAGTTAGCGACTGAAGTGGTTAGTCAAGGACCGCGGAGTCAGAAAAACACATGGAAAGCTAGAAAAGCACGCATGAAGTTGAGAAAAGAACGTGAAGACGCTATTCTAGCTGAGGAACTAAAGCAAACTAAAGCTAGATTAGAAAAACTTGAGAGTCAAAACGGGAAACGAGAGATGAGCCCGGAAAGAACGAAACAAAAGAGTATCAAAGAAACAACGAGCTTAAGCTCAGGGGGATCAGTGCTAGTCGACAAAGTACACGAACCATTGGACACACTGATGAGAGCTTACGAAGCTAGGTTAAAGAACAACCAAACACAAGAACAGAGGTGGATGACATACCCAAACGCGGAATTGGAAAAGCAGAGACTTGAAATGTGCCAGAGAATGATCAAGACTGCACAAGCCTTATTAGAACCACCAAAAGAAACAATGAATTGTGGAAAGGAAAACCCAATTCAGCAAGAGACTATCGTTTCACGGGTAGCTGAAAAGACTCCCAGTGCACAAAAGCCTGAAAATACACAAAAGGATGACCGCATAGTATTGAACACAACCGATCAGGAGATAGAGAGTTTTCATCCAGTCATACAGAGGATTTACGGAAAAGATGAGGATTACAATGAATTTTGGAAACAAGTGAGAGAGGCAAACTTTGCAAACGAGCTAAGTTGCCAAGCTAATCAGACAAATTGGGAAAAAGACATCAGGAATCCTCCCATAGTGGAATTTGAGGCAGGATCTCAAGTGGACTTGGATCTGCAATCTTACTGGGGAGATGGGGGCTCTGTTAGAACAATGGAGAGCAAACCTCCTTCACTGAAAACCTCCTTCACTGAAAACCTTACCTTCATACTTAGGCAAGTATGAAGCAAAATCCGAGATTAGAGCACTTCCCTCACGAAAAATCTCATCAGAAAAAGTCATGGACTCGCAAGGATTGATAGAGATTTTGTCAACACCAGTGACATGCACTATCACTTTAGCTGAGCTTTTGAGGCTAAGACCACATATGTGGACCACTGTAGGAAAATGCTTGGAGAAATTCGGGATAAAAGATCCAACATCGAGATTGCAAGAGAGCATAGAGGAGCTGAGCAAGCCACAAAAGAACGCTAAGCCTGTACCCTTAAACAAGGTCGGAGAGTATTGCGAAGGTGAAGAGGGGAATACAACCTTACCACTTGAATTCCAAGGAGTGAAGACGATGGCAATACTAGACAGCGGAGCAGGGGTAGCCATTGCTACAAAAGAAATCTGGAAAAAATGGGGGAAACCAGCAATAAGGAAGACTAGGTTGAAACTCCAATTAGCAGATGGACACATGGAGAAACCTATGGGGTTATTAGAGAAAGTTGTAGTGACTTCTTGCGGCATTGAATACGAACATACTTTTGCTATTGTCGATTTTGCCAAGGAGAATAACTATGATATCATATTGGGAAGACCATTCATGAGACAGCTGAAAATGGTCCAAGATTGGGGCTACGATCACATATACTTGAGAAATATGGAAACCACTACACGTGTGAACCTGAAAGACCATAGCTACAAAGATGTGAACCGAACACCGGTAGAGGAGTTTGATTCAGCTACTTTGGCGGGATCCAAATTTCCAGCTTGGTTAGGTAAACCCAAGGAGTTATGGATGTGTGGAGCTTCGAAATGTGGAAGTCTGAAACGAGAAGAATGTGTTTTAGAAAGGGCTATCGAAGACGAAACTTATGTAGGAGAACCCTTTCCAGAGGACACGTTTGAACCATTAGAATGGACACACATTCTAGCAACCCTAGATGTTTGTGCAATTCCGAATGGTCCCACAACGAAATTTTGCGACAAGGACGGGTACGACGTGGTTCCGTATTTCATGTTGAGAACTGTACTCGAAAAAGAAACTGAAAAGAACGATACACTGAAAAAGGAAGATGAAGAAGAGGTGTTTCACGACGTTCCCAATCATCCAAAGTTGGGAAATGAAGCAGACAACGAGTCAACGGACAATTCAAGCGGAAACGAAGAAACTATAATGGATGTCCGATTTTATGATTTTCCGAACCAAACTAAACAACGCCAGAAACACTATAGAGAAAAGAAAAAAACAAAAGGGGTTAGAACCAATCCGATGCCTAGAATAAGAGGAAAAAATCAATTCCTAATGCTAGTAAAGGTTGAAGATTGTGTTAAGGATAAGATTTCTGGAAGAATGAGAGGCAGTGATCAAAAGAGCTTACGAAAAGACAAAAGAGGCTCAAGAAATCAAGTTCAAAAGAATGGAACGAAAACTGAAACAGAAAAATCAGAAAAGAACAAGCCCAACAGAGAATACACGGAGTCCAAGTTAGAACGTAGAAACAAGTACAGAGAGCTCAAGAAAACTCTGAAGGAAAGAATGGAGAAAAGAAGACTACTGCGTCAGAAACAGCGCAATGAAGGAGCAATACGAATAAATGCAATCAGTATAACAGAAATGGATAATGACAAAGAAGAACCCATCATTGAATGCAAAGTAGGAACCAACCAAATCAAAGCCAGAGCACTATTGGATTCAGGAGCTCAAGCTAACCTACTTTCACTCAGTTTGTATAGACAATTGACAAATGACACTAAACTACAAACTGCCAAGCAAGAGTTAAAGAGTTACTCTGAGAATTCAATCAAAACTGTCGGATGCACAGTTTTACATATACAGATTAACCATTATGTGTATCCTCATATGTTTTACGTGGTTGAAGACCAAGCTACACAACATCCATTATTGCTAGAACAACCATGGCAAAAGCAATATAATGCAATGATTGACTGGAGTTCTAATTCAGTGCTTATCAAATACGAAGGTGAAAGTCAATCAGTTAAGTTTACCAAAGGAGAAGAGCCAACTCCAAAGGACGAATCCAAAGACAAAGATAAACAACAACCAGAGAAAAAGAAGAAGCAATGGCAACCAAAAGTTTCTATACAACCAGATTACTCTTCGACGAGGAATTCTCAACAGTGGATAAGGAAGACAAGCAATAATATAACAGCTCAACCTTGGAAAAAAACGGAGTCAAAGTTGGTATGGAGACCAAAAAAGGCTGTGCCAGAGAACACAAAGGTGGAAAACAGAGTCTTCAATACCAGACAACAGAGTGATTCCAGACAATCAAGGACAGTGAAACAGATCTGGATTCCAAAGAAGTTCATGGCCGCAGAAAGCTATAGCAAGCAAATTTGGATCCCAAAGATTTGTAAACAGGAACTCCCTTCAATACAATCAACGGAAACTCCTAGGTATTTCAAGGCGAGGAAATCAACACACAGAACAAAGCAGGTTTGGGTCGCAAAGAGTTTGTGGCAAGCACAAGCAAAGCGGAAGCAGATTTGGATTGTGAAAAAAGACAACAAGGTAACGAAGAATCCATCTACTGATTCTACTACCGAAGTGCCAAAACCAACCCAAAACCCGACCACCAATCCTTCAATCAAACAAAGAGCAGCTTTATTGGAAAGACTGTTGTATCATCGCTCTACAATTGCATTGGGAACTTATGACCAAAACAACTACAATGCTTCACCCACAGACACTTCATAGTCGTCCGGGAGGACTCAGACTAGGAGGGGGGGAGGTATACAGGAGCTACAAAGCAGCTACAAGCGGAAAAAACAAAAATTATATTACAAGGGCAGTGTCTTACATGATTTTACAATTTTTTATGTTTGATTGCGGATATTGATAATATTTATGCCCTTATATACCTTGTTTTGCAACAAGAAGAGATCAAATGATGAATTTGGGTCTCTAGATGTGTAAATATCACTAAATAAGAGTGTTTTTGGAGCTAAAAAGTGGAAAAAAGTGGTAATCCAAGTCCAAAAATCACAAAGAAGTGTATATTCATATACACAGGGTTACCAGCTATTTATCGTGTATGTTTGGAATTTTTTGGCTTCAATTTGCTATTTTCCTTTATTTTTTATGATTTTCTTAATAAAAATAAAAGAAAAATAAAAAAAGCAGGTGAAATGAGATCGGAAAAAAGAAAAGAATAGACGGTGATGATCCTAATGACAAGGGCAACCCATGGTAAAAATGGGGTACAATTCTGAAAAAGTTGCGGAAAGCCCGAAATGACAGAATTTTGGCAAAGTGGACAGATTTCTCAGAAACAGGTCAAACGGAGTCCAAATTGAGAAATTTCAAATCCTAAAGTGCATTTCACGACGAGATAGGAGCACATGTCAAATTTGGTAACAAGTGATCCGGGAAGCCCGAAGTTAAGTATTTTTCACTTCACTATCAAGCTCATTTCCACTATTACCTTCTTGGAGAGAGCAAAGAGCACACAGGAGCATCCGACCTTCTACCGCCTTCTACGACTGCTACGAGAGCTCAGAGGACACCAGACATGAGAGGTAGACTCGTTGCCATAAGCTTTTGATGCTTATCGTTAACTTTTGTCGCGAAAACTCACCAAAACCAAGAAACAAGAGCAGACGGGGAATGGGGAGGAACGCTAGGTAGGGGCACAACCGCCTAACCAAACCTTGCAAGAACTTAGAGGTGGGTTACCCTAGTATAGGAGATGAGTTTCTAGCACTCAAAGCTCGAGAAAGAACGACTGGAAAAACCCTAGGTCAACAGAGCCTGCAAGAGGCAAACAGAAAAAAGTTGTCAGAACGACACAAAACTTCTCAGGAAGCTTAACAAAATCGAGGGCAATGCAACCATGGAGTATCTCCGGGTTTGGATCACCAAAAGTAGGTCGGAACAACCGATTCGGCGGCGGACACACAAAGCGTCATTTTGGCATAACGGCTAAAATTGACGACCAAATGACATGAAACTTCACAAGCAACTTCAAATATACATGGATGACTTATGTTTGCAAGCAAAACCCAAAAGAAAGCTGATTCACTTACCGATGGTGAAAAAGACGCTTTCGGGCAACCAAATGGAGAAAGATGGAGAACGGGGAGCCAAAGTCAAGTTCAACCAAATAGGTGGCTTCACAACATATCCAACGAGCTGGAAATGCAACTCTCGAGAAGAAAAGTTGAAGAAATTCAACTCCAAAGCAAAAAGACGACTTCGGAGACTGAAATGCCTATAAGGGGGCTTTTTAGCTAAACTGATGACTTTTTAAGTTGAAAACTAGTTAGCAGGGCTTAGGGCACTAGCACAAAGCATTCTTTGCACAAAAAGACCAACATTTCAAGAAAAGACATCATACGCGTATGATGTCTCACAGCATGATTTTCACATCCATTTCAACATTTGAGTGCATAGCCTCATTCCACATGTTAATCACATCCTATGAACCAAGTATCATGAGAATTGGAGTTAGAAAACCCAAGGAAAACCAAAAAGACGCAAAGTAGGCCATAAAATTGATTTTTGGTCCTAATTTTGTCAAAATAACTCCAAACTCATTGAAACTTTGTAGGATTGTTGATTAACACATCTACAAGCTATCTGGAACCAAAAAGCACCATTTTGACACAAAAGACATCATACGCGTATGATGTCTATTTGCACTTACAAAGCCAAAAATGCTCATTTGTCATCATACATCCATTATATATATCTAATACATGCTACATATGAAGTTTGGAACCATTTGGTCAAGTGGATCACCCCATTAGCCCAATTAAGAGAAAATCCTTCATACAAAGCCTATTTTTGTCCCAAATCCAACATATTCAAGTCCAAACCAAGATTTGAGTATAAACAGTCCTTCACTAGCACATGGAGAGTCCACAGAACCAATCCCATGAAAAATTGATGAAAAAGACATCATACGCGTATGATGTCTCCAGAGCCATTTTTAGTCCAAATTCTATCCAAACTTGATAAATCCACTGAATAAGCCTATCTAAAGCCAAAACCAAGCTTATAGAGAAAATTGGTCCAAAAATGCACTAAAAGACATCATACGCGTATGATGTCTCACTATGTGATTTTGGCACCTCAGGGCTTCAACCACCAAACAGAAGTGTTCTACATGCCATTTGAAAGTAATCCACCAAGTTTTACCCAATTTGGATCATAAAATTCAATTCCCTTTCAAAATTTTGCCAAGAGCCTGAACCGGACTAAACTGGCCAAAACTTGACCAAATGGGATCCAAACTCAAATCCAAGCATATGATACTCATGTATACACTATCAGCTACAAGCACAACCAATATGAAGTCATTCTGACACAAAAGACATCATACGCGTATGATGTCTCAAGCATGTTTTTGAGCCCAGTTTGCATATTTTTTCACCTACATTGCATCCTTAGGCCCTGAATAGCTCATGTTTCAATTTTCAAGTCATTTGAATAGTTAAAAGCTTCATTTCGGCTTTCAGTACTAAAAAGACGCTAACTTCTGAAATGGGAGTTACAGGATCCATGGATTCCGCTAAGTCATCGGCAACTAAGAGAAAAAGACCAACCATCAAGGATGCTCTTGCAGAAGCAGAACCTTTTGATATTCCAACAGAAACCCTCAAGCCAACCAAGACTTGGGTGGAGGAAGCAGTACTAGAAAAAGAGGGAATAAAGATCTACCAGGGAACTTTCAGAGATCCTCAAGGGCAATCGGTCGATGTACCTATGATCCCACAAGAATTAGTGGATTATAGCAGGTCAGAGAACATCAGCAGGTACCTGGAAAGGGTAGACTTGCACAGATTCTTCACCTCGAGACCATCAGGTGTGGATACAAGAAGAGTATACGAGTTGGCAACATCCATTCAGAAGGATGGGAAAGCCACATTGACAGCCATGGATGGAGAGAAAGTAGAAGTACAGATCACTCCACAGCTCATTGCAGATGCATTGAAGCTGAACAACAAAGGGAGCTCTGTCAGGGAAAGAAGGGAGGCTATAGAGGTTTATGGGTCCAAGAAACAGAATGCAACTTATGGAGATATGGCAGACCAAAGAGCGGCAACCCTTTGCCAACTGTACAACCAATTTCTCCATATTTGCAGTAAAAGACCGCAAAAGTATACGACACCGCCCCATGCCATTGCAACTACCATCACATGGGCATTGAAGAGCAATATGCCAAAAGAGGTGAATTACGCTCAATACATCCACGAGCAAGTAATCGCCATGCACAACGAGAAGCCAAAGTATATAGGAGGAGCTGAAGTTTTGACAAGAATAGCTTATGAAGCTATTGGAGCCAGAGATCAAGGGCCATGGGTTCCCTCCCAGAATGAGTGGCTTAGAGAAGCCGATGAGGAGGAAGAACAGCAAGAAGTATCCAAGAGGACGTCCACAAGAGCACGCCGAAAACTAGAAATAGTTTCAGAACCTGAAGAGGCTGTGGACGAGCCGCTCAAGAAGAAAGCGAAGAAGAAGGCTGATCCCAAGCAAACCAAAAGTCAAAAAGCCGCAAGAATGAAAAGGCTGGTGGAGCAGTTTAGAGCGGAAAGAGCTCTAAAGGGGGACTTTGAAGAAATGGGGGTGCCAGACCCCACTAAAGTCGGAACCAGCTCAGCCAGACCACATGTTGATCAATATGATCAATATATTAGAGCTTATGAGGAGTCGGAGGCCATACTGGAGCAGCAACCTGTCGAGCCTTACACTGAAGAGGAAGTACAGCTTTTAAAAGCTGAGCTGAAAAAGGACGACAAGGAGAAGAAGGAAGTAGATGAGTCTACTGAACTTCGAGAGAAAGACGGGCAAGCAAACAAAGGGAAAGCCAAGATGACTGAGGACAATCAGCCCTCCTTTACTGATGTACCAAGCCCGAAGAAGACGGAAATTATTGTGGAGGAGACCACAATAGAAATAGAAACAGAAGTTATGGAAAAGCCGGAGGCCGGGACCAAGGAAAAAGAGATAGATCCAGTTCAGCAAAAGAAAGATGATTATGAGGATCTGGTAGCGATCGGATACAGTGAAGAAGTGGCCCTGGAGGCAGTTTATGGGATATCCCTACGAAAACAAGATGATCGGAAAGGGACGAAGGAAAAGACAAAGGGTACAATGGAGAGTGAAGAGAAAATGGACGAACAGAACATACTAGAAGAGCCGAAGCCATTGGAGGTGGTGGCAGAAAGAGCTGTCAAGTTGACAGATGAAGATGAAAAAGACATGCACATGGTGCATGAACTGCTCAGCAAGATTAAAGAAAGATCCAGAGCAAAGGAAGTAGCAATTGAGACAACAAAACAAAAGGAAGCAGAGTTGCAGAAGAAGTTAGAGAATGCTATGACTGAATCTGAAAGTCATAAAGCATCACTCTACGATGCAGAAAACGAGAGAGACGGCTTGATACTCCAACTAGCCGAAGATTCAAGAGAGGTAACAAGTTCACAGGAAGCAAAGGAGCGAATAGAAGATGAGCTGGAGGCAGCCAAGGATGAGATCATTGAGCTAAGGGAAAGAGTCGAACTTCAAGAAAGGACAATCACGAGACTCAGGACCACCCCTAGAGCTAGCAGAGCAGGAACAGAACAAGAGGGAGCCCTCGTACCAGCTCTGGAAGATCAGGTCAGAAGTTTGCAAAGAGAGCTAAGGTTAGAGCAAGTGCAAAGATTGCACATGGCGGAGGGATCATTGGCTGCAGAGGAGAGGCTCACATCAGAAAACCAAACACTAATGACAGAAAATGAGGCCCTCCGCAAACAGCTCCAAGACCTCCAAGAGCAACAAAGAAGAGAAACAGAGACACCACAAGAAGAAGCAGGGGGAGCAGCCATAGAGCTACCAGAAACTGGACAGGCAACCACAATTGAAGATCCAGCCCCAGTTCAAGAAGTGGCCTCAACTTCAGGAATCTCTGAAGAAGAAGAACAAAGGCTCCAGGACCAAATAGAAAAGTCAACAGAGGAAAGTGCCAAGGCGGAAATGGAATGGGAAAGGAGACTCCTCATCTCCATTAGACTTCAAGGTTTAGACACAAAAGTGCTCCATGAAGAGTGGATGCAACCCAGCCTGCCTTTCCCTCTGATGAAATTTGAAGTGATAAAGATGAAAAAGAGAATAGAGGAGGAGCAGTATGTCGCTCTTTACGAAGGCGACATCACAAAGGATGAACAATCAAAGAAGATTATAGATTCTCAACCTAGATGGAGGAAAGGTTGGCTGAACAAATACCCAGCCTACCTCATCTACTTGGTAGAGGCTCCAAAGGAGATTCGGGAGGATGCAACCTTCTGCCCGGTGCCAAGAGTCAGAAACTGGAAAGAGCATGGCAGGATTGCAGAAAAGAAGCCAAATTGGCTTAATTATCCCAGGATGCCAGGACCAAAGGAAGGAGAGAGAATAGGTAAAGCCTACATGGTGAAAACCCTAACGGGCACCATCAAACTCTTTACTGGCTCTCCTGACGTTTCGTGTCAGATGCTAAAGAAAATCTGCAGGACTCTCTTAGCATGCATTGAAGTGTTCGCGCCAGATAAAGCCACGACCTCGAGTCTACTATCGACGGCCGACACAGTGACGGATATGATGTATGATCTTTCATTGCAGCCATCACCAAAGGTGTTACATCTCTTATACCAAAGAATTATGTTTTTGCCTAGCTTCCACATGCAAACATTCGAAGAAGCTTTCTACACCGGCTTTTTCACTCACGAAAGCAAAATATTCGGCCCAACCTTGACCATCGGCAACCTACACTACGAATCACATTTGCAGATGCTGAAGACGACAGGACTCTATTGACCAAGCCTAAAAGTCATGTCAGGGACGACATGAACGCGGAGGGGGGGAGTGTTGAGCCAGCAGAGGATCACACCCACATTTTTTGCTCACACCCATCATTTTGTAACCATTGATTGTAATAAATGTCTTTCCGACATTAATTTTGATTTGAGCCATTCATTAAGTAACGGAACTCGATTGAGTTTCTAGTTTGTAATCCCGAAGTAATTTCACCTGTTGATGTAAGTAATTAGAGATGTTCTCACCTCCAAGGCTGAGGTATATAAGCCAAAGTTTTGTAACCTAAAAGAGATTCAATTATTAATCAAAGTGAGTTTTTGAGCGCCGTGACTGTGTCTGAGAGAGAGAGAGAGAGAGAGAGAGAGAGAGAGAGAGAGAGAGAGAGAGAGAGTCTTATCTTCTTGCTACGCGAGCTACGGGGCCGCCATTGGAGAAGCGACACCGCCATTGTGTTAGCAACGGTGAGAGCTACGCACAGATACCAAGAGTGCGCGCTATCGGCTTCTATGTGTGGTAAGTTCCTACGAGCTTCGGTGTGAGTTTTCTTCCAACTCGTGTGTCGGAATAGAGCGTGTAGCATATCTATAGAACCACAACGAGTAGAGCTACACATTAGTACCATCGGGGTCAAGTTTCGGTCACCTGTATTTTTCGGCCTGTCTTCATACGCGTTTGCCGCACGGAGTGGTTATAGGTTGATTTTGCAGTTCAAGTCTTTAGGGTGTTGTTCTTACCTAGTGTATAGACTTCCCCTTGAGTTTGAGATCGATTCAATGATTCTAGATCCTGTTTCGTATAGCATTCGTTCGTAGTACGGATTTCAGTCACTTGCGTATTTTAGAACTTAGATTTGATTTCCTTAGTAGTGATTGTCATTAGAAGGTCGAGTAGGTGATTTGACACCCACCTAGTTGTTTCCATGCACCTGCGGGTCAAGCTCCGCCCTCGTCTGACAAATTCTGTTGTTGGTTGAGTTCTCGCTATTTAGCTTCCGCTAGCGGCGTAACCGCCTTAACACATGTTATAAGAGTTTCTGAAGTCAAAATTAAAGATGAGAACCAATAATGTGGGGCCCTTCTCTAACTTACAAAGATGCTTCGAAGGCATGGGCACAAGAATCATCAGCCATGGGGACCTACACATATATAAGCTGAAAGATTATCGTAGAAAAAATCATTTGCACAATGTCACTGAGGGAAACCACCCTATTAAGAAAAATTGAGGCTTTGACTTTTTAACCGATCAAGCTAGGTTAGTAAACAACTACAAGAAAGGGTTCAAAGGACATGTCCAAATACATCTCTCACTTGAAACCCTAAAACTTGCAAAATTGGTTTGTTTTGTACAACCTATTAAAGCAACCTTAAGCCATTTGGAGCGCGTCTGTCCTGCACTCCCATGGAGCATCTGGCCAAGGGAGAGCCAAAATGTTTGCCACAGATCAATATCAAATCCTGATTAGATCACTTGAACTATCCCAAGAAAACACTCCTCAAAAAAAGATGAGGACATGAAACACTTGCATACTTTGAATTCCGTACTTGTTTTGGCCGTTGCTCCAACGAGTACCACCACACCAATTCCTCATCCCAAGGCTCAAGACCCAACCAAATGCAAACTTGATGAATGCAAAAAAAGTGAAAATAGCACAGAGGGGAGAAAGAACCTAAAGCTCGAAGTTCCAAAACTTCTCTTTGGCCTTATTGCAATTAAACATGCGGTTCCTTGATGCATCAAAGCTTCTGGGTGTAGTTGGAGGACGAGTGGAAAGGGGAAGCTCACTTCCCCACGAGCACACGACTATTGCAAGAGGGCTTTGGGCTGCCATCAACTTTTTTCTTACTCTCCATTTGGCAGAAATGAGAAGGACCAAGAGTAAAACTCCAAGAGAAAGCGTGCAGATATGAAAACTCTGCTTCTAATGCGAATGGCATAAGGCACCATCCATTAGTCTATATGCAAAAATGTACAAGATCTGCACATGCCATGATATCGTCACTCTCAGATCAGTCAAAAATCACCTTGAAAGGCCAAGAAAAATGTTACTATTCTCACTAAAGGTAAATATGATTGCACGTTCACTTTCTAAATATAAGCGTATGTTCAAGATACAAATTTTGTATTGCTTCGCCACTGCCCCTCTCCGAGAAAGTGGGTGTTCAAATCCAATTGAAACCAAACATTTAGCGCTACCTCCCTCTAGGTAGACAATACAAACAAGGCCGACACTAACGCAGACGGCGGCACTGCCTGAGAGAGAGAGAGAGAGAGAGAGAGAGAGAGAGACCTCTTGACTGTGAGAGAGAGAAATATAATCTATTTTTTACTTGGTGAGCCCAAGGTCCCTTTTTCAAATAAGGCCACCATATTGAGCCACTTGGACTAATCTTGAGCACACACTGCGGATCTTAATCCAATGGATGTCCAATGTCCAAGGAAGCAGAAGAAAAGCACTCCGACCTTGGTCGAAAAGCAACATGCCTACTTTTCAACTAACACTAACAGGGCAGGGCTTTCCATGGGTTGCCATGAGTGCTGGCGCAGGTGCTTCAGCAGCAGCGAAAGCTGAAGGCACTAGTTGATCTTCTGAGGAAGTCTGGATGTGGAACACGCAGCTTGCGACGTAAAGGTGTGTATTTTATCTCCCCTCCATGCAGATGATGAGTAAGGAAAGGCCGGTCCTACTCATCCAACAACTCCTTTTCTCGTGCATGTGTGCGCCCTCTGCCCTCCTCTCCTCTATCCCCTACTTCTAGGATCTTCTGATCAGCGAGCCATGCCAAAGAATAGCCCACACTCACCATCAGCGCCACCTCGATGCGAGATCTCCGTGCCCTGCTCGGATTCCACTCTTCCCTCCAATTATGTTAAGTCCTGCTCTTCCTCATTCATCAAAAGAAAAATTCAATGTTATCCTTCGGTTGCTACGAGCCGCTAACCACCTCCTATTTCATGATTTCACAGATTACTGTATATCTTTTCTTGCATGCGCAAATTTTGATAGCAAAGAGGAATCACGGACGCTATATTTGGTTGCTCTTCAGAGTCTTTACCATCATGGATTGCCTTGACAAAGCTGCTCGTAGAACATAGAGATGTTGAGAAGCTTTTGCAAGAATTTGTTGCAGTTAGCAAGGAGCCCTTCACTGCAATAACATAAATTTTGAATGGACAAGGTATAAGTAAAACTAGTGATCTTTCAGAGGTTTTGAGTCAGATGTTATTGTGTGCAGTCTACAGAGCACATCCACGCAACAATTATCTGCTCTTGTGCAATCTCAATTGAGCCAAACTTGTAGCTGCATGGGTGCGAATGCTTTTCTAAGCCCTTTGAATCTGCATGCATGCAGCTATTCGGAACCTTACCATGTGGCCATTGTCAAAGAGGAGGCCGATGGTGCCAAGTTTGACTTTTGCTACAGGAAGTGGTGCTCAAAGATCCTCGAACATTTGAAGCACTGTGACCTTAACGTCCATCAGGATACTATTCCAAAGGCTTTAGAATATGCAAAGAGGATGAAGCCTACAAGCACCAATTAAAGTATAGGGAAGAGAGAGAGAGAGAGAGAGAGTGTGAAGGGAGGCTACGTGGAAGAGTTGCGAGGGAGACACCTGTTCTCAACGACCGCTAGATCGATCCTTCTGTCCCTTGCAAAGATTGTGCATAGACGCAAGTGCGTACGTAGACACGACGTTTGAGAGGAGAGCAACTAAATGGAGAAGAATGATATTAATGCAACAAATAAAGGTAGTGGAAATATATATATCACCTTCCTATATGTTGTTGATGGCCTGCCAAGAAGGACTTAGGGCGTGGGAACGGCTTGCAATGGAGGCGCGGAAGGTCCATGATGGATTCTGAAGCCAAGAAGCGAAGTGGTGGGATCAGCAATAATTGAAATGATTACACCGCTTCCCTGAAGATTTCCTTTCCCATATTCAAAGGAGGAAAAAAGGATGATCCTGATGTTCACATACAAGCTTTCGAGCAATATGCTGAACTAAAAAACATTGATGAAGATGATTGGGGGGAATATTTTTCACAAACCTTGAAGGAAGCAGCGAGGAAATGGTATTACCATTACCTTGCATGCCAGCGGAGATCATATAACAAATTACTGAAGGCCTTCAGGTTGGAATATTCCGACAATCGAAGGGATGAGGATATTCTCTGTGAATTGGATCAGATCAAACAGAGGAATGTGTCAGTCCACAGCTATGTCGAAAAGATAAAAGAACTGACCAGGCAGTTGCAAGAACCGCCGTCTGAGAAGAGATCGAGGGCATGGTTTCTGAATGGGTTCAGAAGCAAAAAGCTTAGAGAACAAGAAGTACCAGCCCCTACAAAGAAATTCAATGATCTAATCGAGAGAGCATTAAAACTGGAACAACAGGCTAAGAAAAAAAAGAGCCACAAGAAGCGAAGGACCAATAGCAGTAGTTCGGCTACTGAAGCTTCTGATTCCAATGCAACATCCAGCAGCTCCGAGAGCAGCTCCAATGAACGGACAAAGGAGAAATCAAAAAAGGGATCATGGACCAAGAAAATTGAAGAAATGGCTAGGCAGATTGCAGAAATTAGCCACACAAGACAGCCGGGTCCGGAAGATGGAGACTTGGTGTTCAAGATGTAAATCCAAGGACCACATCTCCACTGAATGTCCACAATGTACCTACTGCAAGGCCTTTGGTCACCTATGGAATAATTGTGGCATCAGAATTCACCATTTTAAGAAAGGAAAGGATCTATCAGTGGTTGCCTACACTGAACCAGTGAAGGCAGAACCAATCAAAGTAGCTCAAGAAGAGAGACCAGGTACCAGTGGTACTGGTCAAGGACGTGGCGGATACCAACCATGAATGGGCAGAGGAAGAGGAAGAAGCAACTTCCAAACCAGGAGCATGAATTGCTATACCTGTGGGAAGTATGGTCATTTTGCAGCCCAATGTCCAGATGCACCGGTAACGACTGCTACTCAGGCTAAGGCACCAGAGCCAGTCCCAGTCAGTGTAGTTACCAGGAGCAAGGGAGTGATCATTGAAGAAATTCCAGACATTTCAGAAATACCAGTTAATCCTAACAGCAGCAAGTGGGCCCAACAAAGGGAAGTTTGGAAGGCCAAAGGTAAAGAAAAGGTGGTAGATGAGTGGCAAGAGCAGCGGGAACTAGCAGCTAAAATCACAGAGGATTTAGCTTAGAAGCTGCCAGAGCAGCCAGAAAGTTCCGAAGCTAGAGTCATTCAGAAGATACCAGCCCAATCGACGGATAAAGATCAGTTAGCACCGGCCATGACAGAGACCATGCTGACTGTAGTACATGGACTAGCTGATGATATCTTAAATTTTCAAACACCATGGATTGCCAACATCCATCATGTCAGATAGAGATCCTAGAATGACCATTAATTTTGGAAAGGTCTCACATCCCCTCCTTTTCAAAGTGAGGTACTGGTAGACTAAGAAGAGCCATTAAGTGAACCAATTATTGAAGACCCCCCCAGAAATTGAAGACCAAGAAGAGGTGCTACAACCCGAAGCTATCCTTCGGCATGAAGACAAGGTACTATGACATGGTAAGATTATCCGACGGTATATTATTAAGTTCAAAAATTATCCTTTTGAAGATGCTAGATGGATGCAAGGAACACAACTTAAGGATAGTGTGAACCTTGTCAATGCTTACAATGCACATTAGAGTAAACAAATGTACATATTTCTATTAATGATCAATGTTTTTTGTCTTACAAGACTAATTATCTTTTTATTGTGCACAAATTTAAGTAGTATGCATGCTTAGAATCGTGTTTGTGATGATGACATCTCTCAAACACCAAGTAGAATTTGTCACTCTACTTGGGAGAATGAAATGGACTAAAGAGCAAACACGCTTGCAGTAGTAGATACGTCTCCCAAGCATCAAATGGGTTAGTCATCCATCTTGGAATGATGTCCTAGGGTAAAAAGGGATTCTCTACCCACTAAGAAACATTGACTAATGACTAAGGCTTTATCTCTTCTACCTCAAACTCGAGGACGACTATGATTTCAAGAGAGAGGTAATGTCATAAAATCTAATATCTAACCAACCCCAATGATTTTCTCATATTAAACTGCTGACCATTTAATGTGGGAGAATAAACAGGGACAAGGGTTAGAATATAGACATGTGCTTACAGATCTATCTCAACACGGGGCCAATGGTAAAGGGGTCCAAATGAGAGATGGTATGTCAAAGAGCAAGGCTAGCTAATGGAGCTCAAAGACCTTAGGGATAGCTTCATTAAAGACCTCCAAAGGTTAGTGTTAAAATTCCTTTGACCTTAGGCAAAGCTAAAGCTGTGCTTGAGGTGGGAACCCGACCCAAGCTTGAGGTGCTTGTCATGGTTTGCTGACTAAGGTGCTTGAGGTGCTTGTTGTGCTTGCTGACTAAGGTGCTTAAGGTTCTTGTCGTGCTTGCTGACTAAGTTGCTAAGGTGCTCCATGACTAAGGTGATTGAGGGGTTAAGGGTTCAAAAAGTCAACGCACATCCCTACTCATGAGGGGGTGAGCCCTCTTTGTAGGATCTAGAGAGAAAAAACACACACCCTCACACAAGGCAACCTTGGTACAAAGAAAGCAACTAGGACACTTGTCAAGATTCTCTTCATGTTGCCCTCATAGTGTGCTTAAAGCTTATTGGTTGACCTCCCAAGGGGTCCAATGATAATTTAATTAATTTAATTAATTGCTTATACATTTATCAAGTCCTCTCCCTCAAAGGGGAAAGGTGGACACTTGTCCCACGGCTAGAATGCTTGCTTGATATACACTAAGCATGTGATCGGCCAGGCTTGAGGAGGTCCAATTAGGTGCAGTCTAGTGCCCCCCCCCCCCCCCCCCCCCCCCCCCCCAAAACACACACACTCTCATTGTGTGAAGTGCAAAGTGCAAGAGCTCCATCTCCTTCTCCAATCTTGTAGAGAAGTTGAGAGCCTACACCAACACTCTTGGCTATAGAATGCAAATCCAACCAAGAGACATGCTCCAATGCTTATGCTTTCCATATTCTCCATCTTCATTACTATGCTAAGCAAGAAGAGTGATGATAAGGGAGGAACTATTTATTTCTCCTATGAATGTTTCTTCTTCCCTATTCTCATTACCCACTAGCTCTCTCTACCTTTGAAGGTGTTTGAGGCCTTGGGACCAAGGCCGGGGATGGTTAATTCTTTTTACAAATTCTATCTTATGATCGTGATGCATGAAGCTTTCCATATTCATTGCATCACCTAGGTCACAAGGAACACAAAGATTGTATTGTACCAAGTCTCTCTTGATGGGATAATCTGTAATACAAAATCCTATCGGAGGGGGAACCGGCTCCACATAAATCCAGTCCTCAAATGTTGTCAAGTTCTCTAAGTCTCTCTTTCTTGCAAAAGTATTGTTCATGCCAAGCTAATTAAGTACTATGGTTTTGATACTACCACTAATTAAGTTCACCCTCTAGTAGTCTCACAGAAATGCTCACTCTAATTCTCTTAATTCCACTATTCTCAAAGTTCATAGGCCATTTCCATTACATCACATGACTTTATGTGATAACAGATGGAATGAGATAAAATTTAGGATTGATGAGAATGGGCTTTAGCCTATCACCTCCTCTATACCATGATTATCCATGAGATGATTACCTATAATGTGTATGAATGCCCTTTGGCCTAAAGAGCATCATGCGAGTGCATTTATGAGCCATTATGAAAGCATGGAGAGTGTGTAATGAAAAGGTGAGAACCATGCATCTACACCCATAAAAGAATCCCTTTATAATCAAGAGTTTTCATCAAAGTGAGTTTTCATATTGTCTTTCTCTTTCTCTCTTTGATCACACACACATGCACATGCACACACACACGCGCGTGTGCGCGCGCACATGCACACGCACATGCACGGATGCGTGCACACACACACACACACACACACACACACACACACAATTTCTCCATGAATGCTACACTCACTAATTCATTCTAGCTCCATCACATCAAATAAGTCTTTCCTTTACAAAAAAGTGTACTTTGCACCAAGCATGTTGTTGCATATTTCCTTTATTTCTAGAGATTTATTATCTGGCCAAAACATGTTTGCTTTTCCATTAACTCTATGTAATATCCCCTCATTCTCTTGAAGGCCAAGGATCCATAATCTCTTGTTCAAGATCCATAAGATCTACCTGTCAGAAGGAATTATTATTAACTTGTAATATAGCTTTATCTTTGGATTTTAAGGTTTAAAAAAAGGCAACAATTGTGTTCTATAGTATCTTGTGGTAGAATTGGATAATTAAAGCCTTAGAAAACTCTACAAAAACTTTTGCAGTAGTGCTATAGAAAGGCATAACAAGAGGGAGATAGCACTACAATGCAGTGAAGAGGAGAAGAGAGAGGGTGTGTAGTAGCACTCCTCCGTGCATCCACTTCACACACTCAATGTGTGTGTGTGTGTGTGTGTGTGTGTGTGTGTGAGAGAGAGAGAGAGAGAGAGAGAGAGAGAGAGAATTAGAGGTGATTCTTCTCCAACATCAGAGAGATTCAAGGGGGGACTGATTTGGCACACGCACAGATCAGCCTAACATGATTCCTACACACACACACACACACACACGGTGGTTGAAAGTCTTTGATAACATCTTTCTTTGGAGACACACTCTCGACCACATACATGCACTTCTTGGATCTCTCTGAATTGAGATTCACTGAGCGATACCTATCCGATGATGGATCAAGGCTTTGACTTTGACTTGTCATTGATATTTTACAAGGGAGTGCTTCATATGCAGCGTATGCTATATGTGGTTCATTTCAAGTGGAGTTCTCTTCAAACAATTTTGATTGCCAGATTTTTTTTGTTGTGCGTTGAGGAATTCGCACATGGTTTGCTCTTGGGTGTGAGAGTGGTAGTGGTAGTAGTTTTCTCTCATGTGGGAGACCGTCTTTACTCTTAGTTTGAGACTATTTTGGTCTTATGCCGATATGGCTGATATGTATGGTCTTATCTGGATCTCTTCATGAGCATCTGCAAGACACAATTTGCATAGATTTTGTGCATGTCTAAGTGCAATTTGATGCGCATTTTGTTGCTCATGATTTTGAGTGGGCAGCATGTCTGAGTGCAATTTGATGCGCATTTTGTTGCTCATGATTTTGAGTGGGCAGTTATTGTTGGTTATTTGGGTTTGATAGCCATTTTGTTGTTGGAACTTTGGCAAAGTTTCCCAAGAAATTTCATGCACATAATTTTATGTGATCCAAGTTGTGATTGTAGGTTGCACTTAGGGATTTCGTGTGGTATTCTTTGCATGTGGGATATTAGTGCATGTATGCCTAGATACCACACTAGATGAGCTTGGCAATTAGCTCACAAGTTTGCGATGTCTTGTGCAGTAGATACAACTCATGTATTGACATTGCAGGAGCTTTATGCTGTTTAATTCTAGTCAAGGGATTCTAGGATCGTTTGCCATTGTGCTTGGCATTTTTTATTTCCTCATTTTTTGGTGATATTTTGCTCTAGTTATAGATGCAACTCTGCCGGTTTTTTGGGTAGGTTTTATGCACTTTGTGAGGTGCTAGAGAACTATTTTAGCCAAGTTTTGGCTTGTGCCTATGCGGATGGTCATTTTGCTTGTGTTGTCATTGTGTATGATCAATATCTATGCATGATTGATTCTTGGTTTTGGCAAAGGCTTATGCACTTTATACGATATTTTCCATAGTTTTGGTGATAGGTGTTTGATCAGGTGGTTTTCTTTTGAATTCTCTTGAGAGGCTATGCTCTTATGGAGCATTTACACTTTGTGTGGGATGGTCTATAGACTTGTTTTGAACTTAGTTATGGCATCTTGCAGTGACAGTTCGTCATTGGATACACAGAATGGTGTATCAGGCAGATCTCAAAGGCACATACATATGGTTTGCTGGCATTGTGGCAGACAAGGGCACATGAGGAGACATTGTTTCAATCATTGGAGACAACGGAGGTTTCCATTGGTTTTTGCTAAGAGTACGAGTGTGGTAGTCACTTCTACTTCTACAGGTTCACCCAGACATATTGACTATGTTTTCACAATTGGCAACTGAAAAAAAGTGCTTTACGCCATGTTACTCCTTACATAGAGTGGTTTAGCATGTTTTCTGATTTGAGATAGGATGGTATTCATGGTATGAGTGAAATTCAATTGCACTTTTCCAGTGGGAGGATGCTTGTGCTCCATGATGTTCAATATTTTCTTGATGCTCGTAGGAGTTTTATCTCCATCTTGTAGCTCAAAGATCATGGGTGTCATGTTAAGTTGACTGATGAGTCTTACTTGATGAGGAGATGTTCACTTTTGATAGTGTGAGGCCATCGTGGTGCTCGCTCAACCCTTCTCTATGTTCTTGGTACCAGAGATGCCATAGTCTTTGAGAGTCCCTTGCCATGTAGACATTTTTTGTCTAGGCGAGTACACTTTACTGATGAGCAGCGTGACACTTCACTCATTGTGCATGCAGAGTCTGAGAACAAACATGTAGATCAAGATAGCTCTTTGAGTACATGACTAGAGAAGTCACTAGTGGTGGTGATAGATTTTGACACTTTGCCTCAGGGAGCAAAGCAGTGAGTCACATGTGTGAGACAGTGTAGTCTGAGTGACTTTGTAGACATGTACTCAGCAAGAGATGAGACATGTGTGCTTTGTGAATGAGCTTAGTGCTATGCATGACGTGTCTAAGGATATATATTTAGAGCAGCATTGCTCTAGTGAGACACAACAGTTGTTGTTAGAGTTTGTGCAAACAAAGGTAGAGTAGGTATGCTCCCTAGAGACATAGATAGATATTGACGATATGGAGCTCTTTGATATGATTATGCTAGATGTTGACATGGCCATGCCAGGACACGTAGAGCATGGTATGATGAATGCCTAGATGATTGTAGTGTTGAGCACTCCTGATTGTTCACATCCATTTGTCTCTAGTCTTGATGGTGCAAAGATTGCACATGGTACAGGGGCAGTTGATGGGGCAGGTTAGTAGTGTAGGTTGCACATATTTATTTAGCGTTTGAGAAACTCGTGTATGACTTTTTGAGGTTGAGACCCAAGATAGCAGCTACACTGGGAGCATTTGCAATTGGAATTGTTAGTCATTTAGTGACTGACACTAGCATGATGCATTATGGGCCTTTGCAGACCATACAAAGTTGTGTGCCGGATTAGCATGCGTGCATGGATAGGCACACTTGCCTATCACTAAAGAAGATACAGATGCATGCAGAGAGAGGAGTGAGCGAGTGGGTGCAGGTTGAGAAATCCTCTCACCTTTGTATATAGTAGTAATTAGCTAGTAGGTCCACTTATCAACACATTCACCTTTCACTGGGAGATTGTTGGGGTAAAGGCGGGATGTGCATGAACCTCGGAGTCGGACACCTGGGATATGGCTACCCACTAACTTACTATCCCTATGCTTTCATAGATAAGGAATAAGGGAGACTCACTCACTGCCTTGGACGTGATGTCTCCACTAACTCACACAGCATGTCTTCTTCCTAACCGCACCGCATCTATGCACTGGTACGCTCCACACCTCACGCTCACATATTCATAGGGACCACAACTCAAGAGCATATCAATACATTGTACAATAAATGGCTTCAGTGTGTGTCCTCTTGCCTACTGCATAACTAAAAACTCTTAATGAGGTGTTTGGTGGTAACAAACACATGATATACCAATTTTTCTCCACACCTCACGCTCACATACTCATAGGGACCACAACTCAAGAGCAGATCAATACCTTGTACAATAAATGGCTTCAGTGTATGGCCTCTTGCCTACTGCATAACTAAAAACTCTTATTGAGGTGTTTGCTGGTAACAAACCCATGGTATACAAATTTTTCTAACCAAAGAGAAAGTCGGTACCCTACACACACTAAACCCATAGGAAAAAAACCCATGGCATACCAAGTTTTCTAGAAAACAAGAAAGTTAGTTCCCTACACACACTAAACCTTGGTTATGTGTGTGTGTGTGTGTGTGTGTGTGTAGCAGTTCTAAATCTATATATATACGCAAACAAACACTATCTGTTCCCCGAACAACAATTCTAGAATAATACAATGGATTTGTACAGTAATTTATTTGCAGTTGAAAATAAATTTTGTACAAGGTAATGAAGATAACAGAATATAGCACGGGAAACCACAAACCCAAAGTCTAGGAAATTTTGCTTCGCGTTAAGAGATCCTCCATATGTTAAGAACAGAATGTTTTAATCAAGGAAGGTAGCCCTCACCTGCACCCATAGCCACAAGAAAACAATTCGTTAGCACATGACTGTACGCAGGTGATGCTGGGCATCCCAGTTGTTATCCATGTCACCATAAAAAAAACATAGTTCTTAACTTGTATTTTGTTCTTTTAGATAAAAAAATTTCTTGGCTTTTCTCCCAATCTGATAAGGAAAGTGAAAACCCCATAGAGCAGCCACCGGGAAAACCCCATCCGGGAAACTTTCACTAATCTTCCCAGCATGTGATGTACTATGGTAAAAAAGACCGAGGAAATTTTAAACCATCTATTTACTACCACAATCCGGTATGTGATGCCACTCAATTCCTACAGAATATCAGAAGATAGGGCTACACATCCGAAGCCAGTATTCAGTAATTTCAAAATAACTTTTAGCCGATTTAGTAAAATAGGCATCTGTTCTAAAAAACCAAATCAGTCTAAGATCTGTTAACTTACCTAGAGTACTACAACTCATTTGTATTACAACTTACCAAGGTAACCGAACAATCCAGATCACTGTTTTGAGTTTTTTTTATGATTATTTTTCTATGAAATTTCGGCTTTCCAATTCATAAGTGCTTACCTTCTATTGAGAAGTTAAAAAAAACAACATCATAGACATACCATTTCCCATTAGACACCATGCCATCCAATAATTAATACAGCCATTCATTAAAATACACTCGAAACCTGGCAGTTTTTAACCAATAGGGACAGATATTATCTCAACCAAAAAACCGTTTACAGAACCCGGATTTTATTCGCCACACCGCATATTTAACGAAAAACCATCATCATTAGAGAGTCACTACTTCCCATCTGTCATAAAGTAAACCTATAGTAAAATTCCTGGTGATTCTTAGCTATATGAGCTACTTACCATAAACCAGAAAGAGACCATTTTTCAGAACCTTGTTTTTTTATAAAAGGACAGATTGAATAATGTTTTTTTTTCAAACCATTTCATTTTACAAAGAAATAAGCTACTTTCAACAAAGCCACATATTCCGGCTCATATTATCTTTCAACAGACTCGAGAACAAAACAAATTTTTGTTAACCTGTAGATTAGGAGACGAAGAAGCCTCCACAATCCCCTTCTGAGACTTTTTCGGCATGTTGAGCACACATCAGTCAGTAGATATTTACTCACACAGTTTAGAACTCACACACACACAGGTGATAACAGAGCACGTTGCTAAGTGAGTATGGGTACTCACCTTGTGAGTCTTTTATACTTGTTGATGCCCATCTGCAGAAGACACGACACCGAGTTGGACATGTTACCCACAATCGAGTTCGCCAATAAGGGCATATACTCAGGGATTACCCCCAGCCAAAGATCTGGAGGTTACAAGCCATGTCGCACCACATCCGCTACTCTATTCAACTGTAGACCCACACCCCAGTACACAGGCGATAGCGTGCAGCAGAGGCATGAAAAATTAATGCAGAGACTACTAAACCCGCTACAGAGCTTTTTTTGTACAATGAAAAGATAGTTTTAAGTTAAATGCAAGGACGGGTCATATTGTCCACCACATCACCATGGCAATAGATAACAATCTATTCCCATAGTTGATACCCGGTCTGTAAATTTGTTACAAGTTATTGTATCTGGCCTTGGATGATCATACACAGAAGGTTACACATACTTCCCCAACCCTACAGTAAGCTTATGTCATTCAGCTATCCACTAGGGTAAAATATACATGTGTCAATCTTAAAGGTGAGAGTTTAATCAATTTAGGGTAATCTTTATTGTTTCCAATTTGGTCTAGGAGTCATAAAGTGGGTCTATAAAAGATAGGTGATATTTTTACAAAAACCGAGTCCAGAGTAACTTTTCCGGAGTTAGCATCTTCAGCTAATTTGCTCACCCGGTGTATCTAACAAATTATGGCATACAGTCAAGAACAGGTTTTTTCCATAGCAACAGCGCATCTTTATCTATCAAGTGAATCTACTCGGAGAGCAACGTTACTCCGTTATGAACTTCATCTATTTCCGCAGTTAGGAACCTCTGTTTCTTAAACTAAGTGGTGGACATATCAGGACCGAGTGACGCGTGTGACCCTTTGGGGTCGTGAGCATTTCAGAAACAATATACAATTGGCGATGGTTACTGAGGCTTTGGGCCTAGGGCCACAGTATTATTACATAGAACATTCAATAAAGCAAGGTTTTTCAGATCAGTTATACTTGCTAGCCCAGTTCCTACCTCCTCATAAGATTCTTTTGTATCGTAGTTATGGCCATCGAATAAGAGGATATTTTAACAGTACTCCCCACACTCGGGAGTATGGGGTAGCCTTGGCGACTCGTATCCTACCTTTAGCTGAGCGTCCAAACACATGCTTTTACTGTGACAGTTGTTTGTGTGATCATGTAATGGGCGGCATAATAGAGATGTAGATGAAGAGATCCTGAAATAATTATCAGCCAAGCTTTTTTGTCCAGTGAAAGAACCCATGTCATTTTGTGTGTGTGTGTGTGTGTGCAAGTGCGCGCACCCCCAAATGAGTTTATGCTTGCCATTTCTCAAATCTATGTGAAGGTGATAAGTAACTTGCACACGGGAAGAGGAATTTCAAAATGTTTTGCAAGCACTACTGGGGTTAAAAAAATATGTCCATTGCCATGAAATCTCTTTGGTATATGCATCAATCAATTGGCACAAACTTGTAGTTGAATTTATCTAGCAAGAAGGCATTGATGAGGTTATATTTGCAATGCGATAAGGATGCCTTTGTTGTATGTGGATGATGTTGTGCGTATATCACATAATTTAGAGATGCACAAAATCTTATGGTTGTCCTTGAGATATTTTTCTTGCATAGTAGTGGACTGATTGTGAATGAATCCAAAACAAAGGTTATGATTGTGAAATCAACCATAAGGAAAAGTCATACATTGTGCACAACAACGAAGCACTTGAAGTTATTGAGATCTTTGAGTAACTTGGCCTTGAAGTTTTGGCCAATCACAAGTGGCATGAATGTGCTATGCATCATTTGGAAGTTAGGAAGAGAGTGTACTATGCATTTGATAACATGTGTAATGCGGAGGATATCTAATGTGGGGTTCTCAAGATGGACCTTTTTGCAATATTTGTAACATCGGTTCTTCTTTATGGAGTTGAAGTGTTAGGTGAGAGCATCTCAAAATCTACTTGGAAAGAGTTTTAGAATGTCCAAAAGTGTCTTCGTACAAACTTTCTTCAAGTTAAGACACAAACACTAGATATGCTCCTACTTGTTGGGTTCAAGCCCATCTAGCAACCCATGGGATCAATGCTCTGTCAGTAAAGTAATACACACCACCCTTTAGTGTGGAGTTTGCATGGTAAAAAGCAATGGATAATATTAGTCTAACATCTCTATATATATCTTGTAAGGTTCTTCAGTAAGTATCGGTCAATCATAACATGTCTTTTTTTTCATCAAACACTGCTCTCTCTCTCTCTCTCTCTCTCTCTCTCTCTCTCTCTCTCTCTCTCTCTCTCTCTCTCTCTCTCTCTCTCTCTCTCTCTCTCTCTCTCTCTCTCTCTCTCCATTTTTGCTCTTCTCTGCACATTCATCTTGTGCCATGGCTTGCCCCCAACATCACCTACCATAGCTGTAAACCTAATAGTGTTCATTGACAATGGAGGACATAACCTCTCAAAACGTTGCAGAAAAGCTCCAGGAGAACCTGCGGATGGCATGCTGAAATGTTGTCTCAAAGCTTGGAGTAGACAAGGAAACAAGAAGACTCTCTATGAGCTACGTTCTACTATGCAAGCAAAATGAGCTCTCCCTCTATGTTTGACATTTTGAAATGCTACACATTGTCGGAGTGCGCGTCTCTATAGAGTTGACCGAGAAAGCGTCGGGCTTCTGGCTGTAGACGAAGAAGTGGATGAGGTGTGAACCGATGGAAACTAGTTTGGTTTGGGCTGATTTAAATTAAATAAGACAATTCAGTGATGCTTAGAGAGATTTGTAAGAGAATATCACGGATCATATCAGAGTTAAAGCCTTAAATTCAACTTAGAATAGATATAAACGCTTGATCGAGGCTGCGAACAGAGGATGTTTCCATTAATCAGATATCTGGAACCTTTGATACAAAATGGTTGCATACTCCAACGTTGCCTATGCCGGTCGCTTTGAAATCCCCCAATTAGATAATCCAAAACCCGATGGAAGTAGTACACAATCTGTCACCCTTCTTATCCCTACTCGCACCCTTCTTCTTCTTCTTTAACTCCTTTTGTCTCCTCAAAAAAAAATTCTCCTATTTTCTCTCTATGCAAAACTACTCTCTACACTGCCACCTAAACTGTCCTTCAAAACGCGTCCCCTCTCCTATTTTTAGCCTCCCCATATTTATTTAGCTTTTTCATAGAGTGTGTAATTATCGCTTTTCCCTATTTTTTGGACCCTAGATGCTATTTTTAGCTTTCCTTAAGCTCCACGGCTCAACACTTAAGAGACAATACTAGTTTCAGATTTTCAGTGTTGTAATGGAACTGGTACAAGTGGTATTGGTATGCTTGGCTTGGCCATACAAAACTTCAACTTTTAACTTGGAATCCAAAAATCCTTGGTTCAATACTTGTGTGCTGGTACTGGTATTATTGGAACTGGACACTAGCTGGCTCTCAAGACACCAAACTGAAGACACTGGCTCTCGAGACTGGCTCACGAGATACTCTGACGGTGGACAGTGGCTCTCAAGATAGAGGCTCCCGAGATACAATGACGTTGGAAAGTGGCTCTCAAGACACAAGCTCCCAAGATACACTGATGCTGGACACTGGCTCTCGAGACACAAGCTCCCGAGATACTCTAACACTGGACACTAGAATTGGCAATACTAGCTCTCAAGACTCTAGCGCTTGAGACACTTTGGTACTGGTGCTGGACACTGGAAATGGTAATACTGGCTCTCGAGACTCTGACGCTCGAGACACTCTGGCACTAGCTCTAGACACTGGAACTAGTAATATTGTCCATAAGTTTGTCAAAACCTCAAATTTGTATGCAGATTTTCATATTTCACCCCGTGCTCACGTAGAGCGGCACAACATCCACCCCCTCTAAACATGCACATCCTTCGGTATGTGCCAATCTTTTGAAGTTCTCCATGGCGACTTCATCATCAAAAGACGCACATTCATCATTGAAATCTCTATCTTTAGACACATTGAATTTTTCGTCTCCAATTTGAAGCTCTGCATCCCTTTTCTTATATATTTTGATGCGTTTTGTCGCAATTGGAACCTTTAATTATATACCGTCCATTTCACATAATTTGTAAGTAGCACAAATAAAAGCATGCTTGACCATATAAGTGCAAAACCACCGCTTAACTCTTTTGCACATAGTTGTGTACTGATTCTCTAGACTGCTATCATAAACAAGAACCCAATCCCCTTCTTGAATAGCTCTTGGTCTTAGCCTGCGTGATTTATCAAAAGCATCTGTCTCCTCAAGTGGCATAACAGGCAGTTTTTTTACCATACATCAACTTTGACATCATGAACCCTGTAACAATACTGTGTGTGGTATGGTCAGCCCATAAAGCATAGGGTAGTCATTGAGGCCAATCATCATTATTTCCTTTGCATGCTTTAGCCAATGCCTTGATAATGGGGGGATGTCCCCTCTCACTTTTACCATTTCCTTTCGGGTTATAGACCGTAGTGCAAGATAACTTACTACGTAGACGAGCAAAGAATTCTCTTGCCTCATCATGATCAAGTTCTCCTCTATCTGCAATAATTTTTCCAACACATTCATATCTGCATATTACATCTTCAAGTAAAAACTTGCATACCGCTCTTGTAGCTTTGGTTCGCAAAGCCCTCCCTTCAACCTGGTTTGTCAAATCTTCTCTGGCAAGCACAATATACCTCATTTTCTATAATCCTGTAGGCATTGTAATCAAATTGACTACCCATTTGAAATGCATACACACTGGATATGTTAGATGTAACCCATCCTCGGTGCTTTACATTTGAGTACATTTGACACACATTACAAGTTTCAACAAAGTGTACCACATCTTTATACATTCCCTTCCACTAATATCGATCTTTGATTTTAGCAAAAGTGTCCCAAACTCCCCTGTGACCTGCCCACAGTGACTCGTGGAACTTTTAAGTACTTGGACTTGTGTTACCCTATCACAAACACGTTGAGGGGCTCCTCTTTGCTTCTTTGGATGTATCCATAGAAGCCCATCCTGTAAAAATACCCATAAGCCTTCTTAAGGATTCATTTAAACTCTTGATTGGTTCAGTGTACTCAAATATCTTCCAATCAGTAGCCATTCACTATCATAATTTTCCTTCGCAAAGGACTGTAATGCATAAACCATACTTTTACATTCTCCATGTAGAGGTAAAAAACCTCAAGCCCACGTCTTCATTTATTTAAATCATAGTCTCCTCATCCTCAAATCTAGTGATGGACTACATGTCCGCTACCGGATCATCCTTGCCTACAATGTGATGAAACTCAGGATTTAATGACTTAATATATGCAATCCAATGTAGCATAGCTATGTCTGGTGTAAAACAACTTGTGATCATCCTGAGTAATGGCACGCAATCTGTCTCCACTATTATAGAAGCACCAATAAAGTACTCCTTATCACACCTTAGGGCAGTTGCTACGCCCCAAAGTTCCTTTTTTACTTGCGGATATGCTCTCTGCCGAGCACTTAATACTTTGGCACCAAATTTGATAGCATATCTTTTTCCCTCCTCATCATCTTGCCCAATAGCCCACCCAATACCTGTGGGACTCGTGTCAACCACACAATGATTGGCTTTCCACTTTTATAGTCTACTTTCCTTAATGTAGGAGCCTCTTGTAACATCTTCTTCAGTTTTTGAATAGCCTTTGAGTGTTATTCTTTCCAAAAAAAAAAAATGTCCCTTTCTGAGCAATTGGTATAACACCTCTGCAACATGTGAAAAATGTGGTAACCAAATTAGGTAAAAAACACATGCACTTGCACTTTTGTAATTGAATTTCATGTCTCTTTCATTCTTTGAATATCATCCACTTTGACAGGGCTAGGTCTTCTACCACATGGTCCACATAAGTGCCCCACAATCAAGACTTCTTTTACCCCAAACATAGACTTTTGGCCTAAGAGTGTAAGGTTGACCTCTTCAATCCTTGATAAGATCCTGTCACAATCAACAATATGGTTAGCCACAAACCGTCTGCACCCCCTCTTATCTTTAACTTCATCTTTTCACCCTCTTCACACCCTTTTATTGGCACATCGTCAATAAAAGGCATGGTAACATGAGGAATGAAATCCCGCAACACTTTACTCATCCCATTCATCATGTGAGCAACTGAATTAGTTGCTCCCTGTGGCAAGGTACACATTCTTACTAATCCCAAAGGAGTACACATGGTTGTTAGATCCCTACTCTCCATAGCCAATTGAAACTGATCATAGCCTGAATACAAGTCCTCCATGGAATAGATGGGTCTTCCTGCAAAAAGCCTCTACAAAATCATCACATTTTTTATAGCTACCTTATTTACCGGGTGCATATCCTGTATGTACCTCAATGTACCATTATTTTTGGGAATCATAAACCACTTGTTAGAGTAAGGAGCACAAGAGGCTCCAAAATGCCCATCTTAATCTTCTCATTCAACTAGTCTACAAACTTAGGAAGATGAGCCTTTGGAACAGGAATAGGCCATAAATTCCAAGGCAAGTGCAAAACAGTAAATATCACCATGGGAGCTACAACACTAGGATCAACACAACCTATTTCACCTGGTTGAAAAGCAAAAGCTTTTCCATGCTTCTTTAACATTTCTCAAAAACATTCTATCTCTTCTCGATTTAGAAAATCTGCATCACCAATCTTTAACTCCTATAGAGTTTCTTTAGTAAATGAGTGCCCAATTTTACCTGGATCTCGAAGAATAGGTTGCTGAGATTCTTTTTGCATAACTCTATCACTCTCTTTTGGCAACGGAATGACCACTGGTCTAACCTTCTTTGCCACTGTTTTGTATTTTGTATTCATTTGTACCTCTTCTGCATCCAACTCTTCTTTGAATTGCAAAATAAAATCATACATGTTAAGAGAGTTTACCTTAACCATATTTATCCCAGCTTGATCATTAGATTGCATGACTATGTCCAATTCTCCCATTGTATCCACAAACGCGTATTCTTCAAAAATACATGAATTGCTTCATCTAGGTCCAGTATTTTGCATCCTTGGAGTATGCCTTGGAGATTGCAAACATGTTTTCTCTCCCATTTGCACAAATCATCAAATTTTATGTAGCAAACCGAACCCTCTGAAGCCAATCCCAAAAATCCTGAAGAAAAAGTCCCTCTGTAAACATCCGTTGTCATCAGCGAGAACTTTTCCTCCAAAGCACCATCATAGTCCCACTTTACAATGGCACTTGGGAAAAATCTTGAAAACCTCTGTTCTCTTTGAACTCTTTCGTCAACTTTGGTAACAGGTGATCTCTTAAGGTATCCCTGTTCCTAGCATGATTCACACAAACAGATAAAAATTGAACTGCTTTCTTACCATCACGACTTCTGACTCTAGCATACACGGATCCATCATCCAAAACCTTGGTTTCCATCCTCAACGCTATAATGTATGGTTGCCCTAAGATGACTGGATATGTAGAGTCATCATGTACAAAAGAAAAATGTTCATCACTTACATCCCCTATGGTTATTTTAACACTAGGGCATGCACCATACAAATCCCCTGATTGTGCATTGCCAGCTCAGATACGCCACCCATGTTCCACATCAACATGCCACTTTCCTTTCAAGAACAAGCTCTTTGACATAAGGTTGACTTTTGATCCATGATCTACCAATGCAGCAATCGGCTCTTTTGAATCACCTACCTTTATCAAAGTTTCAGTAGTAGCCCTGGCCCAATGATTTCGTGTAAAATGGCTGCAAGGTACATCTTCTCCTTAATCATCCTCATGAAATCTGACATGCTTTTCCCATCTTGGAAGCTCATTGTTGTCCACTATGCTTCCCCATTCATCCTCAACCATTTCTTCTTCATTAACACTACCCATAATCGCTTCAATTTGTTCATAAATGATCTCCCTCTATGTCTTGGTTGGGTCATTTTCAGGCCCATACAATATTTGGTGCTTCCTCTTCATGAGATCAATAATACTGTCATGAAATTCCCGTTTTGCAATACCTAGGATCTCACCTAGGGTAAACTCCACCCTACTAATTAGAATGTGTTCCTCAAGTACTTCCCTCACATCAGTAGCCTGTTCAACATCAGTTCATCATTTGTTATCCATGTTAAACTTGAAAACACGTAGACTAACATTATATTAAGCAATATGGATATTTTGTGATCTAAAGTCTTAGGTATAAAACCTAGGTTATTACAATAATCCATCAAGAGGAAGCGACTCCTTCTTGATGCATGTTGAGGTTCCAACATTTTTTTAGGTATTCTTTGCGTTTCATCTTTTTTGGTAACATAGAGCCAAGAAAATGCATTTTAAAAATAAGAAAGCTACACATATACACATGTAAAACTCACAATATTCGTATTTTTGGCTAACAAAAACATGGTTCTTTTGTCCAAAATCTTTAAGTTTTGAATGCTTCAAGTCAAATGATACACATGTATGTATATCACTATGTTTGTGTGTGTTTATATGCGTGCATTTCATTAATACATGGGTGTTACATGAATGTTAAAATTACACATCACAATATTTGTGTGTGTGTGTGTGTGTGTGTGTGAGAGAGAGAGAGAGAGAGAGAGAGAGAGTGATGTGCTTTCCCAGGCACCATACTCAATGAGGTAGTAAACCCATTAAGTATGAACCTACCACCTTAATAGTATGATGAGTATAAAAGTAAACCCCGATGTCAGGCCCGTGATTATCTCTAATAACAATCTTAGAGAGAGAGTTTCGTGGTTTCTTTGAAACTTGTATAAGAACAAACAATGGTTCTATGAACATTGTACTCCATTAAGTATGAACCTACCACCTTAATAGTATGATGAGTATAAAAGTAAACCCCGATGTCAGGCCCGTGATTATCTCTAATAACAATCTTAGAGAGAGAGTTTCTTGGTTTCTTTGAAACTTGTATAAGAACAAACAATGGTTCTATGAACATTGTACTCCATTAGGAGTTTTAAGGTTTTGTGAGCCAATATTAAACATTGTTTCTATGAGCATTTAAGGCTTTAGGAGAAAGTATTCTAGTGCATATCTTGTCACACGTTTTCAATTAGAACAAATCCTTCTTGAGTCAAAGTCAAATCGGTAACTCATACATCCTAAAACCAGTCATGTCAAAAGATAATAATGGCCTTGTGTCAGAATCTCAGCACAAACAAAGTCCACACTACCTAACACCTACCTGCCCCTTTAGTGGCAATGGGCATTGACATCCCTATATGATAAAGTGTACTCAAGAGTTATTTTTTGGGCTAACTCAAAAAACTTAAGGTACCCTTGTGTCTATATATGTATGTTTTCCATATAAGTATATTACTTATCCACAAAAAATGCTTTTACATGTTCAAAGGGCATATGACTTCTGACTCAAGATAGTGTGTATAAAACTTCTTTTGTAATTTAGGATTTCTTACTTGAAAGTAAGAATGGTGGGTGCACTCCAATTTTCCTAACTATCAAGAACTAAAAATTACACAAGTAGGTGTCATCGGTCTTCATCTTAGGTGTTGAACAATAATTACCTTAAGAGAGTTTAAGAAAGGGCATAACTCTCACCTTCATCCTTGTAAGAAAAAGAATCAAGAGATTAGTTTTGAATGTGTTTTTAACAAGTGGCATTGAGTCTATTAGTTGTTATCCATATTAAACTTGAAAAAAACCTAAACTAACTACTATCTTAAGCAGTATATATCTTTTGTGATCTAAAGCGTTAGATATAAAACCTACTTTATTTAAGACAAACCATCAAGAACCAATGACTCCATATTATGTTGACATATCACAATATTTGTGTGTGTGTGTGCGCGCGCATGCGTTTGCACTCATGCTTTTTCAAGAAATATACTCAATGACATAGTAGGCCCATTGGGTATGGACCCGCCACTTATTAGTATGGTTAGTATATAAGTAAAGTCTGATGTCATGCTCGTGTTATATGTGATAACAACATTAGTGAGAGTGTTGCTTAATTTCTTCCCAAACATTTCTAAGAACAAACAATGGTTTTGTGAACATTCTACTCTAGTAAGAGTTTAAAGCTTTGTGAACCAATATTAAACAATGTTTATGTAAACATTGTACTCTAGTAGGAGTTTTAAGGCATTGTGAACCGAAAATTGTTTCTGTGAACCTTGAACTCCCGTAGGAGTTTTAAGGTTTTGTGAGAAAGTATTCTAATGTATGTATTGTCACATGTTTTCAATTAGAAGAAATCCTTTTTTATTCAAAGTCAAAGTGGTAACCCTTACATTCTTAAACCAGTCATGTCAAAAGATAATAATGATTGTGTGTAGGAATCCCATCACATACAAATTTCACACCACCTAACACATGTCTACCTCCTCGAGGGATTTATTGAGCATAGATATCCCTCTATGATAAAGTGTACTCAAGAGTCTCTGTTTGTGTCTACACGCATGTTTTTCATTGATTATATTAATTATCAATAAAGAACACTTTTACATGTTCAAAAGACGATGGGTACAAAAAAAGAAATTGTATTTCAAAATTTTGTACTTTGAGGTAAGGATGGCAGGTACATTCCAGTTTTCTAAATGTCAAGAACTTAAACTTACACGAGTAGGCGTCATCAATCTTCATCTTCAATAGTTTCCCTAAGCGCATTTAAGAAAGGATAGAATTCTCACTTGCATCTATTTAAACAAAACAATCAAGAGATTGATTTTGAATATGTTTAAGAGGTGTCGTTGAGCCTATTAATTGTTATCGTGTCGAAACTTAAAACACTTAAGACTAACTACTATTTTAAGCAGTATAGATCTTTTGTGATTTGAATCTGTAAGTATAAACACTACTATGTTTATGATAATCCATTAAAAATGCTTCAAGTAAAAGGATACACATGTATGTATGACACTATGTTTGCATGTGTTTCTATGTCCATGCCATTACTACATGGGTGTTACACAAATCTTAAATATATGTATGACAATGTGTGTACACACGTGCACACACACTTGCACTTTCTTAGGCACCATACTCAATGATGTAGTAGGCCCATTAAGTATGGTCCCACCACCTCATCAATATGATGAGAATGGAAGTAAAGCCCAATCTCAAGCTCTTGGTTATCTCTAGTGACAACTTTAGTGAGTGTGTCGCAAACGATGGTTCTATGAACATTGTACTCCAAGAGTTTTAAAGACTTTGTGAGCTAGTATTAGATAATGTGTTTAGAAGCATTGTCCAAAATATAGATTAGTGGCTTATCGAGTTGTTATTTCCTACTCAAGTAAAATTTTGCAAAATTTGCACCACTTTTGCTGCATAAAACTCTCTTCATAAACTGCGAACAGCTCCATACCTTTGCCCTCGCACAAATACAAGTCTAAAGTGTATTGAACCCGACACTCTTCTATTAAAGAAAATAGAATTCATTTTGTGGCATAGTAATATGTACATGCCAACAGGCTTATTTTTTTGACGTGCTCTACTGAATTTTGCACTTTTCCCATCTCCTTGAAACATTCTGCACATCTAATTTTCCAATTAGATGAAGACAATTGGTTTTTCTCTTCTGTGTTCATCTGATTATGAACTCCCCTAGGGCTCAAACTACTGCATTTGAAATAACCTTCAACTGCAATAGTTTTCTTGGTACAAATATCGAGATGAAATTACCCCTACTTCTGTCAAAAATTATGACAACTTGTCAATGATTTCTGATGGATTCTCCACTTAGTAAACACTGTTATATATAGTGCACAATTTTTACTATAAGAAACAATGCAACTAGTCTTCATCCACACCAGTCCTACCAAAATGGGATTGCATCGATAAGTCTCTTTTATCAATAAGATAAAAATAGAAAAGGATAAGGACCTGAATACACTCAAATTTCAACTGCTTGTACTCACAACCACTTTATCCTTCGCCCTTTAAACTAATGCAAAGCTACTTATATAAATCTTCCTGGTTGTCACCCCTACACACAAAAGCCCACATGCTCATTTTAGATAGTGGAAACCACCTACCTATCTTATGTCCAAACAACATCTCACACCAAATGAAACATATATAAACCAAAAAGTTTCCGGGCGGATGGGATGATCCTGCCGAGAAAAACTTGTGAAATTAGACTTCACATCCATTTTATAAATGAAGAAAAGTAACCCTGCTGAAGACCATCCCCTTGATATTAACAGCAGTTTACAAATGCTTGAAAACATATGATACAAATGAGACGACTTTCTTCTCCTCAACTTTACATTCCATAATGAATCTGAAGTAGAAATTAATGTCTGCAAAGGGGTATGGAACAACCATACAATATGTCCCAGAATCCCTCAACTCAATCAGGAGTTGGAAGCAGTAGTACAGGCTGGTAGCTGTTTACAACAGCTAGACGTGCATCTTGAAATGTCCATGACCTTAAACAATATACCTGCGAAAAACACAAATCTTGAATGATGATGCAGTTCACACCTTCTCTATGCGTATCCCCGTAAGCATGTGCAAACAAATGGCGAGGCAAATGCTAGCCAAAAACAAGGCTTTTACGGCAGCATCTTTGTACATAGCCTTTGCTTGAATGGCATTCACCTGCTCCAAAGTGCCATCTTTCACTCTTTGCCACCCTCTTTGCATTTTACCATGCATATTGCTGCTGATACTGCTGATAATTACATCCACAAATGACCTGACCGCCTCAGATGTCATAGTTCCAGCCACGTCCACAACCAGCCTGTGATTGCTGGGAATAGCCAAAGTCTTCGAGAGTCCATCGATGAAGTTATGAATGCTGCTCGCCCCCTGTTGAGGCTTCCTGGCTTTTATTTGCATTTCCGATTCTTGTGTGATGCCTTCCATGTGGGGTCCTAAAAGGACCAGCGTATCTTCTATAGTACCCAAGGAGGTGTGAACATTGCCATCATTTATCACTTTCAAGAAACTCGATGAAGGGGCACACGAACCCATTTGGCTATGTATCTGAACTTCATCCGATAGTTCTTCGATGGCATAATTGCGAGAACCTTGCTGGCTTACCTTGGGTTCTGGCTTCCCTGATTCTTTGCCAAACATGACACTATGAGAGCTCTTCACAAATGTCTCCACAGCACCATTGGAAACAGTAGTTAGTAACTCTTTCATAGGGTCCTTATGCAACGGGTTGGTTATACCAGCCACCATGTCATCATAAAAATTCACATCCCTTGTTTTAGCTATGTACACTGAAACAGCTGTATTTACAAATGCCTGAATGCACTCATTAATCAGCTCCTTACATTGTTGTGTGCATAGCACGTTAACTAGCTTGGAGCTTACATCTCTTTTGTCACCATCACTGTTTATGTGAGCTATGCTTTGGTTCTCAAAGCCATCAAACATAGCTTTGACGATGTTGCATGCAGCATTACCCACAACCGCTGATGCGAAATTAACACCAGGCTCACTGAAAAGCTTGCCCAAAAGCCTCTCTGGCAGCTCTTCGGAAGGCTTGCTTTCACTCTGCTCCCTTGCCTTATCAAAGTACATACCACTTACTTTAGATCCAGCACTGTGACGCTCGCTCTTCTCGTCACATTGTTTTCTTCCTTTCGGAGGACCTTCAAAAAGGGAAATAAACCATGCATGAGTCCCTACGAAAAATGTTATGCAAGCTCCAAAAAAAAAAAAAAAGATAATATACTGAGATGAATCAGGATAAATCTGTCACGTGCCATTCAACTAAGAAACCCATGAACTTGATGCAGGCATTGCACTAAAGATCGACACAATAACAACCTCATCCCAGCAATGATATGGCAAAGTCATTGAGCCACAACAAGACGTCATGGGAAATCAATTTCCTATCACCTTCTTCGAGTATTGCAAATCTTTACGGTTTCAAAGGGGTAAGATAAAGGTCCAGATACGGGTTTTGGTGCAGCTTTGGAAGAATGATCTCACTGCCTACAGTACTGGAAAGGGCAGCCTATAAAGCCTTTCTTTTTTCTCTTTATGAAAGACAGGACTGGGAGGATGTTGCTTCCTTCATTCTTAACAGATGTGTCATAGAATAAACCAGTAATGCTTGAATGCTCATATCCCATTGGGTAGCATTCCTTGGCATCTATCACACGTACATGGTGTGTAGAAAGACAAAAAAGCATACAAACCCTCTCTCTCTCTCTCTCTCTCTCTCTCTCTCTCTCTCTCTCTCATACACTCAAACAACCACACCTCGGTAAGAGGCCTACCAGGGCTGATGAGGCAAATTTCCTTGATCTCCCTGCAAGGAGGATCATCTGCTAAAGGGGAAGGCCAAGGGGGAGGTGTAGGACGAGGGGAGGCGAAACCCCGGAGCAGACCCCGGGTGAGGGCCGCCGAGAGAAGGGTACAAGAATGCTGGAAGTCGGGGCAGTGGGTGATCTTGAGGGCCTGTCGAAGTGACCGGGGAACCTCATCATCATCAGACAGCAGGAAGCGCTTGATGTCAGCAGAAATGAGGGCCATGGATTCCGCGCTCTGCTGGGCGGCATCGCCTAACAAAAAGAGGGTGCCAAACAGCCTTGCTAACTGCTGCCGCTTGCGCTTTCCGGTCTCTGATGTGTAGAGCCTGTAAGAGGCGTAGCCACTCGCTGCCGCAACCGCCCCCCACAACACCCACCTCCTTTTTCGCCTGCTCGCGAGCATCGACATCGTTCACCCAAACGAAGGAAGAGTGGATGGCGCTTTGCCTTGCCTAGGCTAGCTGCTCCGTCGGTTTCACTAACACAAGACGTTGCAAGACAAATCTTGTGTGCTCTTTACGTGAAGCATATTCCAAACTTAGTAACTAGTCTTGCTTGGTGGGCATAGCGACAGAACATCTATAGAACATAGCAGGACATACAAAAATTAAGCAGCAAAGTAAAGAAGGCCGTCACTAACTCGCCAACGACCGCGCTGCCTGAGAGTGAGAGTGAGAGAGAGAGAGAATTGCTCACACACAATGCTCAGAGGAAAAGAGAGAGAGAGAGAGAGAGAGAGAGAGTCATTTTTTGCATTGATTCGATTGAGAGACAAAGAGAGAGAGACGTGTAACAGCATACCTTGTAGTCCTTGCTCTTGTCTATCCTTGAGTCTATTTGTGTTGGCACTATCGACAAATTAGCTCAAGCGCTATTTTTACTACGAGCGTGGCTCCAAAGAAACAAGAAAATGGTTAGAGCTAAAATAAAGATGCACAAGGTGCATTCACTATTGTAATTCACTACTTGTGCATTCACTATTGTAATACACCACATGCATTGGCTTGCACCCGTATGCAAAGAGTTGTGTGTGTAATTAAAATGTGCAGATGTTAATCGACATGAGTGTATAGTTTTGGAAACAACATCCAAATAAACCGAACCAAAGGAAGTAATGTCCAAAATTCTAAAATAAGCAAATGGATAAAGGATCAACGAACTGGAATAAGAAATGAAGTGCTTTACTGATCTACAATGTTGTACTAGTGCTTTTCGATTGTCCAATTTATAAGCCGATATTTGAGTCAAGCTAGAAAAAAGCAATGTGAATAGTTAAACATATCATCTTGCAATGAAACGTCACATATCGAAACTGCAAAGTATATTGTGCACGTCATGCAGAGGTGCCATACAAAAGTATGGTGGAGAGCTGGCACTGCCGTGCCCTTCCGCGTAGCGTTTATGTGTTGCGCCAAGCAAACACATAGGCATGGAAAATTGGATGTTGATAACGGACCTTGCAGTATTGTCGAGCTGGAATCGAACTTGTCCAATCAAAACGTTCAGTGTTGTGATTATATGTCCTCTCTGCCATACACAAAACACGCATTAAGGCAAATACAAAAGATGTAGGATGGAATTGGAGCTGATCTCTTGAGACAGCTAATTCCAGTGTTGAAGGGATTTAGCTACTAGTGTGGGAAGATTTCAGACAGCAGACTAAACAGAAATCAGAGACTAGACTGAAATGTGGATACTGAAATAAGAATCAGACTTATAGACTGTAATAAAGTTCAGATTCAGAAGACTGGTCGAGAAGTAAGTATCACTGAAATATATACCATGATTGAGATTACAGCGAATATGATTACAAAGAGAAAGTATAGCCGACAATACTGCCATTGATGCTCAAGTGCAATTATAGCCCAAAGCGCTAATACAAGTGATAACAATTGCCAACCCGATAATAATGTAATGGGCCCTATTTATACACTTCGGTTTTACTGTAGTAATTACTCTAGTAATTACTAATTAATTCGTTGCCCATCTTCTAAGAACACGTTCCCGCATAGTGATTATCCAGCCAGCCGTTTACATCCTTCCCTTATTTCTTGAATTTTGGCAAGATTCCAAAATTTCTGAAAAATTCCCGTCGGATGCTGATGTGATACTAAAAAATCCATCGTCTGATTTTGGTGTGGAACTAAAAAATCCATTGTCTGGTTCTGATGTTGGGATGCAGGAGTTCAAGAAGAACCAAGGATTGCAGGAGGCAGCGGAAAAGACCAAGGTGGAGCTCTCACCAGGCCAAGGTGGAGCTGTCATCAGGCCAAGGTAGAATTGTCATCTCTCCCTGCCTGCTGAGAAGAAAAGTCGCCACTGAATTCTGAGATGGAACTACCCAGTATCCTTCCATTGGACCGTCTTCCTTTTGCCTTTGCTCTTTGACCGAGATGGTGCCTGAGAAGTCCCAGCACCAGCATTCTCCTTCTGAATCAGTCGGTAAATGGCCTCCTGCTCAAGCTGATCCCGCCGGTCTGTGGTCATCTCTACCTCATAAGGTGTGAGAGAATGATAGGTTCTGGTGTCAGGATCATAGAGTGTACGCCTGCCCTTGGTCAGTCTGGTACTGGCCAGCTTATGACAATGCGAAGCAGTATGGATCCATCCTTCTGGAAGAGGCTGATTTGTTTTGACGCGAGCTTCGAAAAGAATCTCAGCCATCTCTCTGTACTGCGGTGCTAGACCCGGCTTTGCTGCAATGTCTTTCTCAGGCAGTTTGGAAGATTCGACCGTAAGCTGTAGCAACTGATTAGTAATCCTAGTCAATCCTCTGACCTGAATCTTCCACTGGCCCATACACAGCTGAATCCTATATAGATCTTCTTTCATTGCCTGAATGTCATTGATTTGAAGAGCATCATTGAGCAATGTCTGCCAAGTCTTCCATTCTAGTTGATCGTTCATACCAATCCTGAAGCTCATCAGTTATTTTGAAATATGTGAGTCGATCAACTGGTTCTTGGTGTTGAGGATACAGTGCTGGAAAGAATCTTGGCAGCTCAGTTTCTCTTGCTGGAACAGCATACAAGAGAACTGGAGAATGAGGCACAAATTCTAGGAAATTGAGAACAGCCTAGTTCTCTTGTTGCATCATTTTTCTAGTGATTCTCACTAGCTGGAATAAGGTTCGGAGAGCAGTTGCCTGTGTTCCTACTGACATTCACGTTTGGGGTCCTCTGCTAGTGGCTGTCTAGTCCTCAAGAATGGCTTTCACTCTCTGATCCAAAACACCTCTGGCAGCTTGCAGTTGTACCAGAACTTCCTTGAGTTGGACCCTAACATCCTTCATACAGCGGTAAGTTGGTTTGTTACCCAGCAGAAGTTCCAGTTCTAGAGCTAAAGACCGACAATCTGCAGTAGAGTGTCTTTGCCAGTGCGGGTTTGCCACTTTCTCATCAACATTGAGTATCTATTCCGGAACTTGTTCCAACAACTGAACTGTGCTGGGATGCGCAGGTAGTCTACAAACTTCTTTATCATGGAAAGCAGCGGATTTTCAATGTTCTACCATTTCCCTGGCTCCCACATATAGTCTTTGAAATATTTCTAAATCAGTCCAGAGAGCATCATCCTCTAGATACTGTATGGTGATGGAGGCATGTTGACGTCTCAGCTGCTTATTCAAAGTAATGAGCTGCAGTGAATGCTGATGATCAGTCACTGGTCCCTCATCGTGAACCTTCATTTTCCCTTTAGCCTCTCTGCTGTGATGGGACTAATCATTTGGCTGATTCCTAGTGTTACTGGGCTGCTACTCTTCAGTCTGCTGATGACCCGACTGGTGCTCTTTATCCTGTCCTTCCTGCTGACCCTCATTCTGGTCTGGCTGGTCTGGCTGTGACTGGCCTCCTTCATCTGGCCTTGTCCCATCAGTACTAGGTCCTGGAGGTGGAGATGGTGGTGGGGCATCATCATCATCCTTTGTATGCCCAGTTTCTTGATCATCCTCCTCCTGATCAGCTTCATCTTCTTCATCTTCTCCATCCTCATCCGGGGAAGTCTGTCGCTCAATATAATCCATTATAGCTTGGTTCATCAGAGCATTATTGAACTCACCCATCTTGTCCTACAAATCGCTCTACAAACTTTCCATCAAGGACTTTAAATTTTCTGAGTCAAAAATAGCATTGCCTGTGGGGTTTAAAATTTCAGACAAGCTATTGTAGATGTATCTGTCAGTCAGCGAACGCTTCAAAGCTGTATGGTGCAATAGCAGCTTTTTGAATTCTGCCCGCTTCATTCTGAGCATTGTTTCAGCTCGCTCGGTAGCTCTCAGTGCTTCATTCCTTTGACTCTTCATGATCATAATTTCAGACTCAGCCTTAGCTAACTTTTTGTTCAACAACTCCTGAGCCCTGTCTGATTGAGCTTCCAATACCCTGTGTTGTATGTTCTGCACGTCCTGGGCTTTCTGGAGTGTTGCAATCTGATGATGTGCTTCTGCCAAGTCAGCTTTAAGCTTTTTGACTTCGTCTTCTGATCCAGCAGCCTCCACCAATTGTCCCATACAACTGACAATGGTATTCCAAGAAGACTGTATCAGTACTGAACACCTGTCTTTGACCGTGGTTGGATCAGAATCAACAGGTTCATATATTGCCACAAGAGCCACGTAGGGTAAAGTAGCATAATCAGTTGTGCTGAGCAAAAGATGCCCTCTCAATTTTTGGGTTTGCATTTGCTGCAACTTATCCTTTTTAACCAGTTGCAGAGGGTTTCCAGAAATGACAGGAACTTCTTCAGACAAAGTCAAGGACACTGGACCTTTCCCTTTGTCCAGTTGACTCTTGCCTTTGTCCACTGACTAGTCTGGTACCTTCTCCTCAATGACTGGCTTTACCTAATCTTTCCCAGAGCCAGTAGCAATTGTATGTTTGACAACTGAATGATCAGGCACAGTTTTCTGAGCAAAGTGCTGCTCAATTTTACTTTTCTCAGCTTTCTCAATGCTCACTGCCTTAACCTAGCTTTCTATTTGCTTCAAGAACTCACTGCTTTTCGTCAGTGTAAATCTTGGCTTCTTTGAACTGCCAGCTTTCTCTGCAGTGGCTTTCCTTTTCAGGTCATTGGAAATTGTTTAACTATCTGTTTCCTCGTCGTCTGAGGACAGTTCAATCTTCTTTGGTTCAGAAATGGGCTGCTCACTCCAAGCCTACTTTACCTACTCATTAACATCTGCAGCAGTAGCCCAATACAAGAATTTCCAGACATACCATGCCTTGAAAAAAGTTTGAGATTTTAGCTTGGCAGTCTGTTGAAGTACATTATGCGAGAGTATTTGACAAAGGTTGATATGGACTTGTGGATCCAGTATCTTGGCCAACAGCATAGCAAATAATTTCTCTAACACATACGTTGGGTTATTCTTAAGACTGATTGCTTCAGCTACAAACCTGTAAAAGCAACGGAGGCTTCCAGTCCTGCGCGACTGGAACTCCTTGAGCACTTGCCTTGCACTTCTTTCTAGCTGTTTCATCCTCCTTTAGAGCAATACTTATTTGTTGTGCAGTCGCCACAGATGGTTTGGGCTCATTAGGCATCCGAAATGCAAATGCAATAGCTTCTGGTGTCACTGACACCTTCCTATGATTTATCATAGCACTGCTCGTTTCAACATCAAAGGAATCAAGAACTTGCTTGATGATATCTGCATCAAAAGCAATCCTTGTAGCTTGCAACACAACTCGCAGATCCCAGAGTTGTAGCAGATTCATTCCGTGATCAGTAAAGACATATCGTTGGATTTTATTGTATGGAAGAACAGGAAGGCTTGCCTTTGCCTCAGCCACTATAGCCTGGGTTTCTTCAAGAGTTTCCTGCATCTTCTCTGAGCGTTTCCTTCTACCCATACACTGTGAGGTCGACGACGATGAAACAGGCGAAGGCGAAGAGGACTTACTTGTGTCAAAGTCGTTTCCTGGTGTCGCTGGTAAGGCTGTCTGACAGTCAGTTGTCTCGTCCGAGGTCGAAGTTTGCGGCTGTAGTGAAGAAACCTCGGAGCTCGGCGATGGCGAATGGTTGACAGGAGGAAAGCGTCGTGCAAGAGATTTATGAGGAAAAATGATAACTCTCCTGACTGTTATACGTGTTCGCGCCATAAAAGCTCCACCACTCGCCGCTCCTAGGCTTGTGTGCGTTGTTGCTATCGTGGCAAACATGCATTGGACAAGACTGCAACCCATCCTTGTAATAATTACCACTGGCATACCACTTGACCGTTGCCCACTTAAAATTTGGGAAATGTGTCTATATTGGTTCTGAACTGATTCCCATGCTGGCTGGACCATACCGGTACTGGTTCTCAGGTCAGTCTGATCTGATTCTTGGGGTACTGGTTCTGAAGCTAGAACTGGTTGAACATGGAAAAGACAAAAAATGTCTGATTCTGGTATCTCTTGATCAACAACCTCCAGTTCCTTAGTACCTTGTTCCAACCCAGTTTCTCTGGTCTCTGAATAATAAAGTTTGATCTTTGCTCCATTATATACTCCCGCCAACATCAGTACAGATAAATCTTTCAATCTGACTGTGCCATTGGAGAAACCCCAATCGACCTCAAAAGGTCCTGCCCAGGCAATCTTCAAATTCGGCTTCTTTGGACCTAATTTAAACTGATATAGAAGCACTAAGTCTTCTTTCTGGAATTCTCAGAATTTAATTCGGCGATCATGCCAGTGCTTCCTTCTTTGTTGAACAATCTCCTGTTCCAATATAGCTCTTTTCCTGAGTTCATCTAACTGCATCAGTTCATTCAGTCTTTTCTTAAGATTATGGTTGAAGTCTAATCCATACTTCACAGCCATTCTCAGACTGGGGATTACAAACTCCATAGGAACCACAGCTTCAGTACCATACACCATTCTGAATGGTGTCATTCCAGTAGTTACCTTATAAGCTGTCATATAAGCCCATAGAGCAGTCTGAAGCTTCAATCCCACTGGTCTGGTTTCTTTTGCACCACCTTAGTGAGAATAGTCTTAATTGTCTTATTGCTACTTTCAGCCTGTCCATTGCATCTAGGATAGTAAGGAGTAGATTTCCGATGCTTGACTGAAAGCATATCCAATAGGATTTCCATAGTATCATTGATAAAATGTGTCCCTTGATCGATCACAATTTCCACTGGACATCCATATCGACAGACAATATTCTCAAACAGAAACCTTGCAGTTGAATTGGCTGTGTTGTCAGGAAGAGCCTTAGCTTCAACCCACTTGGTAACATAACAAGTAGCCATCACGATGTACTTGTTCTTCTTGGGAGTCACCTTCTTAAAAGGTCCCATAAAATCCAGTCCCCATTTCATGAATACTCCCAATGGTTGTATCGGCATTAAGGGAGTCATGTCTGCAGCTATTGGTCGGCCCATTATTTGGCATATGTCACAAGTTTTACAAAATCTTCTGACATCAACAATCATTGTTTGTCATCACAGACCTGCTTGCAGAATCTTCTTGTAGGTCACTTCGTTGGAAAAGTGTCCACCAGACTCGCCATTATGCGCTTCTGAAATAACCTGCATTCTTCCTTCCATAGGGACACATCTTCTAAGTATACCATCCACACCTAATCAATAAAGTACCCCTCCGATGATGGTAATTTCAGGCTTTTTATGATCAGAGCTTTCTTCTGATTTTGTTTCCAATCCTCTGGAAAGGCACCTTGGGAAAGGAATTGATAAATATCATACCATTCAGGATCCACTGATTCTTCTGCTTCTAACTGAAATAAATCAACATCCACTAGCTCATCTCTTAGAGGTGATTCTGAATATCCTTCTGTACTTCTGGAAAGAAAGTCAGCTCCACAGTGGTTTCGGCTAGGCTTATGGAAAATTCTGAATTCAAATTCCATAAGGAACATCATCCATCTTATCAGCGTGCCTTGAATAATAACTTTGTTAATCAAAACAGAAGAGCTTGATGATCCACATTAGGTAATGCCTGAACTTCGTAGCGCTAAAAACCATTCCGAGGGCTTCTCTTTCAGTAGTCATATAGCCTTGTTCAGCCTGACTGAATCTCCGACTAGCAAAATAGATCGGATAGTCTATTCTGCCATCTGGCTGAGCTAATATTGCACCCATTGCCAATCCTGAAGCATCTACATGTACATGAAAAATAATATCCCAATTCGGCTGTCTAAGGATTGGTTTACTGGTAATGGCTTTTTTTAAATTCTGGAAACTCTCCTCACACTCAGCAGTCTAATTGAACTTACTAGTCTTCTTTGTAAGCTCATATAGTGGTACTGCTTGAGAAGCAAACTTGTGTACAAATCTTCTATAGACATTCACATACCCTAAGAAAGAACTCAACTCAGAAGTAGTTCTGGGTGCTTTAGCTTGCTGGACGCACTGTATTTTGTCATTGGCCATTTCTATTCCATTGCGGGAAACCACATGTCCCAGTAGCTGTCCCTTCCAAACCAAAAATACAGATTTGAATGGATTCAAACAAATCCTTTTCTCCTAACAGCGTTTAAAAACCATCTCTAGGAATAGAAGATGTTGTTCCTCATCTGAATAGACAGTGAAGTCATCCATGAAAATGGCAAGGAACCGATGAAGAAATTCATTAAACATCTCCATCATCCACCGCTGAAAAGTAGCTGGTGCATTGCACAGGCCAAAAGGCATCACCAGATACATGAATGCACCCCACTCAGTGATGAAAGTGGTCTTAGCCCTATCTTCAAGAGCAATCTGTAACTGGTTATAGCCGCTATAACCATCCATGAAGCTATACATCTCATATCCTGCGATCTCATCAAGCAACATATCAGTAAAAGGTAAGGGAAATGAATCCTTAATGGTCTGGGCATTTAGTTTCCTATAGCCGACACAAACTCTTAATTTCCCATTCTTCTTAGGAACGACGACTATGGAAAATAACCACTCATTGCTTGCTACTTCCGTAATGAACCCAGCCTTGAGAAGATTATCAATCTCCTCCTTGACCTTCTTTGCATAGTTGGGGTTCATCCGGTATCTTTGCAATCTGACTGGCCTAGCATCCGGTTTCAGTGGTATTCGGTGCTGACAGACTTCAGGATCTACTCCCTTTAAATCTGTATGTTCCCAGGCAAATACATCTTTATAGTTCTGGAACATTTTTCGTGCCTTTTCCTTCATTGCCGGTTTCAAGTGCTTGTTGACTTTGATCATTCTGGGATTTTCCTCTGATCCTAGGTTCCACTCCTCTACTTCCTGATCATCTGGAAGCAACCAGTTTGGTCCGCCTCCTTTTCGTTTGGTCGATTCTTCAGCGTAGTCCCAAGAAGGTCCATTCATTTCTGAATCATTATTCTGATTCAGTGGATACTCTTCAGAACATACTAGTTCTTTCATTATACCAGTATCAGCTGGTTCCTCCATTCTTCCATTTAGTTGAACTGTTCTTTCCCCTGTATTGACTTCAGTAAACTGATCAAGGAATTGTCTCTTCTGCTTGTCAACTTGCTCTTTCTTCAACAGGACTGCATTTAAATCAATTTCTGCCAAAGGAAATATGTTCATAGCTGCCAGCATTCGCTCAATTTTCTTAGCTCGGTATTTCTGACACAACTCCTTCGGCCTCAGTTCCTTTTTCCAGCTCCTGGTGTTGTTGGTCTGGATTTTGATTTTGCCATTGGCCCCTTCTATGGTTAAAGTCTGGTTTGCGTAGTCATGAATACCATGTGTTGTTCTTAACCATGGGTGGCCTAGTAGCATTCCATATGCTCCCTGCACATCCAAGACTAGGAAACTGGTTTTGAATTTCTCCCTCCCAACTCTTATCTGCATGTTTTCAATCATACCCGTCGCTTGTACGACTCGATGATCTGCCATTCTTACTTTGAATGGTGCTGGTTTCATGTCAGTGATACCCATTCTTTGCTGAAGATGGGCTCCCATTATGTTGACTCCTGGTCCTCCATCCAGTATGACGCTTGAGAGAGGTTCCCACTGCTTCCTGACCTTGTAGTCTACCTGAATAAGTGGAACTTCATCATCCCGGACAACCGTCAGGTCCACTGTTCTGGCCTCTGCCTCAGTCTTCCTACGTTGTCTGATAAAGTTGGCCACCTCAGGTAAGGTCTTTCTTATATCGTCCAGCTCTACAGTCAGCTTTTGGATTCTATCACAAATTTTCACTTGAATTTTCTCTCGCTCCTGGTCAGACTAATTGTCAGAGCTTGAAGAAGTAGTGTCTGTTACCATATACATGTGGTAGTGATGTGTGTGAACACACTAGGACCGCCGGGGCATTTTTTCCCTCTTTAGGAGTTTTTTTCCCCCAAGCATTGTATATACGCCCATCACTCTAGGGCTCTATCTTTCCATTGCACACTAAGTAACACACTCTCTATTGTGTGCCTTGAGCTTCCTTTGTCTTCCCCAAGCTGTGTGTGTTTCTCTGCAACCCTAATTCCAACAATTGGTATCAGAGCAGGTCACGTCCTCCCGGGCTTAGTCGCCAGCTGCTCCAGCACACGTCTGCTCACTTTCTCCGATTTCAGTGAGCTTTGGCGAGTGTTCGCAGGTCAACAAATATTGTGGGTAAGCTCGAAGAGCTTGGTCTGCTCAGAATTTTGATTTGGGCTCATTTCGGCCTTCGTTTCCACTACACGCAGTACTGCACAGGCTATTTCGTCATTTTGTGCAGAATTTTTGTCAGTGCCATTTTCTGCATAACAGGTGCCATATAGTCTTCTACGGTTTGTGCTATATAGCACAGGTTGTTCCCGCTCCGTTTCTCCTATTTTCGGGCAGTTTTCAAATCAGGTGCAACATTTACCATCGCTGACAACAACAACACAGATGTGTTCAAGATGTTTGCTGCTGAGGACAGGTTCGATGGGGACAACTACCCTATGTGGGCTTATATGATGCAACATGTTCTTATGTCAAAGGGTGTCTAAAACATTGTGCAGGGCATTGATCTACGTCCTGGTTCTGAGGATGTAGGCGATGTTGAGGATGTTGCAGGTCTTGCTGCAAGGATTGCAGTTGTTAGAGTTGTTTTGCCTACGGCAGAACAAGCTCGTTGGGATGTTAAGGATGCGCAGGCTCATGCATTGATTGCGTTGTCTGTGAAGCGCACCATTGTTCCTCACATCCGTTCAACAAAATCTGCAAAACAGGCTTGGGATATTTTAGCAGGTCTTTATGCAAGCCGCAATGAGGCTAAAATTGCTTTGCTGCGTAAAGAGCTGGAGTCGAAGATTATACATGAGGAAGATGATATGGACACTTTCCTTGCTAGTGTCAAGGATATCAATGAGCAGCTTATTTCTGCAGGTGAAGTCATTTCAGACAGTTCCCTTGTGCAGACTGTTCTTGATGCCTTACAAAATTCCTACCAGGCTTTTGCTAGTACTTGGAGACTTATGACCCAAGGAAATCCTAAAGTTGTCAAGTTTGATGCATTATGCACATTGCTGTTGCAAGAGTCACTTTCCAGAAAAAACAGGACTAGGCAGCGTGCAGTTGAACAGGCTTTTATTGCTTCTCAAAGAAAGGGTGGTAACAGTAATGCAGCCACTTCTTATCGTTCTGCTGCGAGTGGCAAAAATTCTGTTCCTAATGCTTTTGATGGCAGCACTTTGTCTGGCAATTATGGTGATAAGGGCAAAAAGAAGATGCGTTGCCATTATTGTAAAGCCAATGATCACTTGATCAAGTCGTGTCCTAAGTTGAAGGCCAAAGAGGCTAAGAAGAAAGAGGGTGGTTCCACTGCAAATGCTGGTTCCACTACAAATGCAGCCATTGTTGAGTCTTCTGTGAAAGGAGACTGTAATGCTGATGTTGATGCAGAATGGGCTTTTAGCGCAGAGTGCACTTACAATCCTACTATCCATGATGCATGCTTGTCAGTTGCTGCAGATTCACATGTGTGGTATTTTGACAGTGGTGCTACAAAGCACATTACCTCACATTGTGAATTGTTTACCTCTCTCGAGTCAGTCCCTCATGGGAATTCAGTCACTTGTGCCAACAACGCCTCTTATCCAGTTCAGGGAGTTGGAAAGATTGTGCTCACTGCTGCTAATGGCAGTTCGTTCACACTTGTTGATGCACTTTATGTACCTGGGATCAAGAAGAATCTCTTGTTTATATCCACACTTGCTAGACTTGGACTTGTAGTCAAATTTGTGGATGACAGATGTACAGTTCATGATCTTAGCTTTGGTGATAAAATTGTTGCATCTGGCCTTTTGTGCCGTGGGTTGTATAAGCTCACTTTGTATGACAAGTGTGGACAAAATTTTGCAAATGCTGTTGCAGATTCAAGGGCTATTTCAGATGCAAAACTTTGGCATGCAATTTTTGGTCATCCGGATTTTGCCAATTTGCTGCGTTTGCAGAAATCTGATATGGTTGCTTCTTTGCCGCCTCTTGAAGCACCTGTAAAACATGTTTGTGAAGGCTGTATTTTGGGTAAGATGCAGCGTTCTAAATTTCCAAAGGATGGTTTAGTTTGGGCCACATGCAGGTTGCAGCTTGTGCATAGTGATGTTTGTGGGCCCATGCAAACTCCGTCCTTGGGAAATTACCTGTACTTCGTGACTTTCATTGATGATTACTCCAGGCATGCATGGGTATTTCCGCTTAAAGAGAAGTCCGAAGTTTTTATGTGCTTCAAACAATTTCTGGCTATGGCTGAAAATGTCTCGAAATGTACTATGGGCACCCTCCGTTCCGATCGAGGGGGGGAGTATATGTCTCATGAATTTAATGCATTTCTGGCTTGTCATGGGATAAAACACCAATGTACAGTGCCTTATACACCTCAGCAAAATGGTGTTGCTGAGAGGAAAAACAGGTCACTGATAGAAATGGCATGATGTATGGTCAAAAGTCAAGCTTTGCTGCATTCTTTTTGGCTTGAGGCCATCATGTGTGCCAGTTATGTACTTAACAGGTGTCCTACAAAAGCTTTGCAGTCTATTACTCCATACGAACCATGGCATGATAGAAAATCTTCTATTGACCACATGCGTGTTTTTGGCTGTTTGGCATATGCTTTGGTGCCACAAGTGCAGCGCAGAAAATTGGATCATAAGGCTATCAAATGTATTTTTGTTGGTTATAGTGCTGAAAGCAAAGGTTATAGGTTGTACTTGATGAGGAAAGGGCTGAAAATGAGCAGGCTAGAGGTATGCCAAAATGGCTGGTGCACACTTTGCGTGACAATAAATTGGATGCACCTTTGTCTAGTCGTACTCGTTCAGGCTCTCGCCATGCATCTTATGCATCAGATTGTTATGCTTTGGCTGTGTCTAGCTTACAAGATGTTGAGGAGCCTCTGTCTTTTGATGAAGCACAGAATTCACAAAAATTGGATGGCTGCCATTCAATCAGAATATGATGCACTTATAGAAAATGACACATGGACTTTATGTGATTTGCCTCCTGGCAAAAAGGCCATTTGTACGAAGTGGGTTTACAAGTTGAAACGCAAGCCGAATGGTGAGATTGATCGCCATAAGGCTCGACTTGTTGCAAAGGGTTATGCACAGCAAAAAGCCATAGATTATGAAGAGACTTTTGCTCCCACTTGTCGTATGACTACTATGCGTTTTCTATGTGCATTGGCAGCTCATTTTGGTGGGGATGTACATCAATCAGACATTATTACTGCTTTCTTGAATGGTGACATATTTGAGGAAGTTTATGTAACGCAGCCTCGCGGTTTTGTCATAAAAGGACAAGAGGACAAAGTGTGCAAATGTAACAAGGCTTTGTATGGATTGAAGCAATCTCCTCGTGCTTGGTATGAGAAAGCTGACACTCATTTGGTCAAACAAGGCTTTCGTAACAGTCCAACAGAAAGCACATTGTATGTAAAGCGTGAGGGTGATGTACTTCTCATTGTGGTTCTTTATGTTGATGATTTGCTGATCACTGGACCAAATGAGAGACATATTGCTGAATTTAAGGCTGATTTGAATGATACTTTCAAGATGAAAGATTTGGGGCTGTTGCATCATTATTTGGGTATACAGTTTAAGCAGTGTGATGGTGGTATTGCCTTGTGTCAGAAAAGTTACATAGAGACATTGCTATGTAAGTTTGGACTTGAGGATTGCAAACCTATTGCCACTCCCATGGAAACAAGTTTGAAGTTGAGTCTACATGATGTTGGTGATCCTGCTGATGTCACTCTTGACCAAACTGTTGTTGGCTGCCTCATTTATGTATGCAACACATGGCCGGATATTCAGTTTGCAGTCTCACAGGTCAGTCGATTTATGCATAGCCCAGGGCATCCGGTGTGCCTTAATAGTCTTTTTGACTGGAGTAAAGTGTACTTGCTTGCTAAATCTGTCAATTATTGTCCAATCGTGTATTCCCATGGATAGAATTAGGTAATCCAAAGATAAGATCCATGGATATACTCTCCCATGGTGAATTACGGATTGGCAATGGTTGGAGTAATTCAGGTTTCTTCCCTCTATCATACTTAGTCTTTTGGCATAGCACACTGTTAACCCTCATGCACATTCCTATCACGTAAGACGGACACCGTTTATTTATTTGGTAGAGTCAAGTACCAGGCTTGTCAGTCCAATAGGAAAAGGGTAAGAGTGGTCGCCGATGAGAGGCGTACTCTAACTGGAAAATTCAAGGGATTAGTTGGCTAAGCACGGGCGCCCAAGTGTGAATGGGGCGAGCTCATATAAAAGTCAACTAAACCTAAAATTCACTCATTCTCTCATTTGTGCAATTGAAGAGTGCTCTTGCTCCATCTCCATCTTCTTCTTCTTCATCTCCTTGTGTGTGTGTGTGTGCGTGAGAGAGAGAGAGAGAGAGAGAGAGAGAGTGCGATCGAGCATTGCGACGGCACGACGGCGGCGAGGTGATTGAGCGCGGCATAGCGGCATCTCCCTCTTCTTCGTGGCAAGGAATCCTCCACGACAGCAAGCGTAGAGTGGTGAGTGACACACCATCGCCACCTTTGAGCTTACTAATTTAGCCTTGTTGTGTGCTTGGAGCCATTTGTGGCTTGCAACAGTGTATCGGCAAGTTCCTTGCATTGACATGTGCGACATACGCGCACATTTTTGGCGTCGCTGCCAGGGAATGCCATACACTAAGCTTGTGGTGCAATTTCAATTGTAGGAAGGGTAGGGAAGGAAGGTATGTGTGTTGAGAAGAAGGATTTTGTGTTGCTACTGTGTATTTCTTTGTTAATGAAGTTTTGAAAGGTTACTGTGTTTTCTCTGTGATAAGATATTAGTATTAAGGTTGTTAGTTATGTGTAATGTAAAGTACAGTAAGTAGGAAGTAGATCTGTGAGAGCTAATGAAGCGTGTTAGTGTGTAACAGTAGGTGTATTAGTTGTAAGTAGGTAGGTAGAGTGTGTGTGTGCTCGCGCGCAGGCCACGGCGACCTTATCCCAAAAAAGAAAATAAAAAAATTAATGTTTTTTAAAAAGAAAATAAATTTAAATAAATAAATAAAATATAAGGTAGGACCGAGATCGGAAATATCTCTCGGACCCAAGCCCATGCTCATGCTCAGGCTCAGGCCTCAGTCGCCCTTTAAAATTACGTATTTTAGCTTCACACGTAGCTAAAAATCGATTTTTTTGAGGACCAACGAAGCTTCAGGTGATTGAATGTTGTGCTGTAAAGCACACCGCGACCCTCTGAGTGATACGCTCATTTTTCAAGCTATCACATGCTTTAATAAAAAAAAAAATCATTAAAAAACATTAAAAAAAAAAACGAGTAAAAACGGACACCTAAAAAAGTAAGCGGTTAACCTTCGAGGCTATTTGCGGACGCTTGTAGGGTGCCAAAGGCACATGCATCTGTGCTCTGGTTGTGTGCTAGAGACGGAGCAACTAGAGAGAATTTTGACTTACGCGAGTTCTCAATATCCACCTACTTTAGGTTCCGGGCCCTCGGTAGGGACCTAAGGTAGTACAAACCAAAACCCGAACATAGCGGCTAGTGACTCTTCCTCTGACTACGACGTCATGGAGGGTTTCCCAATGCCTAATCCTGATAGCTGAAGCCAAGACATGCATGCCATGGGCCCACGGTCCGGGCCGAGCGTGCTTAGCCGCTTGAAGGAAACCTTTAGTAGAGCCACTCGCTCCGAACATGGAGCTAATGATGTAAATGAGGGGGGTGGGGAAGTAAATTCTCCATTCATGACCAACGTAGACCCTATGCCCTTAGAGAATGTGCATGTGAATACTTCATTCACTACACCTCCCGACTCTTCAGAGTTATTTCCCTCCGAGGTCATATTACCCGATGGTAGAAGCCTTGCCGAAGTGCAAGAGGTTGAGCGATATATCATTGCGGCAAGGGAAAAGGAAGTCGAGAGCTTACCCAAGGAGGAGCAACAAAGAGAGTTAAAATAGAAAGCCCCTATGTCAATATCCTTGCTAAGAGAGCAATCGAGTGCTCCTGACTTAGCAACCGCTAAAGGACAACCTCTAGAAAGCAACATTGCATCTAGCTCAAAGGACACCCCTAGCACCTCAATCCTAGATGGAGCGTTCTTAAATGAGAACTAAGAGTACGAACTACAAACGGAAACTCTGACCAACCTATACACAGATCACACCTATCATGTGGGTTGGTTAGATGTCCTACAATCCACAATGGGTGCTACTAGTGTGGAGGATCAACAACAAAGAGTTTGTAAGGTCATCCATAGGGTCATTGAGTTAGAGAGACAGAACAAGGGGATCAACATGACTTCAACGGGTCTCATGAGATTCTTGGATACAGGAAAGGCTAAACAACCAACCTTATCGCAAATGGAGACTCCCTCGGTAGGTCCGATGGATCCTCCATATGTTGTTTCTCCAGGGGTCTCAGTGAAATCTGAGCCCACAAGTGATAGCTTTACCTTTCCAAGCCTAGCTCATCTTTTCCTTGATGACACCACGGCTACCATGCCTACCCCAATGATGCGCATGCCAAGAAACATGCCATGGAACTCATTTGTTAGTAAAGCACCACTACATAGTAGCTCAATGCCTGCAAAAGTACCTACAAGTGTGTACCGATTGTATGCACCTACGGATCATCACACTCATGTAGTCCCTACCCCTCCCATTGTTTCAACTACCTATGCTCCACAGCCACAATACCCAAGTTCTTATTTCCATGGGACTATACTGGCTAGCATTAGCATGTCACATCCAATGTCTGCTATGCCTAGGGCCACACATATGAACTTTGGGCCACCACATGGCACAACATCGTACTAAATGTGGAGCCCAAGGGCTTCCTATGCGCCAAGCCCAATGCCAATACCAACTCCACATGTAGTCTCTAGAGCACCTCCACCCACGGTTCCTGCTCACTTAGGTGACTTGGCAACATTTGCTCAAGCTATTGGTCGATCTATTGCTGAGAATATGTGTAACACGTATGATAGAGAGCCTAGAAGTAAGGCAGTACAAATAGCCAAGCTCACACAAAAATTTAGTGGAGACGGGGATGTGAGAAAGCATATCGAAGTGTTTGAATAAATATGGGATTCTCTAGGAGAACACAATGACCTGCATAAGAGCAATGCTTTAAGCCTAACCTTAAGTGGAAAGGCTGGGGACTGGTATAGAACCCTAAGGGTGGAAGAAAAAATGATTCACCCTACTCTTAGGAGACTGTTCTTGAAAGAATACATACGAGAGGGAGTGCTTTGGGGTGTAGCCTCTTAGCTCCAGAAAGCCCAACGAGAGGAAGGAGAGTCGGTGAGAGACTTTATTAGTCTCTTGAAGCATTTGAATTCTCGTTGTAATCCAAATGAGTGCTTCAACAATAACCAATTGCTTGATAGATTCATTAGGGGATTACAACATGAGGATATCTACAATGGCCTAGTCATTAGAGGTATCACCACTTGGGAAGCAGTCACCACCAATTCGATCCAATTGGAGGATAATTTAATGATTTAAGGAGAAAGAGTGTCTGTTGATCCTAAATCTATTAGCTCGCAAGCATCAGGGCATCAACCAATGACCTTAAAGCCTATTGCTAAGGAGCCAAAGATATCTGAGATGACTTTAGCAGATCTCACCAAGGCTATTCAAGAGAGTCTTAGAGACAATCGTGCTCCGCAAAACAATCATATGTATCCAAGAAGGGAGCAACAATGGTGCTCAGTATGCTATGGTCCGCATAGTACTAGTGAATGTCCTACTTTTAGAGTGAAATTCAATGGGAATTGCAATGCCTCTGGGAGGTATGGTCATCAAGCTAAGGATTGCATAGTATTTAAGCGCACGATGGCCAATAGACCAACCTTAGCATGGACAGACACACCTCGAGTGCCTGCATTGATGCCGGCCTCACCTCTTGAACAAACAGCACAACACATGGTCCCTAGGGCCCAAAATGTTGCTCAAACAACACCCTTATCACCTCCAGTACTAGGACCGCAACCACCACATCCGAGAATCACTTCTGTGAATCAAGTGGGTTGTGAGTCATCTATTGCTTGTTTGGAAGGCTATGAGGAAGATATATATCCTGATATTGCCTATGGGATGGATGTGCTTGAAGAAAGTCCACAATACTACATGGAGGACTATTGGGGACAAGTCAAACCTGTCTATCTAGTAGCTGCTCTTGCGGTAAGAGGCCAAAATATCAATTACACTGCTAAGAGACCACCTCTTCAATGCTATGAGTGTGGAGGTCCACATCGTGTAGCCCAGTGTCCTATTAGGCTATAGAAGAATGCCACACTAATGCAAACCAATCAAGCGAGCACGTCTACTATGCGAATACTCATGTGTAATCAATGTGGCATAGATCATTTGATTGCCCAATGTCCAAATAATCCAAATGCACCAAAGATCACGCCAGTAAACTTGATTGAAGTTACCGAGGAGCCATCACAAAGTACACCTGTGGTACCAGTAAACATACTCACACGATCGATGCTCAAAAAAAAAAATTATATTCTTGAGGAAAGAGACACGGCATCACTTGCCCAATCTCAGAAAATGAAGAAAACATGAAGGAAGAGATCGCAAAAAGCAGCGAAGTCAGACCCCAGTTCAAAGACCAACATAGGGACTGGTGACGACCCCGTATATATGAACGACGCTGAAGAAGATTCTGATTCAGGTGAAACCATGGAGACCAAAACAACCACTAAGATAGAAACCAACAAGGAAGATCTTCATGAGCCACAATGGTAGGGATCCAAGAAGAAGATAGCCCCTTATCCAAACCCTACAGAGGATATCGGGCGAGTTAAGCAATTAAGGAGTTTTGTAGAAGATACCCAAAAGGATCTAGAACCAGCACCTAGGCAGATCCAGATTACAGACACCGTGTTCCCTACGCAACAACAACCTCACCAAGTCCATAGACCCTTAGCCATACTTAGTGTCATCCAAGAAGAAAGTGACTTAAAGTCATGGGAAAGTGGGCGTACTCACTTCTTGATGGAAAGAATGTTTACAAAGGGACTACTTGATCCTATTGAAGAAATGGAGATCCCATCTTCCCCACATCAAGGGACTGAAGCCCAAAAGGTTCCGTTGAACCTTGCCAAATTGATGAATTTCATGTCTTCAGAAGTTAGAACCACCATCATGTCCAAACTATAGAAAGACATTGAGCTAGTCTCAACTCTTTGAGCCTTCCTTAATGGAGAACTAAAGTTTGGGCTACCACAATTTGCACAGATGGATGGAGCTGGGGAGATGCCAATAGAGGAGGAACACTTAGATCCACAACCCAACCTAGATGAGAACCTTGTTATAGAAATACCTGTTAACAAGTTGGGACAATACTTTGAGGGTGATGAATCCAATGCAACCATACCAATCACTACTAAGGGATTAACTGTGAAAGGAATCCTTGATGGTGGCATTGGGGTTAGCATTGTGACTAAAAATTGCTGGGAAGCTATGGGAAGACCTCACCTTGCGACCACAACCATAGTAGTGAAGATGGCCAATGGGTCTATTGTTAAACCTATTGGGATGCTAGAAGATCTCAAGATCAAGGTCTTTGGACATAAAACAAGGATTACCTTCATTGTTATGGATTTCTCCAAACACACTATGGCATTGGAGATGATCTTAGGACGTCCTTTCATGAGGGAAGCAAAAATGGTGCATGACTGCTCTAAAGACCATGTCTACTTGCACTTCCAAGATTTTGTCATTCGAGTGGATCTTGTGACTGGTCGAGCACATCCTCTAGGAAACAGGTTTATAATTGATCATATATCTGACACCATAGTTCACTTGGCCCCATTGCAGTATTGTTACACATGTAAAGCGGACACTGATGTTGGGGAAGATTCTCCTTATATAGATGTACTACATGGGATGATTGAGTCGGACAGTGTGGATTGGGTTCACCTAGCAGCAACCATAGACACTTGGGGAAATAGGGGGACGACTTGGCTTCCGTGGTGCAACACACAATCCCCATGAATAACATGGCTAAACCAGTTCAGCAACGACCCTACCCAATGAATCCTAAATATGCAAAAATCGTTTAAGAAGAGATTGAAAAGCTTGTGGAATGCGGATTCATAAACCCTATTGAGCACTCAGAATGGGTGTCTCCAATAGTGATTATGCCAAAAAAGAATGGGAAACTCAGAGTGTGCGTGGATCTCAAGAAGGTCAATGCCGCCACTAGGAGGGACCATTACCCCTTGCCATATTCAGAACATGTGCTTGAAAGAGTTGCAGGGAAGGAAGCTTATAGCTTTTTAGATGGGTACTCTCGCTACAATCAAATCACAATTGCACTAGAGGACCAAGCTAAAACAACTTTTATAACCGAGTTTGGAGTGTTCGCATTTTGTGTTATGGCTTTTGGCTTAACCAATGCCCCTGCTACCTTTCAAAGATTAATAAGCACTGCTTTTGGAGAATATTTGAGGGAGTTTTGTGAAGCTTCCTTAGATGACCTTTGTGTTTATTCCTCTTGGAAAGAACATCAATCATGCTTACAAAAAGTTTTTGAGAAGCGTAGATTGTATCGCATCTCCTTAAACCCTTTTAAATGCCAATTTTGGATTAAACATGGAGTCATTTTATGGCATATAGTGTCCAAAAATGGGATTTCCATAGATGAGAGCAAAATTAAAGCCATTGCTGAATTGGCACCACCTACAAACTATAAAGGAGTTCAAAGGTTCATGGGCCATGTTGGTTATTACCGACGGTTTATTTTAAAATTTGCCGAGATAGCTCATCCTTTGTACAAGCTTCTTATTGAGTTCCACTGGACTGCGGAGTGTGACCATGCTTATGAGTCATTGAAAAAGACCTTGACTAGCGCTACTATTCTACGAGTGTCCGATTGGAATGTAATTTTTCATGTGCATATTGATGCATCGAACTTTGCTATTGGGTGTGTTCTAGCTCAACCAGGAGAACATAAACTGGACTACCCCATTAGCTTTGCAAGTCGTCAATTGAATGATGCCGAGAGAAACTACACCACTACAGAGCGAGAAGGTTTAGGTATGATTTATGCAGTGAAGAATTTTTACTACTACCTTCTGGCCAACAAGTTTGTGCTCTATGTTGATCATCAAGCCTTGTTGTATCTAGTAAATAAACATTATTCCACGGGAAGAATTACACGATGGTTGTTAATTCTCCTTGAGTTTGATTTTATTGTTGTGGTGAGACCTGGTAAAAGACATGTCATGGCGGATCATTTGTCTCGCATACCCAATGGTGAAGCCCCTACTGGAGTCGATGATGAGTTGCCCGATACTTCTGTATTCCTAGTCGAAACCATACCTAAATGGAGTGAGAAGATTGTGAACTTTCTAGTTAATAGTTTTCCACCCAAAGAGCTTCGTAAAGACATAGCTCGAGAACTGTTAAAAGAATGTGAACCTTACTCTCTCATTGCAGGAACTCTCTACAGGCTAGGGAAGGATGATATTCTTAGACGTTGTGCCCGTGAGGATGAGTATGTATACATACTGCAAGAAGCCCACATGGGTATAGCTGGAGGACATTTCTTAGGGGAACTAACAGCTAGAAAGGTGTTGCAATCAGGCTATTGGTGGCCTACCTTATTCAAGGATGCATCACTTTTTGAAAAAGGATGTGATGAATGCCAACGTTACAAGATCACACAATGAAAGGATATGATTCCCTTACATTCTGTTAAAGTTACTCAACCATTTGAAAAATGGGGTTTGGACTTTGTAGGCCCAATTAGTCCGACAGCTTGTAGCACTCAATCTCGATATATTATCGTTGCCACTAACTATGTGACAAAGTGGGCGGAAGCCAGGGTGACACGTAAGGCCAATGCAAAATCAACTGCCAGGTTTCTCTTTGAGAACATTATTACAAGATTTGGTTGTCCCTTTGAGATTGTGAGTGACAATGATACTCATTTTATAAATAGAGTAATAAAATAACTCACTACCAACTTTATGATAGCTCACCATAAGTCCACACCTTATTATTCACAAGCAAATGGCCAAGCTAAGAGCACCAACAAGACCTTAATCTCTATCTTGACCAAAACGGTGGAAGCTCATCGCACAGATTGGGATTTAAAGCTTACATCAGATCTATGGGCTTATCGTACTCCGTACAAAGTTGCCATTAACTGCACACCGTTTAAGATGGTGTATGGCCAAGAAGTGGTTATGCCATGGGAGTTTGTCGGTCCTAGTCTTCGAGTAGCTTCTCAAGAAGGTTGGGATGGTAACCCTTTAGTTGAGCGATTATATATCCTTGAAAGCCTAGATGAAGAGAGGCAATTAGCTGTGAAAAATGCACTTGTGGAGAAAGATAGGAGGAAGAAATGGTTTGACCGTCATCTAAAGAACAAAGATATCAATGTTGGTGATAAAGTCCTTATGTATGGAGTGCGTAACGAAAAGAATAAGTTGAAAAATGCGGGAAAAGGACCATATAGAGTATGTGATATCACCCCACAAGGAACCATTCGTGTGGAGACTCTTGATGGAGTTGAAACCATTGGATTCCTCAATGGGAGCAAATTTAAAAGATACTACGATCCTTTAAGCCAAGAGGAGCTACGTTCCATCCATACAAAAAAGGCAGCCAAGGCACAAACAGAATTGAAGAAGATACAAGCTCAAGCTGAGGCTAAGGAGCGACAACAACGCACAAGACGAAAATGAGAGGCTAACCTTGGAGTCACACATGCATTGCACGTTGAAACCGATGAGGATTGGTTGGACTCTGACACACCTCTACGATACCCTATTGAGCTAAACAACACCTATAGAAAAGTGCTATATAGCACCTTATTGGACATGGGTGCTAAATATAATCTGCTATCATATGGGGTGTGGTGTCAGTTAGGGAAGCCACCTCTATGTGAGAGTATTATTCAAGTCAAGGGTGTCAACAAGAAAAAAACTTCGGTTTTTGGAACCTGGCACACTTCTTTTAGTTATGACAATGGGGTTGTAGCTCAAGAATTTTTGGTCATGCCTGTTGGAAATATGGAGGGTAATATAAACCTAGGATGCACGTGGATGGTAGCGACCAAATGCACTATTGATTGGGGGACAGGGGGTGTCACAACACAGAAACCAACTCTTAGCCCTGCCACTCAAGCCATAGTCCCTGAGATATTGCCTCTTAAGGAAATAAAACCCAAAACATTGCATGCCCAAGAGGTTGAACCATATGTCCCCATAGCCCAACTCTCTAGAGCTTCAACTGATGTAGTTGAAATAAAGCTTGAGACATACAAAACCCATCCCAATGTAACAAGGAAAACATACAAGTGGGTCCCTAAAGCTTTAGCAACCATAGCCAGTGCTAAAAGACAGAAGCCTGGTAAGAGACGTTCCATTCACCCCAAGAAATGTAAAGAAACATTGCGTTGGATTCCTATAAAACTATTGGAAGCCCAAGGCTACTATGAAGGAAATGATCAAATTTGGGTGCCAAAATGTAAATTGTGCTCTTACTTGTCATCAGGCCCATGTGAGCTCAATCTTGTGGCTCCAAAACAAATTGAAGACCGCGGAAAGGAAAAAATCACGGAATGCTACACACCTGCTCCAGAGCTAGTTTGGGTACCAAAGAAAGAATGATTTGTTCCACCTAGCTCAGGAATAGGGAAATCAAATAAAGCCTTTTGCTCTTCATGTAGTTCCTATACAAAAATAGAAGCTTCGACACAACCTCCACCTACCATTTTACATATCCATACAAGAAAGAAAGAGTTTGCACCTCCCGTTGTAAATTCACCACCTACAACAATGTTGCAAATAAAATCATGGGAGAGTACCTTACCACCCTTGCAACTAAATGAAACACATAGGGCGGTCGAAAACTATTGGTTAAAGCCTTCAACCTTTAACAAATTGGAACAATTGGTTTTAAAAGGTGATGACATCATTCCAAAAGGTATGATCTACCCAAGGAAGGGGGGAGTGTTTGCTGACATCCATCATTCACTTGCTTCCCTCTCAACCTTCCTCCCTGACCTCTTAATCTCCAATCTTAGGGAATGTATATATAAAGCCTTATACTCACAAAAACAAGATAAAAAAGTAAAAGAGCAAGAGCCATAACACAAAATCATAAAAACACATTATGCACAAGAACACGCCCTTGTAATTTTTTCACTCTAACCATCATCTATTTGCGTGTACAAATATGCTTAGTACGCTAGAGTCATCCACTCCTGCCTTGGGTGAGAGGTACCCTTGTTACATTTCACAAATGTTTCACATGGTATTTCCGGTGCTTGCCTGTGAATAGGATTTGGTAGGTACGCTAGCATGTAAGAGGAATTTTGAGGAGTTAGAATGGCTGATATGTCTCTTGACCACAACTGATCCATACTTAGTAGAGAGCGTATCTCCCATTGCACAAGCCTATCCTTTTGACCAAGATGGCTATAGGCGTCTAGTGACATTCTTAGTAAACATTGCTGCCTTTGATGATGATGAAGATTTATATGATTATACGGATGGCACATATGGTCTCACGGGATGATGACTTTGTTTTTCTCGACAACAAGGATAGAGGTTTAGCCTTAGGGTTTCCCCCCAATCTCTACAATATCCTATTCCTTTGACTCTCTAGGGGGAGTGCAAATAATTAGGTTAGGGTTTCTTATGTTTTTTAATTGTGTTCAATAAGTGTTGGTACCTTTTCCCACTGATGTGCCTCCTAGAGGTATTCTTTATGTTTCATAGTGTGTACAGGAACATGTTGCTGTGGGTTAGGATTTGGAACTTCATGGAATCTTTCTTTCGTTCACACTTCATATCAACCATGACCATCAACACAAACAGGTGTTTCTTATCCATTAGCATTGCCCCTTATCTTTTTGCATCCATGTTTGTTTGCTTTAATTGTGATTGGTATCATAATACAAACGCAAATATGTGCCTATTCCCATTGTGTCGGCTCGTGTAAACATTCTCTACATCGTTTTGTTACCAATCATCACCATTTTTGTGCTTGTGTGGCGTTTGTCATTTGTAAGTGTCTGTCTATACTCTAGCCACTCCAACGCTCCCTGACAACGGACATCTAGCACATTATCTTATCTCTAAGTTCCCTCCATCTTTCTCATTGGGCTTTGGGGGGGCTCATAATGCACTTATCACACTACCTTTGTTGGGTATCTGGAGGGGTCTTTGGGTCTTTGTCCTGTTTGCCTTGCTTGTCCAGATATTTACCAGATAGTGGCACGCCCGGTGGGACCTTGACTTAGTCAAGGTTTTGCGACACGAACCTACTTGGAAGGGGACGTATGCACAGTGATAAAGAGTGGTGAGAACATCTTAGGGAGAGTGAGCGAGCTAAAATATATCATAGAAGAGAAAAGAAAAAACCATAACAAAGGCATTCTAGTCTTGCAACTCCTTAAATCCAACATATTCCAAAAGTATCAACTCCACCAGGTCCGTCGGGTATCTCACTTTCTGTCTATATTACCATCATGGCTCAACTCTTTGCAATCCAGTCACCCCTAGTATTACCAGCTAATCTCGCTCGCCCTGATGCACCACTCATCCCACTCCCGACATTTCATGGGTCGCCCTTGGAAGATCCTACGCTCATGTAAACAATTTTAAAATTGTCTATTTGACGTCGCATATTGTCGAGGAGGGACATGTAATGACTTATTTTAGCACCACACTAAAAGGGGAAGCTTCGAATTGGTTTTCCAAGTAGCAGGCAAATTCTACTATCCTAGTTTTGCCGATTTCAAGAAAAAATTCATAGCCGCTTTCGTAAACCTCCAAACTTTTTCTCATTTTTTGAGCGATTACACTTCTTTAAGAAAAATTATCCTCACGAAAGCATTGAGAAAGCCGCCACCAGGTTTAGGAATTTTATCAACCATTATACTCCCACTTTTAACATTGATCCGCTTACCATCATGGAATCATTTCTTAGGGGGGGCTGCATCCTAGTATTCAAATTTTAGTGAAGGCTGGGGCTCCACAAGTTTTAAATACTGCCTGTTAATGTGGAGCGTTCCTATAGGTGTGATTATGAACCACAACTAGTTGAAACACCATCTCCATCATACTACCCGTGGCTACGACCACAATCTTTACCCATGTCCACTCCTAGTTTATTTTTACCAGCCCCATCTTATGTACCCCAATTACAATCGACACCATCTCTGCAATTACCACCTGTTACCCCACTCCAACTTCAAGCTACACCATCGCCTCTTTTAATCCCAACACCCACACCTGTCATTGACACTTCCTCTTCATCCACCTCTCCACATGTCCCGGTACCAGTTTCTCACTCTCCCCAAACTTTTGTGACTTATCCTCAATCTACTTCTACCACTGCACCTTCCATGCATCCCAAGGGTGGGGATGGTTATGAGAGCACTGCATCTAGTATTGGGGACTTGAAAGACATTATGACTAATTACATGAACCAATTAAATGAAAACGTGAAAATTGTGACTCTAGACGTGAAATTTTTGAAGCGCCAAAAAAATTTGTTGTCCACTCTTCGCCCTGAGCCTAATCCCACTAAGATTGTGTGTCGTGCTTGTGGCATACCCGGCCATCTTTCCAAAGATTGTCCAACAGTCATCTGCACTTATGAGAGATGTTTGGATAAGGGGCATACTGAAGAAAATTGTTATATTAAGATGTGACACATGATGAATACCAATTCTACAATACCATCGCCAGGCCCCATGAACCATCGTAGCGGGAATGAGAGACCTCCAAACCCTAGTTGGACACTTTTACAGAGAGGGTCTACTAGTTCTCCAACCATGGCTTCTTCTAGTTTGGCACCCACGACAACCAATAATCCATCAGTTAATATGATTGATTTTGTTACATTGCATGTGCATACCATCAACAGAAGGGGAAATAGAAAGTTGTTGAGGAGGAGAGAGACCCTACACCCGATGTTGCTACCCACCCATGTTGATGTTCCCATTCCCAACCCTTTGCCCCAACCTCTTCATGTTCGTATTCACCCTTGCCCAAGTAAGTTATTCCCTCCTATTCCTTCTTTTGACCTTGTTGCTACTCTTAATCAAGTGGAGTTTACCATGTCCCTACCACAATACCTTATGAATTATCCTTCTAGTCGTGCCCTTTTGAGAAGGTACTGCAGAGATTTGGGTTCTTTGAAGAGGGTGAGTCCTATTCTTCGTGCTACTCAGAAGGTGGATTTCATCTTGCTAATAAACAAGAGTGTTCCTGAGTGGAGTGCATGATCCACCAGCTTGTGATCCCACATACTATAGTTGATGGGGGGTTGGGCATCAATGTTTTGAGTTACACCACCTTTTCCAAGCTTGGGTTATCTTTTAATGGGGTTCCTATTACTGGGTTACACCTGGGCAATCACTATCCTGTGAGTGCTGAGGGTTTCATCCAAGGTTTGCCCATTACTGTGAGACAAGCTGAACAATGGAGATTGATTGTTATGTTTGGCAGCTTAGTCCGGGGCCTGGGTAGTACCAGCTTCTTTTGGGGAGAACTTGGATATGGCAGATTGACTACATTATTGGTATCCCTTGAGGACAACTATTGTTGGGTAGGGGATCTTCACGAGTAGTTCTGCTAGCTTACCCTTCTTCTATTACGAGTCCTGGGGTTACTTCAAAAATTGAGAGTGATGTTGAAGATGACCGTTGCTCAACTAGGAGATAACGATAACCTAACATAGTTAACCGTGTACAGATTGAGTGGAATCAACTTAAAAAGTGTGTTCGTCTGCTACCGCGTGGTAGATTGTGGAATTCTTTCCTTGAAAGTAGAACTGGGAGAGATCAATTGTGATCCTCAATGCAAATCAAACTGATCCTTAATGCCTATGGGGTGATGTAGCAATCACTCGCTGGGTCTTACCCCAAAATCGGATGTCCATAGACACTTCGTAGTGCTATAGAGAGAGCAGGAGATGCACACGAGTGAACTACCGATCTCTTACAACCATGTTGTCACCCATGATTGCTGCGTCTATCACTCGCTGGGTCTTACCCCAAAACCGTATGTCCATAGACACTTCGTAGTGCTATAGAGAGAGCAGGAGACGCACACGAGTGAACTACCGATCTCTTACAACCATGTTGTCACCCAATGATTGCTGTGTCTATACTCTGTGGTAGAGATCAGCCTGTGTGAGGTTAAGATTATCAAAAAACGCACATGAGTGTTTGCATTTGAAAACATGTAGTGAAAAAAAATGACACCCTAATCATCCATAATGATATCTTAATGACAAGACGCTTGCTTGTCAATTAACGTTAATGTGTACTCCACTGGGTAGAGCTGTTAGATCTTGAGAACACTCATCCAAGGAATACCAAGAAGTGGATAGTATCCTAGATTTAGCAATGGCCCGTAGCCAGCGTGCGTGGTTCATAGCCCGCATGGCAATGAGTGTTCAATCGATAAACCGATGAAAATAAATGTGAATGGCACCTTGCTCAATTTGTAGCTGAGAATTGTAGAGCATCTTGGCTCAGGAGAAAACATGAAACAAACTTCGTAGAAAATTTTCACGTTGTTCCTTAAAAAAAGAGGTGAAGAACGAACAGGAGAGCATGCTGGGCTGAGGAACTTTCCTTAAATGTCTAGTTTGTGTGTGCCCAGAATGTGTGTGCTTAGACATCTTATGCCTGACTGGCAGCTTATCCTATAAGCATGCAACCATCTGACTGTATGATGCTCGCATCGCGAGAGGGAACACAAGTCAGATCTTGACTGTCTACCGTGTATGGGTTGTGAATCCAGTAGAAGTTTTAGGTTGTTTTGTGTGCCTTGATAGAAACCGAAAATTATGGTAATCAATGCGTAACAAATAGTGTCCTTGACAGAGTGATTTGTGAGAGCGTACTTTATACCATCTGGGTAGCATGCCTTGCATACAAAAACGGAAGCCTGTGGCTACCGTGATAACCGTAGAAGTCAACACCATAAGTGTCTTGCAGCGGCTAGATTGGTAGGGATTCGATGAGATGATATCCTGAATAATGTGGGTGCCCCAAACTTGGTTGCCCACTGCTCTTGTCGCCGAGTTAATCGGAGTACGAATTATAGAAGCCTTGTGTCATGTGAAATTTGCCAAACATTTGGCTTTTCACAATACTGTCGAAAGTAAATGGGAGACGTAAATTTGTAGGACACGTGTATCATATATACCCTAATTCAGTGATCTTGCATGCATCTCATAATGTTTTCGGCAGATCGTATAAGCCGAGATGATGTGACTGGTCGCACCAAAAATGACTATGGCAGAAAAAGAATTGGGGCGTAACAGTACCCAATTCAAAAAAACTTACAATACGCTGAAAATCCATATTCAAGTATGAGAAAATGTCTAAGATAACATGTTCAAGAGCCATATAAATACTGTGCCGTGCACCAAAACTGGAGTTTATGTCAAATCACAAACTCATGCATCATGCTTAAGTTTTTCGACATGTGGGCACTGCTTTTTTTGATGTGTTCCTAAGCAAATAAAGCATAATTTTTGACTTTTTGCACGTTGAAATTCGGATGGTGATAGGTGCTTCTTGACCACCTTGGTCGGGCCCCGATTTGTTCCGACAAGCAAATTTTTGTGGGCATGTTGGACCTCTTTGGTCATAACCGGTAAATTGGCAACCCCCTGGGTTGCTGGCAAGTGGAGAGCTGATTCTGGTAGCATTCTATAAATTAGTTATGTAAGATTTTCTACTTGTGTAACCAAGATTTGAACCCTGACAGCGAGCTTGCAAAATCAGGCATCAAAAGTTCTCCAGACCTGTCGAGTGACAAACTCCCTGGCATCTGGAAATTGACTGTCGTCCTCTAGAATATCCAACACGCTCTGAGGAGGAGGGGTTGATAAATGAGGAGACAGAGATAGATCACCTGGGTTTGCATCGTCCATCCCTGTTGCCACGATGGTACTCTCCGTGAGAGTATCCGGCCCCATGTTATCCACAGGTGTAGCCAGTTCCAGATATTCAAAGTCAAACATGTGTTGATCATTAATTTCCACTCATGGCGAATCTGTGTTGTGCTAACAAAAGAGGAAACAGTACCTTGGATTGCAACAAAAACTCATAGCCATATCGAACACAGAGGTAGTTAGCCGTGCTAACTTCGTCGACAGTCAAAGAAGGTGAATTTCAAGTCCCGGTAGAATTGGCAAAGAGGTGAAATCACCGAGGAGCTTCAACACTAGCTCATAGTAGGTTGTGATAATTAATTGGGTAATTATTTCTTCAACTAAACTGAAAGCCGAATTCGAAGTCGGATTGTAAATCCCAAGCAGCCGCGAAATTAGCAATTGATTTGCAACCGAGGATGTACTTGAAAACACCGATCAATGCGTAGTAGCCGATGATGAGATTTTCATCTTATGTAAACGGAAGAATCAGTCGGAGTTTGAAGCCTGATCGGAATACTGAATTATTCCTGCAGAACCACCAATTGTGGTCGTTTATCTTCCAAAGGAGCACGAGAACGGAGGAAGGCTTGACGACCTCTTGTTTATGCCGCCCTGTTGGTGGGAAGGGCCTTCTACTATGGCCAAAGCTCAAAGTTAATGGCCAAAGACCTTTTAATGTGAATACGCAAAATTTTTGAAGCCAAAAACAGAGCCGGCAGCGTGCGCTTCACTGCGAGGAGAAAGATGGCGATGGCGCGACTTACTCAGGCCGGCTACGGCCGCGAGGTTTTGGCAAACACCCTATCTCCGCATGGCACTCCTTCCAAGCCCGACTCGTCGTCAAATCATGCACCACACACACAGTTCCAAAAAAGGAAAGCCTCCCCGAATTGGCAAGGAAATCGGCTAAAAATGGAAAAGGCCCAAAAAAGCCACGGTTCTCACCCAAGGAGCCTGCTTTTAGGGACCTAAAGAGACCACGTCTAGAGAGAGAGTGGAAGAGAATCCTAGTCTCTGATACCAGTGTAAGAACTAGGGAACTAGGCTCTGAGATCCTCCTCCCAACCTCTCTTTATATAGGCGAGCTCCTAGCCCCTTGCCCTAGACGGATCCCCTGTCCACACTGCCTAGCCCGGCCCTTGGACGTAGTCCGTGACTAACCTAGTTCTTAGGGTACAGGACCCTTGTCCTGACAGATCTCATCATTCCTTTCTTACCTCTGATAGTATAGCCTTATGCATATGGCTTCTGAGGCATACCTCCTGAAGTTTTGTCATTTTTCTTTGGACCTTCTTTGCTTGTACTGCTCAACATCTCTTCAGTCTTTTCTTCATTTGGATTATGGATTTTTCCTACCCCCTTTTTTTTTGAAAACCTCAAAAAGATCAAAATAAAACCAAAAATCAACTCAACCCAAAAAAGAAAAATCATTCTAATAGAATTCTAAATGCTATGTACACTGTACACATGTCCCTAGGGGATTCATATATGGATTTTGTCCCCATACTCCTCTTGTATTGTTATTATGAGGGCATATACTATGAATTTTGTCAAAAAGTTATCACAATCAAATGCAAAAATTCAATACAACTCACAAAACATTGGCCTCTACGATTCATAATCATAGGTATGCATTTAGAATGCCTCCCCCCCTCCTATTTGGAGTCCTCCATGATGACAGGGTATCGCCAAGGGTATGTGTTGTGCTTGGGCATTAAAAAATTGTGCCTATGCAGGCCTGTAATGTAGCCCTATTATGCATACAGAGTCAATGCATGGAAAAGATTTATGTTGTCAAGATGTGGGTATAAGCAATTTGCTTATTGGCATTGACTGACGAGGCTTCCTGCTCTAAGCAATGTGCTGATCTTTGAAGCTCTTGTGTCATTTTGCTTGTTTGAATGCTGTAGAGATTTTTTAAAGGCTAACTAATCTGTTTGATGCTTCTTTGGAATCTAGTTTATCCTTGTGGTTGGTTGTTGATTTGGCATTGTTCCTCAGAGTGGATTCTCTTCTAGCTATACTATAACCGTAGGAGGAATTGAAAGAATTCAAGCGGCGGTGAAGTAACATTAGTTTTATTGATTTCATTTGGGACCCACTTCTTTGTGGTTACTGGCTGTTTTGTTGATGCTTCTCGTTTGGGAACCCATACTTGTCCATGATTAGTTTGTGTTTGAAGATACTTCTTTGGGATCCACATTGTCTTTATGTGAGTCTTTAGTGGTCTTTTCTTCACTGCTTGTACGCTTGGTTGAGGACGAGATTCAGACCTTGGGAGTTGATGATCTAACTATTTTGGAATCCAAATGAATTCCTGACCTCTTTGTTCTTGAATCAACTTCTTTGAAACCCAAATCTGATTTGCAAAAGCTTATGACTTTGTGTTTTTCTTACCCGTTCTTGCATGCTTTGACTGTTTTCCTTCTGGTTTTGGATCTTGTGATTTTTCATTATAGATATGCATCTTCTTGATCCATACTTGCTTTTGGCTAATTTGGCTCTTTGGTATCCAGATTTGTCGAACTTTTTGGTTCTGACTTGTTGTTCTTTGCTTTTGGCCTTCCTTGGTTGTTACAAAAGCTGCTAGTGAAGGTGATGACCTGAGTTTTTGGTAAGGAATGTCAAAAGAATCATCACTATCACTGCTATCCTTTGCAAGGTTGCATTCTAGCACTTTCCCTTTGTGGTTGGGCTGGTTATGGAAAGTTACTGTTTGTTTCCTCTTGGATTTCTGTTTTTGGAATGATGTTGGTATCCACTTGATTATAGCATTGGTAGCTCGTTTGACATGGCTCTCTTCTTGGTTGAGTCTTTTCTTCATGTATGGGAGCCACGTATGAGGGTGCTTATTGTAGTTGCATTTCCACTGACGATTTTGGAATCCATTTTTGATACAGTTTATTCTTGTAATGGTGACATTGGTTCCTGGGTTTTTGATCTGGACACTCATAAAACTGTGCATTAGGTAAAGTTTTGTTTTTGTCACCTATTGGGTCATCTAGATATCTGTTGTCAGTAGCTTCTTGAAGCTCCAAGTGTTCTACAGAGTCATAGAACGTCTTCTTCTTTGTCTTCGTTTTCCTGGATCACACTCACTACAAAATAAGGAACAACATCATAGCCATTTTCATCACAAAACTTTGTTGTTGGATCGTCTTGAATAGCGCACACATTGAGAGTAGCCAAGATGTGTTCCCATTCAAGTGGCTCTAGTTCTTCCTCAAGAAGGGGTTTTGGGATATAATCCTCATCTTCAATTGCCCTTTCTAGGATGCCTTCCTCTTGCGTTAAGCTTCCACATTGCGAAGCTCCACACATCCACAGTTCTTTAGGCTTACCCAACCATGCTGGAAGTTCTGATCTTGCTACAATAGCGGAATTAAACTCCTCCATAGGTGTTCTTGTCACATCCCTATAACTATGGTCCTTCAAATTTATCCTTGTCATGGTTTCCATATGTCTCAAGTAGATATGGTCATAATCCCAGTCTTGGACCATTTTCAATTGTCGCATGAATGGTCTTCCTAGAATGATTTCATAGTTGTTCTTCTTGCCAAAGTCAATGATAGAAAATGTTTGCTCATATTCAATGCCACAAGAAGTAACAAATGTTTTTTCTTAAAGTCCTATGGGCCTTTCTCTATGTCCATCTGCAAGCTGCAGTGTCATCCTTGTAGCCCTCACTATTGGTTTTTCCCATTTTTTCCAGACCTCTTGTGTTGCGATGGAAACACCAGCTCCACTGTCAAGGGTTACCATGGTTTTTACACCTTGGAATTCCCCAGGAAGAGTGGTGTTCCCATCTTCTCCCTCATAGTACTCACCTATCTTGTTTAATGGCATTGGTCTAGTATTTAGCTGAGGCATTTCTAGCTCTTTGATCCCTTCCTCGATTTGAGTCACTGGTTTTTTAACACCAAATTTCTCTAGGCATTTTCCCGCAATAGCCCATATGTTTGGTTGTATTCTGAGAAACTCGACTAAAGTTATCGTACAATTGGCTGATATTGACAAAATGTCTATCAGCCCTTTTGAATTGATGACCTTGTTGGGAGACAGTCTGTGTGATGGAACCGGAATAACATTTGACTGGCCTTGTACTGTCCCGTATAAGATGGTAGCATTCTTAATGAATGGGGTTGATTGTCAATATATTGTACAGATCCTTTGTCTCCGCAATACGATTCCACTTCTAGATTCATTTGAGATCCATTCTCAGTTTCATCTATTGGTGGAAGAGACACTCCTCTTCCATCACTCGTTTGGTTTACTCGTCTGCTTATCTCACTTGCTTCATTGGCCTCTTTGACTTGTTTCCACAATTCATGAAGACCATCTATTTCTTTACAACTATCAGGTATAGCTATGTGAAATCCCTCAAAAGAGTTATCCGTGGTATTCAACACTATCCTTGATTCTAATGCTGGGTCCTTGAGCTTTTGTCCGTGTTCGTGACTAGAATCTAGCTCTTTTTGTTCCTTGTTTGGTGGGATTACTGGTGTAGGTGGGACAGGGATCACACCCTTAGGTTTTTCAAATGGTGGTTCTAGTAAAGCTTGGGATTTTTGAATCATTTTATTGCACATTTTAAGCCTATCCTTTTCTAGTTCCGCATATGGATATGTCATCCATCTCTGTTGTTGAGTTTGGTTGTTATAGAGGGTGGTGATGCTATCATATCTTCTCAAGGTTCTGCTCTGATTTGGATAGGATTAAGTTATAGGGGGTGATGATGGTACATATGGTCCTATTGTGTCTGTAATTCCACCTCTATAAAAGTCATTTTCTATGGTTGCATCTGGGAATAGCCATGGTCCATTAGGCAGATTCACTTGAGGAGGCATGCCTGCCATCTTTGTGATCATTCCATCTCTCTTTATCACTCTAGAAGGGAATCCAGGTGGCTCCCTTTTTGGAATTCTCATAGGAATTCTCATGTTTGGTGGAGATATCTATGGCCCTTCATTGACCAAATATCCACCTCTTAATAGTGCATTGTGTGGGCTTGTGTCAAAATGTGGATAGATTGGTATTTCAACACTTCTAGCTTGGCTTGCCATACCTCTGGTCATATCTACAAAAGGATTGGTAGATTGGATTTCCATCCTAATGATCTTAGTTTTCTTAATGCTAGGCCCACTCAATACTCTCAAGATAGTCCTTAATAAACACCTTTGGCCCTTTTTACCATTGATCAAGTCTCTCAGAAGTCAAAAATTTGTGACTCCTTTGGTCTCTGGAAACTAGTTCTTGGTACCCTAAATGTTTGGATTTAGGAAACCTGGGAAAATTCAGCTCTAAAACCAAAACTTTCCCGCAAGCTTTTCTCTTGGCTATACCTGAGTCAATTTGGAGTTGCCTATCAAAATTTAGAGCAGTTTTGGTGAACTGCACTTGAAACAACAATCAAAACAGTTTCAGGACCACAAATTTTTGCTTGTATCTTGACCAAATGTGACCCAAATTTGTTGAAACTTGGTCACTAGGCTTCTTTTATGCTGGCAACAAACACTTCTGTGAGCTCAGATGTAACTTTTGACCTCTACTTTGGCACTTGAGACATCATACGAGTATAATGTCTATGTGCTCAGATTTTGACAAAATTTGGTATGTGAGCTCTCCTTGATGTCCTCTACTCTCTGATATGCTCAGTTTATGATTTTTACCTTTATTTTGACACTTGAGACATTATACGTGTATAATTTATTTTGTGGCAGAATGAGGTGACTTTTGTTCCACTGATTCCTTATCACTCAAGCAACTCTCAACAAGTTTCATAATTCAATTTGGACATTTTTAGAGCAAGTTAAGACCAATACAAGCCCGAATCTGCAATTTTTTGTCTTTTGCTCTTTGCAAGCCCAAATGAGCTCCAAATTCTATGAAATTTTGGCTAGGGACTTCTTTTATGCTCTAGGACGCTGAAATATACTCAAATGTTTGTTTTGACCCAGATCTAGCCTATGAGACATTATACGTGTATGATGTCTACTGGTTCAGAATTCACTTAGATTTCTACCCAAGGCACTCCTTGATGCATACAACAAGAATATGTGATCACATCAAATTTTGGATGTCAAAATTGCTCAGAATCACCATGTTTTCACCTTTACATTCTTGTATCTGCACAAATCTCTTCAATTGCAAAAGCATGTGTCCAAATGTGTTAAAATTTTGCAAGAAAGCTTAACACATCATTTCCCAACCCCATGTGTGGTCAAAATTGAAATTTGACTTTCAAATCTGGCCTTGAGACATCATACGCGTATAATGTATATGTGTTTAGAATTGAACAAAATTTGGTCAGTAAGCTTGTCTTGTGGTGCTTAACACCTTAGTATGCTCATATCTCAATTTTGGTCTCTAAAGTGTCCTTTAGACATCATAAGCGTATGATGTCTAATTGGTCAGAATGAAGTGAGTTTTACTCCAGAGGTTCCTCACTATATTGAAACTCACAACAAGTTTCAGAATTGAATTTGACCACTTTTTGAGCAAGTTATGGACAATACAAGCACACTTGCCTAGATGCATTTATGGTCTTTGCAAGCCCAAAAATGCTTCAAATTTGATGAAATTTGGTCTACATGCTTCTTAAATGCAGATTTTAGTTCTACCAGAGGTGCCCCTTAGTGTAAGAATATGTGCTCACAAAAAATTTTGGATGTCAATATTGGACAAAATCATCAGTTTTCACAAGGAAATCCTCTAAAAGAGTAAAATCCCCTTAACTCTCAATCTACATGCCCAAATGACATGAAACTTGGTGTATGTACTCGACAACATGTAGAAGATGGGTATAATGTCAAAAGTTCAAAATTACGGCCAGAATCACCCTTGAGACATCATACACGTATGATGTCTGGTGATAAATTTTTGGAAAGAATTTATTCACAAGCATCCCCAAGCCTCTAGCACTGGTTTTCAAGCACTCTTGCTAATTTTCATGAAAAAATGTGCTCAAAATCACAAGTTTCTTGTTTTTTCCATTTTCGACACTCCGTCTTTTGCCTTTTGGGTGTCAAGAGTTGGTCAAAACTCTAGTCTCAATGTGTACTTAGGGTAAAACCCCCCTTCTAAACACTCTGGTGCTGTCAAATTTTTCAAATTTGGTATCTAGATGCCCCTTGAGACATATGCGTATAATGTCCAAGTTTACAAAATTTCACTTTTTCTTCACAAAACCCTTGCAGATGCCCTTATATATGCTCAGCATCAATCAGTCATGCAAAAATGTCAACAGAAATCTGTTTTTTGAAATTTTTCTTCAAAAGCAAACTTTTGCGTGATTTCAAATGCAAACAAGCACTTTAGTGATGAATAGCTCTAGATTAGAATCAAATTACTTACCTAAAGCTACTCCTACAAATCATATGGGGTTTTGCATCTATGAGTAGAAAAACACTTCAATGCCACACACGGACTAACAACGATTTTATCACCTCACAAATCACTTGACCACCAACAACTACAGTCGCAGACCCTCGGCAAGACATACGCTTCCTGGCTTTCCACTTGATCTCAAAATAACCTCTTCCAGATCCACTTAAGAAAACTACTTTCTTTAGCCAAAACTAAAGCAAGCAACCATCACATGAGTGTTAGTAGGAATACCTACCTAAGTCCTTGTATCCCCGGTAATGGCGCCAATGTTGCGGGAGAGAATCACACCACCTATAAACTGCATGCAACACAACCTAGATCAACATAATGTCAATCAAGGACACAGATGACATGATAGGAACACAGAGGAAATCTCTTTACCTTGTCAAGCTGAGACCATCCTACACATACAACACTCTGGAAGGCCAACTAAACCACAATCTAGAATCTCACTGCTCTCAACTACACCATACCCACATACACACAACGGAAGAAAACCCATCAAATCATCTCAAAATCGTATGAAACTTATGGAACACCATCCCGTCACTAGGATACACTTGTCCCTAAGCCTCTACCTTCAAAATCCTAGCTCTAAACCATCTACAAAAAACACGTAAAGACAGAACCAAATTCTGAAAGTGTTCCAAAATAAAAACTATGCGTATCTATGTGTAGCTTATGTTTCCATGATTCTAATGACTATTTGCATTCAAAAATTAGACATCATTTGATATACTTATAGCCACGAATAGCTGGTAGGTGCATTGGTACGTTCGCTCCGTCTCGCGTGGAATGCTTGGCCTTGTCGCATAGATCTTGCTGAGGCTACAACAATGGTGCTGTCGGTTCTCCAATGTGATGAGCGAGCGGGGAGTAGCGCCAGGATGAAGCTCAAGCTCTCTCTCTTCCTCTCTCAGACACAGTCAATGGCAGCGTAAAACTTATGATTATGATAAAAGCTATCCTTACAAAATGACCTAGGTACCTTATATACTAAGGTCACCTTAGGTTAAACCTAAAATAGAGTTTGAGGGTTCAAATGACCTTGTACCTACAAAGCCATTGCTTTGAGGGGTCAAATGGCTTTGTATTTACAATCTGGAAGTGCCATTGCACCTCGGATTCTGCTGCTAGACTACCTACTTATTATAGTTGATGTTTCTAACCATAATCCACATCATTTCATAACTCTGAGAGAATAAGGCTTTGTTGAGTTATGCCGTGCTGTTGACCCAGCCGTCAACAACATGCAACCCTACATCCAAATGTTTTAGCATCAATCCTCTATCACATGGGGTGAATTAGCTGAAGGAGAACCAAAGATTTGCAAAACAAGCTTGAGCATGAGGCTAACAAAAGCAAGCATTTATAATCATTCTTCCTTGGGCTTTCTAAGGCAGAATCAAAGATCTACAAAACGATCTTGGACATGAGCCTAAGTTGAAAAAACAGGAACAACATAGAAGCATTGGTGATGATAGACATGATAGTATAAGTGAACGCAAAAATCAGCACGATGAAAAGCTATTGTAGCAGAGATAATGAAGCAATAGTCAAGGGACCTTGGAGTAACATGTTGTGCTTGGAAATTATTTGTTTGATATGCATGCCAACTTTTAAGGCGCCCTTAGAAAATCACAAAAGTGTGTACCTTGGCACATGCCCCCCAGATGAGAACTTCATGGATGCATCAGAGAGAAAATTTAATGGTGCCCTTGGAGTAACATGTTGTGCTTGGAAATTCTTTGTTTGATATGCATGCCAACTTTAATGGCTCCCTTATAAAAGCACAAAAGTGTGTACCTTGGCACATGCCCCCCATATCAGAACTTCATGGATGCATCAGAGAAAAATTTAATGGTGCCCTTAGAATACAAACTTAATGTTGATTGAGACATTCTACTATAGTGATTGCACTGGAGCTTATGAACTGAGAACTCATCATTAAAATAAACCCGACACCGTCTATGATGTAGAACATAAAGTTATGTATTCTTCTTTTTAAATCTATCTCCTGCATCTTTTTTATTTGTCTTAACGCGTGTTTTGTATTTGAGAGAGAGGACATATATTCACAATAGGGGACTTTTTGATTCCACAAGCATGACTCCAGCTCAACAACATTGTAAGGTCTATTTCTGCATCCAATTCCCCATGCCTATGCATTTGCTTGGTGCAACACATAAATGCTACGGGTCATGAAGTTTTGTTGTAGTCTCAATAATTTTTTTCCTTTTTTAACCCTAAAGTAGTAACCATCCATTCCCCCACGTCCTCTTTTAGGCTTGAACTCAAGTCCTCATATTTGAGGAGGTGCCAATACCCACAAAAATCAACAATTGGAAATGATTATCCTCAAGAAACCGAAAAAATTATGTATAGCTTGCTAGATTTAGGAACCCTGGCCTCTACCGTCCATTTGTGTGCAAAGGCTGATAGGCGTGGATTAACTGAAGGTGTCACAATGCACCTGAGTATGGAGAAGAGCCGGTGACAACCAAATTTGTGATCCATTTAAAAAGTAGAGAACACCATCCAACAACATCTCGTGAGCCTTTGTGATGGCTAATCATCAACACCCTCCCCCCCCCCCCCCCCCCCCCTTTTTTTCCACACCATCATTGTGCCATTATCCACACCCCTAGGGAGTGATATCAACGAAGGGCTATTGTCATAAACCAATTTCCACCACCTGTTACTTGCATGCAAGGGCCACAATCACCCACATGCAGTGGCTTCCAACCACTCGGCCCCTTTTTTGACTCCATCTATTGAAGGCTACACACACAGGCTCATGATTCCCTTCTCATGGACTGCACATGCATGTAGCCAACCAACCACATGCCTAGCAAGTAATGCACCTCACATTAAATAAAAATAATAATTATAAATATAAATATATATCTAGCACTATGTGTCTACTTTTATTCTCTTTTGGAGAAAAACAACATTTGACCAAACCAAGCCTTACTTTAAAATATGACCACTATTATCCATTCAAGGGCTAAATTAAGATACTTAAGAAAACTAGATACTATCTCTTGTGGTTTGTTTCACTAGCCAAAGGAATCTCTCATTCCTTCTATAGCAAATTTGTCGCACACATCTGCTCATACATGTATATGCACAACTAGCTAGGTCCTCCTTTTTTTTGCTTGCACTCTCTCTCTCTCTCTCTCTCTCTATAGTTTCTTGTTAGAGTCATCCCCATATACCATGTGTGCTTGTCAAAAACTCAAACAGACATTTCTCAAGTACTTCATCACCCCTCCTACAAATAAGACCGCATAGAAGGAAAAACATGCAAGGACGTATCCCTACTTAATCTTTTAGGGATTTTTGAAGGATAATAAAATTTATGTAGAAGGAGAGTGAACATGAAGCTAAGATGAAGGAAGAGAAACATATAAGAAGTGGTAATGGTATGCATGATAGAAGAAGCATATGTGATAATAGCCCACGAGAGCAGAAGTCCTTTAAGAGATAATGATGAAGATCTAGGTATCAACATGAGCAAAGGCATGATAAATTATGAGACCATGAATAAGATGAAGAATATAGATAACATCATAGTCACAATGATGGTAATCAAAGCGCTCTCTGCCCAAATGACGGTTGCAAGCATAGATTTACGATGGATACTCTTTGTGAGTCACTATTTACACAAAAATCTCTTCTTTTTCTCTTTACCATAACCTGATGGTTCACTTCAAAAGGCTATGATAACACAATCTAGATCATTGTTGGGAATGGTATCCCACTTAGGATCCTTATGATGCAAATTCTATAGTTCACTATGGAAAGTGGAAAGAGGTTACATTTTGTAAGGCACCCACCTTCGGCTAATGGTCAAAGCTTCCTATTCAAAATCACAAACCTAGTTGCAAACTAAAATATTAACTCATTAGAGAAAGTCACAATAACTAGGTATTAATTGTGCTTAGAGACACTACTTCAAGGAAAATTACATAGGGTTCTAGGGTCTATGTCACTTTCATCTACATTTGAATTAGACCATTAAAAATTTCAATCTTATTTGTGTTACCATATACATGTGGTAGTGATGTGTGTGAACACACTAGGACCGCCGGGGCATTTTTTCCCTCTTTAGGAGGTTTTTTCCCCCGTGCATTGTATATACGCCCATCACTCTAGGGCTATCTATTTTTTCATTGCACACTAAGTAACATACTCTCTATTGTGTGCCTTGAGCTTCCTTCGTCTTCTCCAAGCTGTGTGTGTTTCTCTGCAACCCTAATTCCAACAATTGGTATCAGAGCAGGTCACATCCTCCCGGGCTTAGTCGCCAGCTGCTCCAGCACACACCTGCTCACTTTCTCCGATTTCAGTGAGCTTTGGTGAGCGTTCGCAGGTCGACAAATATTTTGGGTGAGCTCAAAGAGCCCGGTCTGCTCAGAATTTTGATTTTGGCTCATTTCGGCCTCCGTTTCCACTACAGGCAGTACTGCACAGGCTATTTCGTCATTTTGTGCAAATTTTCTGTGAGTGCCGTTTTCTGCATAACAGGTGCCTTATAGTCTTCTACGGTTTGTGCTATATAGCACAAGTTGTTCCCGCTCCATTTCTCCTATTTTCGGGTAGTTTTCACATCAGGTGCAGCATTTACCATGGCTGACAACAACAACACAGATGTGTTCAAGATGTTTGCTGCTGAGGACAGGTTGGATGGGGACAACTACCCTATGTGGGCTTATATGATGCAACATGTTCTTGTGTCAAAAGGTGTTTGGAACATTGTGCAGGGCATTGATGTACGTCCTGGTTCTGAAGATGTAGGCGATGTTGAGGATGTTGCAGGTCTTGCTGCAAGGATTGCAGCTGTTAGAGTTGTTTTGCCTACGACAGAACAAGCTCGTTGGGATGTTAAGGATGCGCAGGCTCATGCATTGATTGCGTTGTCTGTGAAGCGCACCATTATTCCTCACATCCGTTCAGCAAAATCTGCAAAACAGGCTTGGGATATTCTAGCAGGTCTTTATGCAAGCCGCAATGAGGCTAAAATTGCTTTGCTGCGTAAAGAGCTAGAGTCAAAGATTATGCATGAGGAAGATGATATGGACACTTTCCTTGCTAGTGTTAAGGATATCAATGAGCAACTCATTTCTGCAGGTGAAGTCATTTCGGACAGTTCCCTTGTACAGACTGTTCTTGATGCCTTACCAGATTCCTACCAGACTTTTGCTAGTACTTGGAGACCGATGACCCAAGGAAATCCTGAAGTTGTCAAGTTTGATGCATTATGCACATTGCTGTTGCCAGAGTCACTTTCTAGAAAAAACAGGACTAGGCAGCGTGCAGTTGAACAGGATTTTATTGCTTCTCAAAGAAAGGGTGGTAACAGTAATGCAGCCACTTCTTATGGTTCTGCTGTGAGTGGCAAAAATTCTGTTCCTAATGCTTCTGGTGGCAGCACTTCGTCTGGCAATTCTGGTGATAAGGGCAAAAAGAAGATGCGTTGCCATTATTGTAAAGCCAATGATCACTTGATCAAGTCGTGTCCTAAGTTGAAGGCCAAAGAGGCTAAGAAGAAAGAGGGTGGTTCCACTGCAAATGCTGGTTCCACTACAAATGCAGCCATTGTTGAGTCTTCTGTGAAAGGAGATTGTGATGCTGATGTTGATGCAGAATGGGCTTTTAGCGCAGAGTGCACTTACAATCCTGCTGTCCATGATGCATGCTTGTCAGTTGCTGCAGATTCACATGTGTGGTATTTCGACAGTGGTGCTACAAAGCACATTACCTCACATCGTGAATTGTTTACCTCTCTTGAGTCTGTCCCTCATGGGAATTCAGTCACTTGTGCCAACAACGCCTCTTATCCAGTTCAGGGAGTTGGAAAGATTGTGCTCACTGCTGCTAATGGCAGTTCCTTCACACTTGTTGATGCACTTTATGTACGTGGGATTAAGAAGAATCTCTTGTCTGTATCCGCACTTGCTAGACTTGGACTTGTAGTCAAATTTGTGGATGACAGATGTACAGTTCATGATCTCAATTTCGGTGATGAAATTGTTGCATCTGGGCTTTTGTGCCCTGGGGTGTATAAGCTCACTTTGTATGACAAGTGTGGACAAAATTTTGCAAATGCTGTTGCAGATTCAAGGGCTATTTCAGATGCAAAACTTTGGCATGCACGTTTTGGTCATCTGAATTTTGCCAGTTTGCTGCGTTTGCAGAAATCTAATATGGTTGCTTCTTTGCCGCCTCTTGAAGCACCTCTCAAACATGTTTGTGAAGGCTGTATTCTGGGTAAAATGCAGCGTTCTAAGTTTCCAAAGGATGGTTCAGTGAGGGCCACATGCAGGTTGCAGCTTGTGCATAGTGATGTTTGTGGGCCCATGCAAACTCCGTCCTTGGGCAATTACCTGTACTTCGTGACTTTCATTGATGATTACTCCAGGCATGCATGGGTATTTCCGCTTAAAGCGAAGTTCGAAGTTTTTATGTGCTTCAAACAATTTTTGGCTATGGCTGAAAATGTCTCAAAATGTACTATGGGCACCCTCCGTTCCGATCGAGGGGGGGAGTATATGTCTCATGAATTTAATGCATTTCTAGCTAGTCTTGGGATAAAACACCAATGTACAGTGCCTTATACACCTCAGCAAAATGGTGTTGCTGAGAGGAAAAACAGGTCACTAACGGAAATGGCACGATGTATGGTCAAAAGTCAAGCTTTGCCGCATTCTTTTTGGCTTGAGGCCATCATGTGTGCCACTTATGTACTTAATAGGTGTCCTACGAAAGCTTTGCAGTCTATTACTCCATATGAAGCATGGCATGATAGAAAGCCTTCTATTGAGCACATGCATGTTTTTGGCTGTTTGGCATATGCTTTGGTGCCACAAGTGCAGCGCAGAAAATTGGATGATAAGGCTGTCAAATGTATTTTTGTTGGCTATAGTGCTGAAAGCAAAGGTTACAGGTTGTATCATCCGCAAACAAAACGTATTCTGGTTTCACGGGATGTAGTGTTTGTGGAAGATTCTGTTCAGCCCTTGCTGTCATGTACTAGAGACAGTAATGTAAGCTCACAGGACATTTATGACACTTTGTTGCCTCTTTTCAGTGGTGGAAATACGAATGTAGGCTCCAATGAGGCAAATGTACAGCCTATGGGGGTTTCTGAAAATGTTTTAGAACAGCCTATTACTGATGCAGATGTACATGATGTACTTGATGAGGAAAGGGCTGAAAATGAGCAGGCTAGAGGTATGGCAAAATGGCTGGTGCACACTTTGCATGACAGTAAATTGGATGCACCTTTATCTAGTTGTACTCGTTCAGGCTCTCGCCATGCATCTTATGCATCAGATTGTTATGCTTTGGCTGTGTCTAGTTTACATGATGTTGAGGAGCCTGTGTCTTTTGATGAAGCACAGAATTCAGAAAATTGGATTGCTGCCATGAAATCAGAATATGATGCACTTATAGAGAATGACACATGGACTTTATGTGATTTGCCTCTTGGAAAAAAGGCCATTGGTACGAAGTGGGTTTACAAGCTGAAACGCAAGCCGGATGGTGAGATCGATCGCCATAAGGCTCGACTTGTTGCAAAGGGTTATGCACAACAAAAAGGCATAGATTATGAAGAGACTTTTGCTCCCACTTGTCGTATGACTACTGTGCGTTTTCTATGTGCATTGGCAGCTCATTTTGGTTGGGATGTACATCAATCAGACATTGTTACTACTTTCTTGAATGGTGATATATTTGAGGAAGTTTATGTAACGCAGACTCGTGGTTTTGTCATAAAAGGACAAGAGGACAAAGTGTGAAAATGTAAGAAGGCTTTGTATGGGTTGAAGCAATCTCCTCGTGCTTGGTATGAGAAAGCTGACACTCATTTGGTTAAACGAGGCTTTCGTAACAGTCCAACAGAAAGCACATTGTATGTAAAGCGTGAGGATGATGTATTTCTCATTGTGGTTCTTTATGTTGATGATTTGCTGATCACTGGACCAAATGAGCGACATATTGCTGAATTTAAGGCTGATTTGAATGCTACTTTCAAGATGAAAGATTTGGGGCTGTTGCATCATTACTTGGGTATACAGTTTAAGCAGTGTGATGGTGGTATTGCCTTGTGTCAGAAAAGTTACATAGAGACATTGCTATGTAAGTGTGGACTTGAGGATTGCAAACCTATTGCCACTCCCATGGAAACAGGTTTGAAGTTGAGTCTACATGATGCTGGCGATCCTGCTGATGTCACTCTTTACCAAACTACTGTTGGCTGCCTCATTTATGTATGCAACACGAGGCCAGCTATTCAGTTTGCAGTCTCTCAGGTCAGCAGATTTATGCATAGCCCAGGGTCTAAGCATTGGCAGGCTGTCAAGAGGATTTTCCGCTACCTTAGTGGCACTTTACATCTTGGCTTGTTTTATCTTAAGGGGGGATCATTGCCGCCAGACTTACATGCTTTTTCGGACTCAGATTGGGCTGGTTGTTTTGACACGCGAGTGTCCACAAGTGGTTTTTGCTTCATGCTTGGCAGTTCATGTATATCATGGTTGAGCAAGAAGCAACCTACTGTGGTCACTTCGAGTTGTGAGGCTGAGTACAGGGAAGTCTTCACAGCTACGGTTGAGTGTGTATGGCTCAGACGCCTTATGGCTGACTTGGGTGTTGGACAGGACACTGCCAACACTATCTACACTGACAGTCAGAGTGCATTAGCAGTTGCGAGGAACCCAGTTTTTCATGCTCGCACAAAGCACATTGAGGTGCATTACCACTATGTCAGGGAGAGGCTCTCAGCAGGAGAGATCAGCTTGGCTTATGTGCCAACACGGGACAACCTTGCAGATCTTTTCACAAAGGCATTGTCTCGTGAGAAGCTTGAAGCTTTCCGCAAAGCTTTGGGCTTACTCCCCTTTGTGGATTGATCCTGTCCTCAGGGCATGGCACTTCCCTTTACTCATGTGCCAGCTCTCGTTCACCGCATCACTCCAGGGGGGATTTGTTACCATATACATGTGGTAGTGATGTGTGTGAACACATTAGGACCGCCGGGGCATTTTTTCCCTCTTTAGGAGGTTTTTTCCCCCGTGCATTGTATATACGCCCATCACTCTAGGGCTATCTATTTTTTCATTGCACACTAAGGAACATACTCTCTATTGTGTGCCTTGAGCTTCCTTCGTCTTCTCCAAGCTGTGTGTGTTTCTCTGCAACCCTAATTCCAACAATTTGAAGCATATGACTGCAATTGGTATATATTTCCAATGCACAAAATCAAAATTTTTATCACTCTTATTACTAAAGTCTAGTCTAAATAGAACCTAGGGGCTTTCATTTGATAAGATTTTAACTACCAAATGGAACCCTCTCATGCTCCCCCTACTATGTGTAATGATTTCTATAATCAAAATAAAACTAGGCAAGTAGTTCCCCATTGAAATAACAAAATTGCTCTCTCCTCACAATTTCCACAAGCTAATGGCCTAACATTGATTACGGATACACCTAGTACAAGTGATCTAATGTCTTTGATACCTTTGTGATTATTTCAACGCTCCACTGTACAATCAAAGTCATTATTCCATCTTTCTTGATGTTGCCTTATTTTGTTGCTTTTGTATAATATATCTCCTGTCAATTTTATTACTCCTTTGAGGATAGATAATTCTTAGTAAAGAATACTTTCTCCTATGCAAGTCTTTGATACCAAACCTTTGCATTGTGAGCCTTAATGTTAGCATATTTGAACATGTGATTATTAATCACCATATAGTTGTGTATTTAAGCATGTGCTCAGTTGACTTTCAATGTGGATTAGCTTTGTAATTTTATTATTGATCTTACAGCTACTTACAAAATGATGGCTTTCTGATTGCTACCTACATAATGCACCATTATTAGTCTTTCATTTGGAGTTATTGTTTAAGTTTTGTAACACTTTGTTGATGCATGATCTATATCCACTAATTGTTTCACTTTGCAAACCATTTTATATATTTATTTAGCTTCTACATTATTGGATGGTATGGTAGGGTAATCCTTGGTTACATCTAGCAGACAACCATCTTGAATACTTTGTCTTTGAGAAATACATTTGTAGGTAAAGCTAAACACATGATGTAAAGACTCAAAATTATCTTCAAAACTTGTAAGTTTTTTTGAAAAAACTCAAATAATGTCAAAGAAATCTAAACACGGAAAACAATACCAATGTACGATTGTGGATGACACCTAGAGCACGGTCAGCTTATAGCTCAAGGGGTTCACCTCTTAGACACCTAAGTTACCACCTGAGTTCAAATGAATGGGTTTTTAAATTGTCAAAATCTTAAAATTTTAACATGATTGTATTAACAAAAGGGTTTTTTTAATTACTCTGGATAAGATTGTGGTTTAGCGCGCTTGTACACTCACTTTTGCCCAGTGTCTGTTTGCTTCTTTGTTTGCTGAGATTTTGAGTCTTGCTCTCTTTTTTCTTCTTGCTGAGCTTTTGGTTCGTACAACTCTCTTTCTTCTTCTTCTTGCTGCTGCTTATCTAATTTTTTCCTTCAGCTTCTTCATCAGCCTCCCTTTGTCTCCTACGCAACGCTTCCTTACGCTGGGGCTCATTGTGCTTTTGCATTTTGGATGCCAGCTTCTTCATCACTTCTTGTGAAAACAAATTTGGGCCAGTATCAAACGCATTTTCAGTTATATACGCTGCACAATCCTCTGATTGCAGCCATAGCAACATCCAGCTGCTTAAAGTATCTATCAAGAAGTTTTGCCGCTGTTCTTTGGTCTGGTCCTCTATCTTAGGAGTAACAAGACAACTTCCTTCAGAGTTCTGGTGCACTTTGTACATACTATTATCAATAAATAGGGCCCAAAGTTGCAGTTCTTCCAAAACAATCTCAAATCCTTCAAGAATACAGGCTTATTATATATCTGCCAAGGCTGGCCACTTCAATGATTCTGTGAAAAAACACCTCTTAGCTTAGCCCGCTACTCTTTGAATACTGTTTCTAATATTTCATTCACTTTAAGTGCCATGCTAGTGCTCCATCTATACAAAAATTGGAGGCACCAATCCAAAATTTTTTGGCTGTCTTTGCGATAAAATACATACCTCCTATCTTGCACATCGTACTTAATCATTTCCCCTGCATGTTTAGGGGGAATGTCACCGTGCATTGGCTCTACAACTTGAACAAGTGGGCCATTTAAATGAAGAACCAAAGCACACCCCTCGTCTGGCAACAATTTTGGCATGCATATTGGGTTTGGCAGTGCATACCACTCAGCAAAAATAACTTTCCTCAATGGATGAACATAACTGAAATACTCAAGAATTTTTGTTAAGCTTTTAAGATATCTAGCCAGGTGCTTCTCAATCTCGACTTTTCTTTTTGTAGCTGTCTCGCCTTGGCAATATGTTTCTTTTTTGTATGGTTTTGCATGCAATGGCATAATCCAAATCATGCAGGGCAACTAACTACAATTTATCTTGCCCTGTGACACAAAAATGGAATCGAGTAAAGACATCATAAAGCACAGGAAAAAACTACTAAACTGTTGCATAGTAAAATAATATTGAAAAGAGTTTCTCCATTACCAATATCCAGAGAGATACATGCCATAGGATGTGGAGCATGCTAACACTACATAAGTTGGACACAAAAGGGAACAGATTCAACATAATTTCTTGCAAGCACGTGAGCGAATGGATTTCTTTTCACCTCTGCTGCGCTCGTTTATGTCATCCAGGGTGCTCAGAGGGGCATCACATATCTCGTCTCCAGGATCTTCCGGAATCTATTACATGCCACCTTTTCTCTTTAATTCCACTTTGTTTACAACCCCCTGCAAGGGGTTGTCATCACCAGCATCTTGCCCAGTCTGTCAGTCCTAAAACCTTCTTCTTGAGCACTCCTACCTTCCTCTTGCACACTCCTAACCGTTTCCTCTGAGACGCTTGTTTGATCATTTGTAGGGGGCTTGGGTTTGGGATGAGTAATAATGATAAATATTCATCATCATCATCTATTTCTTTACCATCTGTAGCAGCCTTGTGCATTGTCGCATAATGTGGCATTACATTTTCCCTTTCATGTTGTCTGTCCAGCTCATCAGATTCATCATTACAGAGCTTCTCTTCTATCCTTCTATTGACAGGTGTCTTGTCAAGTTCGCATCCTCCATCATTGATACATGTGTATTCCAATGACCCGTTAATTTTCATTGATACCAATATGATTGCTTGTATGCATAGTGTGACAATTAGCATTCCAAGTATGGTAGGCGTCTATATCCTATAGACATTTATATTGTCTATGCTAACTAGTATAAAAGTGTGCTAACCACCATGATTAATATGCTAACTAGCATACAAAATATGCTAACAAGGAAGTGTGAATATAGCGTGTATGCTAACTAGCAAAGAATGTATGCTAGTTAGCATACATAAAATGTTAATAGGCAAAATTGTGTGTATGCTAATGGTATACTAATGGTGTGATAATTGGCATACATGGTATGCTAATTAGCATACACAGTTGTATGCTAATTAGCATACCATGTATGATAGCATAGATGTATGCTAACTAGAAGATAAGTTATGCTAATTAACATAAAGTCTCTGCTAATTAGCGCACCATCTTTGCTGGTTAGCATACTGCGCATGCTAACTAAAATACACATTACGATAACTAGAAAAGAGGTACACTAACTAGCATACACATTATGCTAGCTAGCTCAGAATGTATGCTAACTAGCATAGAGGTATGCTAACAAGCATACACATTATGCTAGCTAGCAAAGAAGTTATGCTAGCTAAACTTTGAATGCTTGTTAGCATGCACCAAATGCTAGCTAGCATACTGAGTATGCTAATTATCATATCTTGTTTTCTAGTTATCATACTTGCATGCTATCCATCATACACAATGTTCTAATTAGCATAAAAAGTATCCTAATTAGTATATTTTGTATGCTAATTAACATACCCTGTTTGCTAGTTAGCACACAGAGAACGTTGTGTATGATGACTAGCATGCAAGTATGATAACTAGAAAAAAGGTATGCTAATTAGCATGCCTTTTTTCTAATTAGCATACTTGCATGCTAGCCATCATACACAGTGTTCTAATTAGCATAAAATGTATGCTAATTAGCATACCTTGTTTGCTAGTTAGCACACTGTGCACTAATTAGTAATATGCTGATTAGCATACTTAGTTTTTAATTGGGAAACTCTCTATGCTAGTTAGCATGCATAGTTAACTAGCATAGAAGGTATGCTTATTAGCATACACAATATGTTAACTAGCATACAAAAAATCCCAACTAGTATTCACAATATGTTGGCTAGGATAACTAGTTGTGCTAACTAGCATACACAGTATGCTTACCCCCATGACAATGTATGCTAGCTATATCTCATAGTATGCTAACTAGCATAACTAGGTTTGCCAACTACCATACACAATATGCTAGCCACCATACCTACTAAGCTAACTAGCATACCTTCTATGCTAACTAGCATACATAGGGCTAGTGTCGGAATCAAGGCTGGATTACTCTTCCTTAAAATCATCTTACCAGAACTCTATGTGATTTGAGGTCCTTGCCCTTGCGACACTATTCAATTGGTATCCTCTGTTGGCAGTGGAAGCTCTACATTCGGTCTCCAAGGAGCATGCAACAACAAAGCAGATTAGGTGATAGGTATGCTCACATGACATTTTGACCATTGCACTGATTTTGTGTAATTCTAGTGGCAGACCACAGCCAGTACACATGTTTCTTGTTGTCCCATCACGTACCCTCCTATACACTCTGTAAAAGTGTCCATAGCTATCTTGCATAGGTAATCTACAAAATAATCAAAACAGAAGCATGGTAAGTACATAGGATAGTTGGGCACATATTCAAAACATAAGGTCCAATCACAAAAACCATTGGCACTTACACGAAGACATGTTATGTCAATATCAACAGCAGTGGGGGTGTCCTCACTGTGAGGAAACCCCAAACCATTCAGTGTCTCTTTCAATGTCAAAAACATTTTAACCTAGAGCCAAAAGAATCCACTTGGAACCACATCTAAGGCTCCACCATGTCTAGGTATGTACTTGTGCATGACTATTGGCATACAAACCTATGATCTATTTACAATGTTATATGATCCATCATATTAAAAACCCAACAATCACATTGGCAAAGCTTCCAAAGAAATGAATCTACATTTACTTGTACATATGTTCGTGGAAATATCCACCACTATGTACATGTCAAAAGTACCTTACCAATCATTGCCCACCCTCTAGGTTAAGAATTTATGCTCAACCAAGAGACTATTTGCATCTGGAACCACATCCTTTGGAGATTATTTCTTCAATTTATAACTTGTTTAGTTTTTGACCTTTACAACTGCTTATGCATTTGATTATATTATAGTTTAATGTTTATTACTGACAAATTGTTTAATGTTATGTTACCAATCAACTTGTGTGCCTACAACTGCATATTCTTTTTCATTGTATATGAGAATGCAATTAGTATGCCAATTTTGGTTGATTTTGCAGTCATTGAAGAAGACTAAGGACATTCAATCTTGGAGTGTCTTCCACCTCAATGAACGGGCTTCATTTCAATAGCTTTCGAGGACGGAATCTACATCAAGAACGGGGGCATGTTAACCCTCACAAACACCCTATCACCTTCGATGGATGCCTTATATTTATTTGATTGAGTCATGGACCGGGCTTGGTGGTCCAATAGGTGTGTAGGTGATTGCTGATGAGAGGTGCACCACTTATCTTATTTTTACAGTAGTTTTGCAATGACTAAACACTATGGGCACCCATGTGTGAATGTGTCAAACTCTTATAAAAGGTCTATTTGACCTAAAAATCCTCATTATTTGAGGTGCAAGCTAAGAAGTGCTCTTGCTCTACCTCTATCTTCTCCTCCTTCATGTGCTCATGTGTGTATGTGTGTGTGTGCTTGAGAGAGAGAGAGAGAGAGAGAGAGAGAGAGAGAGAGAGAGAGAGAGAGCATTGCGCGGTATTGGCGGCAATGAGGCAGTTGAGCATAGCATCGACGATGGCTCCTTCTTCTTTGCAGCACAGGATCCTTCACGACAGAAGCATCAAGCGGTGAGTGACACACCATAGTTTCTTTGAGCTTGCTAGGATCGTGTGCTTGTAGCCTTTTGAGGCTCACACATAGTGCACAGACAAGTTCCTAGCCTTCGACACGTGTGGCAAAGTGCACATTACTGTTTCTTCAATTACTCTTCTCTCTCACGTATGGTATCGCATTGATGTTCTGAGCATACCAATGCGTTTGTAGGTGAAAGCTCTCTCTTTTAATGTAAGTTTCTCACGATGAGCTTGTACTTTAAGTCATGCCTTTCTATGAGCTATTTTTGCTCCCTATGCACAATACACACACTAAAATTGGATTTTGACCTTAGAGATAGATAGGGCACGTATAGAGGAAGCTATAGGATCGGACCAAAATTGAAAACCCTAAAATGGGCTGTTTATCTTATGTGCAATTTTGTTCAGGTGTCAAAAATGGCATCTAAGCACATGAGAGCATAGAGGATACTCTATCCTTGCTAGGTATTAAGTTTCATTTCATTTGGAGACTTGTGGCTACAAAAATTTATCTAGATAAGGTTGCGGTAGAGAAAGTAGCTTTTGGTATTTGACACACACTTGAGACTTAGATAAGCATGAGCAACATAGACTCGGGTTTTCCAAGAAATTAGCTATCTCTTGTAGCCTCCATGCACTAGTCGGGTCAGCTATATCCCACGAATTGACATTTTATGTCTGTGGTTCTCGCTTTGCTAGCATCGATATGGTGAGGCTTGGCAGCCGGCCAACATTTTGGCACCATTCCGGGGACGAGGCAACCTAGACAAGAGAAAAGCCCAAAAAGCTCACTTGAATTTCCATTACTTCCTCTAGTTTTGGCTAGAGTATCACATTTTATAGCTTTATCACGACTGAGAGGTGCTTAAGAGTAGAGATGCTCGGTAAGGACCTCAAGAGCTTTTGATAGTAGGACGACTAGGTATAGGATCCTTGAGACTGGCTAGTGATCGATAAGGATGTTACCTAGATAGAAAGCAAGAATTGAGATTGAAAGTTGCATTTTTTGCACTTTTTTTTCATGCTCAATAAGAGTAGGCTAAGTATAAAACCATCAGGAGTGCATCTGGTCAAAGGTGCATTAAAGAAAACAATTTTTTTTGACAAATCTATCTTTTCCATGCCAAAGATAGACAAGGGATTTTTGAAACTATAATTGAGAAATTTAACAGTCGAGTTGATAGACCAACTTGTTTAGACTATTTCCATTGATTTTGGAAACATTTGGATCATTGAAAGGCCTGGTCAAGACTTCAAAGAAAATCAACAAGGAAAAGCCAAATCATGCTAAAACTTGAAACCAGGGTGTTGATAAATCCTAACACTTGTGGGAAAATCAATCTGTGAAGAAAACAATAAAAAATGCTAAAATATGGAAGAGATTTATCTTCGACGCGCTGAAGATAAAAAAATTATTGGAAGGGATATTTTGCTCATTTTTTAATCCCCAAGCTCTATAAGGGACATAATATAGCTCCTAAGAAAGTTTCATCAAAATTCAAGCTGTGCAAAAATCAATACACCAAGGGAATTGGGAAAACTAGCCTTCAAGCTCAAAAAGGGCTTAAAACATTAGTAAGGGGTCAAAACCTTGTGAAATTCATGGTACAATCTTAAGATCACTTGAAGAATCCAACGCAAGCCACAAAATGCAAAAAAAGGGAAAAAGAAGAAGAGTTATCTTTGGCACGGTGCATATAAATCTCACACCAAGGAATTATGAGCTGAAAGTTGAAATTGAGCCTACCTCTGAGTGCAGATATCTTCAACGCGCCTAAGATAGCCTTAACAAAATTCACATCTTTTTTGCACAAGGAGTTTCTGGAGGGATAGAGAAAGAAAATTTTGTATCTTTTTGACTCTTTATTGACCAAATTGATGTTAAATTGTGGAATCACATACGATATTGAGTGCTGATGTACAGGGACTCGTGACTTGGTGACGAATAGAGAGCAAAAGCAAAAGCAAAAGCATTACGGTTGCAATCAAGGCTACATTTCTAGGTTTGAAGTATCTGTTCAATTGAGTGAATAAGTCCATATATGAACCTAAGATCTTGTAGATTTTTGGGAAACTCGATTGACTTAGGAGAGAATAGGAGTAGAGCATCCATAGAGGATAGTGTAAACCAAGGGAGACCATTAGAAACTATTGCGGAAGAAGTGCCAAACAATTACTCTAATTCAAGCTAAAAAATGTCTTCCTTTTTGACTCAATCAGGAACAAGGACTTCACTGAAATTCAAGCATATCCTAACTTTCTTCAAGACCAACAAATACAAAGGCCATATTTACTTGGACGCAAGTGAGGAGATTGGAGTGCAGATAGATGACCATACCATCGATTTTCATTAGGAGGTGAGAGAAAACAAATAGGATGACCTATATGTAGATCAAAATGGAGTTCAATATTGTAAGATACAAGACCCTGATTTACTGGATAAATGGGGATTAGAGGTCAATCTTCTAATACCCAATAAAGCTATAAAAGAGGGATCTCCATTGTTAGAACTAGAAGGGTATGAGTTAATAGATGCTAAACAATTAAAACGCATCCCCACTGATAAGCCATGGGAAGAAAAAAATACTAAGGATTTGGTATGGATCACCCATGCCAGTGAGGCGGTCCGGGGCGGGCAACAAGAAGAGTAACCTCTAGACACCCTTCAAGGCTCCCGTGCTGCTCAATGGGGTTGGGGCACAACACAACACAAACCAAAACAACAAACCCACAGCCAAATCCCAACTACACAAGGGGCACCACCTAGTTTAAGAGCGAACTAGGATGCAAAAGAGGAGAATCGTTAGAGCAACCCACAAACAAGCAAGGAATTTACACTAACCCTAACACCAATGGAACACTCTCACACACTAAAACACGAGAGAGAGAGAGAGAGAGAGAGAGAGAGAGAGAGAGAGAGAGAGGGAGAGAGGGAGAGAGATAGTGCTCGGGCTGCTTTGAAACGTATCGGCAATGATCAAGCAAACACAACTATATATTTAAGAAAGAGAGAGAAAGGGGGAGGGGGTGCTTCTTGCATTAATACCTCCTTACAAATCTGTCATGACAAATCAAAGTGAGATTAGTATTTGTTCAACATAGCTTGCGTAAATTTCACCACAACATATCACAAGAAAAGCCACCCAAATCACTGTCTTAAGGCCAGGGGAGTCCTCTCCACCCTGTCGCCCTCTTACAGTATGTGGGATTTATGGCTAGATTGATGACAACACCAGAGACAAGCTATCAAGAACTTAACAAAAAAACACCAAGACACTTACGCATCATTGTTGTCCATTACTTCACGTTGGAAGGGAGACAAAGTATCCAAGCTTAGTCCAAATCCACCCTCCTTGATTCAGCAAATGTTGGGCTTACACTAGTAGGAGAAATGATAGATTTCCTACTCTCAATTGAATGATCACTCTCTCTCTTACAATGGCATAGAGTTCCCTTGCTAATCCCCTATTACAACACATGCACATGCATAAGACAATGAGCTTCCACTCAAGAGCTCCTTCTAGAGAGGTTGAGCTTGGCTTCTCAAGCTATAGCATAGTGCTCTTGCTTATGGCTCCCCCCTTTTTGTGCTAGCTACACCCTCCTTTTATAGAAATTTTGGAGGCTAGGGTTACTCCTCTAACCATGGTTGGGTTAGATTTTCAGCAATTTATCTAATTTCTTTTGCTTGGAATTATCAAGAAGTTGGTGGGGAAAGAGAGAGGAGAGGAATGGAGGTGATAGGACTTTTCATAGTGGGTTAGTGTTAGTACAGTTAGTATTAATTTACAAATGGAATTGGATATTTACAATGGGAGTATCCATGTAGGATACAAATAAGGAAGAAAAAACTCTTAAGAGGTAAGAAAAGGTGGATTTCTTACAAGGTTGATGCTCCAAGTGTCTTGAGTAGGGTAAATTTTGACGCTTGTTGACGGTCCACTAGCTTTGACGGTACATTTTTTCTCCACTCTTGACCTTCCTTGAGAGACAAGGTAATTGAAGCTGAGTAATCAACCACCATGATGCTGTCTTTTAAGAGAAGAAGCTGAATTTTGTGGTTTTTTTGATAGATATGGGTAATTTGGAGGAGGAAAAATGAGACTACGTGGTCAATTTTGGAATGAAATTGTGTGTGGGAGGTATGAGTTCACCATGGTTTCTCTTATTCTTCAAGGTTGAGGAGAAGGTGAGTAGGGTGCAGAGAGGAGTGGTGAGAGAGGTGGGGATGATGAGTGGAGAAGTGTGTGTGAAAGAGGAAAATGATAAAGTGGAAGAGAGAGTGTGGCTGCATAGCATGGGAAAACTGGGGTCCACTAATAAAATCATAGCTCACAGCTCGTAGCTCAAAAAAATACGAAAAACATTGAGGCTAAAGTTCAGCCCACGAGCTACAACGTTTGTTTGTATCACCTTTTCAAATTCGGAGAGCAAGTGAACTTTAAAAATTCAGCAAAACCGACCGTTTTTTTCCACTGCACAAGGTCCTTGTGGGGTCCTTCTTTGGATGATTCTTTTGAATACCTCCAAGAGTGAGCCCTCCATAGTGCATGTATGCATGCCACCTACCCTTGACCTTATTTGGTAGGTCTATAATTGAAGATATTGTTGAGATTATGATATAAGTGAATAGTACAACTAAGAAAATCAAATATTGAGGGGTCTAAAAAATATGTACATGTCAAATATAAATAATATAAGTGGAAAAAATATAAAGGGGTCAAAAGAAATCTCTCTCATTATGAGGCTACCATAAAAAGATAAATATTTTTGGTGTTCTAAAAAAAAACAAAATAGATGTAGGAAGGGAAAAATCACAATAGTGAAAAAATATACACATAAATAAAACTAGTTTTTTTGGATTTTTGTTGGGATGGAGTTACACCAAAAATAAGAGAAGCTTACATGAAAATATTTCTATATGGAATAAAGAGTATGAAAAATGGTAAGAAAAATTGTGGTAATGGTGAGGCAATGTACAGAGCATAAATAACACACACCTAGGTAGAAATATTTAAATAAATACCAAAATAATTATGAAAAAAATCCTTTTATTTAGGCCCTATATACAATGAAATATTTACACACAAATGGGCCATAGTATACTTATAATTTTTATTTTTTTTATTTTTTTGGCTCAACTAGCCCAGTGACTAGCTAGCTGAGGGTTTTAAAGAAAATATGGGGAAAGTTCCCTAACTCACATACGCCTATATATAGTGAAATGGTAGGGATAGCCACATTGTTTGGGTGATTTTGGTAGGGGGGGATAACTCACTATGGCAATCACAGAGAGCCGAAAAACGGCTATCACCAGATTAGGACAACTAGCTCCCTTGAAAATTGTGTACACCTTCAAGATCGAGGAAAAAGGGTTAGCATAACTCTCCCACTCATCTCTTTAGAGATTGTTACAACAGAAACTTTGTTATGATGACCCCAAAAGAGATTGAACAAACCAAGTATCAGGAAAACTCAATCCGTGAAGTAATTATGGAAACTGCACATGAAATTGATTGGGATGTGGATCTTAATGATAGATCTTATGACAACATGGCCAACCAACGAGGAAGCACAACAAGGGGTAGTCACCTCAATGGTACCCAACAGAGAAAGAAAGACTAAAACCACCTATAACAGGGGATGAATCAGTGATACAAGGATGAGAAAGGGCCCACATGAGTCACACTTACCAAATAGCACTGGTTAGAAGGGAAAGAATGGGTGAAAACACAATTGTATAGTCACACCAACAGACTTCCAAAATTGGGTGAAAAATTATAGTGGATCGGAGGATCCTTATGACCATTTGGCCAGCTTTAGACAGGTTTTGAGAGCTAAGAACATAACCAACTTCCATACACAATTTGAGGGGTTTGGGATGATATTGGAAGGCCAAGATTTGGCTTGGTTGCAAACCATACTGCCTGGATCAATAACCAACTTGCCAACCTTGGCAATGAGATTTGTTGCTACTTGTTCCAAAAATGGAATAAAGCACAATACAGTGGTGTAAATCTATAGTTTCAGGTAGAAACAGGGAGAGACTATAAGGGATAGTGTGAGTCAAATGAGGCAATATATAGATAGATGTCCGGAGTTGGAAATTCCAACAGAGGAAAGACTCGTCTCTTTATTTTTGGAAGGACTATTAAACAAGGAGTTACATGCTATCTTGTACAACAAAAAACATATGACTTGGGAAGCATGTAGTCTAAACGTGATCGACTTGAGTGATAATTGCGAGATTTATATTGAGGAAAGTAAAGCTAAGTACACACAAAGCAAACTAACAACAACCACCATGCTAGCACAAGTTGGACCAACTATTGAGGTGTATTCTAGTTCTATAGAGGACATGATGAAGCACATGAATGGTATGATGATCAACATGCAAAGGATGCCATTGAGAGGCCCAATGTAGGGACCAAATCAAGGACAAATGCAAAGGCAATTAAAATGGTGCACCATTGAAGGGAAATGGACAAATCACAAGAGAATGGATTATGCCTTAGGGCTTGACATGCTAGTTTCAACAAAATTAGATGGGACTATACATGCAAAGACATATCCAGGAATTGCCACAATTGCAACAAAAATTGAAAGACTATACTGGAAGTTACACTTGACTTGGAGACAATGAAATTATAATAATGGAAGCTGTTGGTTAATTTACTTGTAATTACTTAGTTTATAATCAAAAGGTTTGATTTTAAAAGGGGTATAGCTATACAAAATGTTGGTTTTCAAAAAGGGATATTGTAAATTCATTACAAAATGTTATGTGCTCTTTGAAAAATGTTCCACCTCATATCTACTTTGAGTTGTTTTGCAACATGCCTAAATACGGTGGGAATGTTCAATACATGCCAATGAGGCCACAAGGAAAACACATATATCACTACCCGACAAATGTATCACTACCCATGCAGAGATCCCCAATAAATATAGAGCGACCAGAATGAGGACCACAACCAGTATTAGGCCAACATCCACCACTCCCTTGGAATAATGCTGTACTAGTAAAGTATATGCTACCCGAGGGACACTTGGATGAGAAAGCTCTAGTACCTGTTACTCCATACCTCGAGAAAAACTCTATGACAATGGGATAGACAAAGATTGGTATAGCCAACCTTCACTAATCCCTATAGAGCTGATGTTTCAAGCACCTATTGAAACAACCAATGTTAGCTTTATTTCAAATCAGGGGAACAACCACCAATGGTACGCCTATGCCCAAACCAAAGCCTAGAAATTGTCATAGCTGTAGAGCAAATGATCATTGGAAGAATGACTGTCTCAAACCAGATAAGAATGCACAACCTATAGAGGCTTTTTGTGGGGAATGTGGACAAAAGGGAGGACACTTTCCCAAAGATTGTCCTAGGAATCCAACCAACAAAGGAAGAACTGTTATAAACATAATTCAAATCATGCCAAGTAGTTCATCAGAAGGGAAACCAATAGTTCCTGTTCAAGTGATGACTAGAGCCCAAGACAAGGAGAACAAGTAAAAAAACCGAAGTGGATCTGACAAAAAATTTCAAGAAAGAAAGACGCAAGAGGTACAAACATAAGAGACAAAAACAAAAAAAAGAGGCTGAAGAAAAGATATGGAAGGAAACAATAAAAAAAGTTCAGACTCTTTCAACAAAATTCAAGGAACCAAAATCAAAATTGGTTGGATCAGTACTGGTCAATTGAATCTACAAACCAATCAATGCACCTTTGAAGGCTTTCCAAGTTGAGTTAAAAGCAGGTCAACCTTGGAAAATCAATGAGAAAATTATCCAGCACTAGATATGAAAGTAGCTAGACTAGAAGTTTACAAAAACCTTATGCAAATCACACAAACTATGATGGAAAAATGGAATCCACAACAGGGGGTTGCGGAAAAATCGACAGAAAATGAGATTAAAACCATGAAGGAAAGAGTTCAAGAAAAGGACAAGTTGGGAAACATGGCAAATGATAAAGCACCATCACCTAAACTGGAAGTTCTTGATAGTGAGGAAGGATGGGATAAGGTGCCGATAGTTGAAGGATATTGACCGCACTACCTATGGAAAAGAGTTAAAGAAGAAAAACATGGGAGTATAACCTTGAAATTAGCTCCAATTGAGGGAGTTCAATTTGATAGACTCCCCATGGAATTGGATAAACAATCACTATATCGAGATTAGGGATTCGAGGAATCAGGCTTTTTGGAATCTAGAACTTTGCGTATGCTACCATCCTACTTAGGAGATAATGAAGAGAAATCAGTGGTCTACAAAACAACCAAACTAGAAAGGCCAAGACAAACCTTGGATGTGGCTAATCTACAATCCATTATGGAAACACCAAATTAGTGCACGGCCACAATTGCTGGATGAGTTAATAAATCAACACCTACAAAATTTTCTGATACAGGAGGCTATGACATAGTCCCTATCCAAATGGTATTTGATGAGATGATTGAGGAGCAAGAGGTCTTTTCAAATCACTACTATGATGCCACAAAAGAGTTGGCAGAAGAGACCATTACAGCAGAAGAATCAAACTTTGAAAAAGAGCATGTAAGGGCCAAACTTCTACTCCGAGGAGGGGAAGAAATTTTTTGAGTTTCCAAACCAACATCAAAGACGTCAATAGAGTACCGCAGAAAGCAAGAAAAAAACTTGAGGAAGGTAATCACAAAACAACTGTTGGATATCAAAACTCAATTCGTAAATGAAAGTAAATGCCATGGATTGCATAAAAGACAAAGCAACTAGAAGGTATCCCGAATCGGCACTTAAGGAGAGACAAACCCAAAAGAAACCAAAAATTTACAAACCTGAAACAACCAAGGGGAAAGTGCCTCCAATGACAAAAACAGAGCATAAGGCTAAATACAAAGAGTTGAAAAGGACCTTGAAAGAGATCTGAACAACAAAAATGGAATCAGATAGTGAGAAACATGGAGAAATCAATGTTCCATATCACTATAAAAAATACACTTTGCAAGATCGTAGGATTGTTGTTGAGCAACCATTATGACAGTTAACAAAACTGGGAAAATCCTATGAAGGTCCAAAAAATGCAAAACAAATCGACCTAGCAAAGCTTGGAGAAGAGCCGAGACCTACATACATAGCTATGGATCTGTTGTAAGAAGAAGGAAGAGATTCTCATAAGGACATTGAAGTAATATAGAAATGTTTTTGCATGGTGATATAGGGATCTCAAAGGAGTGGATCCTACAATATGCCAGCATGCCATCCCTATGAGAGATGATGCCAAGCCAAGTCGACAAAGACCATATACATATAATGAGACCTTTGCCAAAAGAATCAAAGAAGAGATAGAAAAACTCAAGGAAGAAGAGTTTATCTATGAGATGGAACACACAAATTGGGTATCACCAATTTTTGTGGTGCCTTAAAAAAATGGCAAACTTAGAGAGTGTGTCAAAAAAGTAAACTTTGCCACTATACAAGATAGCTATCCTCTTCCCACCACTAATCAGATGCTAAAATGAGTAGCGGGCAAGGAAGCTTATAGATTTTTATACGGCTTCTCTGTGTACAACCAACTGACAATAGATCCCATGGACCAACATAAAACAGTCTTTGCTACAGAGTGGGGAATGTTTGCCTATAGAGTCATTCCCTTCGGCTTATGCACTGTCAACATTTCAAAGGCTGATGAGCCATGCGTTCAAGGAGTATCTACAAAATTTCTTAGAAGTATACATGGATGACCTCTGTGTGCACTCCACCAAATGAGAAAGTCATTTTGAGCACTTACGATGTGTCTTTGAGAAATGTGGCTTATATAGGATTTTTTGAAACCCTAGAAAATGCATTTTTATGGTTTGACAAGGCAAAATTTTGGGACATACTATGTCTAAAAATGGCATAGCCACAGACATGGAAAAAGTAGCAGTTATTGCTGAGATGGCTAGACCAACAACAATTAGAGGGGTTCAACATTTATGGGACACTGTGGTTACTATTGTAGATTTATCTACATGTATGCCGTGATTGCTAAGTACATTTATAGTCTTATCACTCATTTTGAATGGACCAACAAATGTGAGGAGTCATTTCAAAAACTTAAGCAAGCTTTGACCTCAACACTAATATTGAAAGCTCCCAATGGGACAATGTACTTCATGTACATGTTGATGCTTCAAGTTTTGCTTAGGATGTATCTTAGCTTAGCCAAGAGAGGAAACCATGGATTTTCCTATCTCCTATGCTAGCCAATAATTAAACCTGGTAGAAAAGAGTTATACAATTCTACAAAAAGAGAAGTCCTTCGTACGGTGTATTCAATCAAGAAATTTTGACACTACTTGTTAGCCAACAAGTTTGTCTTTTTTGTAGACCATCAAGCCTTACTCTATTTGGTAAACAAACCCTACAATATTAGAAGGATAATAAGATGGTTCATCATCCTACTTGAATTTGACTTCACAATGGTGGTTAAAAAAGGCACCACGCACCAAAGAGTGGATCATGCGTCAAGACTCACAACAAGGGAAGCACCTAAAGGGGTAGATGATGATTTTCCAGATGTATATCTGTTTTCTGTGGAAATGGTTTCCAGATGGTCTAAAGACCTTGTGAACCTAATGACCATCGTGCAAGTAGATTCTCAAATACTAATTCCCATTACACCATGAAATGATTTAGCAATGCACGTTGTATCAGTTTTCTGGCTGAACATTTGTATCAAAAAAAGGATGGATTCCTGCTCTTGTGCATCAATCCAAAGGGACAAGAAGCCTACTTGAGTCAAGCACATACCACAATAGTAGGACTACACTTTGCACAAGACCAAACCTTGCAACAACTAACTTGGTTGGGGGTTTATTGACCTAGTATGAAGAAGAATGTTTATCAATATGTGAATGAGTTCTCTAAGTGTAAAGTAAAAGACACCATACCCCATGCCATATTGTTCCACATTTTAGCCACACCATAGTGGAGCAGTTCCCTAGTAGAATATCTTACCAATAGTATATTTTTGGAAAACATAAGCAAAAGACAAAAAATGCGATAGAAACGGAAGCCGTCAACTATATCTTGATTAGAAACCAGCTCTATCAATGAGGGAAATACCAACATCTTAGACTGTGCGCAAATGAGGAGGAATATATTTCTATTTTAGAACAAAACATGTAGGTTTAGTAGGAGGTCACTTCTCTCATGAAACCATCAAAAAAGCTATATTGATGGCAGGCATCTGGTAGCCAACTTTATTTGCTGACACAAAAGAGTTTGTTTGATGTTGTGATGTATATCAAAAAGCAAAAATGACAACAAGGGTCGATAATACGCCATTGCAACCTATGATGGCAGCACAAGTCTTGCTAAGTAACCAAGTGGACCGAAGCATGGGCCACCAAGAAGAATGATGCTAGAACCATTGTTGCATTCTTGTATGAATGTGTATTACATAGGTATGGACTTCTTATTGATCTTGTGAGTGATTGTGGATTGCATTTCCTTAATGAGGTGATAGAATATCTGTTAGCCAAGTTCATGGTAATCCAAAACAAATCTGCTCCCTATCATCCTCAAGCAAATGGTTAAGTAGAACATACAAACAAAATTAACTACAATTGTTAGTTTAGGCATAACACACTCGGAAATGCATCTTCATTCTGCCTAATGGGTTTATCTAGTGTCCTTCAAAATAGCTTTGAACACGACTCCTGTTGATTTGGTCTATGGCCTTGATGCAATCTTGACAATGGAATTCTTATTATCCACCCTCAGAGTTGCTATTGAGATAGAATGGACGGGACACAAATTGTTTGAATGGTTGAAGATTCCAAATAATTATTTGAGCAACAATTAGCAGCCATATCTCACATCTACACAAAAGAACAAAAACAAAAACAGTCTTTTGACTCACAATTGCTGACCAAAGTTTTCAAACCGACGGATTTAGTCCTAGTATATTTGTTGAAACAACATGTACCTAAATTCAAGAAAAAAGAGCATGGTCCTTTTGGCATTGAAGATGTTTCACCAAGCGCTGCAGTCAAGTTAGCTACATTAATCAAGAATTTATGTGTGTGCGTAAAAATCATTGTGTGTGTAATGCACCAAAGAAGGAAAAAAACTTTCCAAAAATTCAAGTGTGTGTACACCTAATCTTGAGTGTGTGCATGCATATAAAGTGATGGAATTGATGGTATATGAGTATGCAATCATGTAATCGATGTGTATGCTAGGCTAATTCAATCATTGGATAAGCCTAATTGCAAAAAAATTGGGCAAAAATTGACTGTGTGTGCCTATCCAAGACCACTTGATTTTCTATGATTGATGGTCAATGAGGGCACCTAAATGGTTTTTGATTGTGAAATATTCATAAAAAGTGTGTGCAATCATTAGGTGTAAGCCTAAATGCATTGTCAATTGAGCCAAATTTGAATTTTTGTGCTTAAATTTTTAGTGTGTGCATTGCTTGATTGGGTAAAAATAGTGCTAGTTTTTAAGAAATTGAGCATGCATGCATTCACTTATGCTTGATTGAGTTTGCAAGTTGATCATTGCAATGTGGAATTGATGTAATTTTTGCATAAAATTTTGGCCTAACTTTGGGTGTGTGTGCCTACTCAATGGCATGTGAAATCCGGTGCTTGGATGAATAATTGGTAACAATTACCAATTATGATGATTAGTAGACCTAAAAATTTGTGTGTGCATAACTGATTGATTTGGGTTTTGAGATGAATGACTCAATTTGTGCATAATTGGGGATGATTTAATGCAATACCATTGAGGTGACATAACCAAATTGAGTTGATAGGGTAATTTGCATTGAACAATGTACCTATTTGTGGCCCAAATCGAACTAACAATACAACTGTGGGAAGGTCAATGCATGAGAATCTCAAAATAGATGGGGTTTTCACATGTGAAGGTGCATGAGGATAAGAGCGCTACGGAGAATGATGTTCTTCAGAGGAATTATATTATCTTGTGCAGTCTAAAGCAGCACTAAACAAGGTGGTCTTGTTGATGCTTATGAAATGCTTCATGGAGAAACTTACTCTGAAGCCGAACAAACTCGTCATTTTTTTCAATGAATAGGGTTCCTCTCTCTTGGTGACAGGCTCTCAAGGACATCTTCCAGAAGACAGTTGTTGATTAGCTGCTATTGAGGGTGAATGGAGAAGTCAGGATATCCATGCTTATGAATGCTAGAGTAGGTCTCATTCTAGCTCTAAAGAAGGAGTTTTGATTGTTCTACTCTTTGCTATGGGAACATGTATCAGTCCTGTTCGTTCTCTAATAGAAGTTGGGTTTGGTGCGCTAAAGAGATTGGATGTGAGGTTGTATGATGGAACAAAAAATCTACAGTGGATGGCTTATAAAGATGAAGATTGGACAGGAGAAGTTGGCTATGTTCAGGCATCTTTTGCAACGAGAAAAGAATTGCTGACCCTCTTCGTATTGGGGCAATTTCGTTAGGACAAAAAGAAATGATGCAAGATGTTATGTCTCACTTGCTTGCTGAGGGAGTGATGTTAAACAAAATACGATTGTATTTTTATTTTTTTTGATAATGCTACTTGACATGAAGTTAAAGATTAAAATTTCAGGTTGACAGGTGGCAGAGCTTGATGTTGTAGGTACTGATAACCTCCCAAGGGGATTTATGTCATAGTGTTTACACTACTTGTTTGGTGAAGTGTGGACAAGTTCCATAAGCAGATAGATACCGACAAGATGTTTTCAAGAAAATTCTTAAGCTTGTTCATTTTTGTACTCCAAGAGAATTATTTTGACAACAAAAATGAGTTTTTTTAGTGAGGTTGTTCCAGTAGCAGTCAGTAGTACATCTGCGGACATTCTGGGATGGGTTGGTGCATTTCATTGGTTCACAAGGCCACATACAATCATCAGAACGGTTATCAACATCATCTCTATCTCACTTCTTGTTGTTCAAAGTCTTCAAGACTTCAATCTTCACTGCACAATTTGCATTTGGTTGAGTTCAGACACTGATACCAGTTTTGTTCATGAATGTGTACATTGTAGGTTTAAATCAAATTTTTGACATTGCTATTGATAAGGTCAGCAAGCCATATGTGCCATTGGCATCTGGTGAATTTTCTTTGAATACAAGAATGAGCAGCTGGCATGTGGAGTTAGGGCTGCAATGCAATTTTTGGACTATCATCCAGCCAGCATTCTTTGATGCGAAGGGCTTCTCGTGCATCCAAGAAAAGATGTGGAATGGGTATCAAATATCAAACGATAACAATGATTATGAGAAAAAAGCATTCCATTCTAAGCACCATATTATGAGAGATTACACAACTTAAAAATTTGCTTATTCTAAAAGCATTATCTCTCAATTTTGCCATAAGTTTGCTACTATAGAGCAAGGTGAGGGCATGGATAGTGGGGGTGATGATTGTGTGAGTAGCTAGTTGGCTTATGCATGATCTAGTGATTGGCTTTATTGAAAAATTATCTTTGCACTAAAAGGAAAGTTATTTTTGGCAAGCTATGAACTTCAAAAGCTACCATTGCTAATGCTTTAATGCTTGGGTAACATTGTACATTTTGGGCTTGATATTGATTATGCTTTTTAATGCTTGAATTGAATGAAAAATCATTGGAAAGCGCTAAAATTGAGCATGTTTGATAGCCAAAAGAGATCATTAAAGTTTGAGCTTGGTGTTTAATTTGATTGAAAATCACTCCATAGCACTGACCATTGAGATTGTTTGATGGCCAAGAGTGAGCATTAAACTTTTGGGGCTTGTGACTGAGCATGCTTTTAGTGCTTGTTTTGAATTGCCAAACGCTTAAGAGAACTAATGATTTGAGTTGTTTTGAAGGGTTGTGTGGGAAGGTTGAAATTTCATTGATATAGTCTCAAATCTCACTTTTGATGAAGTGCAAAAATTGCGATTATTAATAGCAGTGAGTTTTTGACCTAGTCGTTTTTTACTTGAATGCATCTAAATGCTTAGCAATGATGCCCCAATACCCTGCCTATGATTACTTTGTGATTTCCTAGCTTAAATTCCTACTTATGATGAAATAAGTCCGCAGGTTGGTGATGCAAAAGCTACAGTTTACCATGATATGTTTAGTCAATGCATAGAGCTCTTACCTACAGTTGCAACACAACAGACGACACTACAATGTGACAACCAACAAGGGACTAGGAAGCATGAGCAGTGAGCGCTGTTAGCTCATGCTGTGTATTTCTTATCCAAAACTTAATAATAACTTATAAAAATTGGCTTTTATACCTTAGCCAAGGTTTCTTTGGTCAAAAAATAATCATGTGGAAGCTCTAACTAATGATAAATTGATACAATCTGGAAGCTTATAGCTCCAGCTCATTGATTATAATATCCACTTGGCAAATAAAAGTTACAACATTCCCGATTTATCAAAAGAATGTTTTTACAATAAAGCTCCCAAAAAATGTTACATAGGTTAGCTTGCTGCTAACATTTCCCCATCCTCAACTGTGTCGTCCCTTGACACAATTTCATGGACTGAAATAGTCTTCAGGTTGATGGCTAGTGAGGCGGTCTTTAAGTGCTTGTAGAGTTTTTTGATATCTAATATGCTGTTCTTTCTCAGGGACTTGCAGAAACTGAATAGTGACTTTGTTTTTAAGTTCGATGGGAAGAATAGACGACAAACCTTGTTGTCGTATTGCTGATCATTGGCCCAAAAATCTTTGTACGCCATGTGAAGAATTGTGTGTAAAAGGCCTCTTTGAATGCCAATATATTGCTGGACAACAAGAACATACATCTAGCATAGAAGCTGTAGAGGACTCCTTCTAAAGGTTGTCCACTCAAATCGTAGCACAAGCCTTTGTTACCTTCTAGGAAAGACATCTAGGGGGCTCCGACTTGCTCAGGCTCATCAAAAACTTGAATGCATGTGAGCAACATTTCACATTTTTATATAGCACTACACATGAGAGGTCAGGGAGGCTCTTGAAGAAGTTTATGGTGCCCATTAGAGTGTTCACCATGTATTCCTTCATTGCTGGTGGTCCTTGCTCTGGACCTGGCAGTCTAGGGTAATTGAGCCAAGTCAACCTCTTCTTCTTTAAGGCTTCGTGTGCCTGCCATGTCCTAACCCTTGGTATAGGACAAAATGTAGGGTCTTTCTGTATTGCTGCAAGTGCTCTTGTAAACAAAATGAGATACCTTGAGTTTTTGTTGAGCCAATTATTTATCCATTTGGGATGGAGAGCATCTAACCCTTCTTCTTGCATATCCTTGTACAATATTTCTTTGACTTGCAGTAGCTCCACCTTTATCAGAGGGTAGGTCAATGACTGTTGATGCCATTGAGCATTGATCTAGTTGGGAGTGAGTTGTGTTACATTGACTGAGTGAAGGACTCTCAAATCACAATCCGCCACTTTTCATTAGCATCCACTTCATGGACAATCTATTCTTTAAGTGCATCTTCTTCAGCTTTAGAAATCTAAACCATTGATAGTTGTTCCTCTTCAGTGATTGGTACTTGGAATTCAGACTCTCCTATCTGCCCTTCTGTTGGCTGTGTTTCTATATCTGCAAAAGATACTGATGGAATGTCTATAATTGGCTATTTAGAGGTACCTGCCTCCTCTTGAGCTTCCCCGTGTCCTTCTCTCAGCAACTGGTTGTCTCTCTTTAAATTCTCTATCTTCTTGAACAACTGCTCTTCTGTTTGTACCTGCATTAAAGCGAGGTCTCATCTTTGTGTCTGTTCTAGCTTCAACTCAAGTTCTAGGTCCTTATTTCTCTTTTCCAAAGTCTTGTAGACTTCATATGGTCCCTTGAGTGAAGCTACGGCCGGGGGTTTTCCCTGCTCTACTTTAAAAATGCCACTTGGTCATTGATCCTCTACTTTGAGTATTGCAAAGAGACATTTGCTACATCTAATTGCACCAGGAGATTTTATACTACGAGTAGTGATCAAAAAGTTAATTTGTCACTTTAGCTAGCTATTGGTCCTTGCTTTTGCATGCAACTGAGAGCTTTGTGAGAAGCTCTCCTAAATCTTCTATTTATTTTTGTTGCTTCTCCTTGACACTTTGGTGTTGCATTGCTTTGTTTTTGAGCTCTTTGATCTATTCTTGAAGATTCTCGATGATGATCACCTTGTCTTCAAGCTCGCCTTGGAGAGCATCAACTACTTCTTCCAACTCTTTAGCTTTAGCACTGCGGCTCAGATATTTTGTTCGCATATTTTTTTATCATCAACTGCATCTGCTTTGCATATTCATTTACCCGGATGATCACTTCATCAGTAGTTTCCCATTCTTCAGCTTCTACCTGAGGCTACTTAGAAGTTCCAACAGATTTGACTTGTGGCTCTTTTGATGGTGCAACAGATTCTGCTTGTGGCTTGGTAGATGGTTCAACTGAATCTTCTTGAGGCTTTGTAGCTGCTTCAACTAATTCTTCTTGTGTTGTTGTAGAGGGTCCAGCTTCATATTTGTCTGTTTCCTTGGGTTGTCCATAACTGGCCTCCTTCTCTTGTTTCTCTTTCCCTTTTGTTTCCTCGCCTTATCGGATTTGACAGTGGGTGAAAGGCTTGGACTCGGCATGGGATGATCTTCTTGTTCAGTGGTGGGTGAAGTGGGTCTTGGAGACATCTCTCCTTCTTCATGATGTGGTTCAGTTTGTGTTCAGCTTGTGCTTGCCTTTGTTGCACAGCCGACTCTTCTCTTGCTTTTCTTTGCGCTTCTAGAGTTTCTTGTACCTTCAAGGCTTTGGCTTGTGCATACATTCGCTCAAGCAGATCCTTTGGATCTTCTTCTTAGGGTTCTTGGCCTAGGACCCTTGATCTCCCTCGGACTCCATGATTTTGGGTTCTCTCCTGCAGCTTGGCGACTTCTTTCATTATATTTTTTCTCTCTTTCAAACCTTGCTCTTTTCTATTGAGGTTCTTCTTGATGGGCTGTCACTGCTTTCTTCTTCATTTCTTTTTAAAGTGCCCAAATATGTTATCTTTCCTTCCTTATTTGTTGTTGAGCCAGCAGAGGATCACACCCACATTTTTACCCACACTCATCATTTTTTAACCATTGATTGTAATAAATGTATTTCCGACATTAATTTTGATTTGAGCCATTCATTAAGTAACGGGACTCAATTGAGTTTCCAGCTTGTAATCCCGAAGTAATTTCACTTGCTGATGTAATTAGTTAGAGATGTTCTCACCTCCAAGGCTGAGGTATATAAGCCAAAGTTTTTGTAACCTAAGGGGATTCAGATCATTAATCAAAGTGAGTTTTTGAGCGCCGTGATTGTGTCTGAGAGAGAGAGAGAGAGAGAGAGAGAGAGAGAGAGAGAGAGAGAGAGAGAGAGAGAGAGAGAGAGAGAGAGAGAGAGAGAGTCTTATCTACTTGCTACGCGAGCTACGGAGCCGCCATTGGAGAAGAGACACCGCCATTGTGTTAGCAACGGCGAGAGCTATGCACAGATACCAAGAGTGCGCGCTGTCGGCTTCTATGTGTGGTAAGTTCCTACGAGCTTCGGTGTGAGTTTTCTTCCAACTCGTGTGTCGGAATGGAGCGTGCAACATATCTATAGAACCACAACGAGTAGAGCTACACATTAGTACCATCGGAGTCAAGTTTCGATCACCTGTATTTTTCGGCCTGTCTTCATACGCGTTTACCGCATGGAGTGGTTATAGGTTGATTTTGCAGTTCAAGTCTTTGGGGTGTTGTTCTTACCTAGTGTATAGACTTCCCCTTGAGTTTGAGATCGATTCAATGATTCTAGATCCTGTTTCGTATAGCATTCGTTCGTAGTACGGATTTCAGTCACTTGCGTATTTTAGAACTTAGATTTGATTTCCTTAGTAGTGATTGTCATTAGAAGGTCGAGTAGGTGATTTGACACCCACCTAGTTGTTTCCATGCGCTTGCGGGTCAAGCTCCGTCCTCGTCTGAGAAATTCTGTTGTTGGTTGAGTTCTCGCTATTTAGCTTCCGCTAGCGGCGTAACCGCCTTAACATTTGGCGCCGCTGCCGGGGACGAGAGCCCTAAGTAGGTGACCTTAGACTAATCCTACGAGGTGAGTCGTATAAACTACTTTGTATACTTTAGTTAGAAAAGATCTAGGAGTGGTGGACTCCGAAGATCTCGAGGGATACTAGGAAGTGGGGTATTCCTGGGTCTTCCGTGTTGACAGTATTTTTAGTTTAGCTTAGATTTGTTTGTTGTTTTGTTGGTGTTGAGTAGTTGTTGATAGAAGAAGAATTTGCTAGTCCGTGAGTGGCAGTGGATCTCTTTAAAATCACAATTACCAAGCCCATTTTATGATTAGGAATAGCTTAGGTAGGACTTCATTTGATCCTGATCTAGAGCTAGTAATCATTGGAGTATTTGCTTGATATGGTTGATTGCATGTTAGATCACTAAACCGTCGAGTTAGTAGTGAAACTTGCAATAAACAAAAGTCAGAGAAATTTTCTGTGTATCTGGGAGTTGCTGAGCACTTGAGAAAGCTTTAGGAAGGATTCTGTGCCAAAAAACTGGAAATCTGCAACTTTAGACATCATACGCGTATGATGTATAAATGACCAAACAGAGACCAAAACAGAAATTTTGACTTTACCAGAGTGTTCAAAAGGGGGGTTATACCCTAATTTCAACTTAAAACAAGAGCATTAACACTCAAAGAAACCCAAAAAGACAAGTCGGAGTCCAAGAAACGCAAAGAACAGGAAATTTTGGATTCAGATCTTGTTTTTACATTCAAACCTGACAAAAACACTTGAAACTCAATTATAAACATTGGAGAAGGCTTAAAACCAAGAATAGTCAAAATCTGGGACAAAAGACATCATACGCGTATAATGTCTTTTAGCACATCCACTGCTTATTTTTGATATCTGACCTGACAAGATTGTTACAAACACTGTAGAAAGCATAAATATCAAGTCTTGACCCAAATTGATGAAAAAGACATCATACGCGTATAATGTCTTTGACCTAATTTTGGACATATTTTGATACTTTGCCAACACAGATCCATTGTAATAGCTCTCTAGAGGTTATATTTCAAGTTTCATCCCATTTGGATCACAATTGACCCAAAACAATTCAAAAGCGGAAAATTGCCAAGAAAAGCCTAAATTAGCCATAACTTGCTCAAACAGAGTTCAAACTGAATTTTGTGAGTGGACAGAGCATAAGGGGGCTACTGAGAGTGAGCATAACCAAAATAGTCCAAATCTGTGAAAAAAGACATCATACGCGTATAATGTCTTTTTTAGCATAACTGCAACAAAATTCTAACTTGATGAAACAGAAGTTGTCCAACTGACAAGATTAAACAATTGACAAAGTATCAATCAGTTTGGATCAATTCTGACCACAAAAACTTGGGAAAACAAATTGCCGAGACGGAAAAGTTAAAGTCCTTTAGGGGAATTGATGAATTTGAGATCGGGCAGGAATCTCCAGAATAACCAACCAAAACAAGGGGAACAAGCAAGTGTCATATCAACCGAGGGAAGTGTGAACCAAAGTTGGGTGCAACCATTAGAGCCGATCTTTGAAGGAAGTGTTTCTGATACTTCTTCGGAGAGATCTTACGAGATTTTCACCGAACACTTGAACCTGAACAACAGAGAAAATATGGCAGCAGGATCATCAAACCCTTCCGCCACAATGAAGCTATTGTTCATAAAATACCAGTACGACAATGAGCAAGGTGCCAAGATCTACAAAGATGGAATGGACCGCTATTGTGTAAAGATAGAAGATAGACCTAGTGAGTTCAAGGACTTAGTGCCTGTGAGCTATAACGGAGATAGATATCTAGATGATGAGGGTACCATGTACTTGGTAGTCCTAAACCCTAACATTGTGGACAAGTGGGGATTGATGGGCACCAAAGCCAAAGTAGATGAAGAACTTGAGGAGAAAGCACCAATAATGAACTTTCCTGATGCGAGGTTAAGAAGAGAGAATGAAACTACAAGGATCAACACTGATAACATCTATGTGGGGCTATACAAATATAATAATGGGGAGCAAGATCTCTATTATAGATGTGAAGAACCCTACACCGGAGAGTTGACAGACCAAAAAAGACTTTATGTCTTTACCTACACAGAGGGATCGGAAGTGAAAATTGCCACTTACGACAAGTATGGGAGGCAATACTCAACAATGGGCAAGAAAGAATTAGAAGGATATACATACTTTGGGGGACCACTACATCAGTATTATGTTACTTCTAGCTCACAAAGACCAGCACCAACGAATGGAGTGCAAAACCCAATGACAACAGGAGGACAAAGAACTCAGGTTGCTGACTCTTTCAGTCAACCTCAGTACTCGAAGCCCGGACCAATGGGATCATTACATTCCAGAGAGTCAATGGATACGAATCGAGGTAGTGCAGTTCCAATCCCCACATATACCACTCCAGGTCCAAAGTTCGAAGCGGAACCATCACAATTACCTCCTAGTAGTAGATTCAGGGCAGGGGAACCGACAAGGGTAACCCATGAAGTCCATGATGCTAGAGAAAGCTTTAGCCGGGACACAGGAGCAATGAGATTGGTAGCAGACCATAGACGTATGAGACCATCTCAAGTAGCCAAGTGTATGCCAAAGAAGTATGGTGGTTCAGGAGATCCGTATGCACATGTGTCACTCTTTAAGAAAGTCTTAAGAGCTGAGCAGATAACAGATTTCCATACACAATACGAGGGATTTGGTCTTACACTAGAAGGTACGGCATTGACATGGTTTCAACCATTGAACAGAGGGGGATTCCATGACATTGACCATTTGCTAAGAGAGTTTGCTGAGGAATTCTCAAAACGAGGGATTAAGTACAATACGGTCTCACAAATATATGCTTTTAAACAGAGAGAACACGAAAAAGTGAAGGAAGCTTCACTTCGCTTCAAACAATACATTGAGAGATGTCCAGTACGTGAACGACCACAAGATGACAGACTATCTGTTCTCTTTATTGAAGGATTGAGAAACGACACTCTCAAGAAGGACTTGCACTTGAAAGCTTGTACAAGTTTCGAGCAAGTAACGAGAGAAGCATTGTACTTAGTGGATAACTATACGGTTTATGGAGAGGTGTCAGCGGATACAGATTTTGCATCCAGTAGCTCTTCCTCCGTAGCGAGCGAGACTACCACTAAAAATAATGTTCAAACAACAACCATGCCAAATGTAGAGCAAATGATAGAAGAGGCTCTAAAAAGGATGGCACCATACCAAAAACCATTGCCAAAACCACTGAAATGGTGTGCAATTGAACAAAAATGGACAAACCATCCAACAGAGGAGTGCTATTACAACAAAGGGTATGTAAGGGAGCGTCAGTATGCACCTCCTGCTCAATTAGCACCACCTCAGGTACATCCAGTACCTCGATACCCAACGGGAAATGTACCAGGACCTATGGGGATAGAAAGACCGCAACCGGTATTGGGACAACAACCACCTTTACCAGGAGCAAGACCAGTGGGCATTAGATATGCACCAACCTCAGAGAATCAAGAAGAACAAGCCTTAGTGCCTGTTCAAGCCTATTATGAAGAATCTGGTGCACACATGTCTCCAACTGTGTATTACCCACCAGAAGAACCCAAACAACCAGAACCATGGGGCATGATTGGGAATGTTGGAATACCAACAGTTACAAGTGCTTCTGATGAAGAGAGATACAATTTGGACGCAAGAACATTGATGTTCATAGCTCATGGAGGGTTAACAGGACAAAGACCATCCTATCCACAAAGGACGAATAAGTGGGACCAAGACCAGCACTAGGACCCTGTTACAAGTGTGGAGGGGACCATCTGATGAATGTTTGTCCACATACGGAAATCATTAGAATTAATGCTTATTGCACTGAGTGTGGGGTTACTTACTTCATTGAGGATTGTTCAAAGAATCCAAACAAAGTGCAAAAGACGACATTGAATATGCTAGAAACTATTCCTACCAGCAGTGGGTCTGAAAATGAAACTCTGATACCAACGCAAGTTGTTACTAGAGCTCAAGCTAAGAAAACCACTAGAGAACCTGAGAATGGAAAGTTAGCGACTGAAGTGGTTAGTCAAGGACCGCGGAGTCAGAGAAACACATGGAAAGCTAGAAAAGCACGCATGAAGTTGAGAAAAGAACGTGAAGACGCTATTCTAGCTGAGGAACTAAAGCAAACTAAAGATAGATTAGAAAAACTTGAGAGTCAAAACGGGAAACGAGAGATGAGCCCGGAAAGAACGAAACAAAAGAGTATCAAAGAAACAACGAGCTTAAGCTCAGGGGGATCAGTGCTAGTCGATAAAGTACACGAACCATTGGACGCAGTGATGAGAGCTTACGAAGCTAGGTTAAAGAACAACTAGACACAAGAACAGAGGTGGATGACATACCCAAACGTGGAATTGGAAAAGCAGAGACTTGAAATGTGCCAGAGAATGATCGAGACTGCGCAAGCCTTATTAGAACCACCAAGAGAAACAATGAATTGTGGAACGGAAAACCCAAATCAGCAAGAGACTATCATTTCCCGGGTAGCTGAAAAGACTCCCAGTGCACAAAAGCCTGAAAATACACACAAGGATGACCGCATAGTATTGAACACAACCGATCAGGAGATAGAGAGTTTTCATCCAGTCATACAGAGGTCTTACGGAAGAGATGAGGATTACAATGAATTTTGGAAACAAGTGAGAGAGGCAAACTTTGCAAACGAGCTAAGTTGCCAAGCTAATCAGACAAATTGGGAAAAGGACATCAGGAATCCTCCCATAGTGGAATTTGAGGCAGGATCTCAAGTGGACTTGGATCTGCAATCTTACTGGGGAGATGGGGGCTCTGTTAGAACAATGGAGAGCAAACCTCCTTCACTGAAAACCTTACCTTCATACTTAGGCAAGTATGAAGCAAAATCCGAGATTAGAGCACTTCCCTCACGAAAAATCTCATCAGAAAAAGTCATGGACTCGCAAGGATTGATAGAGATCTTGTCAACACCAGTGACATGCACTATCACTCTAGCTGAGCTTTTGAGGCTAAGACCACATATGTGGACCACTGTAGGAAAATGCTTGGAGAAATTTGGGATAAAAGACCCAACATCGAGACTGCAAGAGGGTATACAAGAGCTGAGCAAACCACAAAAGAACGCTAAGCCTGTACCCTTAAACAAGGTCGGAGAGTATTGCGAAGGTGAAGAGGGGAATACAACCTTACCAATTGAATTCCAAGGCGTGAACACGATGGCAATACTAGACAGCGGAGCTGGGGTAGCCATTGCTACAAAAGAAATCTGGAAAAAATGGGGGAAACCAGCAATAAGGAAGACTAGATTGAAACTCCAATTAGCAGATGGACACATGGAGAAACCTATGGGGTTATTAGAGAAAGTCGTAGTGACTTCTTGCGGCATTGAATACGAACATACTTTTGCTATTGTCGATTTTGGCAAGGAGAATAACTATGATATCATACTGGGAAGACAATTCATGAGACAATTGAAAATGGTCCAGGATTGGGGCTACGATCACATATACCTGAGAAATATGGAAACCACTACACGTGTGAACCTGAAAGACCATAGCTACAAAGATGTGAACCGAACACCGGTAGAGGAGTTTGATTCAGCTACTTTGGCGGGATCCGAATTTCCAGCTTGGTTAGGTAAGCCCAAGGAGTTATGGATGTGTGGAGCCTCGAAATGTGGAAGTTTGAGGCGAGAAGAACATGTTTTAGAAAGGGCTATCGAAGACGAAACTTATATAGGAGAACCCTTTCCAGAGGACATGCTTGAACCATTAGAATGGACACACATTCTAGCAACCCTAGATGTTTGTGCAATTTCGGATGGTCCCACAACAAAATTTTGCGACAAGGACGGGTACGACGTGGTTCCGTACTTCATGCTGAGAACTACACTCGAAAAAGAAACTGAAAAGAACGATACACTGGAAAAGGAAGATGAAGAAGAGGTGTTTCACGACATTCCCGATCATCCAGAGTCGGGAAATGAAGCAGACAACGAGTCAACGGACAATTCAAGTGGAAACGAAGAAACTATAACGGATGTCCGATTTTATGATTTCCCGAACCAAACTAAACAACGCCAGAAACGCTATAGAGCAAAGAGAAAAACAAAGGGGGTTAGAACCAATCCGATGCCTAGAATAAGAGGAAAAAATCAATTCCTAATGCTAGTAGAGGCGGAAGATTGTGTTAAGGACAAGATTTCTGGAAGAATGAGAGGCAATGATCAAAAGAGCTTACGAAAAGACAAAAGAAGCTCAAGAAATCAAGTTCAAAGGAATGAAACGAAAACTGAAACAGAAAAATCAGAAAAGAACAAGCGCAATAGAGAACACACGGAGTCCAAGTTAGAACGTAGAAACAAGTACAGAGAGCTCAAGAAAACTCTGAAAGAAGTTTGGACGACAGAAATTGAGAGTGGAGAGGACGAAAACGCCAAAGTTAAGGAAAACATGGATGCTCCCTCTCACTACAGGAAATTCACAATAGAGGATAGGAAGGTGGTATTAACCCAACCTATTCGAGAGAGGATAGGAAGGTGGTATTAACCCAACCTATTCGAGAGAGAAAGGAGAACGAATCTTATGACGGACCGGAGGATGCAAAAAAAGTTGATTTAGCAGCTCCAGGTGAGACACTTAGACCGGTGTACATAGCCACAGATTTGTCTCCAGGCGAGGAAGAGAGACTTTTGAGTCTTCTCAGAGAGTACATGGATGTGTTTGCATGGTCTTATAAGGACTTAAAGGGAGTTGACCCATCGATATGCCAACACACAATCCCACTAAAACAAGACGCAAAGCCTAGCAGACAGAGACCATACACATATAATGATACATTTGCTAAGCGAATCAAAGAAGAGATAGATAAGCTAATGGAAGCTGAATTCATATACGAGATTGAACACACCGATTGGGTATCTCCGATTGTGGTGGTACCCAAGAAGAACGGAAAACTCCGAGTGTGTGTCAACTTAAAGAAAGTGAATGCTGCAACAATCAGGGACAATTATCCCCTGCCGATGACTGATCATGTTCTAGAGCGTGTATAAGGGAAAACAGCATACTCCATTCTTGATGGTTTTTCAGGATATAACCAGCTAGCCATAGCACCGCCAGATCAACATAAAACAGCTTTTGCAACGGAGTGGGGAATTTATGCTTATCGGGTTATGCCTTTTGGTCTAACCAATGCTCCCGCAACCTTCCAGAGGCTGATGACGCATGCTTTCAAAGAATACTTAAGGTTGTTTCTAGAAATATACATGGATGACTTATGTGTACATTCTCTTCTGAGAGATGAGCATCTAGAACACCTAAGAAAAGTATTTGAGAAATGTAGGACATATCGCATTTGTCTCAATCCTGAGAAATGTGTGTTTATGGTCCGACAGGGCAGAATTCTGGGACATATTGTCTCACAAAACGGAATATCCACGGATTTAGAGAAGATAAAAGTTATAGTGGATATGCCTAGACCAACCAATGCGAAACAAGTACAGAGCTTTATGGGACATTGCGGATATTATAGACGATTCATTTACATGTACGCTATAATAGGCCAACCACTTTACAGGCTAATAGTGAACTTTGAATGGATAGAGGAGTGTGAGGAATCATTCAAGAAATTGAAAGAGGCACTCATTGCTGCTCCAGTCTTGAAATCACCAGATTGGGATAAGATATTCCATGTGCATATAGATGCTTCGGCATATGCAATAGGATGCATTCTAGCTCAGCCAGAAGAAGGAAACATGGATTTTTCTATCTGTTATGCCAGTCGACAGCTCAACAATGCAGAGAAGAATTACACCACAACAGAGCAAGAGGGATTAGGAATGATATATGCTGTGAAGAAATTTCGGCATTATCTTCTAGCCAACAAGTTTGTGTTTTTTACGGATCACCAAGCCTTGCTCTACCTAGTAAATAAACCATGTAATACCGGGAGAATAGTGAGATGGTTCATTATCTTACTGGAATTCGACTTCACGGTAGTAGTAAAGAAAGGAAAAACACATCTTAGAGCTGATCATCTTTCGCGATTGACGAATGGAGAAGACCCTATAGGAGTGGATGACGACATGCCAGACGCGTACTTGTTCAACATAGAAATGATACCGAAGTGGTCTCAAAATGTCGTTAGCCTATTAACCTATGGAGGAGAGTTTGATAGAAGAGAATACAACCAGAAACATATTGCTATTCAGCAATCCAAGAATCTTCAATTGGTTGCAGGAAGGTTGTATCAATTGGGAAATGATCATGTTTTACGACTATGCATCAATCCTGAGGAATATAATATATATCTGCGCGAAGCACATGTTCAGGAATGTGCATTTCATTGTTCAAGAAGGAACACATATAGGAATTTGTTACAATTGGGAGTCTATTGGCCAAGAATGAAAGAAAGCGTACATGAATATGTCACTGTATGTATTGTATGTTCATCAAAACCGCCAGCAGAGTATTCGACATTATATCAGATAATGATCGCTCCGAAATGGAGTCAGTATATTGTTGAATATCTCACAAATAGAACTTTCCCAGAAGGAACGTCAAAAGCTCGTCAGAAATCTGTAGAGACAGAAGCTAGAGATTACGCTTTAATAGGAGATCAACTCTATAAGAGAGGTAAAGACAACCAACTTAGGATTTGCGTATCAGAGTCTGAGTATATGATAATCCTGGAGCAAGCTCATGGAGGAGTAGGTGGAGGCCATTTCTCAGGTGATAAGACAACAAAACTTGTCTTAGCCGCAGGAATATGGTGGCCAACATTACATATGGACGCTGAGGAATACGTTAAACGGTGTGATGACTGTCAGCGGACCAAAGTACCACTTAAAAGAGATGATATGCCGCTTAGACCAATGATGGGGGCAAGAGCTTTTGCAAAATGGGGGATTGATTATGTCGGACCCATTTCACCTCCTGCATATAAGACTCATGCACAATACATCATTGTGGCTACAGACTATCTAACAAAGTGGGTCGAAGCAAAGGCAACTCAAAAAGCAGATGCCAGGACCACGGCACAATTTCTATATGAATACGTCTTTGTACGATATGGATTGCCAATAGAAATTGTGAGTGATCGAGGCACACATTTTATAAATGAAGTGATAGAGATCCTTCTAGATAAATTCATGGTAATCCATAGGAAATCAGCCCCGTATCATCCACAAGCAAACGGACAAGCTGAAGCAACAAACAAAACCATATGCACGGTCCTTACGAAGATTGTATCTGAGTCGAGAACTGACTGGGACTAGAAGTTGCATTCAACATTATGGGCATATAGGGTAGCATATAAAACATCAATAGGAACGACCCCATATAACATGGTTTTTGGGCTAAATGCTATCTTACCAATAGAATTCTTGATTTCAACCTTAAGGGTGGCTAAGGATCTAGAGTGGACAGGGCACGAGCTTTCTGATAGAATAGATGACCTGGAAAAGCTAGACGAGCTTCGCCTAAAAGCAGTAGCTTCTATCTACACTCAAAAAAAGCGACAAAAGGAATTTTTTGATAAGCATGTGCGGACTAAAGAGTTTAAGGTTGGGGACTATGTCCTAGTTTACACTCTGAAACAGCATGCTAAGAAGCTTAAAAAGCGAGGGATGGGACCTCTGGTGAATAAAGATCTATCACCAAGTGGAGCCGTCAAGCTTGCTACATTAGACGGAGAAGAAATGCCCAATTGGATTAGTGGATGCAGAGTGAAAAAGTATCTTTTGCCGCTAACCCAAGACATGCTTCTCAAAATACATCAAGAAAAGCTGCGTGTCCAGAAAAACAAAAAGATTGTGGAGGAAGCGCAAGCCGAGGCGAAGGAAAGAATGGAGAAAACTACTGCGTCAGAAACAACGCAATGAAGGAGCAATACGAATAAACGCAGTCAGTATAACAGAAATGGATAATGACAAAGAAGAACCCATCATTGAATGCAAAGTAGGAACCAACCAAATCAAAGCCAGAGCACTATTGGATTCAGGAGCTCAAACTAACCTACTTTCACTCAGTTTGTATAGATAATTGACAAATGACACTAAATTACAAACTGCCAAGCAAGAGTTAAAGAGTTACTCTGAGAATTCAATCAAAACTGTCGGATGCACAGTTTTACATATACAGATTAACCAGTATGTGTATCCTCATATGTTTTATGTGGTTGAAGACCAAGCTACACAACATCCATTATTGCTAGGACAACCATGGCAGAAGCAATACAATGCAATGATTGACTGGAGTTCTAAATCAGTGCTTATCAAATACGAAGGTGAAAGTCAATCAGTTAAGTTCACCAAAGGAGTAGAGCCAACTCCAAAGGAAGAATCCAAGAACAAAGATAAACAACAACCAGAGAAAAAGAAGAAGCAATGGCAACCAAAAGTTTCTATACAACTGGATTGCTCTTCGACGAGGAACTCTCAACATTGGATAAGGAAGACAAGCAATAATATAACGGCTCAACCTTGGGAAAAAACGGAGTCAAAGTTGGTATGGAGACCAACAAAGGTTATGCCAGAGAACACAAAAGTGGAAAACAGAGTCTTCAATACCAGACAACAGAGTGATTCCAGACAATCAAGGACAGTGAAACAGATCTGGATTCCAAAAAAGTTCATGAGGGCACAAAGCTATAGCAAGCAAATTTGGATCCCAAGGATTTGTAAACAGGAACTCCCTTCAGTACAATCCACAGAAACTCCTAGGTATTTCAAGGCGCGGAAATCAACACAAAGAACAAAGCAGGTTTGGGTCGCAAAGAGTTTGTGGCAAGCACAAGCGAAGCGGAAGTAGATTTGGATTGTGAAAAAGAACAACAAGGTAAAGAAGAATCCATCTACTGATTCTACTACGGAAGTGCCAAAACCAACCCAAAACCCGATCACCAATCCTTCAATCAAACAAAGAGCAGCTTTATTGGAAAGACTGTTGTATCATCGCTCTACAATTGCATTGGAAACTTATGACAAAACAACTACAATGCTTCGCCCACAGACACTTCATAGTCGTCCGGGAGGACTCAGATTAGGAGGGGGGGAGGTATTCAGGTATACAGGAGCTACAAAGCAGCTACAAGCGACAAAAACAAAGAAAAACAAAAATTATATTACAAGGGCAGTGTCTTACATGATTTTGCAATTTTTATGTTTGATTGCAGATATTGATAATATTTATGCCCTTATATACCTTGTTTTGCAACAAGAAGAGATCAAATAATGAATTTGGGTCTCTAGACGTGTAAATATCATTAAATAAGAGTGTTTTTGGAGCTAAAAAGTGGAAAAAAGTGGTAATCCAAGTCTAGAAATCACAAATAAGTGTATATTCATATACACAGGGTTACCAGCTATTTATCGTGTATGTTTGGAATTTTTTGGCTTCAATTTTCTATTTTCCTTTATTTTTTATGATTTTCTTGATAAAAGTAAAAGAAAAATAAAAAAACAGGTGAAACGAGATCAGAAAAAAGAAAAGAATAGATGGTGATGATCCTAATGACAAGGGAAACCCATGGTAAAAATTGAGTACAATTCGGGAAAAGTTGCGGAAAGCCCGAAATGACAGAATTTTGGCAAAGTGGACAGATTTCTCAGAAACAGGTCAAACGGAGTCCAAATTGAGAAATTTCAAATCCTAAAGTGCATTTCACGACGAGATAGGAGCACATGTCAAATTTGGTAACAAGTGATCCGGGAAGTCCGAAGTTAAGTATTTTTCACATCACTTTCAAGCTCATTTCCACTATTACCTTCTTGGAGAGAGCAAAGAGCACACATGAGCAACCAACTTTCTACAGCCTTCTACGACTGCTACGAGAGCTCAGAGGACACCAGACATGAAAGGTAGACTCGTTGCCATAAGCTTTTGATGCTTATCATTAACTTTTGTCGCGAAAACTGACCAAAACCAAGAAACAAGAGCAGACGGGGAATGCGGTAGAATGCTAGGTAGTGGCACAACCGCCTAACCAAATCTTGCAAGAACTTATAGGTGGGTTACCCTAGTATAGAAGATGGGTTTCTAACACTCAAAGCTCGAGAAAGAACGACTGGAAAAACCCTAGGTTAACAGAGCCTGCAAGAGGCAAACAGGAAAAAGTTGTCGAAACGACACAAAACTTCTCAGGAAGCTTAACAACATCGAGGGCAATGCAACCATGGAGTATCTCCAGGTTTGGACCACCAAAAGTGGGTCAAAACAACTGATTCGACGACAGACACACAAAGCGTCATTTTGGCATAACGGCTGAAATTGACGACCGAATGAAATGAAACTTCACAAGCAGCTTCAAGTAACTATCGATGACTTATGTTTGCAAGCAAAATCCAAAAGAAAGCTGATTCACTTACCGATGGTGAAAAAGACGCTTTCGAGCAACCAAAAGGAGAAAGATGGAGAACGGGGAGCCAAAGTCAAGTTCAACCAAATAGATGGCTTCACAACATATCCAATGAGCTGGAAATGCAACTCTCGAGAAGAAAAGTTGAAGAAATTCAACTCCAAGGCAAAAAAACGACTTCGGAGACTGAAATGCCTATAAGGGGGCTTTTTAGCTAAACTGATGACTTTTTAAGTTGAAAACTAGTTAGCAGGGCTTAGGGCACTAGCACAAAGCATTCTTTGCACAAAAAGACCAACATTTCAAGAAAAGACATCATACGCGTATGATGTCTCACAGCATGAATTTCACATCCATTTCAACATTTGAGTGCATAGACTCATTCCACATGTTAATCACATCCTATGAACCAAGTATCATGAGAATTGGAGTTAGAAAACCCAAGGAAAACCAAAAAGACGCAAAGTAGGCCATAAAATTGATTTTTGGTCCTTTTGTCAAAATAACTCCAAACTCATTGAAACTTTGTAGGCTTGTTGATTAACACATCTACAAGCTATCTGGAACCAAAAAGCACCATTTTGACACAAAAGACATCATACGCTGTGAGCGGGATGAAAACACACACAGCGCCTCTATAACGACCCAACACACACTCTTGGGAAGATACACACACACACACACACTATGGGGCACCACTCGGTGTAGACAACACACCTGGCCGAGACAGGGAACACACCTCTGGAGTGAGAGGAGAGAGACTATCCACTTGCCCACTCCACACAGACACACACACACACACACACACCCAAAAAACTCAGCTCAAAAGAGGAGAATTTCTGATTTTTAGATACAAATGAGCTTGGGCCAACACCAATGGGGCAAACAGCTCACACAATATGGGTAAAAGATACCAGATACAATCACAAACTGGAGCAGAAACTTCGCTCATAAGAGAAACTTACACAGAAAAACAGCAAGAAAAGAGTGAGGAATTTGGCAAAATGGACAGCACCATCGCGTCTGGAACGGCCCAAAACCCCAGTCTACAATGTCAAAGTGCTCAAATCCGACCTCGGATGAGCAGTTTACGGCCAAAACAAGCTCCAAAAACACCAAAAACACACCTGCGGCTGTTCCTCCTCTCTTCTCCACGTTTTTTTCTGGTCTTCTCTCAGTTTTTTCAGTTCCCACACTTAGATTTATTACTTGGGCACCCTTGGCCTTTTAGATGACCTCAAACGGACCCCGAACAGGCCAAAAACTGACCTCGCAGTGCATAGTTGTCACCTTTTTGCATCATTCGCACACCTGGCACTCAGCTTTTTTCCAATAATGCATCTCGCCACCACGTGAAGTGGCCCCAAAAAGTGGTCCTAATGATGACCTTTCTGCATAACTCTCACAAGAAAACACCACTTTGTGTCCGTATTCATCCACGTGCAAATATTGACCCCGTTCGGCCTCCTGACGCCACTCGATGCCATCTGACGCACCTGCTTACCTCATGTCGTCGGCCCGCGGATAGCTTCCTCGAGAATTTTTACGCGCTATAAACTCCTCATTATTGTAGAAAAAACATACTGGTACTAGTGATAGTGAAAATCGATGCACTATGTACATCCTATCCTACCTGTACACATGTGGGCCCCACATAACCACCTGGCTCTGGAAAATGGGCAATTCTTTATTGGATGCACCATGCATGTGTATGTACATATGTGCAATCCCTTGCTCCAAAAAACTCCTGACATAATTTGCCCATCCCCTAGCCTGCTAGATCATTCATGATCAGCAGCAGCAAAAAGAGATATGAGACTCGCCGCATCACAGATCTCCTCATCCCTCACCAACATCACTCGCTCTTCAGAAAACTCATCTTGCTCCACCATCATCAACCTGGCATGATACAACTTAAGACGCAATCCATTTACCCTTGACGTATGTAAAATCCCATCCACGTTAGCCAACTGATATGTACTATTCGGGAAACACTCCACTACCTTGAAAGGGCCTTCCCACTTAATTTGAAACTTCTTTTGGAAGGTGTTGTCCAGTTTGCTGTTGTAGCGCAAAACCAAATCATGCTTCTTGATACCCTTACTTTTGACCTTTTCATTTATCTTTGCCAAAGCCTTATCCTGCATCTGCCCATAATGCTCCAATGCGCTCATCCTATCCAACTGGACCTCTTGTAACTGCAAGAGCCTCTCTTTGAATGCATCACTAGGCGACCCAAGCAACTTCTCTAACATCTTGACCGTAGGCAACTCTACCTCCACAGGCAATAGTGCTTCCTTTCCATACACCAAATGAAATGGAGTAAACCCTGTACCTGTCTTCACCGAAGTACGGTAAGCCCATAATGCACTAGGCAATTCCAAATCCCAATTCTTTCCTTGGTGCTCTGTCACTTTAGAAAGAATTTGTACCAACTCACCATTGAATCTTTCATTTAAGCCATTACACTGCGGGTAATAAGGAGTGGTATGCTGGTGCCTAATCTTCATCTTTGTGCATAAGAAGTCTAGCAGTTTAGCTCTAAATCCTGGCCCCTTATCTGAAAGTAGCTCTAATGGCACCCCAAACTTGCAACATATTTCATCATACACAAATTTTGCCACATCCTTTGCAGTGATCTGTTTTACTGCTATAGCCTCTGCCCATCTAGAGAGATAGTCCACTGCCGTCAAGATATAGCTTTTGCCCCTGCTTGTGATAGGTAACGGGCCTATTGCATCAATCCCCCACTTTTCAAACACATCAAACGCCATAATGGTTTTTCGTAGCTCTGGCTTCAACACTCTCTTCCCAAATGCTTGACACCTATTGCAAGACCTACACCAATGGTGAACATCCTTGTGCAAACTAGGCCAGACATACCCCTCTTGCAAAATCTTATGCAAGGTGATCTTTAGAGCAAAATGGCCACCACATGCGCCTTCATGATTCTCTTCCAACACTCTGTAAAGCTCCTCCCGCCAAGGTACACGTCTCAACACGAGATCAGCCCCTTTCATGTATAAGACATCACCAATCAATTTGTACCTGTATGCTCTACGCACAAAGCCATACTTCTTAGACTTCTGAATCTCCTTTGGAATGATTCCTGTTAGCAAAAACTCCTCTTCTTGAGCCAAACTTTCCCGGCCATGATAAAGAGGTAAAGTGGTCCTCAACACAAATAACTCCCCAATCATGCCTTGAGCTGCTTCATGTGCCTCTCCATTTAGAGCACGTTCAATGTGTCTGATGCTCCATGCTTCAAACTTTTTTAACAGGCCTTTAATTCTGAAGCACATTTCCTTCAATGAGGTGTTCTTGCTCTTCCACACACCCAGCACTCGCTTCACCACTAACAAGGCATCACCTTTTATGATCAACCTTCGAACCCCATGCTTCAAACAAATGTGTAATCCGGCTTCCAATGTAGCATATTCAGCCTCATTGTTACTATGAGCATCCAATTTGAACCCTCTCTTGCATACTAGCTTCCCCTATGGATCATAAAGTGCTATACCCCCTGAAGCTGCATCATGGCTCTTTCTGTATGAACCATCAAAGAACAACACATGTGCATTGCTGATCTGTGGCACTTCTTCAACTACCTTTCTCACCACCTCTTCCTTAACAATAAGGGGATTCTCCTTGTAGGTCAACAAATCAGCTAGGGTAGCCCTTGTACTATCTTCCACTAGAAAAGAGAACTCAAACTCTTGCAGCTCAATTACCCATTTCTTCACCACATTTGACATGTTAGTACCATTAATTAACTGTGGCAAAAAGGCATAACTCGTCAAGAAAACAAAAGGCCGTGGTAGCAAGTAATGACGAAATCGTCGACAAGCAAATATTACACTGGCCATCACTAGCTCTACTTCCGATAATTTTCTCTCCGCTACCAACTTCACTCGGCTTGCACAATACACTGGCCTCATATAATGGCTGCCCTTCCCCTTTTGCAATAGCATGGATCCAATGGCATCATCCCCTACTGATGGATTTACATTAAAAACTTTCTCCCAATCAGGAGCCTGCATGGCTGACAACCCCCCTAACACCTCTTTCACCTCTTGAAACACCTCTTCACACTTGTCATCCCATTGCAATGGATCATGCTTTGCCACTTGCTGTAATGGATAAAGAAGCTGCGAAGACAATGGAATAAACCGTGCCATGTACTTCACTTTGTGTATAAAGGTTGCCAATTGCTTCGTACTCGTAGGTGATGGAAGAAGAATAATAGACTTAACCTTGTCTGGATCAGCCTCAATGCCATTTTCTAACACCATGTGGCCCAATAACTTCACCCTTGGCTGTTCTGGATGACATTTCTTTGGATTTAGTTGTCCTCCACATTCATCATATCGAGCCAATACCATCTGCAGCTTCTCATGGTGTTCAACCCTACTGCTATAAACACAGAAGTCATCCATAAAAGCTTTAACACAACTACCAATGAATGGTTCCAACACCCAATTTGCTCTCTCTTGATAGAAGGAAGGTCCATTTGACAACCCAAATGGCAATACTCTGTAGCAATAGCAGCCCCATGGCGTAATAAAAGTTGTCTTTGTGCGGTCTTTAAGAGCAATCTTCAATTGAAAATAGCCTGAAAAACCATCACACACACTGTACCTCTCATAACCTGCCACTGAATCTAAGATCTGATCGATGAATGGAAGAGGATATGGGTTCTTCTTAGTGGATGCGTTTAAGGGTTTAAAATCCACACAAATTCTCCACTTCCCATCCTTCTTTGGACTGACTACAACTGGACTCACCCATTCTGTGGTCTCCACTGGAACTATGAACCCTGCCTTCAATAACTTGTCCACCTCTACCCGCAAGGCTTCCATTTGCTCTTGACCCATCCTTCTTAGCCTTTGCCGCACTGGCTTAGCACCTTCTTTCAGCTCTATATGCATCTCTTCACCCTTGAACCCTCTGATCTCTTCATATGAAGTAATGAACAAATCAGGAAAACTAGCCAGCATATGCAAAAATATATCCTTCTCTATAGCTGAGAGGTCTCCACTAATCATTTGCGTCATTAATTCTTGCTTCTTTGACAACTCAACCTTGGTTTGCATCAGCCCTTCAATCACTTCATAAGGCCCTTCACTTTCATCTTCAACTTCATTCGCAAATGCGACTAAACCACACTCCTGGATTTCTTTATCCATCAAAAGAAATGCAACATCAGCATCCTCATCACTGCTGGTAGTGCTATCACTGTCCTCATCTGTCACCGTGGAAGAGTCTTCATCACTAGACTCATCCTCATCTTCATAAAGCTCCTCTAATCGTTTCCTTGTGTCCATATTATAAAGCTTCTTGGTACCTGTCTTTCCATAGAGGCTAATCGTACCATGTCGCCAATCTTGAACAGCTCCCACTGCACGTAACCATGGTCTGCCCAGTATAATAGGATATGCTCCCAACCCTGCTGGCATCACATGAAAATCAACCACTGCCTTTGCATCATATGCCTCCACTTCTAAGCTCTTTACAACACCCAAGCATTTTACTTTTTGATGGTTTGCCAATCTGATCCAAAAACCTGACACCCCAGCCATTGTGAGACCCATCTTCTCAACGCATGAGTGTGTTATGACGCATATTTGGGCTCCGCCATCCACATAACCTTGTCCCAAATTTTTCCTTTTATGCCACACATCTACTATTGGACAAATGTCTGGTAGCTCGTCCATTGCCAACACCTTCACTGAACCTCTCTCTGGCTCTTTCTCCATTGGGTTAACCATCCTCTTCCACTGTCGCTTTAGCTTAGGCACCATCTCTATAAGCTGCCCAAAAGTAACATCTGCCTTCCTGCTCGTCCGATCCTCCCTCAAGTCATAGCTTAATTGCCCATCCCCTAGTGGAAAATCTGAAACATGAAACTTTCGACGAGCTCTCCTTTTCCTATTGGCCTTGACATCCTCGCCTTCATGGGTCTTTCCTTTCTTCTTACTAGGACCTGGGGTTCTTCCTTCCTTTTCCTATGTGATCCTCTTCCCAATAGGCATCACTAATGTATCCTCTAGCTTTGATGCCTTCTCCAAGGTGACTACACTTAGCACTTTTGTCTTCCCTTTTTCCTCCTGGGTCAGTCCACTGGTTCCTTCGTCTCCCTTAATTTCGATGCCATAATCATTTGACCTAGTTACCACCTGTCTTGGCAATGGATACATGTCTCCCCCCATCCTTGGTGGCTTATCACATTGCGGGCTGATGTGACCCAACTCTCCACAATTATAACATGTGGGCGTCTGCCTCCAAAACCTACCATTGCTTTGTTCAACACCATTCCTAGGCCTTTCTTCACCTCCTTGCTGATTTGCAAACCTCCCTCGACCTCGATTATTTCCCACTTGACCTAGCATGTTTAGGCTGAGATTCTTCATCAAATCTACCATTTGCCTCATGTCTTGCCTTAGCCCATCATCTTGCACTGCTGTAGTGACCACTGCTGGCATAACCTGAGTAGTAACTACTGGTTCATGATGAACCCCTGACATGCGCCCTTGTAAAGACTCTATAGGCTGAAATTCAGACCTCATTGGCAAAGTCTCCACCCCTAACTGGCTCATTTTCCTTAGCTTCCACTCTTTGTTCCTTGCTACCTCTAGTGCATCCTCATATGTCATAGGCTTCTTTAGTTCCACTCTCCAACATATATTCTCCCAAAGACCAGCCAAGTGTTGGGGTATAGGCGTCTGTGCCTTGTCCGGCCGCCCAGAGTCTGGGCGCCCACTGACTTGTATACCTTATACATAGCATAAGTGTATAGGGGTCTGCTCACTCTTTGAGTCTCCCCACCCACATCGTGTTGTGTCTCTCCTTCTCTCTCTCTCACTCTCCGTCTGTGGTGCTCCCCGATCCCCTTCAATTGGTATCAGAGCTATGGTGACCGCGGAGAGCATGACGGCTTTGAGAGCTTCGAGGCGATAGCTCGCTCGCTCTCGACGGTGGAGTTCGATCGCGGAGTTTCACGGAGAGCGATTTTAGCTTGAGGAGCATTGTCTTTGGAGCTTAGGAGTTTGGTGTGGTCAAGCTTGGTCGAGGAGGCGGTTGCGGCTTCCTTGGTGAGAGGAGCTTTTGAGCTCAGTGGAGCTCGTTAGAGAAGTGCTCGGCGGAGGAGAGCTTGACATTCGAGTGCTTGGATGCTGTTGTGGCAGAGCTCTTGTGTTGGAGCTTGCATTGAGAGGACATTGCATCACGCAGAGTGGAGCAGGAGCAGGTTCAAAACTGTGTGCAGCTCGTTTTTGCCATTTTCGGGCTCTAAAACGCAGTTTTTTGCGTAGCTCCGTCATACAGAGTCAGATCTATATGATCCAGGAGTTTAGGTCAGGGTTTTGGCACGCTCCGGACGCGATGGTGATGTCTATTTGCTGAAATTATGCTTTGAATTACAGCAGGTACAGCAGCAAGTTTATTTGTGCACTCTCGGGTCCCAAAAACACTGTTTTTGGCATAGCTTTCACACCCGGACTCGGATACATATGATCCAGGAGTCTACCTTGGGGTTTTGGCACGCTCCGAACGCGCTCGTCATATCAGAATTTTAAAATTCTGAATGCTGAATTTTCTGCAGCAGCAGTTGTTTATTGTGTGTCGAGGATTCCACACATGGTTTGCTCTCAGATGTGAGAGTGATATTTGCTGCAAGTTTCCTCACAGGTGGGAGGATACGATGTATGCCTTATGTGGTTTGATGCTCAAGGAGACTAATGTGATTGCATTTTGAGCTCGGCAATGTATGCCTCGAGCATGTTTTTTGGCAGTCACAGGTAGAGCAGATATTTGTGTACTAGATTTGCAGGTGTTTGCAATGATGTATGCAAAGTGTGGAGATTGGTGCATGCATTTGGAGTGCGGTTTGATGCGCTTTGGTTGCTCATGGTTTTGAGCGTGCAGTCAGTTTGGTTACTGGTTTTGTGGCCGTTTTACTGACGAAACTCTGGCGAAATTTTCCCAGGAGTTTTATGCGCATCATTTATGCGCTCTAGGTAGAGATTGCGGGTTGCACTCAATATTTGCGTGCGGTGTTCTCTGCAGGTGGGAGATTTGTGCGTGTGTATGCATCGATACCGCACAGTGTGGGCTTGGTGATTAGCTCATAGATTGCAGTGTGATACTAGAGCAGGCGAGGCTTGTATTGACATTGCGGGAGCTCTATTTTGGAGTGTGTCTCACATGTTTTACATTGTGTTTCTGGCCATATTGGTAGACAGTTTCCAGGTGTTGTTGGTGAGGTGGTTTTGCTTTCTAGTTTGCTACATTGTGCTCATGGCAGAGACAGGTGATCGATCAGATTGTGACCTCTCACAGATGCGCGTGTTTGATGGGTCAGACTTTGCGGCATGGAGAGAGTGTATGCTTGATGCATTGACACAGCGAGGGTTGCATCGACCATTGAGTGGTGATGTAGGTAGAGCTTCAAACATGTCTGACGATCAGTGGCAGGAGCTAGAGGAGATGGCACTATCTACGCTCTCTTTGCACCTTGCGGAATCTGTATATGCTCTTGTTATGTATGAGACTACTTCGAGAGCACTTTGGCGCAGATTACATGATATGTATGATAGATCTGAGTCATCACGGACTCGTGTGAGACATGTACATTCACGAGCACGCCGACAGATGACATGTTGGTATTGTGGTCATTCTGGACACGTTAGACGGCGCTGTTTTCGTCGTATGCGACATCGTAGGAGACATGGCAGTCTCAGAGATGTATGTAGTGATGCCATGGACTCAGTTGCTTTGACAGTTGAGGCACATGTAGTGTCGGAGTATACTAGTGACGGGGATGTCACTTTTACCTCGAGCTATGCACGAGATGCTATACATGTGGATAGTGCACTCCCTTCGCAGTGGTTGCTAGACGCAGATGCTATGTTTCATGTCACGCCGCATCGTGCATGGTTTTGTAGCTATTCTAGCGGGATGCTTGGCAGTGTACGTTTGACCGATGGATCGGTGCATGCGATAGCAGGTGCAGGAGATGTGAGACTGTCACTACCGAGTGGTGCATCTTACTTGTTACGACATGTGCGCTATGTACCAGATTTGACAGTGAGTTTGATATCGATTGGTCAGCTTAGAGATTGTGGATGTCAGATTTTGCTACGAGAGCGAGATTTTGTGATGCATTTGGGTTCGCTAGTGATTGCGAGAGGTGCCAGGAGTGGTACAGGTTACCCATTGCATGTGGATCACGGGAGAGATAGTGTTGTGTCTGTGATCACGCAGCCAGGTAGACAGCGAGAGAGCAGGCGAGTCTCTTTTGCTTGTGGGTTGCAGGATGCTTTGCATGGAGTGCAAAGTAGTGAGCTCGTTGTGCACACAGTTGAGGCACGACTTGAGCAGTCACACAGAGAGGTGACAGAGTCAGACATGCATGCTTTTCTAGTGATTGAGCAAAGCAGAGAGTCAGTTGTGCGAGATACTTCTATGCAGGATAGACAGGTAGAGCGGTCTTGCTCTAGTGAGTCACGACAGGAGGACGTTGTGCAAGAGTCTATGCATACGGAGTTAGAGCATGAGAGCTCTAGTGAGTCACAACAGATTGAGTGGTCATGTTTGCAGTGGATAATTGCAGAGGAGGCTGAGATGTCAGCGATTATGCAGTCATTCCTTTCTATGCTCGACAGTGAGCATGGGGATATAGTTGTGCAGGATATGTCTTCCAGCAGACACCTAGAGCAGCTCGTTTGCTCTGAGGTTGCACGACAGGTTGATGCGTCTTTTGCGGACAGTCAGGAGATGCATGTGGTTGATCCGCCTTGTCAGTCAGAGATGCCTATTGCCAGGGACATATATGTTGATGCATGCTCCGTAGAGCTAGCAGGGCCCGCTAGCATTGCATCGGCATTCGGTGGTCTCATGTATGAGATGCTGATCTTGAGACCGGATATCGCAGCTACAGTGGGAGCATATGTAGTTGGGGTTGTCAGTCGTTTGTTGACTGATGATAGCATAGTGCACGAGGGAGATATGCAGGTATTGTGTACATACTTGCAGTACGTGTGCGGTACGTCTGGTGGTGTATGGACTTACACGGGAGCAGGACAGCCGGATGCACACGATCACAGCCAGCCAGTGGGCATCGGTTGAGAGCGGTTTTCTCTCGCCTTTTGTAGTCTTTAGACTATGTTCTCTTGCTTAAAGGCACAGTCGCCTTTAAGTGGGAGGTTGTTGGGGTATAGGCGTCTGTGCCTTGCCCGGCCGCCCAGAGTCTGGGCGCCCACTGACTTGTATACCTTATACATAGCATAAGTGTATAGGGGGCTGCTCACTCTTTGAGTCTCCCCACCCACACTGTGCGGTATCGATGCATACACACGAACCTGTCCTTCTTCATCATGTCAGGCGGGGGTACCTGTGGTGCTAAAGCCTTGCACATTCGCTCCCATGCCAATGAAAACTTACGTATGTACGCATCTACTGGCTCACCTTCCTTTTGCACCAAAGCCTGTACTGCTTGCCACACTTTGTCAGGATCTTCTATCTTCACAAACTCCACTTCCAACCCATGTCGTAGATTGTCCCAAATCAACCTTACAGGTGGATCAGCCACACGCAACTCCTCTTCAAATGCTTTAGACCAAACTCGTGCATCACTCTTCAAACAAATTTGGAGAAGGCGTAACATTTGCGTAGGGTCATGAATCTGGTTGCTAATGCAGGCAACCTCCATCTTTTCCAAAAATTCTTCCACATCTTCATCACTTCTTCCATGAAACTCCGGATAAGAGAAAGCCATGGCTACCCAAATTATGATGCTTTGAGAACCCCTTCGAACACACGTGCAAGAACCCAAAACTTTTCACTACCCAATCCCCAGAAACTTCAATGGAGCTCAACTTTAGATAAGGACAAACACATGCACATCAAATGAGTTTTCATAGTTAATCATCGGAATGACAACAGGCAAAGGACATTCCAGGATCTCTCTCAATCTTCTTGGCCCAAACATAAAGACTATGCGCTGCTGGAAAAAGATCTTCCTGGACACATGAACATTAATATGAATTCTTTGAGTTAAATGAAAAGGAGTGAACTGAGGGCCATTTTGATCATCCATTAAAGCCAACCATGAAGCTCCTAAGAAGGCACACCTGACTCAACCTCTGATTTTGCCAAAATTTCAGCAGCATAACAGCATAAATGGCTCAAAATACCAAAAAACCAGCCATCATAACTTGGGAAAATTTCGACAGAGTTTTCCCAGAAGTAGAGCAGTAGGAACCCAAAATATAGACTGTCTAGTATGCATAAACTGTCAGCAATAGAACCCGAGCATCAAGTAGGACTCACTAGTACATAGCCTATGACGAGGTCACAAAAAGGGTGCTCCAGCTACCTGTATCACCGAAAGGATCTCCACATTTGAGAATCCCCCAGCTCAATAAAAACCTCACGCTATCGACCCTCACACGAAGGCTAATGCAAATCGCATATAGTCAAGTCTCAGAAATGACTATCTTCCAGACCAAGTCTCAGAAATGGCTGGGACTGCCAAATACAACCAAGTATGGCTCCACAAATGTGTACAATGGCAGTTTCCACAAGTAACGTACAATCCAACAAACAATGCGCTCAAATAGGCGCCAAGTGATGCATTCCCACAACAACTGCAAGTGACATCACCGCTAGTATATCACTGTACTCCAGCTACCTGTACCTGTACCTGTACCTGTACCTATCCCTATAACCTGTAACTTGTAACCTGTAACCTGTAACCTGTAACCTGTAATCTGCAACCTGCAACCTGTAATCCCGAAGCTCGAAGCAGAAGGTACTCGAAGAAGATCCTCGCGTATGATGTCTCCAACATGATTTTGAGCCCATTTTGCATATTTTTTCACCTACCTTGCATCCTTAGGCCCTGAATAGCTCATGTTTCAATTTTCAAGTCATTTGAATAGTTAAAAGCTTCATTTCGGCTTTCAGTACTAAAAAGACGCTAACTTCTGAAATTGGAGTTACAGGATCCATGGATTCCGCCAAGTCATCGGCAACGAAGAGAAAAAGACCGACAATCAAAGATGCTCTTGCAGAAGCGGAACCCTTTGACATTCCAGCAGAAACCCTCAAGCCAACCAAAACTTGGGTGGAGGAAGCAGTATTGGAGAAAGAGGGAATAAAGATCTACCAGGGGACTTTCAGAGATCCTCAAGGGCAAGCGGTGGATGTACCGATGATCCCACAGGAATTGGTAGAATATAGCAGGTCAGAAGACATCAACAGGTACCTAGAAAGGGCACACTTGCACAGTTTCTTCACCTCGAGACCATCAAGTGTGGATACAAGAAGAGTGTACGAGTTGGCAACATCCATTCATAAGGATGGAAAAGCCACATTGACAGCCATGGATGGAGAGAAAGTAGAAGTACAGATCACTCCACAGCTCATTGTAGACGCATTGAAGCTGCACAACAAAGGGAGCTCGGTCAGGGAAAGAAGAGAGGCCATAGAGGTCTATGGGCCCAAGAAGCAGAATGCAACCTATGGAGATATGGCGGACCTAAGAGCGGCAACCCTTTGCCGACTGTACAACCAATTTCTTCATGTTTGCAGTAAAAGACCGCTAAAGTATACGACACCACCCCATGTCATTGCGACCACCATCACATGGGCATTAAAGAGCAATATGCCAAAAGAGGTGAATTACGCTCAACACATCCACGAGCAAGTAATTGCCATGCACAACGAGAAGCCAAAGTACATAGGAGGAGCGGAAATTTTGACAAGAATAGCTTATGAAGCTATTGGAGCTAGAGATCAGTGGCCAAAGGTTCCCTCCCAGAATGAGTGGCTTAGAGAAGCCGATGAGGAGGAAGAACAGCCCGAAGTATCCAAGAGGGCATCCACAAGAGCACGCCGGAAACTAGAAGTAGTTTCCGAACCTGAAGAGGATGTGGACGAGCGGCTTAAGAAGAAAGTAAAGAAGAAGGTTGCTCCCAAGCAAACCAAAAGTCAGAAAGCGGCAAGAATGGAAAGACTAGTGGAGCAGTTTAGAGCGGAAAGAGCTCTAAAGGGTGACTTTGAAGAAAAGTGGGTGCTAGACCCCACTAAAGTCGGAACTAGCTCAGCCAGGCCACATATTGATCAATACGATGAATATATTAAAGCTTATGAGGAGTCAGAGGCTATTCTAGAGCAGCAACTTGTCGAGCCATACACTGAAGAGGAGGTACAACAATTAAAAGCTGAGCTGAAAAAAGACGACAAGGGGAAAAGGAAAGTAGATGAGTCTACTAAGCCTCAAGAGAAAGATGGGCAAGCTGACAAAGGGAAAGACAAGGAAGCTGAGGATAGATATCCCTCTATGACTGATGTACCAAGCCCTAAGAAGACGGAAAAAATTGTGGAGGAGACCACAGTAGAGGTGGACACAGATGATTTGGAAAAGCTAGAGGCCGAGACCAAAGAAAAGAAGATAGATCCAGTTCAGCAAAAGAGAAATGATTATGAGGATCTGGTAGAGATAGGATACACCGAAGAAGAGGCCCTTGAGGCAGTTTATGGGATCACCCTACAAAAACAAGATGAACGGAGGAAAAAACAAAGAGTAAAAAAGAAAGTGAAGAGAAACGGGACGATCCGAAAGTACTAGAAGAGCCAAAGCCAGTGGAGGTGGTGGCGGAAAGAGCTTTAGAGTTGACAGATGATGATGAAAAAGACATGCACATGGTGCATGAACTGCTGAGCAAGATAAAAGAAAGGTCCAAGGCAAAGGAAGTAGAGATTGAGACAGCCAAACAAAGGGAAGTGGAGTTGCAGAGAAAATTAGAGAATGCTATGACTAAATCTGAAAGTCATAAAGCATCACTCTATGATGCGGAAAACGAGAGAGACGGCTTGGTACTCCAGCTAGCCGAGGCTTCAAGAGAAGTAACAAGTGCACAAGAAGCAAGGGAGCGGATAGAGGATGAGTTGGATGCGGCTAAGGATGAGCTCATTGAGCTAAGGGAAAGAGTCGAGCTCCAAGAAAGAACAATCACTAGACTCAGGTCTACCCCTAGAGCTAGCAGAGCAGGAACCGAACAAGAGGGAGCTATCATACCAGCTTTGGAAGACCAGGTCCGAAGCTTACAAAGAGAGCTGAGATTAGAGCAAGTGCAAAGGTTGCACATTGCGGAGGGATCATTGGCCGCAGAGGAGAGGCTCACATTAGAAAATCAAACACTACGGACAGAGAATGAGGCCCTCCGCAAACAGCTCCAAGATCTACAAGAGAAACAAAGAAGAGAGACAAAGGTACCACAAGAAGAATCGGGTGGAGCAGCCATAGAGCTACCAGAAACTGGAGAGGCAACCACAATTGAAGATCCAGCCCCAGCTCAAGAGGTGGCCTCGACTTCAAGAATCTCTGAAGAAGAAGAACAAAGGCTCCATGACCAAATAGAAAAGTCAGCAGAGGAGAGTGCCAAGGCGGAAATGGAATGGGAGAGGAGACTCCTAATCTCCATTAGACTTTAGGGACTAGACACAAAAGTGCTCCATGAACAGTGGATGCAACCCAGCCTGTCTTTCCCTTTGATGAAATTGAAGTGCTAAAGACGAAAAAGAGAATAGAGGAGGAGCAGTATGTCACTCTTTACGAAGGCGACATCACAAAGGAGGAACAATCAAAGAACATAGTAGATTCGCAACCTAGATGGAGGAAAGGTTGGCTGAACAAATACCTAGCCTACCTCATCTACTTGGTGGAGGCACCAAAGGAGATTCGGGAGGATGCAACCTTCTGCCCGGTGCCAAGAGTCAGAAACTGGAAAGAGCATGGCAGGATTGCAGAAAAGAATCCAAATTGGCTTAATTATCCCAGGATGCCAGGACCAAAGGCAGGAGAGAGAATAGGTAAAGCCTACATGGTGAAAACCCTAACGGGCACCATCAAGATCTTTACTAGCTCTCCTGACCTTTCATGTCAGATGCTCAAGAAAATCTGCAGGACTCTCTTAGCTTGCATTGCAGTGTTCGCGCTAGATAAAGCCACGACCTCGAGTCTACTATCGACGACCGACACAGTGATTGATATGATGTACGATCTTTCATTGCAGCCTTCTCCAAAAGTGTTACACCTCCTATACCAAAGGATTATGTTTTTTCCTAGCTTCCACATGCAAACATTCGAAGAAGCTTTCTACACCGGCTTTTTCACCCACGAAAGCAAAATATTCGGCCCAATCTTGACCATCGATAACCTACAATACGAATCACATTTGCAGATGCTCAAGACGACAGGACTTTATTGACCAAGCATAAAAGTCATGTCAGGGACGACATGAACGTGGAGGGGGGGGAGTGTTGAGCCAGCAGAGGATCACACCCACATTTTTACCCACACTCATCATTTTGTAACCATTGATTGTAATAAATGTCTTTCCAACATTAATTTTGATTTGAGCCATTCATTAAGTAACGGGACTCAATTGAGTTTCCAGCTTGTAATCCCGAAGTAATTTCACTTGCTGATGTAATTAGTTAGAGATGTTCTCACCTCCAAGGCTGAGGTATATAAGCCAAAGTTTTTGTAACCTAAGGGGATTCAGATCATTAATCAAAGTGAGTTTTTGAGCGCCGTGACTGTGTCTGAGAGAGAGAGAGAGAGAGAGAGAGAGAGAGAGAGAGAGAGAGAGAGAGAGAGAGAGAGAGAGAGAGAGAGAGAGAGAGAGAGAGAGAGAGAGAGAGAGAGAGAGTCTTATCTACTTGCTACGCGAGCTACAGAGCCGCCATTGGAGTAGTGACACCGCCATTGTGTTAGCAACGGCGAGAGCTACGCACAGATACCAAGAGTGCGCGCTATTGGCTTCTATGTGTGGTAAGTTCCTACGAGCTTCGGTGTGAGTTTTCTTCCAACTCGTGTGTCGGAATGGAGCGTGCAGCATATCTATAGAACCACAACGAGTAGAGCTACACATTAGTACCATCGGAGTCAAGTTTCGATCACCTGTATTTTTTGGCATGTCTTCATACGCGTTTACCGCACGGAGTGGTTATAGGTTGATTTTGCAGTTCAAGTCTTTGGGGTGTTGTTCTTACCTAGTGTATAGACTTCCTCTTGAGTTTGAGATCGATTCAATGATTCTAGATCCTGTTTCGTATAGCATTCGTTCGTAGTACGAATTTCAGTCACTTGCATATTTTAGAACTTAGATTTGATTTCCTTAGTAGTGATTTTCATTAGAAGGTCGAGTAGGTGATTTGACACCCACCTAGTTGTTTCCATGCGCCTGCGGGTCAAGCTCCGTCCTCGTCTGACAAATTCTGTTGTTGGTTGAGTTCTCGCTATTTAGCTTCCGCTAGCGGCGTAATCGCCTTAACATTTGTGCTCTTGAGTGTTGTAAGCACGTACTACACGTGATCTAATTTTTTCCTTGTTGTTGACTTCAACACTTGCGTGAAAGTAGTTGCAACCGCATGATTCGGAGTAGTGTATCTTGGCGGTCTCTTTGAGAGGAAATGGAAGTGTACGGGCGGGATCCTTTACTTGCTTCAAAATTAGGTCAAAGAAGGTGGCAACAACTGTATCCTTGGTAAATGTACTACTTGTTTTTCCTATCTCTGGCCCTCATTGTCATTCCTTTAGTTGACAACTTTAGTGGTTTGGCCACTATGTCCTTGTTAATGACCACTTCAACCTTCTGGCCTTGCTGATCCATGATCTGAGCTGATCAATCATCTTTGATTGTGGAAAACAATTCATAAGCTCGCTACAAATCTACTCCACATGGCTCTTGATCATAGAATTCTTGAAGCCCTAACCTTCTGTTGGCTTCTTTTGTGGCTGGCTTCGTGGCTACATCATAAATTTCTTTGGGTAGCATCTACAACTCTACCTGGTTTTCATCTTCACTCTTGAATCTGTCGGTGAAGACTGTAGTGTTGTGTTCTTCCAGTTGTTCCTTTGATAGGCAGGTCATCTTGGTCGCTTTCACTTAACTTAGCTCCAACTGGTATGGTGGCAATTCTTGCAGATTTTCTTTCTAATTCATCCTCTTATTTGCTTTCTCAGCCGCTTGCATTGCACCTATTAGGAGAATACAACTCGTAGTTAGAAAATTCCACAAATGCTCGCTATGAAATCTCTTGTGTCTGAATTGCCGGCAAATGATGTCCATTTTGCTTCAAATCAATTTTGGAGCATGCATAGATGCATAAAAACATGTAAGGATCAAAACCATGCAATTCCAGGCAAAATTTGCAACTAAAGTAAATAATCGCAATTATTTACAACTGGAAAAGTTTTCCAACTGTTTGCATTTTTGACATCATAGGCTTGAAAAACATGTGATTTAGATACTCTAAGTGAAGTGTGGACTCATTTGAGTGCAAAGGATGGAAATGGTTCCAAATTTAGGCTTCAGACTCTGAAACAATAGATATGAAGGGATTTTGGGCATTTGTGATCAAAATGTGATCAAACTTGATTGGTGGGCTTGCCACAACACATGTACTTTGGTTCCATAAGGTCAAAGTTGAAATTTGGACTTATTCTGGCAAAAAAGTAAATAATCGTGATCCTTAACTTTTTCATCAAATTGGACATTTTTTGTTGCAAGTTGGTTCTAGACATGATATAGAGCCTCTGTGTGAGATATGGGATGATTTGGATCAAAAAATGTGACAATTAACTCAAGATTTGGACATAAGAGCCTTTAGTGCGTGTTTTGACAAAATATAAGATTTTCTTGATCTTTTGGGCTCAAAGTTGACATGTGGCATGAGATAGATGTGTACAAGTGATACGTGAAGTGACATGATGATTTTCAAGCCAAATGTGCACAAAAGTAAATAATCGCGATTATTAACTACAACTGTGTTTTTTGCTTGAAAAGATAATTTTACGACCTACACATCTTCAATACATCTAAAAGAAGTCCTAAAACGAATCTGGTAAGGTTTGGTTGTGTCGTATGACTTCGTGCTCTTGTCGAATCTTAAATCAACGGTTTTTATTGCTACCTGGTGTGCAGAGTTGTTTGGTCACTTTTGAAGCCATGGACTTGTCCACTACATAGTCTTGATGCTACTCATATAGTTTGGTCTCATTCGGAGTCAGTTTGACTTCATATGTCAAATTTTACACTTTGTAGTCCTTCAGGTGTTTCCTATTGTTTGAGAGCTTGCCTTGACTGTTTTCTTGAAATCATCTAGGTACATTGTGTATAGACCTTTTCTATAAGCTGCTCGTGGAGTCAGAATCCAATTTACCAATTTTGGCATGTGGCCAAAACCTAAATTATTTACTTGGGACTTCCTGACCCCTGCCAAATGGTTATCTAATGATATGGAAGTGTTCTACTATCTAGGGGAATGCTATAGTTCAAGTCTCGTCCAATTTGGTTGAGGTGCATGCGGCTAGGGTCGTTTTTGTGTTGTAGGAATTCGTACACAGCTGGGATTTTAGGGTTTTTTCCTGGGCCTAGACTTGCTACTCGACCCTATAGAAACGTTCTTTGATGAGTTTAGAACTTACCCTTCACGTATCTTGTGAAACGGCACTAAAAATGGACGACTGTGGACTCCGAAAATCGTGTGCAAAGAAGGTAGAGAGCTCCCTTCTCCAAGAGTGACTAGTGGAAATGAGGTGATTTTGGGCTACCTTAGATATCTATACTCAAACTCCCCAAACTAGTTTTCCACAGATTCCCCTGTTAGTCCTACTAGGCCGTGAAATCTATGCTAGACTCAAAAATTTCCTCGATCGGACTCCGTTAGCGCATTCTACAAGAATTTGCAAAAACAGGCCTTGGCAGCCTAATTTAGGCTTCCCGCTTTAGTTTATCGTTTTGATTGAAAATTTTTGTGCATGTCCGTCTTGTTCTTTTGATCATGAACATATCTTCAATTTCTCCATCTAAGCCCAATTGCTATTTATTATAATTTTTTGACTTGTTTATTAAAAAATCAAATTCAAACCAGTATGTGGTGCAAGAGTTGGGTCCTTGAGTAGTTAACTCAAGGGTTTCTATGGTCGAGGTTTCTTGTTGCTGTTTTCTAAATAGCTGATTTTGTAATTTGCGTGCTCTTTGCCTGATTTTACCATCTAGAGGCTTTGGCACACTGATTTCTTGAGCTATAAGTATCAATGATGATGAGTTGTTGTGGTTGATGTCTTTGAGATTTAACATTCCACTGCTTCATTGGATTTACAATTTGTGGAGAAGGTAAATGCTTCTTTGGTTTCAAACCCATCTAGTGTTACTTTCTCTTTCAAAAGATGTTTTTCTGTGAGTTGTCAGATGTGAAACTTTTTCAGTATGGTAGATGAGTTTTTGGGCACCCAAATTTGAGACGGATTGTCTTCGATTTATCCTTTTGGTACCCAAATTTGTTTGACTCCTGGCTTGCTACTTGTAGCATTTAATTGTTAGAGGGTGAAGTAGATTGATTACTCCCTAGTTTCTTTTGTGGCCGACCTCTTTTACATTCCTCTCTGCTCAGTGCAATTGGAAGCTCTAAGAGGTGTCCTCCTTTAAGTGATAGCTTGAACTGATTAGTGTCCCAATCTGGTACTGCCTTGTATGTTCGCATCCATGAGATTCCAAGAATTATTGTTTCATTCATATGTTCATTTAGTATGCATACAAATTGATGTGGGCATGAAAATCCATCTACTATCACATTCAAGTTGACTACTCCCAATGCCGATGTTAAGTTTTTGTTGCATCCTTTGATAACAGATAATCCTGATGTTAAAGACTGATTTGTAGCTTTCTTGTAAGTGGAATAACTGACTCCATTCATTTGAGCTCCGTTATCTATTAATGTATTTGTGCTATGATTGTTTAGTTGTACCTTGATGCAAAGGTCAATTCCATCCAACCATTCTTCATCCGTTGACACTGCATCATTTTGTAATTCCCATAGTCTTTCATCTAGTTCCAAAGTGTTGATGGGAATAGGTGTTTGTTGATTTTTGAAAGCAGCTTTCCTCTTGAGTACTCAAAGTCAAGCTTCCTCTTAAGCTTCATCAGTAACCTGCTGTGGTTTAATCTTCTTCTGCTTTGCTGCATGCATTTTCTCTAGCAATTAACTGGTTAGTCGCAAATGGTACTTGTTTAAGCGGCATCCACTAATCCAATTAGCTGTTGGTTCACCATCTAGAGTGGACAACTTAATTACTTCACTTAGAGATACATATTTAATGATAAATGATCCCTTTTTCTTTTTCTTGAACTTGGGAATGTGTTGCTTAAGGGAATAAATTAAAACTAGGTCCCCTTTCTTGAAGATTTTTGTGACTAGATGTGAATGCTTCCATGTCTGTGCATAGATGTGAGCTATAGCTGTTAACATTTGCTCATCAAGATTTTCTAAATCTTCAAGCCTCTCTCACAATTCATTTCCGCTCCACTCAAGATCTTTAGCTACCCTTGGTGTTGGCAATAGAAATTCTATCGGTAGTATGGCGTCAAGACCATAAAAAAGATTAAAGGGCGTAGCATTCAAAGCTATCTTGAATGAAACTCTATAAGCCCATAAAGCGGCATGTAGATTTATTTACGAATCGGTTCGTCTTGAACTAATCAGTTTAGTCAATATCAAGCTAAGAATTTTATTTGTGTGCTCAACTTGTCCATTTGCTTGTGGATGATATGGAGCGGATTTGTTATGGATGACCATAAATTCATTCGGCAGATACTCAATTACCTCATTGAAAAAATGAGTTCCCCTATCACTGACAATTTCTATTGGAAGTCCACATCTTGTGAATACATTCTCATACAAGAATGCGGTTGTGGTTCTAGAATCATTCTTCCTGGTTGCCTTAACCTCTACCCACTTGGTCAAATAGTTTGTAGCTATAATGATATATTGAGCTTGAGTTCTATAAGTAGGTGGTTGTATTGTCTCGTCCACATTCAGCTGTCTACTAGTACAAGAAATGGGTTAATCAAATTTTTCGTCTCCTGCTTGAGCTAATATACACTTAATGAAAAAATTGGAAGCATCAACATGTATATGGAATATCTTATTCCAATTTGGTGCTTTCAATATCGGGGCTGAAGTGAGAGCTTGTTTAAGATTCATGAAGAATTATTCACACTCATCAGTCCATAGAAAGAGTGTAATCAGGCCATATATGGGTTTTGTGATTATAGCATACATGTAAATGAATCGTCTGTAATATCCACAATGTACCATGAAAGCTTGAACCCCTTTGATTGTTGTTAATCTAGGCAATTCAACAATAACATGAATTTTGTCCATATCGGTTGCTATGCCATTTTTAGACACTATATGTCCAAGAATTTTTCCTTGTTTGCCATAAATGTGCACTTTTCAGGATTTAAGCAAATCCTATAAAATCTATATTTTTTGAATACCTTTTTGAGATGTTCAAAATGATTAGCTCGGATTGGTGAGTGTACTCATAAATCATCCATATATACTTCCAAGAAATTCCTAAGGTATTCTTTGAAAGCATAGCTCATCAATCTTTGGAAGGTGGCATGAGCATTCGTTAGCCCAAAAGGCATAACCCTATAGGCAAAAATATCCAACTCAGTTGCAAAGGCAATTTTATGCTGATCTTTGGGATCAACCAAAAGTTGATTGTACCCTGAAAATCCATCTAAAAAGGTGTAAGCTTCTTTTCCTCCAACTCATTCTAAAACATGCTTGGTGATTGGAAGAGGGTAGTTATCTCTAATGGTGGCTGCATTCACTGTTTTGAGATTGAAACACACTCTTAATTTTCCATTTTGCTTGGGTACCATCACAATTGGAGACACCAAATCTGTGTGTTCAATTTCATAAATGAATTTGATTCCTTGAGTTTCTCTATCGCTTCTTTGATCTTTTTGGCAAATGTTTTGTTATAAGTATATGACGTTGTCTACTTGGCTTCGCGTCATCTCTCATGGGTATGGTATGTTGACAAATTTTTGGATCAACACCATTGAGATCTTTATATGACCAAGCAAAGATATCTCAGTATTCTTTCAGTAAGCTTAGCAAAAAATCTTCTTCTTCTTCAGTCCGGTCGTTAGTAATGTAGGCAGGTCTAGGCTCCTCCCGTGGTTCAACTAGATCTATCTTCTTTGCATTTTTGAGTCCTTCATATAACTCACCCTATTTTTTAAACTCCTTTACAGGTTGCTCGACTATGATCTTGCGATCTTGGAGGGTATATTTCTTGTAATGGGATGGAACACTCATTACATCTTTACTCTCTTCCTCGGTTGTTTCCATTTTAGTAGTATACATCTCCTTTAGAGTTTTCTTCAACTCTTGATATTTTTATTTCGTTCAACGCATGTCATGGATGATTTATCATCTTGATGCTTGGGTTGTGATTGAGTTTTCTTTCTCAATTTCCTTGTTGTTTTTTATGTTTGTTGTTTGTTGTTTGAAGGATATCTGCCCTATTACCATACACATGTGGTAGTGATGTGTGTGAACACACTAGGACCACCGGGGCATTTTTTCCCTCTTTAGGAGTTTTTTCCCTCGTGCATTGTATATACACCCATCACTCTAGGGCTATCTATCTTTCATTGCACACTAAGTAATATACTCTCTGTTGTGTGCCTTGAGCTTCCTTCCTCTTCTCCAAGCTGTGTGTGTTTTCCTGCAACCCTCCAACAATTGGTATTAGAGCAGGTTGCATCCTCCCGGGCTTAGTCGCCAGCAGCTCCACCACACGCTTGCTCATTTTCTCCGATTTCAGTGAGCTTTGGCGAGAGTTCTTTTGAGCTCGTAGAGTGTAGTTTGCTTAGATTTCTAGTTTAAGCTCATTTCTCCCTCCGTTTCTACTACAGCCAGGTTTGCACAAGCAATTTTGTCATTTTGTGCAAAATTTTTGTCAGTGCCAAATACTCCATAACAAGTCCCATACAACCTACTGTGGTGGGTTGTGCTATATAGCATGTGTTGGTTTCACTCAATTTCTCCTCATTTTGGGTAGTTTTCAAATCAGGTGCATGCATTCTCCATGGCTAACAACAACATAGATGTGTTCAAGATGTTTGCTACTTAGGATAGATTGGATGGGGACAATTACCCTATGTGGACTTACATGATGCAACATGTTCTTGTGTCAAAGGGAGTCTGGAATATTGTGCAGGGTATTGATGTACGTCCTGATTCTGAGGATGTAGGCGCTGTTGAGGATGTGGCAGGTCTTGCTGCAATGATTGCTGCTATTAGAGTTGTTTTACCTATGGTAGAACAAGCTTGTTGGGATGTAAAGGATGTGTAAGCTCATACATTGATTGTGTTCTCTGTGAAGCACATCATTACTCCTCACATTTGTTCAACAAAATATGTAAAACAGGCTTGGGATATTATGTCTAGTCTTTATATAATCCGCAATGAGGCAAAAATTGCGTTGTTGTGTAAAGAGTTGGAGTCAAAGATTATACATGAGAAAGATGATATGGACACTTTCCTTACTGGTGTCAAGGATATCAATGAGCAACTTATTTCTATAGGTGAATTCATTTTAGACAGTTCCCTTGTGCAGACTGTTCTTGATGCCTTACCACACTTTTGCTAGTACCTGGAGACTTATGACCCAAGGAAATCGTGAAGTTGTCAAGTTTGATGCATTGTGCACATTGCTCCTGCAAGATTCACTTTCCAGGAAAAATAGGACTAGACAGCATGTAGTTGAACAAGCTTTGATTGCTTCTCAAAGAAAGGGTGGTAATAACAATGCAACCACTTCTTATGGTTCTTTTGTGAGTGGAAAATCACATGTTCCTAATGCTTCTATTGGCAGCAACTCGTCTAGAAATTTTGGTGATAAGGGCAAAAAGAAGATGCGCTGCCATTATTGTAAAGCTAATGATCACTTGATCAAGCAATGTACTAAGTTGAAGGCCAAAGAGGCTAAGAAGAAAGAGGGTGGTTCCACTGCAAATTCTGGTTCCACTACAAATGCATCCATTGTTGAGTCTTCTATGAAAGGAGATTGTGATGTTGATGTTGATGCAGAATGGGCTTTTAGTGTAGAATGCACTTACAATCCTGTTGTCCATGATGCATGCATCTCAATTGCTGCAGATTCACATGTGTGGTATTTTGATAGTGGTGCTACAAAGCACATTACCTCACATCGTGAATTGTTTACCTCTCTTGAGTCTGTCCCTCATGAGAATTCAATCACTTATGCCAAAAATGACTCTTATCCGGTTTAGGGAGTTGGAAAGATTCTTAGTTTTCGAAGGATGGTTGAGTTAGGGCCACATGCAGGTTGCAGCCTGCGCATAATGATGTTTGTGGGCCCATGAAAGCTCCATCCTTGGGAAATTACATGTACTTCATGAATTTGATTAATGATTACTCCAGGCATGCATGGGCATTTCCGCTCAAAGCAAAGTCCAAAGTTTTTATGTGCTTCAAATAATTTCTGGCTATGGTTGAAAATGTCTCAAAATGTATTATGGGCACCCTCCGTTCCAATCGAGGGGGAGAGTATATGTCCCATGAAATTTAATGCATTTTTGGCTAGTCGTGGGATAAAACACCAATGTACAATGCCGTATACACCTCAACAAAATGGTGTTGCTGAGAGGAAACATAGGTCACTTACAAAAATGGCACGATGTATGGTCAAAAGTCAAGCTTTGCCTCATTCTTTTTGGCTTTAGGCCATCATGTGTGCCACTTATGTACTTAATAGGTGTCCTACGAAAGCTTTGCAGTCTATTACTCCATATGAAGCATGGCATGATAGAAAGCCTTCTATTGAGCACATGCGTGTTTTTGGTTGTTTGGCATATGGTTTGGTGCCACAAACATAGCGCAGAAAATTGGATGATAAGGCTTTCTAATGTATTTTTGTTGGTTATAGTGCTGAAAGCAAAGGTTCTAGGCTGTATCATCCGCAAACAAAGCATATTCTGGTTTCATGAGATGTAGTGTTTGTGGAAGATTCTATTCAGCCCTTGCTGTCATGTACTAGAGACAGTAATGTAAGCTCACATGACATTTATGACACTTTGTTGCCTCTTTTTGGTGGTGGAAGTTCGATGTAAATTCCAATGAGGAAAATGTATAGCCTATGGGGGTTTTTGAAATGTTATAGATCAGACTATTACTGATGCAGATGTACATGATGTACTTGATGAGGAAAGGGCTGAAAATGAGCAGGATAGAGGTGTGCTAAAATGGCCGGTGCATACATTGTGTGATAGTAAATTGGATGCACCTTTGTCTAGTCGTACTCGTTCAAAAGCTTTCCATGCATCTTATGCATCAGATTGTTATGCTTTGGCTGTCTCTAGCTTACATGATGTTGAGGAACCTCTGACATTTGATGAAGCACAAAATTCAAAAAATTGAATGTCTACCATGCAGTCAAAATATGATGCACTTATAGAAAATGACACATGGACTTTATGTGATTTTCCTCCTCGCAAAAAGGCCATTGGTACGAAGTGGGTTTACAAGTTGAAATGCAAGCCGGATGATGAGATCAATCGCCATAATGCACGACTTGTTGCAAAGGGTTATGCACAGTAAAAAGGCATAGATTATGAAGAGATTTTTGCTCCCACTTGTCATATGACTACTGTGAATTTTCTATGTGCATTGGCAGCTCATTTTGGTTGGGATGTACATCAATCAAACATTGTTACTGCTTTCTTGAATGGTGACATCTTTGAGGAAGTTTATGTAACGCAGCCTCGTGGTTTTTCAAGAAAGGACAAGAGGACAAAGTGTGCAGATGTAAGAAGGCTTTGTATGGGTTGAAGTAATCTCCTCATGCTTGGTATGAGAAAGATGACACTCATTTGGTCAAACAAGGCTTTCGTAAACAGGCCAACAAAAAGCACATTGTATGTAAAGCGTGAGGGTGATGTACTTCTTATTGTGGCTCTTTATGTAGATGATTTGTTGATCACTGAACCAAATGAGAGACATATTTCTGAATTTAAGGCTGATTTGAATGCTACTTTCAAGATGAAATATTTGGGGTTGTTGCATCATTACTTGGGTATACAGTTTAAGCAATGTCATGGTGGTATTGCCTTGTGTAAGGAAGCTACATAGAGACATTTCTATGTAAGTTTGGACTTGAGGATTGCAAATTTATTGCCACTCCCATGGAAACATGTTTGAAGTTGAGTCTACATGATGCTCGTGATCCGGGTGATGTCACTCTGTATCAAACTGTTGTTAGATGCCGCATTTATGTATGTAGCATGAGGCCAGATATTTAGTTTGCAGTCTCACAGGTTAGTAGATTTATGCATAGCCATGCATTGGCAGGCTGTCAAGAATATTTTCTGCTACCTTAGTGTCACTTTACATCTTGGCTTGTTTTATCCCAAGGGGGGATCATTGCCACCAAACTTACATGATTTTTTGGTTTTTGTTTCATGCTTGGTAGTTCATGTTTATCATTGTTGAGCAAGAAGCAACCTACTGTGCGGTGAAAGCATGTTAACCTGTCATGCTTTTTCATGTCCCAGACAATGCTAACTAGCACAATTTTGACATATGCTAACTAGTACAATAACTTGAGCTACATCTCCAAGATCTATGACATATGATATATCAATAGAAATCACTTGAAACAAGGAATCCAAATGTACAACCTCTGACAAATTTTGATATTATTTGTAAAAAAATTACCGCACGCCCAACTTTTTGAAGATGTGCTAACTTGAAACTGCTAACTAGCACAAAAAGCGCGACAGGTTAACATGCTTTCACCCTGTGGCCACTTCTGGTTGTGAGGCTGAGTACAGGGCAAATCTTCACAGCTACGGTTGAGTGTGTATGGCTCCGACACCTTATGGCTGATTTGGTTGTTGGGAAATACACTGCCAACACTATCTACACTGGCAGTCAAAGTGCATTGGCAATTGTAAGTAGCGCAGTTTTTCATGCTTGCACAAAGCACATTGAGGTGAATTACCACTATGCTAGGGAGAGGCTCTTAGCAGGAGAGATCAGCTTGGCTTATGTGCCAACACAGGACAACCTTACAGATCTTTTTTCACAAAGGCATTGGCTCATGAGAAGCTCGAAGCTTTCCGCAAAGATTTGGGCTTACTTCCCTTTGTGGATTGATCATGTCCTTTGGGCATGGCACTTCCCTTTACTCATGTGCCAGCTCTTGTTCACCGCATCACTCTAGGGGGGATTTGTTATATACATGTGGTAGTGATGTGTGTGAACACACTAGGACCGCCGGTGCATTTTTCCCCTCTGTAGGAGGTTTTTTCCCCTGTGAATTGTATATATGCCCATCACTCTAGGGCTATCTATCTTTTCATGGCACACTAAGTAATACACTCTCTGTTGTGTGCCTTGAGCTTCCTTTGTCTTCTCCAAGCTGTGTGTGTTTTCCTACTACCCTAATTCCAACATACCCATGATCTTGTATTTCACACAATCACGTGCATCTATCTGCGTCAAAAACCGTGTTCTGCTAGAAACTAATGGCATAGGTCTAGATTTTAAGTTTTTGGTGTCTCTTTTTCTTCTATACCAATTTTTGTCGTCTTGTTTTTTGGCTTGGAAAGTCAAAAAACTTTTCCTCTCCTCCTTTTAGAAGTAGTTGGGCTCTCACATGTTCTTTTTCTTACCGAGAATCATTAGATGTAGCTGAATTTTCTTCAAACTCATCACTAGCATCATAATAGAGGTCTGAAAAGACTTGTTGAGATTTCAATAAGTCCTTAGGTTCGTGAACTTCATTTTCAATGTGAAGGGTTGAGATCATTTGTATGGGAATTATGTCATAACCATCCTCATTGCAAAATTGAGTAGGCATAGACGTATTCACACATACATCCATTGTTGCTAAAATTTGAGTCCATTCAAATGGCTCAAACAAATGCTTCGGAAAGGGTTCAGGTACATATGCTTCATCAGTGCAATCCCTTTCTAAGATACATTCTTCTTGTTTTAAACTCTTGTTTTTTGAGGCTCAACACATCCAAATAGGTGTGTCTTTGTTTAACCAAGATGTAAGCTTTAATTTAGTTGAAGAGACCGAGTCAAATTCTTGAATGGGTGTTTTCATGACATCTCTATAAGTGTGGTCTTTGAGATTAACCCTTGTGATTGATCCCACTTTATTCAAATATAGATAATCGTTTTTCCGATCTTGAATGAGTTGTACTTGCCACATGAATGGTCTTCCCAAGATGATTTCATAGTTAAGTTTTTTTCCAAAGTCCACTACCGCAAAAGTATGTTGATAATCAATTCCACAAGAACTATCAATTTTTCCAATAGTCCTAGGGGTTTTTATGTCCATTGTCAATTGTAATTTCGTTCGAGTTTGTCTAATGACTGGTTTTCCCCATGATTTCCATACTGCTTTTGTCGCTATGGCTATGCCAGCCCCATTGTCCCAGTATTGCCATGGTTTCCGCATCATTATATCTCACTGAAAGGGTTGTGTTTCCTTCTTCCCCTTTGTAGAATTCTCTCACTTTGTTCATAGGGACGGATCTAAGCACTTTGTTATCCATTTCATGTTTCAATTTACCCAATTTTTTTGCAATTAGCCTTGTTATCCCCACCTTCTCTAAAGTTTTCTATAAATCATTCCATAAATATGGTCTGATTTTTAATAGTTCACCCAAAGTAAGAGTGTATTGAATGGGTGTTGACATGGTTCTCCACCTCGAGGGTCTATTCCACTCTTTTTGCCTGAGTGGTTTTACATACTATGGACTCATCTTCGTTGTTTCCTAAGTAGGAGGGTGATGTTTTTAGAGTCAATGGTTTAGCCATTCCTAATGCTTCAAAACCGCAATCCCCATTCAAGGATTGTATATCATTGTCCATATCAAGAGGTAAATTGTCTAACCAAACTTCCTCTAGAGGAAAAGAATTCAAAGCTATGCTCCCATCATTAATCTCTCTTACTTTTTCCCATAACTGTCTTGGCTAGTCTTTCTCCATGAATGAAATTCCATCTAAAAGCATCTTCACTGTCAGGAACTATGACTTTTGGCTCCTGAGTTTCAAGGTGGAGTTTCTAACACCACTTTGGATTTCTCTTTATTGGTTTCTCTCACAAGATCCTCGGGTATTGCTATACTCTCAAGCTTGGGTTTTTGTTTTTCCAGCATCTCTTGAGTAATTCTTACCAAATTTTAATAAGCTTCATGCTTAGCTGCTTCCATATCTAGAGAAGGATAGTTTTTCCATTTGTTTTCGATGTTTTGGCCTGCTCTAAGTCCCGCTTAGAAAGCTTCCAAGGCTTCATTGATTGGCTCAAAAAATTTATCTACCAAAATTGATCCTCTAGACTTCATTGTGGTTTCTTTGATTTCACTCCCAGTATCTTTTACTTTTTCCTCGAATAGTTTCTTGGCTTTTTCTTCAATTTTATCCTTTTTTTCTGTTTTCTCATCTCATACCTTTGACTTCGTCTTTCTTGGACTTTTGAGAGGAAATTTAGTATTCTCTGATTCATCAGAGGAGTTATGTTTCTTTTTCTTATCCTGTGCTCTAGTGATCACCTTGATTGGATAGGTTCACTCTTTGAAGAGATACTAGGTATCACTTAGACTACATTTACCATTGCTTTTCCTTTGTTTAACAGAATTTTTTGGACAATCTTCAAGAAAGGGTCCTCCCTTTTTGCAACATTGTGTACAAAAAGCTTCAATTGGTTTAATGTTCTTGTCAAGTTCTGGGCATTCATTTTTCCAATGATCATTTGCACCAAATTATGGTTGTTTCTAGTCCTTGGCTTAGTTATGGGTCTTACCATTGGAGGTCTAACACTTTGATTAGCTACATAGTAAATCAATGTAAGATCTGGTGTAGCATAAGTCATAGGTTCTTCCATTGAAGGTGGATGTGAATTATACCACTCCCCTTCTACCATTACTGTAGATGGATTAGGCTCAACATAAGGTGTAACAAGCACTAGTGCTTGTTCATCTATGACTCCTTCTAAATGCATGTACTTTATAGGCACTACATTATGTCCAGGATATGGAAGTTGTTGAACCAATACTGGTTGTGGTCTTTCCATACCCATCGGTGGTCTGTTGGCGCCATATTAGGCGGATATTTATACATGGGTTGTCCTTGTGGCCTCATAAGCATACACTGAACATTTCAATTGTACTTTAGTTGGTAATAACACTGATTGGTATCATGGTTAGTCTATTTATCCTCAATAGCACACCATTTTTGTGGCCTAATCAATTGTCCTTGTTAAGGTAACCCTTGCCCGGGTCCTCTCATAAGTGTTTTTTGCATGTAATTCATCATTTTGTTCATCCTTTTGAGCATGTCTTCTATGATTTTAAGTGGTGCTGCAGTAGCTGTTCCCACTTGTGTTGGTTTTGTGGATGCTATTTTCTCACTCTGAGTATCCTTAGGGACATCTTCTTCATTGAAAATATCACAATTGTCTCCCAAGTCAATAGTATCTGATACACACTCTTCTAGGGTCATATGCTTTTTTCTATACAGTATAGCACGAAGTTCTTTGTTTAGCAATCCCTCTAGAAATGATGACAATAATCTTTCCTTTGTTGGTATCTCTAACTCTGGGCATCTTACAATGTACTACTTCATCCTAGTTGCACAATCCCTAACAGACTCACCTTGTTTCTATTTGAAGCTATAGATTTGTGGTACCGTATTATGTTTGATCCCAGTTTTGGAACATGCAGCTACAGATCCTTGAGCTAATGTATTCAAATCCATGATTGACCTTGATGGAATGTTTTCGAACCATGTCAAAGCTTTTCCTTCTAAAGTCATTCCAAATCCCTCAAATTGAGTGTGAAAATAAAATATGCATTCTGCTCTTAGCACTTGCTTGAAGCTTGCTAAGTGGTCATATGGATCCCCAGATCCACTGTATTTTTTGACCCATTTTTGAAAATCAGCTAGTTTAACAAGTTTATTTGGCTGAACTCTAACTCTTCTGGCAGTTGGTCCTGTCTCAAGTCCTTCAAACCAATCTGTTGGAAATAGTGACTCATGTAGCCCTAGACTGGCTTTAATGTCACTCGGTTTTTTTTTTTGATGAGGTAGGTTCACGTTTTTTAACATTGCTCCCAAAAGATTTCTCGCGGAGTTCCTCTCTTGGAATAGTTTTTGGCCCTTGGCCCAATATCCACTCTCTTATAGAGTACCCTTGGTATTTGGTTTGTTCTACCTCCTCAGGACTCATCATAACAAAGTTATTGCTATAAAAATCCCTAAATAGGTAAGTTGGTAGATATATTGAGCCCTTGTCATTGATTTTGGAGATATAGATGATCTTCATGGGTCGTAACTTCCTTGATTTGGCATGAGAAGTCCATAAAAGATCCTTGACATGCCTATCCTCCCAACAATAGACTCCAATCCTAGGATTATTCATGCTAAGTCATTTCAAAGGTTTCAAATCAACTTGATCGTATCTCTCAAATTTTAAAGTTGGTGGACCTTCTTTTGCTGCCATATTTGGAATTATGGTATTCACTTCTAACCCCCATTTGTCTATCACATCAAGATTTTCAACCTTTATATATTGAGTCCCGTTTTATCCATATACATTTTTTCTTGTTTGTTTGCCCTGATTTTCTCTTCAAACTCTTATGTCATGGTCATCAATGCGAATCATTGCATACTCCACATTAGTATCCAGGTAAACATGAGCTCCATGACCATTAGTCTTATAAAAGGTGAGTATGTTCTTATATCGCATTGTCGTTCCGGTTCTTGTTTGAGTCAAATAGGAAGACGTTTCAGATGTTGAGTCTGAATAAGTGTCTAAGGCTTATTCAAAGATAGTGCCCAAGTGATCAAATTGATTCACACTTTCTTCGGTGGATACTCTCTAGCGATCTCTCCAAATATGCCTTGATTTGCTAGTATACAACCAGATCTAAGGTTCATATAGACTTGTTAAGCCCTGGATAGAGTACTTATGATCGGATTGAATTGTTATCCATTTTTTCACTTGACTTGAATTCAAATCCTATCAAGCCCTCAATTCTTTGCTTGCAACCTAGTTCCTGTGTCAGTTTTAACCAAGTTAGCAATTTTCTTGCAAAGACTGTACAATTTTTGCTAACTATTGTGATTGGTTTGTGTATATCACTTCAACATGAGCTAAGTGAGTCAACAAATGAGACTTTCAGATTCTAGCCCTGCAAAGAGCCAAAGGACTAATTTGCAATTTGAAAATTGAGTTAGCATGTACAAATTTGGATATGATGAAACCCAAACTTGACCACTGGTGGCCTTGTAATATGTTGTTCCAACCTTGTACAAGCTCGAAAGTCCAAAATCTTGTCTCTAGGGTTCAAAAGTAAGTAATTTGATTATTTACTTTTCTTAGTTTTTTCCAGTTTTTCTCACTTTTATAATTGTTCTGCCATATAAATACCTTGTTGAAGTCTCTGGACAAGTTTCAGTGAATTTGAACAAGATTTTCCCAAATTATAGAGACTCTGGCTTAAGTCTCACTTTCATGATCCAAAATTTACCAAATTTTTTTTGTGGAGTCCACTTGATATGCTTGACCTTGTGGTATACTCAATTGTGCAAAATTGTTCAATTCTAGAGCAGATGTAGATAATTGCGATTATTTACTTCTGGGATTTTTTTGTAACTTTTTGCCAAAATGTTGATACAAACAGGTTAAGCAACTCAACTTAAGCTCCCTAGCTAAGTTTCACATGGTTTGGATAAACTCTACTCAATTTGTCAACACTTTTGTGTCTACAAATTGACTGTACAAATCTAGCCATAATTTTCACTTTAAAGATCCAAATCTTATCAAATTTGCTATAAGTGCTCAATACAACATGATAGAACTGGTAGTATGCTTGGTTGGCCAAAAAAATTTGAAAAATAGGACAAAAGTAAATAATCGCTCGTGATTATTTACTTCTTGCAAATTTTTGCATATTGTTTTATCCACTTAGCATTCACACATGTTCAACACTTCAAACTAAGCCTCTAAGTCAAGTTTCACCAAATTTGAACAAGATTTAGCAAGTCAAACTCAATTTCTCAACAATCAGTATAGATTTCAGTTTTTATCAAGTTTTTGGTCTGTTTTGTGATCCAAATTCTATGAGCCTTGACAAAAGATGTTTGTAATCATACATAGAGTCTCCGGTAGCAACCTTGGTCAATTTTGAGCTAAAAGTAAATAATCATGATTATTTACTTTTGGCCTAAAATGAACATTCTTGCAATTTTTCCAAAGGTCAATCTTTTTATGACATGTTTTAAGCCTCTGAGTCAAGTCAAAACTTAATTTGGGCAAGATTCTCCAAAAAATGTAAATAATCTAAGTTTTTGCAAACTCTTACAAATTTACCTCAATTGCATCTTTAAGCTTACCCACTAGTTCATTTCTGATTTGGGGTCATTTCGACCTCCGTTTCTACTACAGCCAAGTTTGCACAGGCAATTTGGTCATTTTGTGCAGAATTTTTGTCAGTGACAAATACTCCATAATAGGTCCCATACAGCCTACTACGGGTTGTGATATATAGCACGTGTTGGTCTCACTCAATTTCTCCTCATTTTGGGCAGTTTTCACATCAACTTCAGGCATTTTCCATGGCTGACAACAACACAGATGTGTTCAAGATGTTTGTTGCCAAGGACAGACTAGATGGGGACAATTACCCTATGTGGGCTTACATGATGCAACATGTTCTTGTGTCAAAGGGTGTCTGGAATATTGTGCAGGGCATTGATGTACGTCCTGATTATGAGGATGTAGGCGATGTTGAGGAAGTGGCAGGTCTTGCTGCAAGGATTGCTGCTATTAGAGTTGTTTTGCCTACGTCAGAACAAGCTTGTTGGGATGTAAAGGATGCGTAGGCTCATGCATTGATTGTGTTGTTTATGAAGCACACCATTATGCCTCACATTTGTTCAATGAAATCTGCAAAACAGGCTTGGGATATTTTGGTTGTTCTTTATGCAAGCCGTAATGACGCAAAAATTGCATTGGTGTGTAAAGAGCTGGAGTCAAAGAGTATGCATGAGAAAGATGATATGGACACTTTCCTTGCTGGTGTCAAGGATATCAATGAGCAACTTATTTCTGTAGGTGAAGTCATTTCAATTAGTTCCCTCGTGCAGCCTGTTCTTGATGCCTTACCAGATTCTTACCAGACTTTTGCTAGTACTTGGAGACTTATGACCCAAGGAAATCCTAAAGTTTTCAAGTTTGATGCATTATGCACGTTGCTGCTGCAAGCGTCACTTTCCAAAAAAATAGGACTAGACAATGTGCAATTGAATAGGCTTTTATTGCTTCTCAAAGAAAGGGTGCTAATAGCAATGTAGCCACTTCTTATAATTCTTCTTTGAATGAAAAATCACCTGTTCCTAATGCTTTTGTTGGCAGCAATTCGTCAAGAAATTCTGGTGATAAGGGAAAAAAGAAGCTGCGTTGCCATTATTGGAAAGATAGTAATCACTTGATCAAGCAGTATCCTAAGTTGAAGGCCAAAGAGGGTAAGAAGAAAGAGGGTGGTTCCACTGCAAATGATGGTTCCACTACAAATGTAGCCATTGTTGAGTCTTTTGTGAAAGGAGACTGTGATGCTGATGTTGATGTAGAATGGGCTTTTAGTGAAGAGTGCACTTACAATCCTGTTGTCCATGATGCATGTATCTCAGTTTCTACAGATTCATATGTGGTATTTCAACAGTGATGCTACAAAGCACATTACCTCACATCATTAATTGTTCATCTCTCTTGATTCTGTCCCTCATGGAATTCAGTCACTTGTGCCAACAATGCCTCTTATCTGGTTTAGGGATTTGGAAAGATTGTGCTTATTGCTGCAAATGGCAGTTCTTTCACACTTGTTGATGCACTTTATGTACCTGGGATCAAGAAGAATATTTTGTATGTATCTGCACTTGCAAGACTTGGACTTGTAGTCAAATTTGTGGATGACAGATGTATAGTTCATGATCTCAGTTTTGGTGATGAAATTGTTGCATCTAGTCTTTTGTGTCGTGGGCTGTATAAAATCACTTTGTATGACAAGTGTGGACAATATTTTGCAAATGCAGTCGCAAATTCAAGGCTATTTTAGATGCAAAACTTTGGCATGCACATTTTGGTCATCTGAATTTTGCCAGTTTACTGTGTTTACAAATATCTGATATGGTTACTTCTTTGCCACCTCTTGAAGCACCTGTTTTTGCCGCATTCTTTTTGGATTGAGGCCATCATATGTGCCACTTATGTACTTAACAGGTGTCGTACGATACTCCATATGAAGTATGGCATGATAGAAAGCCTTCTATTGAGCACATGCGTGTTTCTGGCTATTTGGCATATGCTTTGGTGCCACAAACACAACACAGAAAATTCGATGATAAGGTTGTCAAATGTATTTTTGTTGGTTATAGAGATGAAAGCGAAGGTTACAGGTTGTATCATCCGCAAACAAAGCGTACTCTGGTTTCACGAGATGTACTGTTTGTGGAAGATTTTGTTCAACCCTTGCTGTCATATACTAGAGACAATAATGTAAGCTCACATGACATTTATGAAACTTTGTTGCCTCTATTCAATGGTGGAAGTTCAAATGTAAATTCCAATGAGGAAAATGTACAGCCTATGGGGGTTTCTGAAGTGTTACATATCAGCCTATTATTGATGCAGATGTATTGATGTAATTGATGAGGAAAGGGCTGAAAATGAGCAAGGTAGAGGTATGCCAAAATGGCTGGTGCAAACATTGCATGATAGTAAATTGGATGCACCTTTGTCTAGTCGTACTCGTTCAAGCTCTCTCCATGCATCTTATGCATCAGATTGTTATGCTTTGGCTGTCTCTAGCTTACATGATGTTGAGGTTTTTTGATGAAGTGCAAAAATCGTGATTATTAACAGCAGTGAGTTTTGACCTAGTCGTTTTTTACCCCGAATGCATCTAATGCTTAGCAATGATGCCCCAATACCCTACCTATGATTACTTTGTGATTTCCTAGCTTAAATTCTGCAAAATGAAGCCCTACTATGGTAATGTGTGATGGACTTAGGTACTGGGTTTTCTCTTGAGGATTAATACACAAAATCAATATTCCATTTCAATTTCTTTTGTATATTCTTCTAGCTAGTAATTGATACATAGCCAATTGCCCAATTAATCTTGGTGTAATAGGAAGTGGTATTTGAGGATCCACTTTAGCTATGGTCATCAATGAAACCATATTTTATGATCAACAGGGTATCATTTCCACGGAGAATATATATGCATCTGGTAGATCATCGTCTACCCCTTTTGGCGGTTCTCTTGAAATAATCCTTGATAAATGATCGGCTCTTTGGTAAGTGATGCCTTTTTTTACAAGTACAATGAAATCAAATTCCAAAAGAATGATGAACCGTCTCACTATTCTCCCTGTGTTGCAAGGCTTGTTGACCAAGTACAATAAAGCTTGGTGGTCCACAAAGAACACAAATTTGTTGGCTAATAGGTAATGTCTATACTTTTCTATGGCATAGATCATACTTGATCCTTCTCTTTCAGTGGTTGTATAATTCTTCTCTGCCACATTCAGCTGTCTACTAGTATAAGAAATGGGAGAATCAAATTTTCGTCTCCTGGTTGAGCTAATATACACTTAATGAAAAAATTGGAAGCATCAACATGTATATGGAATATCTTATTCCAATTTGGTGCTTTCAATATTGGGGCTGAAGTGAGTAAAAATCGTGATTATTAACAGCAGTGAGTTTTTGACCTAGTCGTTTTTTACCCCGAATGCATCTAATGCTTAGAAATGATGCCCCAATACTTGCAATTCAACAGACAACATTGCACCATGCAAAACGTAACAATAACTTACAAAAATTGGCTTTTATATCTTAGCCAAGGTTTCTTTTGTCAAAAACTAATCTTCTGGGAGCTCTAAGGATAAATTGATACAATCTGGAAGCTTATAGCTCTGGCTCATCGATTACAATATCCACTTGGAAAATAGGAGTTACAATATTCCCGATTTATCAAAAGAATAAGTGTTTTTACAATAAAGCTCCCAAAAAATGATACCTAGGTTAGCTTACTGCTAGCAATGGCTCAAACAAAGAATGTTGAGAATGTGGATATGCAGGAGTTTTAGGAACGGGAGCGACGTTCCAAGAACATTATTATTCATGGAATTCCCAAAGAGAAGTTAGAGATGCCTCCTTATCTTGCCATTGTTATCAAAGATTTTCTAAAAACCCACTTTGGCATGTCTGGAGTTATGGTATATGGAGTACATAGAGTGGGTAAGTAAGGAGCTCCTTGCTCGGGAGAACGGCCAATTGTATGCACCATGCCGGATGAGACCAAATCAAAGATTATCCTTGATAATAATTGGATCTATTTGAGGGATACAAAATGTTTTGTATGTGAAGGTCACACTATTAAGTAACAAAATATGCGTCCTAAGGCATATGAGGAAAAGAATAAGAAAAACATGGAGATCTCTCACGAAGAAAATGTACCCAAGGAGGAGGCAAGCCCCTCGAGAAAATAGGTATTTTCTACCTATGAGGCCATGTTACAATTGAAAATATGCTTTTGGAATTGCAATGGATACCCATGGAATGCGGGGGTTGGAATTGATGAACTAACAAGCAAAGCAGATGTTGTACTCCTTGTTGAAACTTGGGAGCCTGATACACAAAGGATTAACGGCTTGGAGGATTACAATGTACACTCATTGATGTGGTCAAAGAATCTCAAGCAACAAAGAGGTCAAGGAGGGGTAGCATGAATGGTTAAGAAAGGACTAGCACGTACAATGGATTGTGCGAACCCACATCTTTAGCCTCTCCGTGTCGAAGGCTCCGGTCACTGCTGCTCTTTACGCTCTGGCGACGAGGAAATTTTGATGTAGCCAAATCCCCAAAAATCTTGCCGATGGGCCCTGTAAACCTTTGCCAGCAACTGTGGATCTATCTCAGGATGCTCTGGCCAAGGTTCCCTTGGAATGAATTGCGTTGTCAAGGAAACAGACTAAGGGGCCTGTGGTAAAGGGGCAAGAGGGGTATGAATAGGGTAATACTGAGCGAAATATCTGTTTAGAGCAAGCCAAAAAGGTGGACATGGCGGGAGACTGAGTGAAAAAGAACGAGCCAGTGTCTCTGCCCAAAAACAAACTCTGCGCTGCTCCTACAAAGACAAAAAATGACTCGCTGAGAGATATGGGCTTGGGCCTCAGCACATTCTTCTGTAGCTTTCACCCAAATAGAAATATCAAAATTTGCTTGGACAATGCTCTTACATCTGTCATTAGTTGGTGGCTCAAACTGGCTCACTACCAGTTGTGAAGATGGTTGCTGTGTTACTGCCTCATTGGATAGCATAAACCTCCAACTCTACATTTGACCCTCCAAAAAAGTGTGCAGGTCTTGCTGCATTTCCACTGCTAGTGCATAAAGATCATTCATATGGATCATGACATCACCATGATGTGATGCTAAATAATTTGCCAGGCTATAAGCACTACGGGAATGGATACCCTCACACTTCCTTACATTACATGAACAACAATGTATATGAAGACAGAATAGAAGACAATAAACAGGAACAGAACACCGTCTTCTTCATTGATATGTAACAAAACATGAAATTACATGAGATTGATATATTGATTGCTTGAGAGATATCCGCAAAGACTGGTATGCCGCCCCAAACACACCCGCTGCTCCAGTGCAGATTAGGAATGGTGCAAAACCCCATCCTGTCTCATGATATCCCATGAAGAACTATCCCAAAGCCACATAAACTCCTAGTCTGCAATGTCCAAACATCCGTAGGACCACAATGTGCGGCTTATGCCGTAACAAGGACTGAAAGATTTTGTATCAATTGTGAAAGATCACAAATACAAACATTATGTATGGCTGAAAATTATGACACCAAAAAGAACACCCATTTTTGTAGCCAGTTGCTACGTTCCACATTATGATTTTCCCTTTTATGCTTGCATGGATAGAGATAATTCATTTTTTGATTTAGAAGAGTACATTGCTTATTCAAAGGCGAAGGTGATGTTTTTGTACATGGGGATATGAATGCTCCCACAAAAACATTGCAACATGATACTCAACAAATTGATATGCCATACATTTCAAGGGATCGTAATTCAATGGATGAGAAAGAGCCAGATCCCTATGGAAAGTTACTTTTACATATGTGTAATAGCACGGGTATGCTCATTGTCAAGGGTGTATCTTTGTGGAGTGGATAGTGTGATTGACTATATGCTACTCTCTAAAGCCATCATGTATCGCATAAAGAATTTTAGGTTTGGCAAATGGATCCTAGAATCAGACCATTGGACATTATGTATTGACAATCTCAACCGTAAGAGAAGTTATCACTATGTATGGATTTCAAACAAGCACCAATGTACATTGAAATGGTTGAGCAAACATTATGGATACAAGGATTCATTATTATGACACACCATTAGAAACTAGATGGAAATATTTCAGGAAAGTTATTTGTTCTTGTGCCGAAGAATGATTTGACATAAAGCATCTCCATGGTATCAACAAACATATATTATGCAAAAGGTGGTTTGATAAAGAATGTCAAGATGCTCAAAAGTCCTTGATAAAGCTTGATGCAAATATGGACAAAGACAACCACTAAAGTCATTTTCATACATACAAGGCATTGATTCAAAAGAAGAAAACAAGATGGGAAGTAAAGCAATAACTTTTTCAAGTCCAAGAAAAGGCATATGTATGTGGAAGATTGGAGAACTTGAGGGGCAAGCGTGTTGAGAATTTTGGTAACTTGAGTCTTGTGGATATGTACACACATTGTAGGTAATTATATGAGAAACCAAATGCTGAAAAAATGCGTTTTATGGTTCATTCCATGTATGACCTGTTTTTTAACTATTGAGGATGTATGCAGTGGGCTTGAAAAGTTGGCTACTCGCAAAGCGGGAGATCTTCAAGGTATCAAGTCGGAGATGATCAAATGGATGTGAGATTTTACCCATGAGTGGATGTGAAATATGTTCAACCTTGCACTTCAACATGGTATGCCTTATGATTGGAGTACTATTTGGGTTAAGAATTTTCACAAAGGAGGGGATGTAAAGTATGTAAACAACTACAATGATTGGGTCTCTTATGGAAAAATTGTTTGGATGCATAATGGAGATGAAATTGAGTCTAGCACACACTTTAGAAGATGCAAAAAAGATGATGGTTGTCCTTGAGAACTTTTGCTTGCATAGTGGCCCGATTGTGAATGAATCCAAAACAAAGGTTATGCTTGTGCAAACCATCCATAAGGAGAAACCATACATTGTGTACAACAATGAGACACTTGAAGTTGTTGAAATCTTTAAGTACCTTGGCCTTGAGGTTCCATCCAATCACAAGTGGCATGAATGTGCCATGCATCATTTGAAAGCAGGAAAGAGAGCATATTATGCATTTGAGAACATGTGTAATGCGGGAAACATCAAGTGTTGGGTTCTCAAGAAGTATCTTTTTGATGCATTGGTGACACCGGTTCTTCTTTATGAAGTTGAAGTGTGGGGTGGGAGCATCTCAAAGTCTACTTGGAAAGAGTTTGAGAATGTCCAAAAGTGTTTTCTTAAAAACTTTCTCCAAGTTAAGACATAAACACCGGATATGCTCCTACTTCTTGAGTCACATATCTCTTCCAATTGAGGTTATGGGCATGGAAAGGGGTACGATAACAATGCGTCAAAACCCCTCACATCGACTTCCTATGATTACATGGGAAGCAAGAAAAAAGTTCAAAAGATGCATAAAAGCAAGATCTTGAGCAAGGGATGGATGCAAGACATAAATAAGTGGTTTGGGAGATGGGATGCATTACACTTTCTACATAATGCTTCAATTGACTCCCAAGTGAATGAAGATTTTTTACTACGCCAATAGTTTATGGCTCAGGAGAAATTTGGTGGTTCACGCTTCATACATACACCACCCATATTGCCCCCAACTACAAAATCATGTTCTTCGCTGAAACAGGAAACCATACTCACCCTTACATGCTTGAGCCTATCCCCTTGTTGATGATACACACTATTGTAGCCATTTGTCTTAGCTCCCATTCCCTTCGATGTGAGACAGGGCATTGGGGTGATGGAGAATAGTCAAATCAATTGTGCACATTATGCTCACTGCAAGTTCAAGAATCTGAGTACCACACACTACTGAGTGCTCAGATTTTGGTCACATCCAAACTTGTTTCTCTCACATTTTTAGCCATGACTTGGACCTATAGACTTTCCTCTTCCAACCACAATGTGGTCTCTCCATTGCGACTCTCATCACCACAATTTTGGAGCATCAAGAGTCGCTCATCAGCCATACACATACTACATCACATGTTTGGTCCCATAGGTCATATTTAACCTCTGAGGATGATAATAAACTCTATCTCTCTTCTCTCTCTCTCTCTCTCTCTCTCTCTCTCTCTCTCTCTCTCTCTCTCTCTCTCTCTCTCTCTCTCTCTCTCTAGCCATGGACACAGAGAGATGAGGGGGAGAGGGGGAGAGTGAGTATAGTAGAGGCAATCAAGTCACAAAAAACATTGTGCTTCTACAATTAGATTTTGCAAAATCATTCGACAAAGTACAGTGGGACTTTATATCCAAAGTCTTAGCTAAGATGGTCTTTGGCTCTAAGATGAGCACATGTGTCTCTATGTTGGGTCATGACACTGCTTTTAGAATATATACATATGTTTACACACACACACACACATGTCTGTGTGTGTTGTTTTTTTTGTCACCTTGCCGCTAGTGATGTCATATTAATGGGAAAATTTGGTGAAGATAGAGTGAGCGGAGGAATTAGGGGTTGGAAGGGGCTAGAGAGAGAGAGAGAGAGAGAGAGAGAGAGAGAGAGAGAGAGAGAGAGAGAGAGAGAGAGAGAGAGAGAGAGAGAGAGAGAGAGAGAGAGAGAGTGAGAGAGAGAGAGAGAGAGAGAGAGAGAGAGAGAGTGAGAGAGAGAGAGAGAGAGAGAGAGAGAGAGAGAGAGAGAGAGAGAGAGAGAGAGAGAGAGATGAAATGAAATGATATATTAATGTCTACAAAAGGCCAAAATTACCTATGAGACCAACAAGTTACAAAGTGGTGAATTCAATACAAAGTCTGTGTGCTGAAAGAAAGACTAACATCCTAAACAAAATGTACTGAAAATTGGTAGGGGCTCTCAGCCCTAACATGTATTTAGTACAAGAAACACGCAGTATAAAGAAAAAGAACTGCACGAGATTGCACATTAAGTCACAAAACTACAAATCATATGAATAACAAACACCATGATTGAGACAAAGAAGGTACTGCTTCACTGTGTATTCATCATCATCATCAAACTAGAGGCCCAAAACAGAAGTATGACTATAGGAAAACTACAAACTGCTCGTTGGTAACATCCAAAAATTGACATACACCATAAGACAATTCGGGTATTTTTAAACTACCTAAGCATTAGGCACTTGTGTAAACATACCCCTAAGGTTTAAATCTAAGACCTTAGTTACAATTAGAAAAGATAAGTACCTTGACACATCATGCAATAACACCTGGCACACTTGGTGGGCAATGTTTATCAAACATTGTGAGAACCCATTCCTTGATAAAAAATATCAACATCAACATGATCTTTAACTTTAGTCTATTTTGCACTTTCTCCTTCAATTGTAGCTGCCTTATCATAATCACCAAGTCCTGCATCCACTTTAGCTTCAATTGCTTCCTTTGTACCCTTATTATTCTCCCAACTGAGTATATCTTCAACAATAATCAATACTAGATTTTTACATTTTTTGTGTCCACCTGCATCACCTGCCTCTTCACTTGCAACTTTAACTATAATTGCATCTTCCGTTGACTGCACTTGAACTTCAGTTTCATATTTATCCAACATTACAATATCACACTGAGTATGTAGTTGTTCAAGTTGATGAAGTTTCTGCTGCTCCAGCTGCTTCTGCAATTCCTCATATTGTTGCTTCAGTTCATCATACTACCTCTGCTCAAACAAGTTTTCTCCTTTACTTTTTCTTTTGCAAAGATTTGATATGGCTTACTGACCACATTATACATTCTGACTTTGATTTACTCCCAAATACCTTTCATATAGTCTCTCATTTCAGTCTTCATCTTTTCCACGTCACCTCAAGCTAGATACCAGCCCTCCACATCTAGCTCTTCCTTTGACATTTCTCTAATCTTCTCTTCCAATTTTCTACATGATGTAACTTTTTTCAACAAAACCATGTTGATTCTCTCTAAAGTAGCATTCAAAGTAGTCATTTTAGTCAATTGTCCTTGCAAGACATTAAACCACTCATCTGTCCATTGAGAAATTCTAGTTAACCTTTCTGTCTATATACTACTAATTGCTTTTATGAGGCTAACTCCTTCAGCATGAGCTCCTGCCTTTCAGTCAAATCTTTAACTTTCCTCTACAGAACTGCTTCTTCAGTCTGAACTTTCTTTTCCTTCAATGCTTCCTCCTTAATCTGCTACAATTTCACTGTGTAGTCTCTTATTCTCACTCTTTACTAAAGTAAAATCCATTATCTGTTGTTCCGCATATTCTTTAACTACACCAATTGCATTTTGCACCTCACTGATAAATACATTTGAAAAGCTAGCCTTGGGTATGTTAGGCTTTTCAACTGCAGATTCCCCAATTGTTATAACATGTGTCTCTCCTGCAAGTTTTCCTTTTAGCTTTCTGAGTTTAAAACCTGTCTTGATGGTATTGAAAATTTTTCACTTGGTTCCACTCTAGATTTAAGAAACAAATCCCCAAATTCCTTATCTAGATTCTCCTTAACTGCTTCCATAGACTCCTTTTTTGAATATCTTGCAGAGACCATATTTTCCACATTCTTTGTCATATACAGGATCTTTTGTTCTTGATACAATTTTTATCTTTTTCCTTTCCTTGGTGCAGATCCTGAGCCTTTAATCAACTGTCATGGACCTGGGAAAAAGTTTCTTTGCAAAATGCTCTTGTTGTTCACATACAAAAAATTTGCTGCCAAATATGGTCCCACTTTTATTGTTTTATCCTTTCTCTTTTGCTTGGTGTAGATTTCAAACTTGATTCTATGAAATAAGATGTTTGCCCATCCAATCTGCCCGCTAGTCTCAACTGCTAACAATATACCATAATGTTTTTTGCTTATATACTTTGGCTTGACCAACAAAAATATTCTCTCAAGAAACCATTTCACCTACTGTAGTCTCACCTGGTTCTTCATTCCTGATAGCTGATAGTAATGCCTCCCACCTTGAGACTGTCCAAATGCCTTTGTCATGTCCTTTTCAATTGCTTTACTAACCTCATTGTCTTCTGCAATAGGTATATCAAACACTTGTGCAATGAGTTCTTTAATAAAATAAACCTCTGCAAAGATATGTCCATCGTTTGCCTACACATGCTTTAAGTATACCATTGACATTTGATTCTGACTCCAACTCATCCAGGGTAACCTTGCAAAATTTACTAACCCTATTTTATTCAACCATGGAATATTTTCCTCATTTGCCACTAAATCATACATGAAATCCAAGAAAGTGTACTCTAGGATTACTTCATGTTTTCAAGGTGGTCAAGCCTTGATGGGTGTAAGAATTTTTGGCTCATCCTCCTCAGAACAGAGCAAAGAGAAGAGGGGGGAAAGGGAAGAAACGACATAAAAAATTGGTATGATTTGCTTCAATTATGGCAATGAAACCTTTCAACAAACACCACACAAACTTGACTACAACCTGCTTGACACCACACAAACTTGACTACACCTCGAGCATCAAGAACACTGGCAATCCCGACCTCACCGCTTGTGAGATTCTCCTCACTGAGAGCAAGGCAAAGAAAACCTCTTTGATGACACCTCTGCTCCAAAAGAGAGCTCACATTCTTCCAGCCTTGAGAGGTTGGGAACACCCCTCCAAGTCCTGCCCCTCCGGCCGAGATCCTCTCCCTAAGGAGCCAAAGAAGAAGGAGAGGCTCTCGGGCCTCTTCTCCTATAAAAAAAATCCATTTTTGGACCTCTTTGCTCTGCCTGCCAAACACTGCACAGTGACCCCCGATCATCGAGCCATAAATTCCAACCGAGAGAGCTCTTTGCCAGCTCCAATTCTCCTTGCACTTTCCCACTTCATCTATCCAATGATCTCAAATGATGCGCATTAAAATTGGAAAGAAACACCAGATACCACACTATTAACAATTGCCGACAACTTCAGACCCCAGTATTCGATTGATCTGGACTTTGTTTGACATGCCGTTGTTGGGCGCATTTCTGACACCCTATTTTTTGTAAATTTGTACATACGGACATGACGTCCGATGTCAAAAGTGTGTGTGGGATTTATTTTTGTGGGGTTTTTAGCTTGCTTTAGCAAGCACATGTACATGCACTGCAAGTCGCTAGTCTAGTGAGCTGTCGGGCTACTGTAAATGCCCGTGAGTGAGTTTTTTGAAGCGAGACTTGTATATAATTTAAACTCATGTAAAAACTTAAAATATTTCAACCAAAATCCAGAAAATTGGAATTTTGAGCTCGCTGTGCCTTCTTGATGGTTTCTATTCCAGCTTTTGCCCTCGCCTTGCCTACTCTACGTGTAGTCGTGTCGGGACAGCTCCCTGTTCGCATCAATTTTTCATGTAGCGGCATGTAGATTCAAATTTTTTCATCTTCAGATTTATTGCCATTAATTTTTCAAGATTTATCTCAAGCTTTAAAGTGCCCCAACTGGAGTTGCGCTCTTCAGGTTACGAGTAGTTCTCTGTAGAGTTATGGCTATGGCAGCCTAGTGGAAAATTGTGTACAGGCATATTGGGAGGGCATGTATGTATGAATTGTGGAATTGATGTTGAAGTTGTGGGTTTGTGGTGTTCAATGGTGAAAGGGGAGGCCCTTGTCTTCATATGCATTGGTCGGCGTGTGCTGTAAATCCATGCTTTGGCAGGATTTTGCTCCTATGTGACATAGTCTCTTAGGTGGGCGACGGCCAGTAAATTCCCAAGGGGACTACTCTGGTTGGACTTGTGGTGTTTCAAGGGGTTTTTCCAAAGATTTTTGTGTTCTTGTAGTGCTCTTTCAACGCTCTTGGGTGACATTGTCATAATAATCAATATCTAATTCTCCTAAATGATTTTCTCATATTAAACTGATCATTTAATGTGGGGAAGTGCCAAGGGAGAAAAAGCTAGAATATTGGTTAAGCTAGCAGACCGGCCACAGTAGGGATCCAAAGGAGGGAAAATAGGGATCCAAAGGGGGGGGCCATCTGCAAAAGAGCCATGTGAAACAATGGGCCAAAAAGACCCTAAGGTTCAGCCCATTAAGACTTCCAAAATGCTAAGGTTCCAAAATTCAAAGGTTGAGTCCAAAGGTCAACCCTAGGGAAAATTGGATGCTTTGTGTGTGCCCTAAAAGTCTTTGCACATCCCTACATGGGAGGGGGCGAGCCCCAAAGCTAGGGGATGAGAGAGAAAGCCACACACACACACACAGGCTCCCTTTACACAAAGGGAATGAGGGACACATGTCAGCTTCCTAGGCCAGATGCCCACAAGGTGTGCCCAGTTCCTATTGGAAGACCCTTGAAGTGGACCAATGAGAATTAAGCTAGAGTAAATGTAGTTTAATTAAGTTAAAAACATTTAATAAAAGAAACCAATGAGAAATAAGTCTCCTAGAAGACTATTGGGCAGTCTCCCAAAGGGTCCAATGAGCATTCAGAAGCCTCATGGCTTGCCTGATTCCTATTGGCCAGGAGACAAAGGGGTCCAATGAGAGTTTTGTTTAATTATTTAATTATCTAAAGCTCTCACAAAAGGGGAAAGGGGGACACATGTCTGAAGGCTATCACTTATGCTTTTTGTTGCTCTCTCTTAACCCAAGCACTCTTGTAATTCTCATTAGGAATCTATTCTAATGAAATGCCCACTATGTTCATGCTAATTTCCGCTACACATAAGATTTTAGGCCATTAAATGTTACATTGGTATCAGAGCTCAAGGTTTCTCTTTTCTTGCTCAAGAAGGGAGGTCCTCAAGCTAGCTACAAATGGTTGGTATTATTAATTGCCTGTGAGTAAGTAGAATAGGGATTTTTCAGCCTTGCAGTGCGCCTGCCTTTGTGCAGTTAACGGGGCATCACCGTCGAGAGCTATGGTCTTAATAGTGGAGTCCTATGGGGCTTGCCTATGGCTTAACCACTATTGAGCTATTAGAAGCTTGACAGGAGCCGGTGCTGTTTTGGTGTCGAAAGACCCTCTCTTCTATTCCTTGCAATTAATGGTATTCGAGCCGCGGGTACAGTAGCTTGAGTGCTTTTTCTAAAGGGGTAAAGAGGAGTAGCAACTAGGGCTTGAGGTGCCAAAGTACACTTAAAAAGTTTACACCTAAAAGTTGTTAGAATGGCTGACAATAGTAAAGAGAGTGAAATTAATGTTGATAACTTTGATTTTGCTCATGAGCAAGCTACTAATGATGCTTCAATGCTTGTTAACTATCTTGTTTCTAGGCTTCAACAAGCCATGGGCAATCCATCTCTCCAAAGTGAAGTGCAACGGCAGCTCCGTGCTCACGGGATTCTCCAAGCTCATCACCATGACGAGAGAACACCTAGGAAGCCTCCTTGTGAGACTACCAAAAGAGGTCTCTCTCCGATTCGGGAAGAAGAAGAGAATCCATATGAAGGGCTCAAGAACTTACTTCTTGATGATGCATCTCCTTCCCAAAGGAGAACTCAAGAGCCTCCACCGAAGGAACGAGAAAGAAGCGAGTCTCCCGCCACCTCGGCGGAGATGGCTCCACGAAGACGGCGGGCTAAACGCTCTCCATCACCACCAAAGCGGAGAAGACCATCACACTCTTCTCCACGCCATAATTCAAAGAGGGATGATAAAAAGCAAGAGAAGAAAAAGGCGAGAAAGAGGACACCCTCTTCTCCATCTTCTTCATCCTCTTCCTCTTATGAAAGCTATGGTGAAGACGACAAAGATCAAGACAAGAAAAAGGCGAGAAAGAGGTCACCCTCTTCTCCACCTTCTTCAAATTCTTCATCTTCTAAAGAAAGTGATGGTGCAACTTTTGAACCATCAAAAAGAAGAGGCCATAGGAAATCCTATGCCGCATGGAAGAGGTCGTCCAAGCTGAAGAAATTCAAAGAGGGAGGGAAGAGCATCTCTTTCCTTACCTATGATGGCACCTTCGGTGCTACAGACAAAGTTTTGGCCTTTATCCAGCAATTCGATGCGGCGTTTGGAGATGAGGACTTCACGGAGTCCTCTAAGCTACGCCATGTAGCTATGCACTTTCAAAAGTCCGCCAGACAATGGTGGTCTAGCCTACGAGCCAACGGTGAAGCTCCACAAACATGGAAGGCTTTAAGAGCTTCCATTATGTAGCAGTTTTTGGCCACCGATGCCAAAGACAAAGTACTCACCGAATGGCGAAGCTTAAAGCTCTCTCCCAATGAATCTATCCACAAATATGTAGACAAGTTTTGGGACCTACAACTCAAAGCCACTGTCTTCAAAAAGTTGGATTTTGGAGAGCAAAAGCAACAATTTTGTGCGGGCTTAACCGAAGAAATGGCGGAGTATGTCAACTCCCAAAGGCCACGTACCATATCGGCGGTAATACACCATACTATGGTGGCCTCGCGAATCAATTTCCAAACGGGGGGTAAAAGAAATAATAAGCCCTCAGAAAACAAGGGTTCCAATGAGCCTAAGGGGAAGGACAATGTCCAAAAGTCTCCTAAGGGCACTTCCAACAAAGCTAAAGAGAAGGGAGTTTACAAAGGAAAGAATAAACTCTCTCCTGAAGAGCTTGAGCGTTATCGTAAAGATAACCGGTGTTTCAAGTGCGGCGAGCAAGGGCATGCGTACCGCGCTTGTCCCCAAAAGAACAACCGCCAAGATCCTCCTAGAGCTTCTTTGGTTGAAATCCAAGAGGAGGAGATTCACCAAACTCACCACAAAGGATCTCCTCTATGCCATGCTTGGGGAAAGGTAAGAGAACATGATGCTTTTATTCTCTTTGACCCTGGTTCTACTCACAATTTCATATCTATGGAGTTAGCCACCAAGCTAGGCATACAATCCTACGAGATGGGAGATATCCTACCCGCAGACAGTGCCTTCAAGGGGCAAGAAGCTTCAGTCACTCCCTTAATCGGGAAATTGAGGCTTCATGTCCAAGGCTATGTGGACAAAGAGGACTTCTTTATCTCTCCTCTCAAGCATGAGGATGTAATCCTAGGGGCACCATGGTTTGACCGCCTGGCTGCCGATGTTAAATTTCCTGAAAGGAGAATCTCCTTTAAGTTCAGGGAAAAGGACATGTATATAGATGCTAAGGAGATGGGTAACACCATCCCCATTGTACATACACCAGCTTTCAACAAGTCAATAAAGATCTCTATTTCTGTGTACATGATTTCTGTTAAAGATTCTCAAAATGAACCTAATGCTTTAGCAAAAGAAAATAAAAGCAACCAAAAGGAATTAGAGTTATCCAATTTTCTCAAGGGATTTCAAGATGTTTTTATTGACGACATCCCTTGTGAGCTACCTCCTAAACGAGGTAATGACGACCATGCAATTGAACTTCTTCCAGGAAGTTCACCGCCTAACAAACCTCCTTATAGAGTTTCTCAAGCTCAACAAGAGGAGATTATGCGGCAAGTGCATGAGTTAGTTGAGAAGGGCATGGTTAGGCCTAGCTCATCTCCATTTTGCTCACCTGTGCTATTAGTGCAAAAGAAAGACGGCACATATCGTATGTGTGTCGACTATAGAGCACTAAATAGGATCACTATCAAGAATAGGTTTCCCGTTCCAAGGGTAGAAGACCTATTTGATAAGCTACAAGGATCGACCTACTTCAGTAGGATTGACCTAAAAAGTGGCTATCATCAAATAAGGATAGTTGATCAAGACATTGTAAAGACCGCATTTCGTACTACATTTGGTCTTTACGAATACATTGTCATGCCTTTTGGCTTGACTAATGCACCAGCCACATTCAACCGCTTGATGGAGAAGCTGTTCAGGCCTCATCGAACCTTCACTGGAGTGTTCTTTGATGATATTATCATCTACTCTTATTCATTGGAGGAACACAAGCAACACCTCTAGGTAATATTTCAAGTTTTAAGAGAGAATAAACTTTATGTTAATCGAAAGAAAAGTGAATTTTTCTTGCAAGAGATTCAATATTTAGGTCACATTATCTCTCAAGATGGAATCCAAATGGATCCATCCAAGTTAGAGGTAATAAAAGGATGGCCTAAACCAAGGAATCTTCATGAACTAAGAAGCTTTATAGGTATGTGTGCATACTATAGACGCTTCATAGAAAAGTTCTCACGAATTGCGGGACCATTACATGACCTAACAAAGAAAAATGTTAGGTATACGTGGTCTGCTAAGGAGAACAATGCTTTCGAAAAGCTTAAAGAAAAGCTTATCTCTCAACCTGTGATTACACTACCGGATCTTTCAAAACCATTTGAGGTCCAATGTGATGCTTGTGGTGATTGCCTTGGGGCTGTTCTGCTCCAAGAAGGGCACGCCATAGGCTATGAGAGTCGAAGGCTCAACCCTGTTGAGCAAGCTCTAGGCATATACGAAAAAGAACTCCTTGCAGTTCTACATGCCTTAGACTCATGGAAGCACTATTTATTAGGGACTCCTTTCATTCTGCGAACGGATCACCAAAGTCTTAAGTACTTCATGACGCAGACCAAGCTTTCCGACAAACAAATGAGGTGGGAAAATTTCCTTTCGCAATTTCATTTTCATATTGCTCACATTGCTGGCAAGCATAATCAAGTAGCCGATGCACTCTCAAGACGACCGAGAGTGAATGCGGTTTCCATAGCAACTCACAATGATCTATCTTCAATGATAGATGAGTATGCTATTGATCCCGATTTTAGAGATGTGATTTCAGCCCTTGCATTAGGGAAGAAAGAAGAACCATTTACTTTACAAGATGGTTATCTTCTCTATGGCAATAGACTATGCGTTACTAACTCACTACGTGAGAAAGTAATGTATGAATCTCATGCTCCCCCATATGCGGGGCATAGAGGGATTCAGTCTACCCTAAAGGGAATTGAAACATATTTCTATTGGCCTAGCATGAAAGTGAACATACACGAGTATGTTTCCAAATGTGTGGTATGTCAAAAGACAAAATTTGATAGAGGGAAGCAACTTGGATTGCTTCAACCCTTGCCAATCCCTTATTCACCTTGGGAGAGCATATCCATGGATTTTATCTTTGGATTGCCTAAGTCTATCCATGGGAATACGGGAATATGGACGATAGTAGACAGGTTCAGTAAACAAGCTCATTTTATACCTGTCAAAAAGACTATCAAAGCCCATCAAATGGCAACCCTCTTCATTTCACAAATTTTCAAGTACCATGGCTTGCCAATGTCCATAGTGTCGGATAGAGATCCTAGAATGACTAGTAATTTCTGGAAGGGTCTCTTTGAGAATTTAGGAACAAGGCTAAACTTCTCTTCGGCCTATCATCCACAAACTGATGGCCAAAGTGAAATAGCTAACCTAACCATTCTTGATCTACTAAAAGCCTATGTAACGGAAGTAGATCAAAGATCCCAATGGGAGAAGTACTTACCCTTAGTAGAGTATGCTTACAATAACACTGTACATACTTCCACAGGAAAAGCACCTTTCGAGGTAATTGAGGGAAGATCAAAAAGTCCCTTGCTACTAAGGGTACATGGGAAGATCTTCGCTGCAGATGAGTATAGCCGAGACCTACAAGAATCTTTCCAAAAGATTAAGGATGCTATCTCTATCTCACAGCAAAGGCAAAAGGCTGCTGCTGACAAGCACAGAAGAGCCCAAGCCTTTAAAGAAAACGATTGGGTCTTGTTAAAGTTTCCCAAGGCTCGATTAAGGCACACGACGGGCAAGAATCCTACGGGCCACCAAAAGTACTATGCTAAACTAGCAAAAAGGTATTATGGTCCCTTCCAGATTCTTAGGCCAATCAATGAGATGGCCTATCAACTTAAGTTGCCCAATCATTGGCTCATACACAATGCTTTTCATGTGAGCCTATTAAAGCCTTACAAAGGAGAGCCACCTCAAGAACCAACTATTGAAGACCCACCGGAGATCGAGGACCACGAGGAGGTGCTACAGCCCGAGTCCATTCTCCGACATGAAGACAAGGTATTAAGAGGCGGTAAGACTATCCGACGATATCTTATTAAGTTTAAGAATTATCCTTTTGAAGATGCTAGATGGATGCAAGGCATACAATTAAAGGATAACCTAAGCCTTGTCAATGCTTACAATGCTTCCCAAGAGTAAGCAAATGTACAAAATGTTAAAAATGAACAAAATTTTTGTCTTATAAGACTCTCTTTTTCTTTATTTGTGCACAAAAATGAAGTACTATGCATGCTTAGATCAAGTTTGCGGAGACGACGTCTCCCGAACACCAAGTAGAGCTTGTCACTCTACTATGGAAGACTGATAGGACTAATGTGCAGACATGCTTGCGGCAGCCTCAGGCTCTCAAGCGCCAAATGGACTAGTCATCCATTATGGAATGATGTCGTAGGGTAACATAGGGATCCTCTACCCGCTAAAGAAAAGGACTCATGCATATGCTTTATCTTCTCTACACCATAGTCGAGGACGACTATGATTTCAAGAGAGAGGTAATGTCATAATAATCAATATCTAATTCTCCTAAATGATTTTCTCATATTAAACTGATCATTTAATGTGGGGAAGTGCCAAGGGAGAAAAAGCTAGAATATTGGTTAAGCTAGCAGACCGGCCACAGTAGGGATCCAAAGGAGGGAAAATAGGGATCCAAAGGGGGGGGCCATCTGCAAAAGAGCCATGTGAAACAATGGGCCAAAAAGACCCTAAGGTTCAGCCCATTAAGACTTCCAAAATGCTAAGGTTCCAAAATTAAAAGGTTGAGTCCAAAGGTCAACCCTAGGGAAAATTGGATGCTTTGTGTGTGCCCTAAAAGTCTTTGCACATCCCTACATGGGAGGGGGCGAGCCCCAAATCTAGGGGATGAGAGAGAAAGCCACACACACACACAGGCTCCCTTTACACAAAGGGAATGAGGGACACATGTCAGCTTCCTAGGCCAGATGCCCACAAGGTGTGCCCAGTTCCTATTGGAAGACCCTTGAAGTGGACCAATGAGAATTAAGCTAGAGTAAATGTAGTTTAATTAAGTTAAAAACATTTAATAAAAGAAACCAATGAGAAATAAGTCTCCTAGAAGACTATTGGGCAGTCTCCCAAAGGGTCCAATGAGCATTCAGAAGCCTCATGGCTTGCCTGATTCCTATTGGCCAGGAGACAAAGGGGTCCAATGAGAGTTTTGTTTAATTATTTAATTATCTAAAGCTCTCACAAAAGGGGAAAGGGGGACACATGTCTGAAGGCTATCACTTATGCTTTTTGTTTCTCTCTCTTAACCCAAGCACTCTTGTAATTCTCATTAGGAATCTATTCTAATGAAATGCCCACTATGTTCATGCTAATTTCCGCTACACATAAGATTTTAGGCCATTAAATGTTACAGACATTGTTATGGAGGTGTTTCAGTTTGCTTGTTTCCCAATAGTGTTTTGGTGCCCGCAACCGAGGAATCGCTTCAAGTTACCTTCAGTTTACAGGTTTTGGAAGACATGGCATTTAATTTTCCAAAGTTTAGTGGGAAATCAAATGAAAGTTCCAAAGGTTTCATTGAGAGAATGGAGTTTGCTTGCCTTCTGGCTGACTAACAAGCAACACCCAGCGTTGGCGCTACGAATCTTCTACTTCTGTTTGAAGGGAGAAGGGAATGGTTGGAAGGCTAGGAAAAGGAGCTACAATCAGCCCAACCTCCTCAGGTTATGACTTATGAAATGGTAAGGCATGCTTACACTTTCAACAGGTGGAAGACCCACAAAAGGTATGGCAGTCTATTCAAGGCTTGGTACAGGGTGAAGGCCAGACCATAGAAAACTTTGTGAAGGCATTCAATGCATTATGGACAAAGTGGTGTACATCTTTAGGGGCTGAAATTCCTCCAGCCATGTTGAAGAAGGATAGGTTTCTTGCAAGTTTGAGGAGTAACCTACGCTTGAAGGTAGAGCGAAAGTAGCCAAGGACCTTTGAGGAGGCAATCAAAATTGCAAAGAATAAAGAGTGGAAAGCAGATCGTCTTCATCAACTTAGAATCAATATTGAGCCAAAGGTGGAAGGGAATTTGGTAGAGCAACCAAGGGTCCTCATCAGGGAGCCAGGTTATGATCAACAAGCTTCTCATGATGTGAATGCTTTTCACAACGAGATGCAAGAGGTTGTAGGTCTTATGAAGAATCTTAGTGTGCATATGATGGGAGGTGGAAGAGGTCAAAGCTATGGATATGGACGTGGTTATGGAAGCAATGAGGGCTTTACAGGTGGTAGAGGAAGAGGCATGGCTGGAAGAGGGGATATGTTTCAATGTTACAATTGTGGTGAATGGGGTCATAGAATCCCTCAATGTGACAAGACAAAGAGAATGGGTAGTGACATGTTTCCTCTTCCTCCACAAATTCCTTCTCGAGCTCAAGATTATGGTATTGATATTAAAGGGGAAGCAGGGCCATGTGGTTTGACAGCTGAAGAGAAGGGCAAGACAAAAGTGGTAAGATTAATCTATTTGGAGAAGAAATAGGATGATTTGGGAGCAATGGTCATGCCTATAGGTAAGAGGGTTACAAGAGATCATGTCATGAGTGATGCAAGTCCCAATCATAAAAGAGGGAAACAGGTACAGGTAAAGAGAAGAAGAAGAGAAAACCCAGGAAACATTACAATGAATCTAGCTTTCCTTTGGGAGAAGGGCAACCAAATTATAGTTTAAGGGCTGATTTGGTGGGTAGAAAGGCTGATGTTCCCTTTGGGAAACTCATGGAGATGTGTCCCAAGTTAAAGAGGCAATGGAAGCACGTAGTCAACCCCATGAAGAAGGAGCCTGAAAGGGGGTCAGTGAGAGTCCTACTATGGATGCATGGTATAAGAGTAAGTGAATTGGAGAGGCTTATATTGATGGAGGTGCACAGGTATGTGTTATTACTCAACCTTGTGTATCAAAGTTGGGACTCAACATGGTGAAGAATTCAGGTTTTACATAAAGCTTGCCAACCAATCAAGGGTGAGGTGCTTGGGAGTTGTAAAGGACTTGGAGGTGGATGTATTTGATGTTAAAGTGCTGGTCAATTGCCATGTTATGCCCGCAGGTATTGGTGCTTTCCCTCTCATCCTTGGAAGACCGTGGTTACAGGCAACCAAAGCTGTAGAGGATTATGGTACCATCACTCTCTACAATATAAGGGGTGATAAGAAGAGGTTTGACATGGCTAGAAAGAAATCTTTGGATGCTGATTTTGATGAGAAAAGTGATGAAGAAGAGTAATCAAGTGAAGAAGAAGACAATGGAGATGATGGCAGTGAAGTGGAAGATAGCAGCAATAACAATCTAGATGTTTCCTCCTTGTTTCTTGAAGAAGAGCATGATGAGAAACAAAGATTTCTTGGCCTTATGGGGAATGAAGATATCTGTGGTCCTTATGAGCAAATTGAAGAGATGATGCAACCCAAAGTTCAACCTAATGTCAAACAGGAGCTAATACAAGGTATGTTGTCTCCTGACTTGACTAGTCATGAGAAGGGTGAGTACCTACATATGATACAACACTTTTCCCATTTATTCATCACTTCTTGTGAGGAAATTAGAGGCTTTAAGGGAGAGGAAATTCACATTCCAATCAAGGAAGGAGCTCAGCCCGTACGCCAAAAGCTAAGGAGAACGGGACATGTACAACTTAATGATTTAAAGGAAGAGGTAAACAAGCTTCTTGAAGCAGGTTTCATATGTCCTGTGAGTACTGCAGAATGGGTGAATCCTGTTGTTTTCACACCCAAGAAGGATGGAAAGTGGAGGATATGTGTTGATTTTAATCCCACTAAACGAAGCCATGAAGAGGGATCCATACCTCTTCCTTTTATACATGACATACTTGATTCTATTGCAGGGCATGAGAGTTATAGTGTATGTGATGGATCCTCTAGATATTTTCAGCTCACCTTGGTTTTAGAAGATCAAAAGAAGACCACATTTATCACACCATGGGGATGCTCTTGTTATTGTGTGCTTCCTTTTGGTCTTATGAATGGTTGTGCGTGGTATCAAAAGCGCGTCAATAAGGTGTTCTCTCCCTTTCTTGGAAAGTTTGTGAAGGATCTTATTGATGAATTGTGTGTTTATAGCTCTAGAAAGGATCATTATGTAAAGCTTGGGATGACATTGAAGCAATATGATGAAAGTGGAGGTCAACTCAAACCAAAGAAGTGTCATCTTGCTCAACCAAGAGTGAAGTTTTTAGGGCATATGATCTCAGAGAATGGGATTGAAGAGGATCCTGACAAAGTGAAGTCTTTGGTGCTCCTCCCATCACCTAAAGATACAAACCAAATTTATAGATTCATTCAAAAGGTGAAGTATATGGCAAGGTTCATTCCTTTGTCCTCTCAACTTCTTTATCCTCTACAACAAGTAGCAAGGTTGGATCCTCTACAATGGACAAATGAATGTGAAGAGGTTTTTCAAGGTATCAAAGAGGTTCTTGGTTCTCTTCCTGCTATGAAAGCTCCTAATTGGGACAAGGAGTTTTATGTGAATCCATCAGTAGGTGAGGATGCCATTGGAGCTATGTTTCTTTAAAGAGGTAACAACTCCCACTACATGAAGCCTATCTATTGTGTTAGCAGGTTGAAGCTAGAGGTGGAAAGAGGCTATATTGAGGTGGACTCATTATGGTAAGTGTGATTTATGCATGTAGAAGGTTTAGGCACTACCTTATCCATAAACCATTCACATTCCTCACTAGCTACACTCTTCTACCTCAATTGGTGAATAGCCCTACTTTGTCAAAGAGGCTCATGAAGTGGATTGTGGAGCTATAGGAATTCCAATTCTCTTTTCTTGTTGAGGAGAGTACAAGGGCTACATTGGATGATTTGATTACTTATAAGGAAGCCCTCTTCTTCTTAAGGAGGATGCAGTGAAGAAGCAACACATGGAAGCTCTTGACATAGACAATGCCTATCTATTGTTTTTTGATGGCTCTTAGAGGAAAGCACATGGTGAAGCTTTAGGAGGTGTTGTAATTTATGATCCTCAAAGTGCTTTAGTAACTAAAAGGAGTTTGAAGCTTACATCACAAAGCAGCACTGAAGCTGAGTATGCTACTTTGGAGAAAGGTCTCAACCTTTGCCTTGAGCTTGGCATCCATCATGTGAGGGTAAGAGGTGATGCTCTTTTGGTGGTTAAGCAAGTACTTGAGGTGTGGCAAAGTAAGAATCCAAGGCTGAAAAATATGTGTTTTCAAGTGAAGAATCTGCTTAAGCATTTTGAAGCTTGGAGTTTAAGGCATGTGGACAGGTCTCAAAATGAGGAAGCACATGGTGCAGCGCAAGCTTCAATTGGAAAATTGTATGTGATAAGGGCCGATTCTCCTCTTTATTTGGGAAGGGAATATTTAGAGAGGGAGGAAGAGTTTTTACAAACAGGTATGCTTCCATCAGAGTTGGAGAAGTCAAAAACGTATGACTTCCTACGCCGTGCCAAAAGGTATGTGCTACTTGGTGATGCCTTGTATATGAAGGGGGTTGATCTTGTGATGAGAAAAGTTCCTTGGAAAGAGGAAATTTACAAAATTTTAGAGGAGAATCATGAGGGTTCTTGTTGTAGTCACTTTGCTTCAAAGATCACTTTGCATAAACTCTTGCAGGAGGGTTATGTGTGGCCAAGTATTCAACGTGATGTTCATAATTGGTGCAAGTCTTGTAAAGAGTGTCAAAGCATGGAAAATAGGGTTCTAAAATCAGAAATTAGAGGCACCATTGTGGAGTATGATGTGTTTGAGAAGTGGGTTATTGATGCAATAGGTCCTCTACCTATGACAGCTAGAGGCAAATGTTACATATTTACTGCTCTGTTGACTATCTCTCCAGGTGGGCCGAAGCCAAAGCTGTTAAGCACATCATGAGTAAAGATGTTTCCTTATGTATATATGAAGATGTTTTCTGCAAATTTGGCATGCCATTGGAGTTAATTTCTAACAAGGGCCCAGGTTTTAGGGGAGAGCTGGTGGACTATCTAGGTGAGAAGCTTCATGTGCATCGCAAGTTTACTACTCCATATTATCCCCAATGCAATGGCATGAATGAAAGATTTAATGGAGAGCTCATAAGGATGCTTACAAAGATGAAAAGAAACAATGTGAATACTTGGGATTTAGAGCTACCTTGTGCTCTATGGGCTTACAGGAATGCCATCAAATCATGTACTGGTTTCTCTCCCTTCCATCTAGTTTTTGCCAAAGAGGCTTTACTTCCTATTGAGGTGGAGATACCAGCTTTGAAGATGATGCTAACACTTGAAGAAGGGCCCAATGATTCATTCAAGGCAAGGCTTGTATATTTGCAATGTGTACAGTTGGATAGGTTGCTGGCTTTCCAGCATTATGAGCAGGTCTTCAAGAAGAATCATGCAAAAGCAAATGAGAAGGTGAAGGACAAGGACATCAAGAAGGGTGACATGGTGCTTTGTTACAATAGTAAGCTTGATAGCACTTTTCAAAAGAAATTTCAAATCAAGTGGAAAGGTCCTTTCTTGGTCTTAAATAGGTTTCCAAATGGCACTTATCCACTTGCTGACTTGGATGGTACCCCATGTAAAGCACGTGTGAATGGCTACAGGTTGAAGAAGTATATTGCAAGGTTGATGACTGTGATTGAGGATGAGCCTTCTTTTGAAGAATTTTCTGATCATGTGGCTAATGATGAAGATGAAGTGAAGACTCCCTCATTTGGTTTACAAGATCTCTTTTGTACTGCTGATCATGAATGATCTAGCAGGCTGGGGTGTGGCAAACTATGTTGGGCGCATTTTTGACACCTTGTTTTTTTGTAACTTTGGACATACGGACATGACGCCCGATGTCAAAAGTGTGTGTGGGATTTTTAGCTTGCTTTAGCAAGCACATGTACATGCACTGCAAGTCGCTAGTCTAGTGACAGCTGTCGGGCTACTGTAAGTGCCCGTGAGTGAGTTTTTTGAAGCGAAACTTGTATATAACTTAAACTCATGTAAAAACTTAAAAAAGTTCAGCCGAACTCCAGAAAATTGCAGGTTTGAGCTCGTTATGCCTTCTTGATGGTTTCTGTTCCAGTTTTTGCCCTCGCCTTTCCTACTCTACGTGTAGTCGTGTCGGGACAGCTCCCTGTTCGATTTTTCATGTAGCGGCGTGTAGATTCAAATTTGTTCATCTTCAGCTTTCTTGCCAGTCATTTTTCAAGCTTTCTCTCAAGCTTTAAAGTGCCCCAATTGGAGTTGCACTCTTCAGGTTATGACTAGTTCTCTGCAGAGTTATGGCTATGGCAGCCTAGTGGCAAATTGTGTACAGGCATATTGGGAGGGCATGTATGTATGAATTATGGAATTGATGTTGAAGTTGTGGGTTTGTGGTGTTCAATGGTGAAAGGGGAGGCCCTTGTATTCATATGCATTGGTCGGCGTGTGCTGTAAATCCATGCTTTGGCAAGGTTTTGCTCCTATGTGACATAGTCTCTTGGGTGGGCGACGACCAGTAAATTCCCAAGGGGACTACTCTGGTTGGACTTGTGGTGTTTCAAGGGGTTTTTCCAAATCTTTTGGTGTTCTTGTAGTGCTCTTTCAACGCTCTTGGGTGACATCGCTATAGAGGTGTTTCAGTTTGCTTGTTTCCCAACACCGTCACCTTCTCCGGTGGTCTTCTCACACTGCATACTTGACATCCAAACCCTGGTGAGGCTCCAAAAATCTTAGACATCACATTTACTGAGGTGGCAAACCTGACACAAACCTGGCTCCCAATAAAACTTCAACCGATCGTCTCTTGGCATCCAGGACTCAGATTGCCGATCTGAAAAGACCAACACGCTCCATAAATCAAGCATTACACACCCATAGCTCGAAGCTGGCTTCGACTACTTGGCTTCACTTGGACTATCCGTCTCAGATCTACAATCACTTCCAACTTCAAACTCAAATATCTTGCAATCTACAACTCCGTTTGATGAGCCGTCTGGACCTGTTCCTTGAACACTTCAAGCTCTACATATTAGGACCAAAAACCAGCACACCGGACATTCTTCACTTTTCGCCTTGGCAGGCCCTATATGGAGCCTTTTTGGCCTAAAAAACCACATAAAGCATACATCTCCACTGTCACTTGCCTACCCAGGCTCTTTCCATCTGCTTGAGCCCTCTACCATGCATGTATAAGGATACACATCATTTCTTGTGCCCTTTGCTAGGGTCGACACATTTTGACTGCACCACCTTTGCCCAACCCCCTTGTTGAACATTTATGTTCAACCAAAAAACATCTTTATTCTCCTATGGATTACAAAAACTGGCAAACACTATCCAAAATTGTGAACAGACCACAAAAAACCTACCATATGTACACTATTGCCAAGCCTCAAGTGGGTTGCCCCACCCCCTGCATCACATAGCTCCTACCTCAATCAAAAGCCTGGCACTGACCCCTTCCATCCATCTGTAGCACCCTCCAATAGTGCTTCACCCATGTCCGCAACCATCCATGCACACAATATGTCCAAATCACTTAGCACTTCTCCGCACCTTTACCTGCCTCATCAACACACTGGGCCTTGTAAGCATACCACCTAAACCAACCAATGCATCTGGCTCTGCAATGCATCTGGCCCTGCAATCACACCATATGCACCAACCAACAATCTCACCCTCCTCCCAACCATGTAAAGTAGAGTTCATCTTCATGGAACTCCGTATCTGGAAGATAACATACCTCACTTCTACACTCACAAGCATACATTTCAACCACGTATTGCATACCTCTTTAGACGGATTGGAATCATCCTCAACATCTATTTTCCTTGCCATAGAACATGACTTTGACACTGGACTCTCCACTTGTAGAGGGATTAACCCTTGCATCACCTGTACCCTAGTCAAAGTTTTATCCAAAAGCACTTGCATCTCTTCACCCATGGTATCCTCGGCATCATCAAAGCCCCAGTCAGCTTCACTCTCATAGCATAACTAATCTAAAAGGAATGTGTCCATACTATTATCATGGCAATCCATAGGCACCTCCGTTTGATCTTCACCTTGGTCAACGTCCATCACATCATGAGCATCAAAAATATGCCCACCCCCCTCGGCTTCCGCTTCATCATCATCCTCATGTTGACTTGGTAGGCCAGCTTGGTTATCTGTAGACACAGATGTATCCTCCTTAGCAGAGCTTTGAACGAATTGTACCACCAGAGCAACTTCCACTGCTACCTTCATCAGCATGGCCGCCAATGGAGCACTGCATGTCACCTTTGATAGTATATCCTCTCTTATTTGACTTGGCACCTCAACTTGTTCTTCTTCCATATTGGCTATGACCACACCATTAGCTAAACAAGATGGTACGTTTACCTTTACCAGCACCGGCTCATCAGACTCAGTCTCCTTGCCATAGGATGTGTGCTCATCCGATCCATCTTTATTGCTTGTCTCCCAAAAATTGGAACTGGCATCTCCATCTTCATCAACATCATACAATGACTCGGTATTAGCATCTTCAACTACTTGCTGCTCTCCAAAAGCTTGACTATCATCTAGTCTTTGCACACTTTCTTGATCTCCTTCTGAACCCTCAATTTATGCAACTTGATTGCAATTTGTTGCCTTCTTGTATAAGCTTTCCACAAGAACAGGATCTACCTCTTTAATCCGCTCCAGAAACCCAATACCTGCTACCTCTTTGGCACATTGACTCACTTCAACAAGGGGCTTATCCTCTTTGACAAGCTCGTCCACCACTGGCACATGCACATCATAAACTGGAAATCTCCAAGGAACATAATCAATTTTTGGCCTTACCTCAACACGCTTTCCATCTTGCACAAATGGCACTACTCTGCTAGCTTCACAACGGGCACATAATCTGTCGGATTCAACAAACCCAACTCCAGCTTTTGCTTCACCTTCCTGCTCTTCATCTTGGCCAGATACACCATGTCTTCATAGATATCAACACCGACTTCCACCTTATCTCTAATCCTCGGATGCAAGCACTCAAGAAATTTTGACAGCTTCAAAAACTGATTACCTTTCACCCCTGTGGCAACCTCTAACTGCTTCCAACAGGCTTCCAACTGCTCAAGAAAAATAGAAAAATCCTTACTTACATCTTGACGTACCGCCTTCAGCTTTGCACGAGCCTTTATAGGGGTGATCACTTCCTAAAACCACTCCAAAAACTACCTCTGCAATTCTTGCCATGAACTTCGACCATCATCCTTCAAATCATCGTACCAAATCTTTGCATGTCCATGCATTAGCAGTGGCACCGTCTACATTTTTTCCACATCTGTTAACATATACATTGATAGCATCCATAGTTGAAAATATGCTAACCAATCCTCATCTATATTTGTTCACATCTCGATTTTTAAAGCTTAGAACTTCAACTTGTGCACTAAAATTCATGTCTTCCTTTTTGTACCATTCCTCTCCTTGTGATACATCCATGGGTGGTATTCCATTAAAGCAGTTTACATGAGCATGTCATTCATTTATATCATCTTTGTAGAAATATCTACTCAAGTTCACTGCCATTGGTTGCGCTTGGACAAAGTTACTAATGCATCTGGGCTTCTCGTAGTCATCAAAGGTAATAGTAACATTGTGAGGGTTGTATTTGAGAATGGGTCCATAGACTCTATTGAACCAATTCTGGGGTACATAATAGAATGGGTTGCCGCCATTTGAATTCTTCCAAACTCTGATTATGACCTTCTCAAAGAAGCCGTATCTTTGGTTTAGCATGAGAGCCTTCTTACTAAGAATGGGCTCTTGACTTGGTATGTCCGAAAGTGAACACAAGTTAAGGTAAATAACATATCTCTATACTTTGACATCGCCTTCTTGGATCTTTTCCTTGGCTTTAAGTTCTATACATACATGTAATGAGAAATCAATAAAAAAGTAGCGTTTTGTATTTTTGTGGCTGCAGTCTCTCTCTCTCTCTCTCTCTCTCTCTCTCTCTCTCTCTCTCTCTCTCTCTCTCTCTCTCTCTCTCTCTCTCTCTCTCTCTCTCTCTCTCTCTCTCATTTTAGCTGCATCTCCTCCACGCTATGGCTCTTCACCGCAGGCACCCACCATAGCTTTCCCTACATATGGTATCAGAGCCAGTGCTCTTGGCCTCGACTCAGCGCGTGTGAATTGCGGCCTGCAGAGGGAAACATACAACACTGTTGACCTGCAACTCACCGAGCATAAACATAATCCAGATGGTCGCCCTGGCTTGTTTATCGGTTTTTGCCTCTTGAGCCCCTTCCAGTTTGGCCTCTACAGGCTTTGCACAAGAAAACACCATCGCGCGCTGTTTGCTGCTATAGAAACTCGTTTTTTTTGTTGTATTATTGTGATTTTCACACTTGTTTAAAGTGGCCACCTCATTTGAGCCCTTGGCTTTAATCAAGAGCCCATTCACACCCATGGTGCTCAACAATGATAATCGAGCAGTGATAATCGGCAAACAATAAACACGTTCAAGCTTCAAGGTAAGTTTTCCAAAGATGCCGCTACACGGTGCTGAAATGACATTAGTCGAGAACAATGGTATCTAGCAAGATCTCCAAATGGTGGCAAACAGGATCTTCTCAAGGTTTTGGATGTTCTCAGGGTCTGCTAAGCATCGATTACAGCAAGGGAAGTCCAAATTTTTTAGAGAATATCAAAGCTAAAGGAAAAGTAAAGACTCATTCAACAATTTGCTTGGATCATTCGGTAGATCAACAAAGAATTCAAAATTGTTCAATGTCATAGATTTGTCAGCTTTAGTCTATTGTCAAAACAATCATACTCTTTTTTGTCAAAGCCTTGTTGTCAGTTATTGCCATGCTTGTCAATTGTCATCATATCAAATTTGTACGACTTATAGACACTGCCACGACAATCATGTGGTAAGACCTCCTAAGAGTATTTGTTCTCATCCCATTTTTTTGTTGCACTTTGATGAGGTTACTGGGTACACCTTAAACCCAAGTTTTGGTAGTGAACCAAAAACTCCATCTTTGGTAGCTAATTTTTTGACCTATATCCTATCTGTTCAAGGGGGGGTTATTATCATAGCACCAGATTATGGATACACCATAAATCCTTGGTTGTGAGAGAACGTAAAACTCACGGTTGCCGAGTATACCAAAAACTCAAGGTATCATGAGAGGGTGTGTCTAGTTCGGGCTTGAGGGGGGAATTGTTGGGTTTGAAGCCTAAATTGTCGACACCCATGGGAAATGGCTTTTATAGCCATGCAGTTACAAGAGAAGTTGCAGTTCAGTTTTGCATGGGAAGATTTAAGTTCTATATTTACATGTAATAAGAAATCAATCAATCAAAAATAGAATTTTTTATTTTTCAGGTTGCAATGTCGATCTCTCTCTCTCTCTCTCTCTCTCTCTCTCTCTCTCTCTCTCTCTCTCGTTTCTGCTGCATCTCCTCCACGCTATGCCTCTTCTCCGCAGACACCCACCATAGCTTTCCCTACAAAAGCTACCTTCACTTTACAGTAAAAAATCAACCTTTTTCATTTCATTGTGGATACTCTTGATCCCCATCTAAACATTAACTCCAAGTTCTCTATATACTCATGATTCCTAGCACAATGCAACTTTTGTGAGTAGGATTGGACACCCAATAGTTGACAATGATGCAACCTAGCAAAGTTGAAATTGTGCGCGTATGTCGCACGTGTTAATGCAAGGAACTTTCCGATACACCGTGTGCGAGCCACAAATGGCTCCAAGAACACAACAAGCCTAAAATAGTAATCTCGAAGATGACGATGGTGTGTCACTCACCGCTCTACGCTTACTCATGGGGATTCCTCACCACGAAGAAGAGGGAGACGCCGCTACGCCGCGCTCAACCGCCTCGCCGCCATCGTGCCGCCTCAATGATCGATCGCGCTCTCTCTCTCTCTCTCTCCCGCATACACACACACACAAGGAGATAAAGAAGAAGAAGATGGAGATGGAGCAAGAGCACTCTTCAATTGTACAAATGAGAGAATGAGTGAATTTTAGGTTTAGTTGACTTTTATATGAGCTCACCCCATTCACACTTGGGCACCCATGCTTAGCCAACTAATCCCTTGAATGTTCCAGTTAGAGTGTGCCTCTCATCGGCGATCACTCTTACCCTTTTTCTATTGGATCGACAAGCCCGGTACCTGATTCTACCAAAGTAAATAATACAACGTCCATTGTAGGTGATAGGAATGTGCGTGAGGGTTAACATGCCCCCCTTCCTGATGTAGATCCCGTCCTCGGAAGCTATTGAGTTGAAGCTCGTTCATTGAGGTGGAAGAGCATCTGAGATGAATGTCCTTAGCCTCCTTCAGTCACTGCAAAATCAAACAACATTGGCATAGTAATTGCATTCTCATAAGCAAATAAAAAGCATATGCAGTTGTACGCAGACAATTTGATTGGTAACAAAATTTTAAACCTTTTGTCAACAATAAACATTAAATTGCAATATAATCAAACGCATAAACAGCTATAAAGGTAAAAAATTAAACAAGTCTGGGATCGCTAATTTAACGGTCGAAAGGCACTAAAGATCGACTATTAATACCATGGGTAAGGTTCTTAATTTTCTCTGGTCAATTAAGTTGTTTAATCGCGCGAGAGCCAAGTATTTCATAAGTTCGAGGGCTGACTAGAGGCTATACCTAGAAGACCTTGTAGTTAAGCTACGATAAAAGGAATTTCTCATGAAATCATTGCCTGACTGATTACTTTTTCTTTGACCCCCCAAAGTCTTTCACAGTGATTTAATTTTGATGTGTGTGCTTATTTTGTATGCCTTGGATTTTTTGTTTTTCAAGGAAAAGCGCCCACACTGGGAACCTCTAGGGCTGTAGTACCATAGGCGATACATGTGAGTGAAGTACCAAATCAAGCTAAGATTTCTCTTCCAGCTTAAGATTTTACATTGTGGCACTTTGATTTTTTTGTTTGTTCGTTTTTAGCATTTTAATTTTGTAACTTTGGGTGGTCATATAACACTGTTACACCTCCCCAGGCTCATCAAACTAGTAAACTCCCTTTATAATACTTAAGCTAAAGGTCAATAGGGACTAAGCCCACTAGAAAGCCCTAGTACATTTCACACAATGCTGCCTAAATCGGATTAAGAACCTAAGTAACCATTGATTATTAGGAAGGCATTCCCCATGGTATTAAGAGAAGATCTTTAACGCCTAGCTTGGTCAAACTAGCTTAGTCGACTGCTTGATTTTTAAGCCTAGACAAGTGATTATGACAAAAATTACATTGAATTAAATGTTTGATACTAAGCAAATGTGCTAAATATTATGCTACCAATCACAATTAAAGCAGACAAATATAGATGCAAAAAAGCTAAGGGGCCATGCTAATGGACAAGAAACACCTGTTTGCGTTGATAATTGCACTTGATTTGAAGAGTGAGTCAAGATAAATATTCCATGAATGTCCAGATTCTAACAATAGCAACACGCTCCTATACACACTAGGAAAACAAAGAATAGCTCTAGGAGGCACATAAGTGGGAAAAGGTATCAACACTTATTGAACACAAAAAAAAAAAACATAAAGAACCCTAACCTAATTATTTGCACTTCCTCTAGAGAGTCAAGCGAATAGGATATTGTAGAGATTGGGGGGAAACCCTAAGGCTAAACCCCTATCCTCATCGTCGAGATAAACAAAGTCATCATCCATGAGACCATATGTGCCATCCGTGTAGTCATGTAAATCTTCTTCTTCATCATAGGTACCCATGTTTACTAAGAAGGTCACTAGACGCCTATAGTCATCTTGGTCAAAATGGTAGGCTTGTACAATGGGAGAAACGCTCTCTACTAAGTATGGGTCAGTCGTGGTCAAGAGATGTATCAGCCATTCTAACTCCTCAAAATTCCTCTCAAATGCTAGCGTACCTACCAAATCCCATTCACATGCAAGCACAGGAAAGACCATGTGGAACATTTGTGAAAAGTAACGAGGGTACCTTTCACCCAAGGCAGGAGTGGATGACTCTAGCGTACTAGCCATATCTATACACGCAAATAGATGATGGTTAGAGTGCAAATATTACAAGGGTCATGTTCTTGTGCATAATGTGTTTTTATGATTTTGTCCTATGGCTCTTGCTCTTTTACTTTTTTATCTTGTACTTGTGAGTATAAGGATTTATATATACATTCCCTAAGATTGGAGATTAAGAATTCAGGGGGAAAGGTTGAGAGGGGAGTGAGTGAATGATGACTGTCAACAAACACTCCCCCCTTCCTTGGGGTAGATCATACCATTTGAAATGAGCTTGTCACCCTTTGAAACCAATTGTTACAGTTGGTAATAGGTGGGGATTTTTGCCAGTAGTTTTCTATTACCTTAGGTGCCTCGTCGAGTTGCAAGGGTCGTAAGGTACTCTTCCAGGATCGAACTTGAAGTGGTTCATCAGGTGATTCTTGAACATTGGGAGGTGTGGATTGCTTTGTAGCTTCATGGAGGTCCACTATTGTAGGTGGAGGCTGTGGAGAAGCTTTTACCTCTATGGATGCATTACATGAGGAGCTAGAAGCTTCATGGGACTCTCCCCTTCATGAGCTAGGTGAAACAAATCGTTCTTTCTTCGGTACACAAACTAGCTCTGGAGCGGGTGTGTAGCTCTGTGATTTTTTTCTTTCCGCGATTGTCGATTCATTTTGGAGCTACGGGATTAGGCTTACATGGGTCAGGTGACAGGTAAGAACACAATCTACATTTTGGCACCTAGATTTGATCATTTCCTTGATAGTAGCCTTGGGCTTCCAATAGTCGTTTAGGAATCCAATGCCACGTTTCCTTACATTTCTTGGGGCGAGTAGGATGTTTCTTACAAGGCTTCTGTTTTTAAGCACTAGCTATGGTCTCTAAAGAAGCTTTAGGGACCCATTTGTATGTTCTTTTTGCTACATTAGGAAGAGTCTTATCAGAAGCTATATGCATTGCTTGTAGCATATTTAAGGGTACAGACATTTCATCCCCTTCAGGTGTTACCTAGGTCGTCCCCCTATTTCCCCAAGTGTCTATGGTTACTGCTAGGTGGACCCAATCCACATTGTCCGACTCAGGCATCCCAGGTAGTACATCCATATAAGAAGAATCTTCCCCAACATCAGTGTACGCTTTACACATGTAACAATACTGCAATGGGGCCGAGTGAACTGTGGTGTCAGATATATGATCAATTATAAACCTAGAGGATGTGCTCGACCACTCACACGATCCACTCGAATGACAAAATCTTGGAATTGCAAGTAGACATGATTTTTAGACCAAGCATAAACCATTTTAGCTTCCCTCATGAAAGGACGTCCTAAGATCATCTCCGATGCCATAGTGTGTTTGGAGAAATCCATAACAATGAAGGTAACTCTTATTTTATGTCCAAAGACCTTGATTTTGAGATCTTCTAGCATCCCAAAAGGTTTAACAATAGACCCATTGGCCATCTTCACTACTATGGTTGTGGTCGTAAGGTGAGGTCTTCCCATAGTTTCCCAGCAATTTTTAGTCACAATGCTAACCCCAGTGCCACCATCAAGGATTCCCTTCACATTAATCCCTTAGTAGTGATTGGTATGGTCGCATTGGATTCATCGCCCTCAAAGTATTGTCCCAACTTGTTAACAGGTATTTCTATAACAAGTCTCTCATCTAGGTTGGGTTGTGGATCTAAGTGTTCCTCCTCTGTTGGCATCTCCCTAGCTCCATCCATCTGTGAAAATTGTGGTAGCCCAAACTTTAGTTTAATCCATTCCTCCAACATCACTAAATTAGCCTCACTAGAGGTCTTTGTTGTTGTTGGGCTAGAGGTTGTTGATTCTTCTCATGAGGCCTTTTATTATTATTTTTATTGTTATTGTTGTACTTCATGATAGGAATTCCTCTATCATTTCTGTGGCTACACCACAATTCACAATCAGGACCTTGTCTATGTCCTACTGCTCCACAGTAATTACATTGCAACCGTTGCATATTATTTTGACCTTTGTTCTGGTATCCTCAATTATTTTGGTTTTGAAACCTGATTTAAGGTGCTTGTCCCTGATATCTCCTGTTAACACCTTGAGGAGCTATCACATTTGCAGTTGCCTCCCTCATTTTTTGAGTAATATACTCAAGTCTTCATCCCCTAAAATCAAGATTATAATAACAATTTTCATAATCATGACAAAATCTTTGATAAAATTGACAAGATGGTTTTCTTGACATTTCAAAGTGGCTCATTCAATTGTCTGTAATTTTTCTTGAATAATTTTGTTGACTGCATCCGCAATTACTACTTCCTTTCCCTGCTTCTTTTCATTCTTCTACTTACCCTTATCTTTCTTCTTCTTTTTCTTCTTCTTTCATGACCAATCTTTGTCATCAGTATCAGTTTCCTCCTTCGTAGCCTGATTTGAATCTTCATCTTCTGACTCTGACTCATCTGACTCTGAGTCTAAATCCTCAGTCTTCTTCTTCTTCTTTTTCTTTAGTTCTACCTTACCTCCATATCTTCTTTCAACTCTTGCAGTTGCTTCAACCAAATCAGTAAAATCCTATGCATTTGCTAATGGGTCTCTCCCTGCTACTGCAATTCTCAATGTTGTTGCAAAATTCTCTTTCTTCACTACATCCAGATGTAATGCCTCATATCCACTTGCAGACCACCTTGTTTGAAACTGACCAATGTGACTGTCAACATCTTGGGACTTTTTCCCACTTTGACGTGCCCACTTTGGGATTTGGTGCAACTATTGGAGGTATCAGAAGTGTTCTGAGCACTCTTACCAAGAGTGGATTGAAAGGTAAAGTACCTATCCCTGATGGTACAAATTGCAATTGTCTTCTTGTCCTTAAGATTGTTTGAGCTAGCAATACATCAACCAATTGTCCCAAAAGTGGGTCTATTGTAGGAAGAATTGTTTTTTGGCCTCTTGTACAAACTGCAATTGTCTTCTTGCCCTTGAGATTTTTTGAGGTAGCAATACATTAAGTAATTGTCCCAAAAGGGGGTCTGTTGTGGGAAGAGTTATTTTTTGGCCTCCTTGGTTGGTAGGTGGGGTCTCCTACAGCCTATGTTCAGGTTCTTGTAGTTCAATCCCTGCCCAACAATTTCTACTTCTATAGCAACCCCCCTTACATGTTCTTCTTGATCATCACTACCAGACTCTTCTTCATGTCTTCCCCTTGCAGAGAAATCTCTCCTCAGTCTAAATCTTGTGCCATATGAGTTTTGTGGTAAATTGGACCCTTGCCCTGACCTCATCCATTGTTTCTTCTCTTCAGTCTTAAGTATTGTACCATTACTTTCCTTTCATACAGACTATAACATGAAGGCAAATTGCAGGCACCAAAAGGGAAAAATGATGTAGCTACCTTGTCAGCAATTGAAATTTAGATTTTCCCTGGAAAATTTGAGAAGAACTCCTCCAAGAACTTTGTTGCATATTCCTCAGACTCTTCCTACGGGTTACACAATTTGAGAATTCCTATAGATGGTCTATGTCAACCAACATATCAGTTCCTTGCTGCATTCCTGAGTGCCATATGGTTAAGATTGAATTTGAACCAATTGTAGGATCACCAAAGTGCTCTAGGCTGGGATGACCTCCTCTATAATCATGGACTCTTGGATATCCCTAGGTCCATCGCACATTCAATCATTGTACCTCTAGTGGAGGCGGGATCCGAACTCTGTTGTAGAATCTGTCTGTTTAGATATCTAGTCGTAATGGCTCGCCTAAAATAGTATTTAACCCATCATTGAGTCTATCTTTCTCGTCACCTCAATAAGAAATCTCTATGTCTCCTCAGCTTAAGCAAGAACTGACCCAAGCATCTCTGATCATAGTATCCCATAACTGGAAAGTGGTCCAAAACCCTCCTTGAAAAAGCAATGGAATCGCCCGCAAAAGTCATAATATGCAGAGCAATGACATATGTAATGTAGCTCTGTCTCTGGCTCCCTATGGCATACATGACATACAATGGCCTCATCTGGAACTCCTCTATATTTTCCAGTCTCAATCTCAAGCTGGTGTGAGGATGTGCATATCTGGCCAATAGCACACCGCACCCCATATGATGAATATGTATCCGCATAAATGGGATGACTACAAAGCCATTTTTTGTGAGTTGGAGAAATTTTTCTTTGTAAAAATCCATCTTTGTGCCCAACTCCTAAGTAGGCTCTATCCAAGTCCTCATGGTGTCCATATGAATCAAATCCTGGCATATGAGTCTAGTAATCTCTATCCATGTCACAGTGAGAGAGGGGCTCCCCAAAGAGTATTGGGAGATAGTCTGTCCATGCTAAAACCATGCATTTGGAACCAAGAAGTCATTTGTCCATACCAGTAGGTTGTTTCTCCTTATAAGGCTAACTCCTGGGAAAAAAGCTTTTGAAAATCAAGAGCCAATTGTGCTATGATCCAAGAGCTTTTTGTAGACAACTATTTACAAGGTATGAGTGAGATATTTTGGAAAAAACATTGCTCCACCAATTTTTCTAAGTCTAAGAGGAATGTCTTCTCCAGTTGGAGAGTACTGACAACGTCAGTTAAATAGATAAGTAAAGCTAATAAAGCAAGATATGGGTTTTCGGGAAAGTTAGGTATGCAATTAAGCCCTTTAGCCAGGACTTTCTGAACTGTGGTATCTTCAATAATACTAAGCTCACAAGTGAAGGCATGCATGCCATAGGTATCAAAATCTTTACAAAACGGGATAAATTTGTCACAAGCACATTCAAGAATGGAGTTGTGTCGTAAAAAATAATTACTGTAAACTAAATTCTCAATAGATTGTTGACATTCCCAACCAATAAGTACATTATCAAATAATTCATGGTTTCCAAATAGTAAGTCAAAACACTCACAAAAAAGTGTCTTAGGGTGTATCCAATCCAAAAGATCATTCTGAAAAAGACAATGTTCGTAAATATAATCTTTGCCAGAAGTTTTTTTGTTAAGATGCCTCCTTCCACATGGGCCCACAACAAGTTGCATATTCATAAGTGATTATAAGTCATGCCGGATAGGGGTGTTTCTACCTCTTCCTCTAGTGTAGCTACAAGATTTTCCTCTATTAAGATTAGCGGAAGAGCTAGGTGTAAGAAACGAAGTAAATGAATTGGGGGTGGCCAGCGAGTTAGGTCTTTTTAGTGAGGGGGAGTCATCATCCTCAATACAATGCTTGAGTAGACTAGTGATAATCTTAACACCTTTGTAGTTAGCATAAGTAGTCAAATATATTCTAGGTTCATAAGAATTCAATTCCTTTAGGATATCCACGAAAGATGTTTAAAGCAGTTTGAGCAATCACTATTTGTTTAGCTTGGCCACCTAGCCAAGAACAAATAATGGATAGATGGAAGTCCATCGCTTTTCGAGGAACAGTAGGTCCATATAGTTGAGGATAAACCAAATAGCATGGTCAAACCACATAATGTTGGATTTGCAAGATGCTTTAGGGTCAAGAAATTTGCAAGCACATTTAACATGGTCGAAAAACATTTCAAATGGATTTTGTGTATAAATCCGGATTAATTTTGGCAAAGTCCATGTTCCCTTTTGTTTGAATGTAAAGACCTATATTGGAAGAGCATTTGGAGTAGTCAATAAGGTTGAGGTTGAAGGGGGATTTAATGAGTTCCCCTTTGTCTAAGAACTATCCTCCTTTCAAAATTTTGAGTCTACAATCCTCAATAGTGGAGGCAGGAAGATTAGCCACATACACCCAGGTTTCACTAAGAATTGGTACCAGAAAAGCTTTGTTAGGTAGGACCTAGAGCTGATGGTCCACACCAAAGGATTCAATTTCAATTTGTCTAACTGGTAGGAAACAGAAAACTTTGGATATTGGTACCATTTCTAAAAGGTTAGAGTCACTAAGGGAGCAAAGATTACTTAGAAATTCCTTGATAGCTTTGAGACCCGCACTACCTTTACAAAAGATACCACCGGTTTGAGGGATAGTTGTTGCAGCAGGGGTACTGATGAAAGAAGGATTGAGGCCACATAATTTTTTCAAAAAGTTAGATAATTCAGCCCTAGAAGAAGAGAATAGGGTAAGCTCTTGCTGATATTGTACAAAGAGTATAGGTAACTCGGCTATATACTAGGAAATCATATTAACCTCATCTTTGGTGTCCTTGCCCAAGGTAGCTAGAATCTTGACCCAATCATTAATAGACAACATGTGCAAGATAGATAGATTTTTATCTGTGGTGAGAGCTGAATCATATTAATTGAGAAGCATCCAAACTGCGAATACATCTGAGGACAAGAGAGGTTGCCACAGAGAGGGGCTCAGAAGATAGTTCAAGGCCTTGCAAGAGAGCAAGGATCAACAATATACAAAATTGTTAGTAAGACATTGACTACTTATGGTAGTATGTAACACAAAATTTGGCCCATTTAGCCAAAAAAAGTATAGCTCTAACAGCTAAGGCTTTTTTTTTTAAAGTATCGTCTTTTAGGTAAAACCTAATCTACTCTAAAATCCTTGTATGCTTCTTTGGGTCATAGTTTACTCTGATGCGAGCTCTCATTTTAAAATGTTAGTGAACCTGAAAGAATATATATATATATATATACACACAATTAGTCTTGTGGTTTGGTCCTGTAATCCTTAAACCGGCAAAGTCAAAGACTGTAACAGCCGTGAGAAGGTAACCAAAAAGTTAGTCTATGAAGGACCACCTAACACCAACCAACCAATCAAGGAATTACAGACTGTGGGTCCAACTTAGAACTAAGATTCAAACTAGTTTCTAAATCAAGCATCCTGGTTTATCCAAAAGGTATGGAAAAAGCCTTATGTATAGGACGTGTGTGTAGCTATTTTTACTTAAATAATAAGACATAACTGAACTTTAGCATTCAAAAGACAGCTGGCTTTAGAGAAAAGGCAATGATAAGTACAAAAACAACTCAGTCTTAGAATTATCTTTGTACATAGCTTATGAGAATGAAGCCTCATTCAATTATAAACTGATTGTAGAAGTACTTCCCAAGAAGTAGGAGCAAGTGTAATCATAAACATACATTTTCTTTAAGCCAAAAAAATTCCAAGAAAGGATAGAGTCCTCATGTGCATCCATCCAAATAAGGCAACACAGACGTTAGCCTTAGATGTGTTTTACAAGTGTCAATGGACTATATCAGTTGTTATCCATGCCCAGCTTACAACTTTTTTAACTTAAAACCAATGTCCAAAGTTTTTCAAAGTATTCCGTATTTGTTTGTAAAAAGTTTTATTTAACCCAAAAACTATATCATAACTTTGATTCCTATCTTTTAATTGTACCTTAAACCAAACATATTACCAGAAGGTCACCAACCTTTCCAATCCGAGTGTCATATTTTCTATAGCAAATCAATATTCAATATCAGATTTTGCCAGAGTTTGTCAGGCACTAATTCCTTTAGTTTTTTAAAGTATTATGAAGCTATAAAGTAGCCAAAAATGATCTTTTAAATTCCTCTTATCAACCCAAACTTCTAATTGTTGGCAGTAAAAGGTAACCAACTCGGCCATGCTTATCTAACTTAAAAAATGTATAAGTCCACTTGGGCTAACTGAATCATTCCTCTTAAGTTTGTATGTCCCAAGTTATTTTGTATATTTATACCAATCTTTCCACCAAGTTTATTGCATCAACCTATTGAATGAGATATCAATCCTTCCAAAAAAAAAACCAACACAGTACCCCATCCTTCTATGTCAGAAACGAGCCGGAACTAAGATGTTAGTGCATTAAAAAAAGACCTTTTTACAACTTCTCTAGCGATTGTTTTTTACAAATACCATATTTGTTCATAGTCATGTCAACGAATATTCTAGATGTCATGCTATATAAGACAGTAAGTGAGATTTTCAGCAAGTACAACAATCCAAAAATGGCACAAGGGAAGCAAAACCTCATTATACCACGCAGTAGTATGCAGAGTTTTCCACGTGTCAGATACAGAGTTCAGAAAACACACAAAAAGTATATCACCAGTGTTTTTTAGTATCAAAAGGTTAAATGTCCTACTAAATACCCAGTATCAAAGTTGTGTACAGTATTGTCAAAGTCCAAGCAATATGAAGAGTTCACATCTATAGTACAAACATAACATATTGCTAATGAAACACTCCCCCACCATGTGTGGTTCCTTCATTAGGGAAAGAAGGGTACCAAATCAAACTAAGAATATGAAATATGTTTCATCTATGCAGGGCTACGTAACAAGCTATAGTGAGTTTCAATTATGCATGGCTTAGACCAACAAAGTTCATAGCAATGTCAAACAGCGGGTTAGGAACCTAACAACCCTTCATAGTTTTTCCTTCAACCCAATGACTTTTAAGGCAAGGAACCATCCCAAGTGCTGTTAAATTCGCCTGATGATCTTAATAATCAACCATTCCAAGTGTTTATTACATATATACAGAGCTAAAGATAGCCATTTGTGCCCTTCACCTCACTGTCGGAAATTTTTGTTAGCCAATATTATGTGTGCCTTACCAAGCCCATTTTACCAAATAGTCATGCAATTATCACAGATGCTCCATAAATGCGTATGAGCAAAGGTGCTTACATCACCTTAGAACCACCATTTCAAAGAGACGTTAACATACTGTAATATAAGAGAGATTTTGAGTCAGATATCGACCTGCATGGGCTGCATTGTGAGCTACATACCACCACAACAAATAATAATGTACACAATTCCCTCTTTCAAATTATTACACAATCCAACACACACAAGGCTAAGCGAGAGGCAAAACGCACCCTCACCTATTTAAATAGAAGCAGGTTGATCATGAATAACCAAGGCATGTAGCGAGAAGTATACTCCATCATTCAAAGCTTGAGTTTGTAGGGTGCCACTTTTATCAAGGAAGCAAATATATCCCCTCCGATGGGGTTAGGTTATGGTGTACAGAGTTGCCTGCGTGCCATTAACATGGAAGGGAGGAGAGAGTGAGGCAAAGAGGTAGAGTGTGAGGCTAGCCTCACTATATGAGACCTTTTAATGCCCACGTTAGGCTTATTAGACTTCCTCGTTAGGGGTACCATCCCACGGTGGGATTATACAAGGGTAGCCAAGAGGAAAATGGGCACCATAAGTATCAGAGCAAGGTTTTCTCGTAGCTAAATTATCTCAAGGAAATGATTCCTTGAATTGAGTGGGAGTTATGGCGGAGGAAGGGAAGATCAAGAATGAGAAGTTCAACGGCAAAAACTATCAACATTGGAAGATGTAGATTAAAGACTATCTCTACCAGAAGGACCTCTGTTTGCCACTAGGCGGTCTTGCAAAGAAGCCCGCAACGATGGCAGATGAAGCATGGATTGTTCTTGATCAAAAGGCACTCAGAACAATCTAGTTAAGCTTGGCATCAACGGTGGCCTTCAACGTTTCGGAGATGAAGACCACGGAGGACTTGATGATGTCACTTGATGACTTCTATGAGAAACCATCGGCATCCAATAAGGTATTTCTCATGAAGCGCTTGTTCAATCTAAAAATGGCAGAGAATGGTTCAGTTGCACAACACCTAAATGACTTTAACACAAACATAAGTCAACGTCGATCAGTGAAATCAATTTCGATGACAAAGTGCGAGCTCTCCTTATACTATCATCTCTACCGGATAGTTGGGACAGCCTTGTGATGGTTGTAAGTAATTCTATCTCTAGCACAAATACTCTTAAGTTTGATGATGTTGTGGTTGTTCTCCTAAGCAAAGAAATGCGAAGGAGAAGCACAGGAGAATCATCAAGTGCTGCACTATCAGTGGCAACAAGAGGAAGGCCTAAGGAGAGGTTCAAAAACCAAAAGGGTCGTGATCGCTCAAGGCGGAGCAAGTCACGCACAAAGTCAATTCTTGAATGTTGGAACTGCGGCAAGAAGGGTCACGTCAAGAAGTACTGCTGGTCCAAGAAGAAGAAGAAGGAGACAGAGTCTCAAGACAATAATAAGCCAACATCGGAGGCCAATGTGGCGGGTAAAGTAGAGCAAGATGCTCTAATTCTCTCATTAGAGAATGTGTCTAATTCCTAGATAGTAGATTCCGGGGCTTCATTCCATGCAACACCACACAAGCAACATTTCCAAGATTACACCAAAGGTAATTTTGGGTATGTATACTTGGGAGATGATGAAGCTTGTGAGATTGTCGGAAAAGGTACATATTTTTTCAAAACTGTTAACGGAAATGAATGGAAGCTTAAAGATGTTAGGCATGTTCCTTCTCTCCGCAAAAAATTAATCTCTACAGGACAATTGGACGATGAAGGTCACAACATTGCATTCGGAAACAAACGGTGGAAGATCTCAAAGGAATCTTTGGTGGTTGCCAACGGAGAAAAGGTTGGTACACTTTACTTGTGTACTGCTAGCATGCAACCTTCAGCTTGTGCAGCAACTACAGAAGTTGACAGTGTGGCGTGTCACTACCGGCTCGGGCATATGAGTGCCAAAGGAATGCAAATCCTTCAAACAAAGAAGCTTCTACCAAGTTTGAAAGAAGTGGATTTAAAGTTCTGTGGAGATTGTGTTTATGGTAAACAAAAGAGGGTAAAATTTCAAAATTCAAGAAATGAAAGAAAAAATAAAAAACTTGAGTTGGTTCATTCTGATGTTTGGGGTCCTGCAAGTACACCATCACTTGGTGGCTCATTGTACTATGTAACATTCATAGACGATGCAACTAGAAAAACATGGGTTTATGTCATGAAGAATAAGTCCAATATATTTTCCATATTTCAAAGGTGGAAAGCCTTTGTGGAGAATGAAACAGGTACCAAGGTTAAATGCCTCAGATCCGACAATGGAGGTGAATATTGCAGCCAAGCTTTTGAAATATTTTGTGCTAGCAATGGAATTTGGAGGCAAAGGACAACCCCAAGGATACCTCAACAAAATGGAATTTCGGAAAATATGAACACGACAATCATGGAGCGAGCACGAAGCATGCGGCTACATGCAGGCCTACCGCTTGAGCTTTGGGTGGAAGCTGTAAGTACGTCTGTGTACTTAATCAACCGGTCACCCTCAATGGCATTGGATGGGGGAGTTCCAGAAGAGGCATGGACAGGTAAACCGGTGAATTATGCATTCCTCAAAGCTGGGTGTGAGGCTTTCATGCACATAGATAGAAGCCTAAGATCAAAGCTAGATGCAAAGTCCAAAAAGTGTTTCTTCATTGGCTATGGAGAAGGTGACTTTGGGTATCGCCTATGGAATCCTGAAGATGGTAAAATCTTAAGGAGTAGGGATGTAATTTTTAACAAAACAAAATATGTACAAAGATTACTTGGAAAGAAAACAAACAAAAGAAATAAGTGATGAGTACATGGAGCTTGAAGACGGTGAAGACTCAAGGACTGCAAACGGTGACAATGTGCAACAACGTCAACCAAATGAGGAGCCTCAACCTATTCCTCGAAGATCTACAAGAGCAAGTAGGCCTCCAAAAAGGTTTGTTCCTTCCTTCAACCATCTCTTTATCTCAGATTCTAGAGAGCCGGAATCATACGAAGAAGCTATGCAACACGAATCCAAAGAAGAATAGACGAAAAGCATGCAAGTGGAGATGGACTCACTACATCCCAACCAAACATGGGAGCTGGTTGAGTTGCCTAAAGGTAAGCGGACACTTCAAAATAAATGGGTGTACAAGCTGAAGGAAGACGAAGGTGGGAAGAAAAGGTACAAGTCTAGGCTTGTGGTAAAAGGGTTTTCTCAAAAGAAAGGTATTGACTTCAATGAAATATTTTCTCATGTTGTAAAAATGAACTCAATTAGGCTTGTCTTAAGCCTTGTGGCTGCTCATGATCTAAATCTTGAGCAAATGGATATAAATACGGCATTCCCTCATGGTGACTTAGAGGAGGAAATTTACATGCTTCAACCAAAGGGGTATGAAGTAAAAGGTAAGGAGAAAATGGTTTGTAGATTAAAGAAAAGCTTGTATGGTTTAAAGCAAGCATCAAGAAAATGGTACTTGAAGTTTGATCAATGGATGTTGGATCATGGATTCAGAAGATGCAACTCAGATCATTGATTCTACACAAAGAATTTGGGAGATGGGAAGTTCATCATCCTAATGTTGTATGTTGATGACATGCCGATTGCAAGTGCTAACATGCACGACATCAAATACCTAAAAGAAGAGCTATCTAAATCTTTTTCAATGAAAGATTTAGGTGCTGCAAAGAGGATACTTGGTATGAAAATATCAAGGGATAGGACGAAGAAGACAATAAAGCTATCTCAAGAGGATTACATCAAGAAGGTATTAGAAAGGTTTGCAATGCAAAATGCAAAACCAGTTTCTACACCTTTGGCTGGTCACTTTAAACTAACGAAGGATATGTGTCCAAAGACACAAGAGGAGATAGCCTATATGTCTAAAGTTCCATATGCTGCAGCGGTAGGTTCTCTAATGTATGCTATGGTTTGGACAAGGCCAGATATTGCACATGCAGTGGGAGTTGTGAGTAGGTTCATGGACAACCCAGGTAAAGAACGCTGGCAAGCTGTGAAGTGGATACTTAGGTATCTAAAAGGGACAACAACAAATGCTTTGTATTTTGGAGGAACTGAAATTTTTCTAGAAGGGTATGCTGATGCAAATATAGCAGGTGACAAAGATACTCAAAGGAGCACTATTGGCTATGTCTTCACGGTTGGAGGCACAGTAGTAAGCTGGGTCTCAAAGCTGCAGAAAGTGGTCTCACTTTCTACCACGGAAGCAGAGTATGTAGTAATGACAGAGGCAAGCAAAGAAATTATGTGGCTTCACAGATTCTTAGAAGAGCTTGGATTCAAACAAGACAAATGTGTCTTGTAAAGTGATAGCCAAAGCGCTATCCATCTTGCGAAGAACTCAGCTTTTCATTCAAGGACAAAGCACATTGAGGTGAGATATCACTTCATACACACTCTTTTGGAAGAGGGATAGCTAAAGCTAGGAAAGGTGCATACAAGTGAAAATCCTGCAGACATGTTTATAAAGCTGGTCAGCAAGGAGAAGTTGAGCTTTTTCTCATCTTCAATCGGCATTCAAGGAAAAGAAGTCAGGATGGAAAGCAGTCACAGGTTTAGTTTGGAGATCAGTCTCCAAGTGGGAGATTGTTAAGTATGGAGCCTGATTTACCCCTTGTAATTTTCTGTGGTAAAAACACACATTTGTAAGGCCCCCATTATGAGGAGAAGCCACCATGCATGAAGGAAAATCACTCGCTGGAAACCAAAATTTCATGGCCAAAATTCAGGGGCAACTTTAGGGGCCTTGGGGACAGAAGCCCCCGAGACTTTTTTTCCTTTGCCGGAATATTCCTTTTCACCGGAATATTATGGCCGAACAGCGGCCGAAAAGTGGTCAAAAAACGACCGGTCGGTTGGCTAGTGGCCGGTAGTCAATGGACGGTGGCCGGTGGGGTCAGAAGTCAACAGCCGATGGCCGATGGCCGAATTCAAAAGTGGACTTGTCTTCTCAAGGGCGGCCACACATGGGCGGATTGGAGGGTCCGATTTGGACTTATCTACACAAGGGAGGCTACACATGGCTGCCTCTCATGAGAGAGGGCAGCCCTTTTGGCCTATAAAAGGAGGCCATTTCTTCACACATTTTATAGTGTGAAGTTGATGCAACAAGGTGAGTGTGAGGTGGTGAGAGCGAAGCAAGGCGGGAGCTCTATTAAGGGTATAATCCCTTTGTAAACTACTTCTTGTTTTGAAGTACTAAAGCCATTGAGTGGCTGCTTTCCCATGGACATAGCCCACATTGGGTGAACCACGTATATCGTGTGTACTCTCTCTCTCTCTCTCTCTCTCTCTCTCTCTCTCTCTCTCTCTCTACTCTATAATCTCTTGTGTATGAAATCTATCTCTCTCCATTAAGTAGTCTACTCAGTTATCTACTTAGCTACGTCATATTTCCTAACAGTTTGTATGTCCTAAGTTATTTTGTATATTTATACCAATCTTTCCACCAATTTTATTGTATCAACCTATTGAACGAGGTGCCAATACTTCCAAAGAACAAAAACCAACACAGTACCCCATCCTTCTATGTTAGAAACAAGCCAGAACTAAGATGTTAGTGCATTAAAAAAATCCTTTTTACAACTTGTCTAGCAATTTATTTTTACAAATACCCATATTTGTTTATAGTCCTGTCAGCGTATATTCCAGATGTCATGCTATATAAGATAGTAAGCGAGATTTTTAGCAAGTATGACAATCCCAAAATGGCACAAGGGAAGCAAAACCTCATTATACCATGTAGCAGTATGCAGAGTTTTCCACGTGTCAGATATAGAGTTCAGAAAACACACAGAAATTACATTACTAGTGTTTTTTGGTATCAAAAGACAGGAGGTCCTAAGAATAACCAGTATCAAAGTTGTGTACCGTATTGTCAGAGTCAAAGAGTTCACATCTATAGTACATCCATAACATATCAGTCGCTAATGAAACACTCCCCACCATGTGTAGTTCCTTCATTAGGGTAAGAAGGGTACCAAATCAAACTAAGAATATGCAATACATTTCATCTATGCAGAGCTACGTAACAAGCTATAGTGGGTTTCAATTATGCATGGCTCAGACCAAAGTGCATAGCAATGTCAAAAAGCGGGTTAGGAACAGAACAACCCTACATAGTTTTTCCTTCAACACAACCCTTCTAAGGAAAGGAACCATCCCAAGTGCTATTAAATCAGCCTATTTATCTTAATAATCAACCATTCCAAGTGTTTATTACATATATGCAGAGCTAAAGATAGCCATTTGTGCCATTAACCTCACTGTCGGAATTTTTTGTTAGCCAATATTATGTGTGCCTTACCAAGCCCATTTTACCAAATAGTCATGCAATTATCACAGATGTTCCATAAATCTGTACACCCAAAGGTGCTTACATCACTTTAGAACCACCATTTCAAAGAGAGATTACCATAGTGTAATATAAAAGTGATTTTGAGTCAGTTACTGACATGCATGGGCTGCACTATGAGCTACATACCACCACAACAAATAATAATGCACACGGTTCCCTCTTTCAAATTGTTACACAATCCAACACAAACAAGGCTAAGTGAGAGGCAAAATGCACCCTCACCTATTTAAATAGAAGCAGGATGATCATGAATAACCATGCCGTGCAGCGAGAAGTATACTCCATCATTCCAAGCTTGAGTTTGCAGGGTGCCATTTTTATCAAAGAACCAAATGTAGCCGCCTCCGATGGGGTTAGTTTATGGTGTATAGAGTTGCTTGCGTACCATTAACACGGAAGGGAGGAGAGAGTGAGGCAAAAAGGTAGAGTGTGAGGTTGGCCTCGCTATACGAGACCTTTTAATGCCCACGTTTACGCTTATTAGAGTTCCTCATTAGGGGTACCATCCCATGGTGGGATTATCCAAGGATAGCCAAGCGGAAAATATGCACCATAAATGTTCCTATTTATCTAGTCTTTTGGATGTTACTAACCCCAGTTATAGCATGGGTAAGTACCCATAGAAAAAATAGGATCAATATGGGGGTGTTTTTTTTAATGCCAAGTAATATGTGAGTAAACCTAGGGTTTTTTTAAAGAAAACAAAACATAGTTGTTAGGTAACTGAAAAATGTTAGCTAAATAAGTACTCATTGTGTGTGTGTGTGTGTGTGTGTGTGTGTGTGGAGGGCATGACATGTGAGTGCGTTGTCGGAGTGCGCGGTTCTTTAGGGTTGACCGAGAAAGCACCAAGCCTCTGGCTGTAGACATGAGCTTAGAATACGTTGAAACTAGGATAAACGAGTGCAAATAGACTTAAATAAGGTTTAATAAATGTAATATTGGTGTTTAGAGAGAGTTTAAGAGAAAAGACTATCAATAAGAACTCTATTAAAACTGTTAAGTAGAACATTGAATCAAGACTCAAGAGATCTATTCAATTGACAGGTGATACAGTTTCATATTTTTAATTCCCCTTTTTATAATCCAATTGCATACGCCTGCTTTGGTATGCCCTTTGAATTGAAACCCTCGAATCAGAAAAGTTCCCCGGGTAGCATCGCCATCGAGTCCTCCCATGCTCTTGACGCTATTTCCGACCTCCTTTGATACTTTCCTACTGCTATGAAGAACAAAGCTCAAAGAAAAGAATTCCAATGCCACTATGGGATTCTCTCGGTCCCCCCCCCCCCCCCCCCCCCCCCCCCTCAAGTGCCCAGAAACTTATCAAAGATCCAATCCCACCCAATAGCTCTTGGCAGTTGATTCTCCTTCATCCCTCTTCCCAACAATCCCCCAAAAATGGCCAAGAGAAAAAGAACCCTTTCAACTTGATAAAAAAACTCGTCTTATAGGAGGTGCAAATCCAATAAAAGAAATAAAAAATTCTTTCTCCTGCCCATGCCATTCTCTATGAGTCTTTTTTTCTTTTTTTTAGCATTTTCCATGGACGACACATTTGGCACCTTAATTTGGATATTGCCTTGCATGATGGGCACCTCAGCGGTTTCCACTTTTGATTTTCACTCTCATTTGGTGGTTCTCTCACTCCTCTTCCCTTGTATGCCTAGTTCCATGGGACAGGCCCCCCCCAAGCACTAGTGATATCGCTAGTAGGGGGTCCCCCTTTCTCTTCAAAAAGCTTGGGTTCCTGTAAGAGCCATGGGATAGGCCCCCTGCCAGGTCATCACTAGAGCACCGCCAAGGATGGATCCAACATCTAGAAACCACCAAGGACAATGGTGTCAGCCTCACACAACGGGTCGTAATGCCCTCGAACGATAGAGCCATTCCCCAATAGAACCAGGAGATGCCCGCCAATGCTAAGCTTGAGAGATCTTTCTCTCGCTCGTGTTGACCAAGAAGAGTGTGAGCTCCAAGAGATATAGCCCATGCTCGGCTCTACTTACAACACATGTGGTGCTTTAATGGTCCACATGGAAGCTGCTCCTTCTACCTTCCTCCACAAGCCTTCAAAACTTAAAAAAAAATCACTTGAAAACCAACTTTTTGCCCCAACTTCAGGACTTCACCATCTCATGCTCAAAGGTCGAGACACCAAGCCATAACTTTCACTCAAAAATCCCCAATCCCGACTTCAAGATGACCACTCCCCACTGCACATTAAATCCCACATGGCCTTGAACCGAGCGCCCCAAAATGGGGAAAAATCACATGGACCCTCTTTTGCCGCACTGATTGTCAGTTTTGCCGTTCTTTCTTGATGCTCGGGAGTCGGATTGATGAGTTTTCACTTCCTACTAGCTCCATACCATGCATACCACCTCTACAAATCATGTCAAGCTTCAAAAAGTTTCCAGATGGCACACCTATCGATGCAGTTAAACTGGCCCCAAACCTGGCCGCCCGCCGACAAAACTTCAAAGCCTCGTATCTTGATCTCTGTGACTCAGATTGTCAATTTGAAAGGACCAACCAGCTCCATAAGTCAATCATGATTCCTCTGTCACTTCAAACCACCTTAGACCACATGTTCCCATCTATCCTGTCTGTCTCATATATGCAACCGCTTCCAACTTCAAACTGCAATAACTTTTCCTATCGGGGCTTCGTTTGATGAGTGGTCTGGACCAGCTGACTCAACATCTTAAGCTCTACATTTTCAAGCATAAAACTAGCCTTTCATACAATCTTCACCTGTCAGCCCAATTGGTTCACTTTGAAGCACTTTTGGTCTACAAAAAACCACATAATGCATACATTCTTGCTAATTTGATGCCATAAGCAGTTCTAACATAGATCATAGATTTCTCAAAGTTCACAAGATACCAACAAAACTTTCTTTTTCTTCTTGTACCTACAAAGCGGCATGACATCCACCCCCTCTAAAACTGCACATCCTTCGGTATATGCCAATCTCTAGAGGTTGTCCAACGCAACATCATCTTCAAAAGTCACATCTTCATCATCTAAATCCTTATCTTCATCCACATTGAAGTATGTATCTTCAATTTGAAGTTCTTCATTTATCCTTTAATATAGCTTGACACGCTTACCTGCAATTGTGAGTTTCAACTCCGTACCATCCATCTCGCATAATTTGTAGGTAGCATTAAGAAAAGCATGTTTAGCCACATACGGGCCAAACCACCGCTTAACCATCTTCCGCATTATTGTATACTGGTTTTCCAAACTGCTATCATAAACAAGATCCATCCCCTTCTTGCATAGCACATGACCTTAGCCTATGTCGTTTATATCAAAAGCCTTCTTATTTTTTAAACGAGCACTCCTCAATTTCTCCTTCACAGCTTCTGTATCTTCCCTTCTCCTCTCTAGCTCTCGAATCCTTGAAGCAAGAAAATATTCTCTGCTCATTTCTAGATTCCAAGGAAATATACTCCATGTAGTCACTGCCTCTTCAAGAGGCATAATAGGCTTATGTCCATCCATAAGCTCTAGAATGGCATGAAACATGTTACTCTGTTGTGTGTAGTACATCCCACCCATAAAGCATAAGGATGTAATCGAGGCCAATCGCCAATACGACCTTTACATGCTTTAGCCAATATCTTGACAATGGGAGGATGCCCTCTTTCACTTTTCCCATTTCCTTCTAGATTATATGTAGTAGTGAGCGTTAACTTGACACCCATACGAGCAAAAAAGTCTCTGGATTTGTCAACATCCAGCTCTCCTCTATTTGCAATAATTCTTCCAACACAACCATATCTACATATTACATATTCTAGCAAAACTTGCATACGATACTTGTAGCTTTGGTTCTCAAAGCCCTCCCTTCAACCTGGTTCGTCAAATCTTCCCTAGAAAGCACGATGTATCTCATTTTCCATAACCTTGTGGGAATTGTAATCCTTTTGACTACCCATTTGAAATGCATGCACAATGGATACTTTGGATGTAACTCATCACGATGCTTTACATTTGACATGCAGCACAAGTTTTAACAAAGTGCTCCACATCTTTATACATACCCTTCCATCGATATCGATCTTTTGTTTTAGCAAAAGTGGCCCAAACTCCCTTGTGTCCTGCCCATAGTGACTCATGGAATTCTCTAAGTACTTGAAGTCGTGTTACCTTGTCACAAAAAAAATCACTGAGGAGTTCCTCTCTGTTTCTTTGGATGCTTCCATAGAAACCCATCCAATAAGAAATACCCATAAACCTTCTTTCAGATATGCTTAAACTCTTGCTAGGTCCGGTCCTCTTACTTCTTCAGTGTACTCAAATATTTTCCAATCAACAACCATTCACCTTCATACTTGTCCTCAACAAAAGACTACAATGAAAAAACCGTGTTTTTACAGTCTATGTGCAGTTTTGAAGAGGTAAAGAACCTCAATCCCACATCTTCAACTTCAGAAATCATAGTCTCTTCGTCTTCAAACCTGGCCCTAGACAACATGTGAGCTATCTGATTATCCTTTCCTGCAATATGATGAAACTAAGGATTTTGTGATGTATTTAGCTTGCAATACCCATTTGAATGATGTTGAATGTGCATGGAGATCACTTGATCCATTGTACTTCAAAGCCATGCACTTTGAAACTTAGAACAGGTGCATGGGCTTCGGCTCAACGAAATATCTCACCATTCCCAGAGCTCTTGCAAAAGCTTCCTCGTATGGAGATGCTGGCATTCTCGATGTAGCTCTTGGTCCTGCTTTCATAGTCAAATCTGGCCTTACCCACTTAGTATGGTGTAGCATGGATGACCTCATAACAATTGTATAGTCACCTTTGATAGGCTTTGGTTATTACAAGTGACTCCCTTCTCATACAAGGATTTGGAACTTTTGATATTCCCGATCATGTCCTATGGATACTCTCTACATGGGGTGGAATTTCAGTGCCTCTGTCCATAAAGCTTACCTCTTTTCTCGGCTTTTTGCGAGCCATATGATATAAGTCGATGACTAAAAAATGATTCTCCCCAATAGGAAAGCCTTTCCATGTCTGCCATAGACACATAACTATACTCATGCCCCTTGCTATCTACCAAAATAGGTTGTTTTCCAATTTTGAATTGGTAGACATACATGTACATTGGATTGATGTCGGTAAATTCTGTCAGGTTCACAAATTCTTTGGTCATTAACTTGTACACTCCCACTTTAGGATCATCTACAAGCACTCTTTCTAGCTCTTTAATAGCTATGAATCTAAATCTTGGGTCATTCTCCAATGGAGGTCTCTTGATACCCTTGTCAACTTTGTCTTTGGTCCAATCATTCCCATGGCATCTACAAGATCAAGATTATCCATCCTCAGATAGGCAACCCCTTTCTCTCATCAATACAGCGGTCTCATCAATACAGCGGTCTCCATTATTGATAGTCTCAACTTGCTCCTGAAACTCAGGTTTCCCAAGCACTTATGATGTATGTCTACATAGATTCTTGATCCTTTACCATTAGTATAATGGTAGTACAGCTGTATAGTCGGTGGAATTTTTGGTCTCCGTGATGTGCCCGCTCCATTTTACTCACTTGATAGCTGATAGTGAGTAAGGACAATGAAGGCTTGTTCAAAATAAGTGTTAGACCACCTTTTCTTGGACAATTGATAAGTGCTATGGGTTAACCTAATTTGCACTCTCTTCAATAGACCCTCAACTCACTTGATATCCTGGCAGTTTGACACCCGAGCAGTACCAAGCTCCTAATTTCAAGAACATAAACAATTTAGGAATTTCAAACTTGACCTGTTGCGTGGAATTCTTTGGACCCTTTGGAACTTTTTTCGTACTTAAACTCTTCTTGTGCACCAATCTGTATAAGACTCAACAAAAACTAGAGGATTGGTAGAGTTATGACAAACTCGCAATTGATGTATACAGAACTCCAGTAAATCACAAAACTTCATGCATAATATTTCTTAATGTCAAGGTCCATTAATGCTCTATAGATCTCATTTTAGTAGGTGGAACCAAAGTTAGCCAAAAAAGTTCACTACTTGCACTCTGTGGGAGAAATTCGCAATTTTCTCCTCCCCAAAGGTTTTTGAGATAACTTTCACTTCAGCTCTTTCACGAGCATACCTTACACTCCCAAAAACTGAATCCTCCAACAATCTCAAGGTTTAGACTCTTCTGATGGTCTTAGGAGTCACTCAACCCACTTTTGGTCTATTTCTTTGGTGGAAATTGGTTTAGTCTTATGCACACAAACCCAATTTCAGATTTGACTCTATGGGTGTGTTCCTTACCTTGAGGTCTTCCTCTAGTGCAAGTGTTGGCCTAAACTAGTTATGATAGAAGAAAGGAGAAATTTGTGAGCTTTTCCTACTCTGATTGGAAAAATGCCCAATTGCAATTCCGACACAATGGATGTGATTCTTACCCTAAAATAGACCCTTGGTACAAAACTGAGAGGAAAAATTATCTCTAGCAAAAATTCAAGAAAAAATCGCGGTTTTTCCTCTCAATCCTACTTTTGACCACTTTTTCAAACTTTGTCAATCCCAAGGTGTTCTATCCTTCTTCAAGAGTACATTTATCGATTTTCACCCCAATTGAATAACTGATACGACCACAAGCACAATTTTGATAATTTATTAGGTCTTAAGTCTAACTTTTGGCTCTACACTCACTCTTGGTGCCTAAATTTACTTTGGACTTGATGGATGGCCTTCTTGGACTAAAGTGGATGTATGGTCTCAATCTTGTAGACTTCTAAGCTCCAAAACTGAAAAAAGGAAAAAACCGTGAATTTTCTTTAGGATCCACCCATGAATGCACTTTTGGTCTTTTTTCCAATTCTATGGTCTTTACACTTCTCTTTTAGTCACAACTGGTAGCTTGTAGCTTGTTTTAGCCTTGAAGGTTGGAGTTAGCAAGTGGTTAGTCCTCTTGACATCTCCTTGCGACTGGCTCTTTCTCACCTCCCTTTGTAGGTCAACTTGCAACAAAACTTCATTCGTGTGCTTAAGCAAGCAAGTTACACACACTAGCCTATTCCCAAACACAAAATTTTATCTAGTTCAGATATAAGGGAGAAAATCGCGCTTTTCACTCACGGAAGCTGAATGTTCCTTCTTGAAAAATCTGACTGTGGTTGTGCATTCACACACAATGTTGTACATGCATTTCATGCCCTAAATCACAAACTTTCATAGATGCACTATCCTCCCTTGAGCTTTCACTACTTTTGACAAAAGATCTGTTCAGTGACATGTAGATCTAAAACGATGAGAGAACTTGTCGAACTTGTTTACTTATCGTACTCCTAAAACAAAAGAAATCAACTGAGAAAAGGCTCAAGAATCTCAGCAAACAATTCTCTAACAAAACTTTGATTTTTTTATTTTTTTCTTGCGTTTTTCTATCCTAGTGCAAGCTTTACCACTCTATCAGTCAATGAAGTCTTGCACTAAGATCCAAACCTATGAAAAACACTTAACCTAACTGAATTTCTCTCTTGCGACAAGAAACTGACCACAATCACACAAAACAAAGACCAAGGAGACCCTGATCTCCTTTTCTAACCTGTCTTATCTACTAATCTACCTAAGGAAAATCCGTCGGACTCGACTATGTTCACACTAGCCTAGCTACTCGTTCTTCGACAACGATGCCAATGTCTCGAGACCCAACGGTCAACACCTATCACATCTTAGAAAGACACGGAACCAATACTTAAATGTTAATCATGAGAAGCAAGTGACTCGATTAGGACATGGAGGCACGCCAAGAGGTTTTCAATCTCTCATTTGAATATAGTACGCTCCACTTTGACGTTCACTATGTGTTCTATCTACCAAAAACTTGCATCCCTTCACACATCCACATGAAAACCCATCAGCGAATCAACTCTGCATGACTCAAAACTTATTAGAAAAATTCCTTAAGCTATTCGAAATAGAACTAGGTCATCAAACTCACCATCATACCACATGGAAAAAAGGAAATTTTCTAGAGCAGGCTAGTTGCAAGTCGGGATCTCAGATTTCAGACTTGTCTACTAGGTTCTCCTAAGTGTTGGGAACTTTGTGTAATTAACAATATCACAATACAACACTCAGTAATAGTGCCATATGTCACCGAAAAAGTTGCAAAAGTCATTGCTCGATTCTTGTGACGTGCTTGCAATGTGAGTAGAGTTCAATGATACAAACACAATGGTCTCCTCAAAAATCCGATGTGACAACTGTGCGGTGTAGTGCAAAGAGACCAGTTCAAAGTAAAAAGAAAAGGCACACTGCGTATAGAAGAACACTTTATCTCCTCACTTTCTTTATAATAATGCGAATTTTACAAAATTTATAAAGTGTTGCTTTTATACCGTGGCTCCAGGTTTTGATGATACAAAGGTTAAATTTTGTAGCAATAGTAACAAAAATTACATCTCAGGCTCATAACATTCATGTCTTCAAAATTACAAAATGATAGCGGATACGGATTTTGACAAATATATTACAATAGATTGGGATTACAAAGATAAAATGGATCTTGGTACACACTTGACCCTCATTGTCGTTGGAATCTTCCAACACCTAACCATCTAGCATCTCAAAACTTGCTTTTCCTTCAACCAAGGAGCAATCAGCGTGCTCCTCAAAGCGCACACACCTGACAACACACATATGTCTCTCTATAGCTCAAGTGGAATCACAACATCTTGATCCTCTTGAAAAACCACATTGAATAGCCATAATTCACTGCAAACACTTGTCTATACATATCCAAGACCACAATTGCACACAAAAACACATTTTATTGTAGCTCAATAATCATAATCGCTTCTTAATTCTCAACCACACAAATTAAACCTCTCTCTTCTCATACACACCAATTGACTCAAGAGACTCACACATAGCCTACGCACACCGATACCTTTGCACAAGAGAAGAGAAGAGAAGAAGGGATATGGGGGACACACCAGAGACAATGCAATCAAAGCTTGCTTGTTTCCCAAGTAATTAGCTATGGTGGAGCATATACAAAAAGGAAATCTCGGAACTCGGTTTCCTTATTTGTCTTGCCCGCGGCTTGAGAAAAAATAATAGGTTACAAAAACTAAAGTATCTTTCAACTAGTGAAAAATTAGCTTATGTGTGTGAAACGTAAAAATGTTTAGAACGGCCTTTTCCTTCTCTACACTAGCCAATGAGTGTTTCAAAAAATTTACGGAATAGGAATTTATGGCCCTCCTCATGCAAGAAAGTTAAGTCACTCACCCACTTTCTTTTTCACCACTCACCACATGGCCTTCACTTCCCAACTTGCCTTGCATGTTCTAAGAGGCTTTTCACATGAAGAACCTTCTTTAAAGCATTGCATCTCTACCTTGGTCCACATAGCCCCATAAGCTATACACATTACGAACTCTTTTGCCTACACTGGGTCTTCATACATGCTTTGACATTCTAACAACCATTTGTAAGCACCCTTGACACTCTTTTCATGTTTTTTTGGTATCGACACTTTTTGGTTGCACCACCGTCCATATACATCTTCAATGGTGAAGAAGAATACATACATAAGAAAACCATGACATGTAATCTCTCCTACATTTGGTTGCTCATATAGATTATTTCCAATGCATATAGATATCCATAAGAGAAGTCATCGAGACTCTCACAAGCTTCTTGTTTATATTTCTCTAAAATTTACCACATGCTTGTGTTCTTTCTTGAGCGTGAAAAAATTTATCAGTTGACTTTCCACCTTTTTCTCTTTTTTTGAAGGAGTGCTTTGTATGCATGTAGGCAATTTCAATAGTCTTCTTTACCCTTATTTTCATTTGAACTCTTTTCGTGATTCTTTGCATTCCATATCAAACCATTTCTTTTTCGAGCTACCTTCATTGATGCCTTTGTGAGAGATATGCTTCATGACAAAGCATTCCTCTGCACAAAAACAAATGACTTGCTTTAAAATTTTTTACTTGTATTTTAGTATTAGATTATTTGGGTGTTTCATCTTATGTAAGATTTTTTCAACCATGTCAATTATATGCATGCATGCTTGTTTAAAGCCCATGCACAAAGATGATTGCACTACACTATGATTGTAGTTTCCATTAATGGATCTCTCCATACATTTAAGAGCATTACATAAAGTCCACCTATCCGATTCTAGATTCCATGGGCCATGTGTAAAGCTTTGTATGCAATCCAAGATAGCTTCCAAAAATGACATACAATCAATCACACTGTCTCCATTCCTTTTTTAGATGTAATTCCCTCGATGCTATTTCATAAAGATACACCATTTACAATGAGCATTCCGATGTTGTTTCTCATATGTAAAAGTGAGTTTTGGCATTGATCCGGCTCTTTTTATTACTAGAGATTTAAACATATATGTGTACATCCTCTAATCTCCTTGCAACATCTAGCATGCCAAATTGTTATGTGTCATGTTGCAAAGTTCTTTTGCGTACGTTCATATCTCCAAAAACAATAACCTCACCATTGTCCTTGAAGTGAACGTCGTCTTCCTTTTGATCGACAAAATGGGATCTTTATCCAAACAAGCATAAAAATCATAATATAGAATGTATCTCATCACAGAAGTAGGTATGTCCGTTGGTGTAATTTTTTCAGCCATACGTAAAATTTATTTTTGTCTTCATTGACAATATACACAAAATTTCAATATGTTCTTGATCATGCATGCCACACCTCCTTATCCTCTTTGATGCCTTTGTATTTTTATTCGTCCAATCCAAAAATTTGTTGGACATCATGCTTCCATGTTTAAACAAGAAAGATGTTATCTGATTCATTAGTTCTCATTTATATGAATTCCAGTATTCCTTTGATATCCATCACAATTTCAAAAGCACACTCGCAACTACGAGTTAGTCTCCTTAGTCGTGTGTCCCTATTATCACATAGCCTTGCTTCCTCTTCAAATGTCTTTTCTTCATTAGGTAGCTCCTTATGATTTTTGTGTCTCTTCATATGCTTCACAATGAGCGCTTTGTTCCACAAGGATGGATCTTCGTTTGCTAAAACAACCCATCCCTTTGAGGTAGATCCAACTATTGTCAAGGATAAACTTCTGTTTTGTTTCATCAACCATAATAAGCCATTCTCTTAAACAAAGAGCTCCTTGTTTTCCGACTCTATGTGCAACATTAATCATGATTTACAGACATGCCAAAATGGGTTTTGAAAAGCTCTTCAATGAAAGCTGCAAAATATGATGTTTCCAACTCTTTCAATGCATATGTGCTTGTCAACTTCACTCGATCACTCTTTTAAAGCAATCATGTCCACAAGAGAGCACTTAGATTCTAGCATTCATGCTCAAGTTACACCAAGCACATCATTTGCCTTTCACCTTTTGAGATGCTCATTCTCGACAACAAAAACTTTCAAGGTGTCATTTTTCATTGCTCTACATTGCTAACAGTCGATCACCCTTTTAAAGCAGTCATGTCCACAAAAGAGCACTTAGATTCTAGCATTTCATGCTTAAGTTACACCAAGACATTATTTGCTTTTGACCTTTTGAGATGCTCATTCTCGACGACAACAAACTTTCAAGGTCCCATTTTTCATTGCTCTACATTACTTGTTAGCAATCTCTTGCAATGAGACCAAGCAAGCCATAATCATGGCATCCATTGTAGTTGATGATGTGTTGGCAATGAAATCTACAATCTTTGAGGAATTTTTCCACCATAATTGTGGATTTCACTGATGAAGGCCCGCATGAGTTGCAGTAGACATCCCCGACAAAATGGATCAAAAATCTTAGGCTACCGCAACTCAATTCTGAAATGTTACTGCACCAAGCCTACCATTGATCAGCATGCCCTTGCATGAGAAGAGTTCGGATTACAATAGCTAGCACAAATGCTGTCACACTCAGCGCGTGCGAGAAATTAGAAAAGTTGCTACGCGTCCAATCAAACGGTAGGATTAGTGTTGGAGTTGAAGTTGGGCGGGCATGGGAGGGTGATACAGTTTTGGAAAAAGTCTCGCTAAGCTAGACGGCCAACTAAGTTGGGGAAACATGGACATCATCCCAATGTGACAGGTGAGTCCGTCGGCACATTCGTTGATTGGTTGGGAAGAGAATAAACATTGTCTACATGTCCCAATGTGACACGGGCGTTAGAAACTAGCGGTTTCAAACTGACCTATCGATCTGTATGGCCCCCACCACTGACTTCGACAACGGATTATGGATACAGGAAATGCACTTTCCCTTTGTCCCCAGTCCCCCCACACAAATGCACACACGTCTACATAGAGGTGAAATGGTCAACAAATAGTGACGTAAAGGTTTGTGTAAATGTTGAAAGAAAAGGAAAGTTTTTTTATGGCCTTCAAAATGAAAAAAATTGAATCGTCCTTAAGATGACACTTATTTTTTCCAAACTCTATATAGAAGTAGTAGAGATGCCTTGTCTGTTCCGATGAATCTACTTAAACAAGGTGAAAAAATCACATAGACGTTTTAAGATAAAATAAAGTAAAAAATAAAAATAAAATAATAATAATTAAAAACAAAAAACAAAATAAAGAGACCCCATTACAAACTAAAAAATAGATCTAATAAACATAGATACTAATTAAACAAATTCTTAAGAAAAGTAGGTTCAATAAGAGTAAAAAATACAAAAATAGTCCCCAAAGAGTTGGTCTAACGGTAAGGCTTTGGCCTCTCAACCTATGGGTTGTGGGTTCAAATCTCCCGTTGGGTCACACTCTAGAGGGACACCTTGTGCTCACCTGGTGTTCACGTTGCTAGGGCTCTTGCCCTTGGACACTCGAGTGCATCCTCCTCCTGGGGTGGGTCACCCGAGGAGGAGGTTCCTAGCTGGTTGCTACGAGTTCTCTTCGTCGTTCCCAGCATGTGGTGCATCAATTAGGTGGCCATGGTGATGCCTACGCGTGGCTCTTGCCCGATGGTACGCGGCCCTTGCCCGACCATGTAACATGGCTAATATTTGGAAGGGACAAGCACCTCCCCTGTGGGCCCTATGGTGTGTCGAAAAAAAAAAAAACAAAAATATTTTCATGAAACGTCCTTTTAAGAGATCTTAAATGAAAAGATTCTTTTACAAATCAAAATATTACATTATTTCACATCATGTCCATTTAGAAGGCCTTAAATGAAAAGATTTTTCTACAAATCAAAATATTACATCATTTCACATCATAGGATCAAAATTCTATGAATGTACTACTAATGCTTTGTTCTTTAAGGTTTTCTAAAGCAGTTTAAATAAACAAAGATAAAATAAAAATTTTAATGAAATGGAGCCCATGCTCTTAAATGAAATGATTTTTTTACAAACTAAAATAACAAAAAAAAAGTGGAAGAGGACAAAAAAGACTTTGTGTGACCCTATTTTCAATGGTCCTCTTTAAAGAAAGAGGTACACAAATATCAACACCTTTCACAAAAACCAAAAAATAATAATAAAAAACAAGCAATTGTATACGGGTCCTCCATTCAATCGACTTACATCAACGGTCCACAATTTGCACCCAAAATCCACACACCTCACTATGGTCTTCTGCAGACCAAAAAAGCAGCTTAAAATTGTTGCCGTGTACAAGTAGATCGAACTAGATTGAACGGTTTCTACAAAGGGTAAATCAATTGTTGTTTAGAAGTTTATTGTGAAGTGACTTACAATTGTCGCCGTGTGGAAGTAGATTGAACGGTTTCTACAAAGGGTGACTCTATTGTAGAGAGAGAGAGAGAGAGAGAGAGAGAGAGAGAGGTTTGTTTGCTCAACTGCAAAACCAATGTTGCAATTTGCCATTTTTGTGTATATTGATCCAGCTTTTCACGACTTTTACAAATACCCTTTTCACGTTGTGTGATGGGGAAGGGCATAGGACATATGTACAGCACATTAGAATTATTTGTTGTACTGCAAGCCGCTAATAACGCAATTCTCCAAAGATAGGATCAATGTTTCCCTTCCACCCATTGTGGTAGAGCTCCAAAAGCCTCTCTGCTGGTGTTATCCCTATCAAAACCACCCCATTTAAAAGCACATCCATTACTCCGTCACCTTGTAAGTCAATGCAAAGATATGTACAATCCTCTTCAAAAGACACCACTATTTGCCCCATGCACAAGGAAGTTTGCTCGACTCTCAAGTATGAAGTTTGGGAAGCCTTCCAAGTATGAAATTTGGGAAGCCGTAAGGTAAACCTAAAACTCACCACTTGTATGGCATTTGTTGATGATGGAAAAAACAATGTAGATAACAGTAGAACCGTACACACACACACACACACGCACACATAAAACATGACAACACCTGTTTGTGCAACCTCCCAACTTTGATCAAGAAACTCTTCCTCATCGAATCCTCGCCTTTGCAATCCCTCCTGTAAAAATCAGAAGAGCCAGAAAACTCAGAAAGCATTAAAATATATCCAGACCAATACGACCCATCTCAAACCAACTGAACAGCCTTATATTGTTGTCAAACCTTTGCCAACTTCACAACATCTTGTGCTACATGTTGAAGAAAAGAGTCTCTGAAAGGCACCTTCAATCCCAGTTTTGGTACCTTAACACATGTCAATTTTCAAACAGGGATAATGAGAAACAAATCAATAAGAGGGAATCCTAGACTAAATGCAGCAGCAAGAAAGAAGAGAACAGAAGAAGAATTTATAAACAATCACTACAAGATACTTTTGCAGACCAATCAAGCTCAGAACTTAGGCAGTAAAAATCAACCCTTAATGGTCTTTCCAAGCCCAGGACTCAGGTTTGTTACCTCTTCTCAATCCCCTAAAAGCCACAAAAAGCACCAGCCGAATGCGTGTGAGCTGTGGTAACTGCATGAAGCTGAAGAACACATTATTTCAATACCTATATAAATGTATAGAGCCCTATTCATATATGCATTGAGAAACCGTCCATGACGTTGTAGTCAGAGGAAACCCTCCATGACGTCGTAGTCAGAGGAAACCCTCCATGATGTCGTAGTCAGAGGAAGAGTCACTAGCCGCTATGTCCGAGGCAGTCAGTCAGGCAGTAAAAATCAACCCTGAATGGTCTTTCCAGACCAATCAAGCTCAGAACTTAGGCAGTGAAAATCAACCCTGATTGGTCTTTCCAAGTCCAGGACTCAAGTTTGTTACCTCTTCTCAATCCCCTAAAAGCCACAAAAAGCACCAGCCTAATGCGTGTGAGCTGCGGTAACTGCATGAAGCTGAAGAACACATTATTTCAATACCTATATAAATGTATAGCACCCTATTCATATATGCTCCACATGCACACACGTTTATCTAGCCAAGAGACTGCCATTTCTAGCACTTAGCTGGTTATAATCCTCTACTCAAAGCTTGTAATCTTGGAATTGCCGGTGGTTTGGTGGCTATTCTTTGCTCACTCGCCATATTTGGCAAGCACCCACTGGATGCAAATGTACATGGTCATTTTTACAGTTACAAGGTTCAATGAGACCCATGTGCATAGCATTCTATTAAAAAGACTTGCAGCCCATTTTTCTCCATCTATATCACCCGCTATAAACAGCCATCTGGTTATATCTCTTGCACACAAACCAAAATCATACACACTCATTGTTTCATACGGGATGGAGGCATCCATCCTACACTATCTCACCCGGGCAACTTCAATTGGAATCTACGGCTGAGGTGATTCGGGCCATCTGATGCACATTTGTAAATTCAAAACATCAGGTAAATCCGGGGCGAAAAGTAAATTCGAGTAGGCTTGTAGATTCGGGGTGGTCCGCAACCCCCACATTGAATTCACAGCCTTCCCCATTCACAGCCTCCCCCACTGCGATCCATGTGCACTAACTACTATGCCTGCTTGCCTTCAATGAAATAGGGGATTTGAGTATGTCATATTGGGGGAAAATTTGTAAATTTGGGATGCCTCCGCGCCGCCAGATTTGATGGCCCACGATTTACGCGCCCCCCATTTTCCCTCTCCAACATTGATCCCATTTGAAGCTACCCGTGTGATATAGTGATGAGGACAACCCATCGCGACCAGGTTGCTCTTACATAGTTCCCCGCCCGCCTCCACACACGCACGCACAACACAATTCACACACACACACACACACGCGCGCGCACGCACACACACACACACACGAGGACAGATTTGGCTACTGGTGTATCCCTTGATAAGTTTCTCTTATGCATATATAGTGTTTATAATTAGAACTTGCATTAGGCACTCCTCCTTTATTTCTCCTAGGCACTCACCTTGCATGGACATGTACTTAAAAGCCAAGTGCTCAATTCACACAAGAGTGTAAAGCAAAGGCACTTTTTCCCTCACCAAGTTTTTCCCTTTGGTTGTCAAGGTTTTAAACCCTAGTTTAGAAACACTCATCACTATCCCCGTGTACATATTCCTTCTCCATAATACATTCAATTTTAACGGACTTGCTGTCAATGCTCAATGGAAAAACAAGCATAGTGGGGATGTACAAACTTAAGCTATGCTTAGACCTAGTCTTCAAAGTCAACAACAATGTTTCATCAAAGGAATGGGAAACACATTTAGAGACAAATAAGGTCAACTTTGAACCAAGGAGTGCATTTCAAAGACCTCACGCCATGTTATGTTGGGCATTTTGACAATAACTACTCATAGTTTGGGGTGTGTGTGAGTGGTAGATTCAGTTTTTGGTTAGTCGCCATTGGTCGCTGCTGGGATGACATTCCAGGGGGTACATCCAGTTCCCAGCCCGTATTCTATGAAGGAGACAGATCCAGCATACGGGTAGGTGCATCTGCACCTACTCATCTTTCTTTTGAAAGACTGTTTGTCTGATGCAATTTCTGGTTCCTATATGCTGGAGAAAGTAAGTATATAGCACAAATAAAGGCATGCACACCTACGGTACTGAGACCTTCGACCTGCTAGTGGATTATATATCACATTTACTGGTTCATGGTTGTACACACACACCCAGCTTGTAGTACAGATTAATACGGGTAATATAGACCCGCTGAAAACATTCTAGCTGCTTCTTGGTCTAAACAAATACTGGCTGTTGTTATTTCCTTGATGTTGATGGATACTTGGGTAAATGGTCTAGATTTAATAAGACATACTTGAATACACGTATACTCCATGTATACTCTGACTTCATGGCCACCGCCTTTTATGATTTCTAAAGTTAATACATGAACTTCATGGCCGCTTCCTTTTTCTGACTTTTGAAATGATTACGTGCTTTTGATGCTTAATCAGTCTTAACACTACTCATAAAACCCATCGCCAAGGATATAGTGGGAGATTATCTCCTTTGGCCTTGGCCTTGGTTATGTGGATATACTTTTGTTGTTGCATTAAGGAAGTAAGCACATGGTTATTAGATACTGGCCACATTGAAAAACCGGTTTTGGATGCCGTGTCATCTCTCTTTCAGTATTGTTCAGTTCTTTCAATTTTTCATGTGTGTTGCATTAGATCTTCGGCTTGGAGTGTCCAAGTCTGTTATAGTGGTCTCCGAGCTTAGACGATTCTTTTTCTAAGAAGGATCCGATCCCTTTACTTGTTGCACACATGGATTCAGTCGACGAATTCCGCCAGGAGGAAACTGTGGTACCCGACCACTCAGGTTCGGGAGAGATTAATGGAGATTCAAACAAACATCAACCATAATATGAAGATTCGGACGAGTACAGTCCGTCTCCACCTACCGAATACGAAAGAATGGAGATGCAGCGTCAACAGTAGGTCGACGTCAGTGCTCAACAGATGCTTCGGGATTCCAAGGATCTCTAGTATGCGAAATTTTGTATCAAGCACCTGCTTGACGAGATGCATTCTCGATGGCGTACCACCATCAGTTCACCTTTGAAGTCAGCTTTGAAGAAGATGCCTACACTAGGAACACCAGCGTTCGAGGACGCAGTAGAACGGCGAGTCAGTAGACTCATGAAGACCAAGAGACTGCCGCGGAAACACAGTCGAGCAGATACGTGTGAGATTCGAGGGTGTTTCTAGCTCATCCGCATCTTCTTATGACAGTTCAGACAATTCTCTTCTTTTTTTTTCGATGCACTAGAGGGCCCGCAGGGAGAGGTGCTTATCCCTTCCAAATATTATCCATGAAACATGGTGGGGCGAGGGCCGCATACCAGCAGGAAAGAGCCACGCGTAGGCAGTTCTTCTTCCTCTGATTCTAGTGACAAGGATAGAAAGAGCAAGAAGAGGAGAAAGACTCAGCGGCATAGCAAAGGCGAGAAGAAGACAAAGAAGAGCGGATCCCGCAGAAGATCTCGGAAGTATTTTGATGGTTTGAATGAGGATTCTTTGTCCTTTGAAAGTTCGAATTCTGATGAGACAATGTTTTCAACCAATAGAAAGTACAAGTACAGAGCCAACTAGAATGATTTTCTAAGAATAAGGGTAAGAAGCCCAAGGTTTCAAGGAGGGTACACAAGCAATAAAGTTCGATACATTTCCGGCTTTAAAGATAGCCACAAAGCCCTGGCTTTTATCCACTAGTTTGACACAGCCTACTCTGGAGGACGCTACTCAGAGCATTTCCAAGGTCCGGAGGGCGACATCTTAACTTAAGGGGAAGGCACAAACCTGGTGCTCCACCCTACTTCTAGGGAGGGAAGCACCAACGAAGTGGCTACAGTTCAAGCGAATTTTTCCTTCCTCATGTCTCACCCAGGAATACGAGTGCGATGTGATCACAGCTTGGAATCATCTAAGGATGACCAAGGAGGACACACATGCATAGTTATCCGTTCATATAACTATGCCCAACTAAGCTCGCCTTAATAATTGCATGAAGAACTAAACAACCTAAATGGTCACACACGGCATAGTTATGGCATAAAATTGGTGCTTCTTCTGAGAGCACCTGGGCGAAGAGTCTGAGAGCAAGCACATGCGGGCTCAATTGTACTTTGCTCAAAGATTGATATAAAATAAATATCGAAAGGGGCGCCTGTCTTTCGAGCCAATATCTCTTGGCACGGAATTACGCCGGGCCGTGTTGTCTCTCTTGTGATTTGTGAATAAATTTGAAGTGAATCTCTGCTGTGTCGCGGTAGAATCTTGACTTGGGGTGTCCAAGTTTGTTCCATGCCCGGTACGACTATTTACAGAGGCGGACATTACTGAAGCTCTTCAGTGACCGATGTATACTTTCTCGAACAACGCCTACCAGGCATCCTCGGGCATTGACGACGATGATGACGATTTTAGTCTGACGATGATTTTAGTTTTTTAGTTTTAGTCTTTAGTCTTTCACTTCACTCCATTTTATTTTTGTACCCAGACATTGGATTAGATCCACAAGGATTGTATCAGTTTGGTCTCATAGGTCATTTTTATTGGGTTAAAGGCCTAAATAACCCCTTTTTGTACATTTTTATACTTTGTCCAGTTCACTTTTTTTTAAAGTCACTTATAATAAAAGTGGGAAAACCCAAAACTCACTTATTGAGTTTTCCCCAAAAACGTGAGCTCTCTCTCTCTCTCTCTCTCTCTCTCTCTCTCTCTCTCTCTCTCTCTCCCTGCTTCGATCTCTGCTGCTCTATGCCTCTTGCTTCTTGCTTCAATCCTGCACTACATCGCGACGCGCACCTACCGGTACCTCCTGCTTCAGGCTTTCAACTAGTATCAAAGCCCAAGGGTTTAAAAACAGCTCTGCGCAGTCTGCTAGACAACGAGTTAAATTGCTCTCCCGCGATCAATTTCTCTTCCATCGTGAAGTCCCTTGCTTCTAGGGTCGAAGAAGTCACTAAAACTACCAAAACAGGTTGTTTTAAGGTCAAAACAGATGATCTACAAATTATTACAGGTCAAAACAGCAATACACAGGTGTACTAAAGTTGTGGGATCACATGTATTGATGTTTGCCGCGACAAATAGAGTGAAAAGCCGAGTACAGGTGCTTGAAGTTGCACATTTCAACTGAAATTTCAGATTTGGACAATTTCATGTAAAGAAATTGTGGTCTATCGTATGCAAAGTCTTGTGCTTGCTCCTCTTTGCTGAAATTTTCAGCCTATTGTATCTCTCTCGTATACACATGTGGTTGAATTAAGATGGCTTCTTTCTCTTTCCGCATCTGACACTAAAAGTTTGATGGAAATCAAACGGTTCAATGGTCAAGGCTTCGATCTTGGCAAGAACGCATGCAAGGTATCCTTTTCTTAAAGGATTGTGAAGATGCATTGGAACAGAATAAGCCACGCCACCAGGTTTGTCTAACGAAGAGTGGGCCAGGTTAAATAAGAAGGCTATGGCCTACATCAAAATGGCTATCAATAATGACATTTTGATGAACATCAAGCGTTTGGACTCTGCTTATACAATATGGTAAAAGCTAAAGTCCAATTATGAAAACGCGACGACTGTGAACTAGGTGCATTTGATGCGGAAGTTGGTGAATATGCAGCTTGATGACTCGAAGTCAGCTTTTGAGCATTTGAGTGCTTTTACAAGTGTGTTGAGTCAATTGCAGGACAGTGGGCTTCAGCAATTCGATGATAAGCTGAAAGCTATTTTCTTGCTTATGACATTGCCAGATACTTGGGAAACCTTGATTGTCTCCTTGAGCAACAGTCCCACCCTCAGGTATGAGGGTGTGAGAGGGTCTATTCTCAATGAAGAGATTAAACGCAAGTCTAGTGGGGAAGGTGGCAGTTCTGTCTACAATGCAAGAGGTAGAAATCAAAAGCGTGATGCGGACAACAGGACTCAAAATAGAAGTAAGAGCAAGACAAAGGATAAGGATGTCACTTGTTATCAATGTGACAGAAAGGGTCACAAGCAAACCGATTGCAGGTATTTCAAGAAAGAGCAAGAAAGGAAGAAGGAAACACACGATAAGAAGAAGAAAGATGAGAAGAAAGGGGAAAAATCAACAGGTGATTCCTCCAGGGATGTTGAGAATGCAAATGTATCCTCTAGTATGGTCATTGAGGAGTTGTCAGACGTTGGGGAAATTTTGGTTGCAGCTTCATGCCCCTCAAATTTGGTGATAGCTAATGTAAAAGACATGCTTATCTCGAAAAAAGATGTCATTGATGCATTGCTTAGTGCTAATGATGGCCTATCCTAGTCTTGGATAGTGGACTCTGGTGCTTCATTCCATGTGACTCCATCTTTGGAGTGTTTTGCTACATATGCTGCAGGCAATTATGGCAAGGTGTACCTTGGTGATAATTTTGCTTGCAACATTGAGGGAATGGGTGCCATACGTTTGACTTTTAATAATGGTCAAGAGCTTGTGTTGAATGATGTCAAGTTTGTACCAGGCATTAAGAAAAGTTTGCTATCTGTTGGCCAGTTAGATACACATGGCTATACTACCATCTTTGCTGGGGGTTCATGGAAGTTGCTTAAGGGCTCTATGCTTGTTGCAAAAGGGTCTAAAAGAGGTACTTTGTATTATTTTCGATGCAAAGCTTTGCCTGCCAAGTTTCTTGCTGTTGCTGAAGTTGCTTCACACACAGAATTGTGGCATAAGAGACTTGGCCATATGAGCCAAAAAGGTAGTGATATGCTTTCCTCTTTGAAGAGGGTTGATGTAAAAGGCAAAAACTTGGATTTTTGTAACGATTGTCTTTATGGAAAGCAAAAGAAATCTTCTTATTACTTTGGTGTCTCTCGCAAAGCTAATCCTCTTGATCTAATTCACTCCAATGTATGCACTATGCCTGTTAAGTCTTTTGATGGTGCATTGTATTTTGTTACATTCATTGATGACTGTACTAGGAACGGATGGGTGCATTTGTTGAAAAGTAAGAGTGAGACTTTTAACGCTTTTAAGAAGTTTCATGCTTTTGTCACTACGCAAAAGAGTACTAAGCTTAAATGTCTCAAAGCTGATAATGGAGGAGAATATGTATCTGCTGAATCTCAATGTTTTTGTGATGAAAATGGGATTAAAAGGGAGTTGACAATCCCTTATAATCCGTCTTCTAATGGTGTGGCTGAGTGTTGTCCACGGCTAATCTTTCCCTAAGAGTTTTGGGGGGAGGCATTGAAAACTGTAGTTCATATTTGCAATCGCTCTCCTAATAGTATGCTGAAAAATGACATTCCAAAGGAGGTTTGGTCTGGCAAACCTTCCTCTTTTGATCATTTGAGAGTATTTGGCTGCGAAGCTTTTGTTCGTGTACGCAATGACTTAAGAACAAAAGCTTGATATGAAGTCCATTAAAAGAGTCTTCCTAGGTTATGGGGAAGAAGGTGAAATGGGCTATAGAGTGTAGCTACCACAGTTTAGAAAGGTAATACGCAGCCGAGATGTAGTGTTCAATGAGGCATAATTGCTTAAGAATGCTACAAAACCTGATGCTGACAAGAAAACAGTTATAGTTCAGCCTTCCGTGCCACCCATTGATGTTGAAAAAGAGCCTCATGATGCATTACCGCAAGCTGAAATTGGTAATCAGTCGGTTAAACCTTGAGCCAGAAGAGGTAGGACATAGTTTTGATGCTCCTAATGAGGATGGTCAGCCACCTGAATTGGCTGAAAATGATTTTCAGCAGTATGATAAGAGCTAAAAATGAGTTGCCTTATGATGTAGAACCATTGCCTGAGAATGTAGATCATTAGGTACGCAGGTCAACTCATTTGAGAAGGCAACCGCAGAGATTTAATCCCCCTTTGGATCATGTAATGTTGACAGATGAGGGTAAACCTCTTACATATAAAGAGGCCAGATCATGTGAGTCAAGCAGTAAGTGGGAGCTTGCAATGCAAGAGGAAATGAAATCCTTGTATGCAAATGATACTTGGGATCTTGTGCCATTGCCTAAAGGGAGAAAGGCTCTTCCTAACAAATGGGTGTACAAGATTAAGATTGTGGATGAAAAACCCAAGTACAAGGAAAGATTGGTTGCAATAGGATATGCACAGAAGAAGGAATTAATTTCAAGAAATCTTTTCCTTGTTGTAAAGCTTACAACTTTACATGTCCTTTTTTCCTCTCATTGCGGTGCTTGATTTGGAATTGAATCAAACGGTGGATGTAGACAGTGTTTTTTCATGGTGACATTGAAGAGGACATATACATGAACAACCTGAAGCAACCTGAAGGTTTTGTAGTTCCTACACGTGAGGAACTTATATGCAAACTGAAAAGGGTTCTGTATGGTTTGAGACAATCATCACGACTGTGGTATAAGAAGCCATGCAGATCATTGTTTGTATACGAAAAGGGATGAAGATGATAGTCCCATCATACTTGTTCTCTATGTCAATGATATGCTGCTTGCCGAGAAACATAATACTAGTCTTGATGCTCTAAAACGTAAGCTAAATTCAGCATTTGCTATGAAGGATTTGGGTGATGCAGAGCATATTTTGGGCATGCGTATTAAAAGAGATAGAAAGTTGAAATTGCTGTTTTTATCTCAAGAAAGGTACATTGCAAAAGTATTTAACAGTTTTAATACGGCTGATGCTAAGCCTTTTGAGGTACCTTAACCTCCATACACTAAGCTCAGCAAAGCAGATTGCCCAAAGGATGAAGTGGCATTGAAAGTAATGAAGGGAATCCCATATGCATCAGCTTGTGGTTCTCTTATCTATGCTATGGTTGCCACTCATCCCGACATTGCTTATGCAGTGGGAGTTGTTAGTTGATACATGTCGAATCCTGGCAAAGCGCATTGGGAAGTTGTCAAATGCATTTTGAGATATTTGAAAGACAATCAAAGTGTATTTATTATGAAAAAAGTGACTTAAAGCTGCAGGGATATTGTGATGCAGACATGGCAGGTGACATGGATACCAGGAAACCTGCCAGTGGATATGTATTTGCCATTGTTGGTGGTGCAGTCTCTTGGTGTTCTAGGTTGCAAAAATTGTAGCATTGCGTACTACTGAGGCTGAATATATTTCAGCCACAAAAGCTTCAAAAGAGGCCATTTGGTTGGGCAGGCTTGCAAAAGAACTTGGCATGCTTGCTCATACACCCGTGCTGGGTTGTGATAGCCAGAGTGCTGTCTATTTAGCCAAAAATGGAATGTTTCATGCGCGTACCAAACACAGATGTGCGGTACCACTTCATACGTCAGGTATTGGAGGATGGTCTAGTCACCTTGACTAAGATCCATACATAGGATAACCCTACAGATGTTCTCACCAAGAGTCTTGCTAAGGCTTAACATGAGCATTGCATACAGCTGGTGGGAGTTGGTTAACTTAAAGGCGTCATTTATGCCTTTAAGTGGGAGGTTGTTGGGTTAAAGGCCTAAATAACCCCTTTTTGTACATTTTTATACTTTGTCCAAGTTCAATGTGAACCTAAACACATTTTTTTAAAGTCACTTATAATAAAAGTGGGAAAACCCAAAACTCACTTATTGAAATTTCCCCAAAACTGGGAGCTCTCTCTCTCTCCCTGCTTCTATCTCTAGCGCTAGCTCTCTGCTGCTCTGTGCCTCCTACTTCTTGCCCCAATCCTGCACTACATCGACGCGCACCTATCCGTATCTTCTGCTTCACGCTTTCAATTTTGGCCTTTTGAAGATGTTTAATCAGCTCTTCTTGAGTCAGGACTCACATGAGGCCTGGCGTTTATTTCACGAGCACTCATCGCCTCCGACAATTACTTCTCCTGAGATTTGGGGTCAATATGTAACATCATTATATATGGTATTTGGACGCCTCCATTACCAGATCCGCTAGAGCCATGCCCGACTACTAGTACTTTCTTTACTACGGAAATGGTGAAAAAAGCCATTGACAAGAAGAGCATATGATTATGAGGGTTTAGTAGCAGAACATCTGATCCATGCAAGGGATCTACTTTCAGAAGTCCTTGCTCGTCTGTTTAATCGGGTCATGTGTGAAGGATTACCTGAATCTTGGAAATTATCTACTATCGTACCTATTTTCAAGTCGGGGGATCCTATGATACCCGGGAACTACCGTACCATTATGGTGGGTCACACACTGACCCGACTGTACGCATCCATTCTGGAACAGAAATTGAGTAGATGGGCAGAGAATGAAGGAATAAGGGCAACAGGACAAGCTGGATTCAGGAGGGGTTATTCCACTTTAGATCATATTCTTACGCTCAGAGCCATTATTGAGGAAGGAAGAGCAAGCGGGAAAAGGATGTATTGTTGCTTTGTGGATTTTCGGAAAGCTTTTGATACAGTACCAAGGGCCAGATTGATGCGCAGAATGCAAGAGTTAGGGGTCCCCAAAGAGATTATCTGGGGGATCATGGCCTTATACGGGTCAGTAATTGGTTATGTACGTACTCCAGAAGGGGATTCCGACATTGTTCATTCCACCGTTGGAGTAAAGCAGGGATGCCCACTGTCCCCTACTTTATTTGGTATGTATATAAATGAGATATCAGATTACATTGATATAGAGGGTGACAGAGGCGCTCAACTTGCAGGGTCATGGATCCCTTTGTTGTTGTATGCAGATGATATTGTATTGATAGCAGAATCACCAGATGGAATGCAGAGGTAGCTAGATGCATTACATAAATTTGCGGAGGACAGCGGACTGTCGGTAAATTTGGGTAAAACCAAAGTTATGGTGTTTAATACCACACCGCAGTGGGTTAGGAGATCGGCACCTACATTTGCATATGGCCAAGATACAGTAGAGTACACAGATGCATACACATACCTTGGTGTGGTATTTACAGGACCGAAGTTTACTCTTAAGAAAGCAGCGGATGCTAGATTGTCCAGAGCCTCTGCGGCCTTGGGAGGGTTGGAGAGGATGTGTTCACCAAGTGCAGTTTCAGGAACCACGAACGAAACTTTGGCTCCTTGATACTGTGGTGGCTTCGGCTATGCTTTATGGGGTCCAGATTTGGGGACCATCTGTGGATCAGGATAATTGGAAGTCAATGGAGAGACCTTTGGTATCTATGATTTCCCGAATGATTAGAGCCAAGGCCTCCGTACCACACGCAATTACCCGAGCGGAACTAACTGCCCCTCCAATAGAAATTGAAGCTCTTACCAGATCAGTGTCCTTTATACATGGTTTGTGGGATACAAATAATTGCCGATATACTAGATTGGCCCTCGAATCCTCTCGACAATTAGCAATGAAAGGAGATACATCATGCTGGTATGCGCAACTGTCCTCGTGGTTTCAGAGACACGGGTTCAGTATGGAAAGATTACCCCCCTTTCAATACTCTCTTGAGGCTCCATCACTGGCAATCACACGAACGAAGATTAATAAAATCATCCGCCAGGATCTTATACAGCTGGACACTAAGAGGACATGGGTAGACCCTACACAAGAATTGGGCACAAAGATGGCCGACTACAAAGAAAACTTCCTACAGCTATCTGAAGATGGTTTTGTGATTCGCCCGAGCTACATGGATACCCACCTGTCTCATGGTTTGAGATGTGCTATTGGTCAGATTCGTACATCCTCACACCAGCTGGAAATTGAATTTGGCAAATTTAGGGGAATCCCACCTGAGACCAGAATTTGCAAGTTATGCGGAATGGAGCCGGAGACAGAATTACACTACATATGCCATTGCACCGTATACTATGAGATACGTGGGCGTTTCCACTGCCTATTTAAAGAAGGCTTTGGACCTCTAGATAGAGTCATGCAATACCAGGATCAAAGATGCTTAGGCCTGTACCCTTTGATCCTTAGGCCTGTACCTACTGGAACTACATCGGCACAGGGATAATCTAATGAGAAGACAAAGAGCACTACAGCCTCAGAGGCAGATCACAGATTTCTTCGGATCGAGAGAAGCAGGAATGGAAGGAGAAGCAAGAGGCCAGCAGCGAGCACAAAGGAGTACACACATTCATACCAAAGGCACCCTCATTGACAGGGCGATTGAGCTTAGGAAATCGAGAAGACCACGACCGAGATGCAGAAGCACGCTTCACCGGAGGAGACTACAACAAAGGATTAGAAGCATTCTAGTCAGACACCCAGAATGCTCCTAAGAAGTTTATTTAATACTTTGTATTTATTTTTCACATTTATTTTCACACTTTCACACTTTTCACACTTAGTACTTTAGTACTAAGGTACCCAGACATTGTAACAGATTCACCACTTTCGTATCAGTTTGGTCTCATAGGTCATCCTGGCCTTTTGAAGACGTTAATATAACATTTCATTTCTCTCTCTCTCTCTCTCTCTCTCTCTCTCTCTCTCTCTCTCTCTCTCTCTCTCTAACGATGCTGCTTGGTTACCTTGTCGTTGCCTCAAACTTGACAAAAGCTTGAAAAAATGTCTAGTAAAAAAAGTAGACGAGAATAAGAAGAGTAGCAAAAAAGCAACCAACGCGATTTGCGAAAATCCGTACAGTTAGCGCGATTTGCGGAGATCCGTACAGCCAACGGGATTCACTGAAATCCGTACGCCCTGCCACGTCAGCAAGTGAGTGCGAAAAGCTGCCGTCAGTACAGTGCTATGTCAGACTGTCGGCGCATTTTCCCTAGCAGCCTCTGTCCGCTGGCCTGCAGGGTGTGTGTGTGTGTGTGTCCGGGTGGCTCTACCACGTCACCAATTTGTGACATACCTCCCTCTTGAAAGAATTGTAATTGCCCTCGATTATACCTGCAAATAGACAGAGGTCATAAACTGTCTTAGTAGACACTGACTATTAGTACCGACGCACTAGACACGACACATCTAGCACTTGTACAAAATGACAGTCACATCATAGGACATCGTTCGACATCACATGACAAATCACAGAAAAATTCATTCCAAACCTCAAACCATGACCATGGGCAACATATTTAGTATCACATCTAGATCCATTCCGGACCTCACTGATACCCGATTAACTAATCCTTATTGCAATCATGTCTATAGAGATTTATGAGGCCAAAATGTTGCAGTCATTTCGTCTTTCAGTTATTTCCTGCACTCAAACAAGTCAAGTACGAATCAATCATATTCTTTTTCGGGAATCCTGTCATTAAGTTATACAACAGAATACTGGCCAGCTCATTAGTATCCTTGAAACCCAAAGGGGACTTTAGTGACTTTATTCAAAATCGGGCTAATCCGTTGACAAAGGAGCGGAGTGACCCCCCTCTTATGCAAACCCGCTGCACTAGATTCACCCTCGCTAAATTCGGGGTTCTATCGGAGTAGACTATGCTAAACCGAATGCTTCAAGGTAAAGTTCCAAAATCTGAGGAGTATCTGCTAGGTCCTCCTCCTCCATCCGATGCAGGATAGTTCTTGAATTTAACCAAGAACCGCCTAATCACTTTACCTTTTATCTTTTTGTCCTTGTGTCAATTTTTTTTTTGGAACGAGTATCTCCTTGCTTTCCTCCACTTTGGGTTGCTCATCAGGCTCCCCATCAAAACTGGCACATCGCCTATAAAAGTCTTCAATAGACTTACATGAAATGCATCGTGAATCTTCCAAGTATCCAACAGCTTGAGTCTAAAAGAGACATCATTTATCTTTTCTTTTATCTGAAAAGGGCCATAATACCGCATGCTAAGCTTTGAAAAAAGCCGCTCCTTTTCGGTTCGTTTTCTTAGGCGTGCCTTCTCAAAGCGTAAGAGCACCCAATCGTCTTGTCGATCTGCTGCTTTCTTATGTCGTTGTTGAGATTTTGCTAAAGCCTCCTGGACCTTGAAAAAAGCAGTGTTCAAGTCCCTCGTGTACTAGTCGGCTTCAAAAATCTTACCTTTAGTGCTAAGGAAGGGTGAAACCTTCACAGCACCTTCAATGATCTCAAATGGCGCCTTCCCCGTCAAAGAGTGAATTGTGTTATTGTAGGCAAATTCCACCAAGGGCAAAAAAAATTCCCATTGAGTCTTTTGATCGGAGATGTAAGACTTGAATAAATCTAGAACAATTGAATTTTGCAATCTCAGATTGCCCATCTGTTTGCGGGTGGAATGATGTTGAGAACTGCAACCATGAGCCAATGTTCTCCCAAATAGCCTTCCAAAACAAACTTGTGAAACGTGGATCTCTGTCGGAGACAATTGTTAGGCATGCCATGTAGTCGAAAAATCTATGCAATGAGCAATCTCGCTAAATGATCCGGCTTGACTGTTTTCTTCACTGGAATGAAGCGAGCTTGCTATCTAAATCTATCGATCACAATCCAAATGCCGTCATGCCCACTCTGTGTCTTTGGGAGGTCAAAAATGAAATCCATTGCAATACTTTCCCAAAAGCGGGTGGGAATGGATAAAGGCTGTAGTAATCCCTGTGTCTTATGCCTGTCAAATTCGTCCACATTCTTGACCTTCTGGCATACTAAACAACTGCGAACAAATTCGTCCACATCTTTCTTGAGTCTCAGCCAAAAGGAGTAAGCTCCACACCTTTCAAGGTGGTGTCGATGCCGTAGTGATCCGTAAAAGGTGGACAATGGCACTTAGTCAAAACCTTTTCCCTCAACGGCTGTGTGACGCACAACATCATTTTCTTCATCAAAGTAGCCATCCTGTATGGAATATCCGGCTACTACCTCCCCAATCTGTGTTCAAGTAAACATTGAAAAAATCCGGATCTGTGGCGTATTGATCAACCATGTCCTCGAAGCTTCTATGATGAATCGCGGAAATAGACAACACTAGGGGCTTTCGAGACAATGCATCTGCCACCAAGTTTTTCTGTCCCTGAACATGGACAATCTGGAAGTGAAATTGTGACAAGATGTTAGTCCACCGCATTTGCTTTTCCGAAGTTGCTTCTTCGACACGAAGTAGCGTAAACTCTGATGATCAGTGAAGACCGTGAAATCGGCTCCGAGTAGGTAATGTCGCCACTGAGTAAAAGCATTGATCACTGCCAGAAACTCTTTCTCATAAATCTGTGCTGTCAATTTTGGCCTTGAAAACAATCGGCTTTCATAGGCAATCACATGGCCTTCTTGCATTAAGACCGCTCCCAGACTACGACTAAAAGCATCACAATACACTTCAAATGACTTTTGCAAGTCCGGAAAAGTCAACACTGGTCTAATAGTCAGTTTTTCTTTAAGTGTCTAAAAGGCTATCACCTCTGTCGGTCCCAACGAGAAAGGGACTCCTTTCTATGTCAATATGTGCAAAGGGGAAGCTACCTCTGCAAACTTGCAAATGAACCGCCGATAGTAAGAACACAAGTCCAAGAAGCTTCTAACTTCATAAACATTCTTCAAATCTGGCCAGTCACGTATAGTCTCAATCTTGGCCGGGTCCATCTATACTACTACTGCTGAGACGATGTATCCCAAAAAATGTGTCTCCGGCAAGAAAAATTCACTCTTTTTGACATTGATAACCAATTTGTGATCACGCAATGCCTGAAAGACCTGTAGCAAATGGTGTCGATGTTTTGCTCCATCCTTGGAGAAGACTAGTGTCATCAAAGAAAGTGCCGACAAAAGATCGATAGTCTCAGAAAATCCCATCTATCATTCGGTTGAAAGTTGTTGAGCATTGGTGAGGCCAAAAGGCATCACCAAAAATTCATACAGACCGAAACTTGTCCAAAAGGCTGTCTTGTAGACATCTCCTGGAGCGATTCTAATATGATGATATCGGCTTTTCAAATCAATCCTGCTGAAACAAGAGGATCGCAGAGTAGACTGAAGGAGGAGCTGCTTGTACGGAGGCTCGCTGCGGCTGCCTGCACACACCCAACCCCCCCCTCTCTCCTCCCGTAGCCCCTCCGCCCTTACCTCCTACGCGCAGTTCTTCTGCCTGCCCCCTTGCGTGCTCTGCTCTGCCCGCTGTCCAGCCCCGCCGGCTATCCACCGCCTGCTCGCTGCTCGTCGCTAGAGGGACTCGCTGCCCGTCGCCAACCTCTGCCCGCTGCCCCACCCGCCTGCCTGCACATTGCCGTTAGTCCACTGCCCCGCCCCCCCTCTTTACCGTTAGCCACTCCTGCTTGTCGGGCCTCGCCAACACCCTCGACGTGCTTGGTCGAGCAGGAGTTTCGTCGACGCTTCTCCGTCTTTTCTTCACAGCAAGAGACACAAATGGAGGCTCAAGCTCCGCCACAGAGAAACTCCAATGAAGTCCCCTCGCCCGACCCCGCTGAGCCCACCGTTCGACTCTCTCTCTCACCGAGAGAGCAAGCGAGCCTAGCTACAGAGGTGGAACGCCTGCGGGCGACCTCCGTCATCCGCAAGATTCTCGACACCAAACCCAGTAGAGGAGAGCTGCGTGATCTTCTCCAGGCCCGCCTTCTCGCAGAGGTGGGCAAGATCTTGGACGTTCAGCTCCTCGGACGCGGCGACTATTAGATGAGAGTTTGAGACCTCTGAGATCGCGTCCAAGGTCATCGCGATGAGCCCCTTGATCATTCGAGCAATTGAAGCCCACTTTCGACAATGAAGACATGGTTTTGACCCAGCTTCAAATGTTCTGGTAGAGGAGGCAGACCTTCCCATCTCCGTCTGCTTTCTTGGTTTGAGGAGGGAGTACTTACCACTTTTGTGTAGGATAGGCTCAGAGATTGGCACTGTCTTGGAGACACCTCGCACGACAGCCTCAGTAGCTGCCAAGGCCACCGGCATTCGCTCAATACGTGTTCTGGTTAGGGACACCCTCTCCCGAAGGTCATCCTATTTCCTCGGGTGAGTGGGTGTTGGTTCCGATAGAGCGTGGAGTATTCGGGCCTCCCAAATCAGTGTTTCATTTGTTGACAGATGGGCCATCTTGCGACCATGGAGAAGACGCCGACGTACACCACAGGCCCAGCCCCAATTCTCAAGGGCTGGCTAGCCAGCAGCAAGGCAAGGTCACAGAGTACGCAGGAAAAGCCACCCTCCGAGCCTGGGGCTCAAGCGGAGGAGGGCTGACAACACGTTTGTGGTCGACGTCAACACGGGCCACCGCGCCAGCCTAGCACTCAAAATGGTCCTCAAGCTCCTGCCCAGCATATTGGGTTCCCACAAGAAACCGATTCGACCCTCTTTAGCAGGACGAGGCCCTTGCTCCAGCTTCCACCTCAGCCTCACCCTCGACAGCCCCTCCTCCGCCCGAGCTCCCCCCCTCCCCCCCTTTTTTCTCCCTTTGTCTCTCCATCTCACCCTCCTACCTTTGCCAATCCCCCTCGCCCCCCTTCTCCCTTTGCTCCCTCACCTCCTCCCGCTCCGGTCCCACAATTGTCCTAGGGGGTAGGGCCTTCCTCGGTTGTTAGAAGATCTCTTGACAGCGCCTTTTCCACGAGTCGCTTAGCGAGAGAGGGACAACCTTTCTTGTGACCCCCTCTTCTGGTGCAGATGTCTCCCTTTGCAGCAGTTCCTCGTCTGACGAGCTTCGATATTCATCGCGGTTGGGATTTCTTTGCCTATGACTTTACACGGTTTCTCAGCAACCCCTCACCAGACCTTGAGACAGCCTGCTTCAGAGTTCATGTACTGTTCGTTGCAGCTAGCGATAGAGGCCTTGGCCTCAGCGGTTGGCTTCTCTTTTCCCCTATGTGGCAGGGACCAGGCTGAGTGGACCATAGACTCAGGGTTGGAGTGGTTGCACACACAGGTCCTAGAGTTCTCTCATCACATAGGCGACCTAGGGTTTACAGACTTGCTTCAGACTCTTTGGCCATTGGCCAAGTTTGTTATGACACACCTCCAGATGCAGTAGGATGTAGACACATTGTGGTTCACTTGCTTCAGACTCTTTGGCCATTGGCCAAGTTTGTTATGACACACCTCTAGATGCAGCAGGATGTAGACACATTGTGGTTCACTTTTTTGCTGACACGCAAAGCACACCATGCTATGTACACATACATGAGGACTCCTAGATAGAGGAGGTTGCTTTACGCACGGCTCGGTCTACTTGGGTTTGGGCTAGGGCTAGACACTCTTTGCAGGCACGCCTATCTTGAGGACGCTCGGATGCGGATTATTCCCCATCCAAGCCCAGCCTCGAAGCTAGCACGGTTAGCTGCTGCGGTAGCATCAGTTCTCTCTCGCTCCCCATGAGGACTCATGGAACGTACAGGGATTAGGTGGGCCCGAGTTTCAGCGTCAGAGGGGCCGATTGCGTCAAGAGATTCAGCGATGTCTTGTGAGCAGAGATTGACCTTCTTATGCTACAGGAGCATCATCTGTGTGAGAGCCACATTAGACGTTGTGGTCAACTTTTGCGTGGACAATATGAGACTTTTTGGTCAGCTGCATTTAGACCTGGAGGCATCCAGGGCGAGGTATGTATGACTATTGCGGATTCTTTGCAGCAAGCCATTGTGGGCACATGAATTATTGTTCTAGGCAAGGCTCAGTGGATCACTATGCAGGTTCAGGGTTGTCTCGTGGGCTTCTTGAACATCTATGCGCCCAATGTGGCTAGTGCTCGTGAACAGTTTTGGTCTCACATTGTTGTCGTCTCTATCACAGGTAGACCAATGGTGTATAGGTGGTAGCCATACTACTATGCATGGAGTTGAGCTGGCAGCTTGGGAGAGGTTTTGTATGACTGCAGGTTTTAGATGTGTGGCAGCATTCCAGCTTTGTGAGGCCCCCAGAAAGCCTGGCCTTCTCTCATTCAGACCGCAAAGTGGGAGGCGTGAATCTATCTCGGATAGATCTCTTATACACTAGTGACCACTTTTGTGACTTAGGTGGGACAGTTGGCATTCTGCCAAGGACTTCCTTTTCGGGTCATGCTCCAATGATCCTTACAGTGACTGATAGGCAGAGGAGGGGGAGAATGTCACGAGGACGTGGCAACTACTAACCTTAGTTGTTGGTTTCTTTTCAATAATTTTTGTTTAATTTTTGCGACCCTCTTTTTGAAGTTGCAAATGGTCGGACATTGTATGGCCAATGTGAATGATAGTTTCACCTGCAGATGGGAAGTTGGTCGGCACTGGAACTCGTAAAGTAAAAGGATGTCTAGGCTCAGTTCAAGATCATGTAGGTCCCCCCGTCGCACTTAGCAAGTTGGTGGATACTAAGAAGTGAACTCAATAAAGGCATAAAGTCAAGGTGGGATCACCAACGGAAAGTATCCTACAGTTGGGCCACATTGCACTTATGGATGCGGTCCCAATGAGGGTAGATGGTCACATGGCCACCAATGAGAGCCCAACAGAAACATCTCCTAAAAATTAGGGAACTGCTATTTTAATGTGTTCGCGTCATTACCTCCGGTTTTAGTACTCTGCTGCAAAGTCAATTGATGCACTGGTTGAAAGATTTTTAAGCGGGAAGCCCAATGCGGAAAATTGCATGCATGAGTGCCAAGTGGCACTTTTTGGAGCAGTTTTGGAGGCTGTTAACTGTGATTTTCAGCCATTTCTCTTCATTTTTGAGCTTCCCATGACTTTATCTAGGACCAAGGAGCTCTTTTTCAGCATTGGAAGGCATCAGATGCGTGTTTACAGGGCTGTTTTGCTGCGTTTTCAGCGATACGCAGGTTTTGGCAGCCATGAAGATCTTCCCCTTTTTGTATCTATTTGTTCACAGATGCATTACAGGTCAAGGGCAGCAGAGGGGACGCTCGATTTATGCTGGGGGGATGCTTCATTGAGAACCTGTCTCATAGGTTAAGAGCTATGGAGTGCTTGCTTTCCTCTGTATGTACAGTGTGGTGCTAGGAGTGATGACCTGCACACTACACACTACTCTCTTTCTCCCCTACGTGCAATTATGTGATGCCCTACAAGAGGGCTCTTCATTTGACTGATGTACAACTGTGTGGTTTCATGCTTTTGTGCTGAGAAAGAACCTCCTTGAGCAGGAACACGGGTAGCTAACTGCTACTCCAAAGCAGGCACCGGTGAGGATCATAACCTCACCATACAGGTGCGTTTTCATCGCTGTGTATGCTCTGTAAATTGATTGTTTTTCAGCTATATAGACGTCGGAACCATTGGGAAAGTGCCCTACTGGCAGAGGACAGTTAGGGGCTGAAAACAAGGCTAAAACTAGTAAATACAGCGTGCTGAATTTACTATTTTTGGGCAGGAATCAGAGGGTTTATGCCAAGGGAAGTGAGTTCCAGCAGGGGAATTGGTTTCGCGCAAGTTTTGGGGCTGTTATGCTGCCGAAATTTGGCCAAATCAAGTGGTATCTAGTTGGATATAGACAAAGGATTCCCAGGACTCTACTTTGTAAATTTACCGTCTCAAAGTATAAAGAAATACCGAAAGGGGCGCCAATTTTGGGGCCTATAGGTTGTCGGCGTCTGCTCGGGGCATTCTAGCTTCCAAGCCGTGTGTGTATTCAAGTGTTAATTCCCGTCGCAGGTTTCCTTTGTAAAGTGCTCTGTGTGTGTGTCTAAAGTAAAGAATTTCGGGTGAAAGGCAAAGCCTACCGCCCTACTGGCCAGTTTCAAGGTTCCATTGCCGGAATATCAATCACTTCTTCCTCAAAGAGTGAGCGTTGGTTGTTTTGGGTAAAGACAGAGAGTACACGAACACGGGATTACACTATGGCCGACAAAGGGAAGGGCATTATGTAAGAGGGTTCCTCTTCACAACACAGATAGGAAATTCCGCATGTACGCCCTACCAAAAAGTGGTCAAATTAGGGCTGATTTTCTACTGTGGTTTTAGGGTTTGCAAGTATGAACCAAGATGAGATAGGGAGCGGTCTCGCGGTGGTAGATTGGCCACTAGATCTCCTGCGGGAGTGATGTGGGTTTGCCAGGTGACACGCTGCTTGCCGATTCTCTGAGGCAATTGCTTGGATTCCATGACGCATTGGTAAGTCATCTTGAAATTTGAGCTTGCTTGTTCGTGGGTGGTACGTCAGTGTTGTGGAATTATGCTCGTTTGCAGAGGCAAGAGCCTCTTGCACAGGTAAAAAGTTAAGGGACAAGTTGCAAGATGCTACGTGGTGAAGTTCAAGAACTATCCACCTATGGATGCAAAGTGTATGGAAGAGCATGAACTATCTGAGTCACCAAATGTATTGCAGTTGTACCTTGAGGTCTTTGGGTTACAGCCTACTTATGCCCCAACCCAACGTGTGCAAAGGAGGGATAATGATAGAGCTAGCACATCATATGTACATATGAATTCACTGTAATAGATGGAAATGACAAAAGTATGAAGGTCTCATTAAGTCATTTGTATCTATGTGTTACGACCTTTCTTGCGGATACATGCGATGATAAAAGAGTGCTAACAACACAAGATCATCTATGGCATGTATTTATGGTATGCAATCGAGGACGTTTGCGATTTCAAGAGGGGGGTATGTCACGAGGACGTAGCAACTGCTAACCTTAGTTGTTGGTTTCTTTCCAATGATTTTTGTTTAATTTTTGAGACCCTCTTTTTGAAGTTGCAAATGGTCGGACATTGTATGGCCAATGTGAACGGTAGTTTCACCCACAGACGGGAAGTTGGTCGGCACTGGAACTCATAAAGTAAAAGGATGTCTAGGCTCAGTTCAAGATCATGTAGATCCCCTCGTCGCACTTAGCAAGTTGGTGGATACTAGGAAGTGAACTTAATAAAGGCATAAAGTCAAGGTGGGATCACCAACAAAAAGTATCCTACAGTTGGGCCACATTGCACTTTTGGATGCGATCCCGATGAGGATAGATAGTCAAATGACTAGTGGGAACCCAACGGAAACATCTAATAATAATTAGGGAATTGCTATTTTGGGCTGTGAAATGTGTTCGCGTCATTACCTCCGCTATCACAAGGGGAACATTTTAGTACTCTGCTGCAAAGTCAACTGATGCACTAGTTGAGAGATTTTTAAGCGGGAAGCCCAATGCGGAAAATTGCATGCATGAGTGCCAAGTGGCACTTTTTGGCCAATTTACCACAACAGAACTCGTAACTGACTTTCTGGAGCAGTTTTGGAGGCTGTTAACTGTGATTTTCAGCCATTTCTCTCCATTTTTGAGCTTCCCATGACTTTATCTAGGACCAAGGAACTCATTTTCAGCATTGGAAGGCACCAGATGCGTGCTTACAAGGCTATTTTGCTGCGTTTTCAGCGATATGCAGGTTTTGGTAGCCATGAAGATCTTCCCCTTTTTGCATCTATTTGTTCACAGGTGCATTACAGGTCAAGGGCAGCAGAGAGGGCGCTTGATTTATGCTGGGGGGATGCTTCATTGAGAACCTGTCACAGGTTAAGAGCTATGGAGTGCTTGCTTTCCTCTGTATGTACAGTGTGGTGCTAGGAGTGATGACCTGCACACTACACACTGCTCTCTTTCTCCCCTACGTGCAGTTATGTGATGCCCTACAAGAGGGCTCTTCATTTGGTTGATGTACAACTGTGTGGTTTCATGCTTTTGTGCTGAGACAAGAGCCTCCTTGAGCAGGAACAAGGGTAGCTAACTGCTACTCCAAAGCAGGCACCGGTGAGGGTCGTAACCTCACCGTGCAGGTGCGTTTTCAGCGCTGTGTATGCTCTGTAAATTGCCTGTTTTTCAGCCATACAGACGCCGGAACCATTGGAAAAGTGCCCCACTGGCAGAGGACAATTAGGGGACTGTTTGGGGCTGAAAACAGGGCAAAAACCAGTAAATACAGCGTGCTGAATTTACTGTTTTTGGGCAGGAATCAGAGGGTTATGCCAGTGGAAGTGAGTTCCAGCAGGGGAATTGGTTTCGCGCAAGTTTTGGAGCTGTTATGCTGCCGAAATTTGGCCAAATCAAGTGGTATCTAGTTGGATATAGACAAAGGATTCCCAGGACTATACTTTGTAAATTTGCCCTCTCAAATTATAAAGAAATACCGAAAGGGGCGCCAATTTTGGGGCCTACAGGTTGTCGGCGTCTGCTCGGGGCATTCTAGCTTCCGAGCCGTGTGTGTATTCAAGTGTTAATTCCCGTCGCAGGTTTCCTTTGCAAAGTGCTCTGTGTGTGTGTCTAAAGTGAAGAATTTCGGGTGAAAGCCAAAGCCTACCGCCCTACGGGCCGTTTCAGAGAACGATGCTTCGTATCTCAGAGAGGGTCTTGCTCGACACAGCACTTAAGAGAGCGAGTGAACCTCTTTGGACAGAGAGCTTAGACATGCAGGATTCTCCTGCTGATAGAGTGGCCTCAGGAATTGCTCAGCTTAGTCGACTCTTTCTTCAGGAGTCTTCGGCTCGCCTGCTCTGCAGCGAGAGAGGAGCAACAGCGTCTCAGACGGCGCGTTGCTTCCTTGCAGAGGATGCAGGACTAGCATCCAAAAAGTCCTTGGTTGGAGGAGCAATTACAACAGGCTCGCCAAGAGCTTGTCAGCACAGAGGAGAGGCGCCATGAGTTTGCTTTCTATCGACAGGCATCTTAGTGGACCCAGGTGGGTGACAGAGTGATAGGCACTTTCTTTGAGGCAGTGAGACCTCCGCATACGCATGCCTGGGCCAATCAGTTGAGGAGGCCCGACGGGTCAGTTGCTTCAGAGCCAGAGAACATACGTGCAGTTGCTACTGACTTCTACCTGGATTTACTGTCTGCAAAGCCGCAGTCAGAGCATCATGCAGAGAGCAAGTATGGGCACAAATGCCTTGTCTTTTGACTGAGGAGATGCGCGAGAGGCTTGAGCTACCTCTTTAGCTAGAGCAGCTATACACGGCTCTTAGAGCACTTCCCCATGGTAGCTATCTAGGTGAAGATGGCTTGACTCCCAATTTTTTCGTGGAGTACTGGGACTTGCTTGGCTCAGATCTCTGTAGTGCTTTTCAGTACATCCTGCATAGATGCCTGATAGCATGAGTGAGGGCCTGATTTACCTCATTCCCAAGGAGGGTGGCCCCTTGGATGAGGCTCAACAGTGACTCCCCATCACCATCTCAACTCAACCTACAAAATTCTTGCCAAGGCTCTAACTCTAAGGTCGAGGATTCAGCCACTTCTAGAGAGCATTATACATGAGACACAGACAAATTTTGTCAAAGAGCGTAGTATCCTTGACAACATCTTTACTTTTTGGGAGGCTTTTGCCCTCGCATGGCTCCGTGGTGAGGATCTGGTGATTCTTCTTCTCTCGATTTTGAGAAGGCCTACGACAGAGTTGACTAGGAATTTTTGAAGGTCACTTTACGCAGGATGGGTTTCTCAGATGCTTGAATCAGAGGGGTGTCAGCTTTGTACAGACCCTCTTGCCCGCTTCCTCTTTCTATTCGATGCTAAGGCGATGAGCAAGTTTTTGGTTTCACAGCAGGTTGGTTTACGTGGCGCAGCGCTCCCTGTTCGGGAGATGAGCTACTGGACGCTGAGTTCGCAAACGACTCAGCCTTGTACTTGGATGGCCAGGAGGCCAACCTTCACAGGTGTGAGTAGGCTCTTGAGACTATTTGTTGTGCATCATGCCCACTAATCAACTGGAGAAAGATAGTGGCTTTCTCGATTGGTAGTGCTCCTACGCCCGATTGGATGTGAGGTGAGGGTTTCAGGTGGGTTCCCTAGGGACTGCAGTTTGGTACTTGGGCTGTCAGGTTGGTTTAGACTTGTCTCCCGAGCAGCAAATTGCTCCCCTCCTATCTATCAGGAGGAAGTTGTTACATTGGAGCTTCCCACGACTTTCTCTGGCAGGCAGAGTTGTAGTGGCCAACCAGGTGTTGTTGGCTACACATGATACATCACTTCTTGTTGGATCTTTTCGAGTTCTTGTATCAGCTAGGTAGAGAGGCTGATCAGGAACTTCCTTTGGTCAAGGTGTGACACTCAGATAGGCTGGGCTAAAGTGGCATGGCACGTCATCACTCTTCCTTGTTCTCAGGGAGGATTGGGGATCATAGACCCAGCACAGCAGAGCAAAGCCCTTCTTGGGAAGTTTATCGTCAGAGAACTTCTTCCAGGTCAGGAGCCATGGAAGGAGTTCTTGCTTCAACGGCATAGTGCTAGGGTGCCTCAGGCTGGACGCCCCTCGCAACCCTCGACTACAGAGATGCGCAGAGTTGGCTTGAGCAGGAGACTGAAGGACCGCTTCGCCGTTAGTCTGCTCCAATCTTGGGAGCAACTGCGGAGAGGCCTGGGAGTAGTGTCAGCCTGCTTGCACGGAGGAGCGCCTGAGACAGCCCCTTGTTTGGAAACCCATGGTTAGCACTCAGAGAGGCCACTTGGTTGGTAGTCGGCCTCGGGTGTCCCGGGGTCCCATGGCGAAGGGTTTAGCACGCTCTTTAGGTGACTGGTTACAGTTTTTAGGCTTGTCAAAGGAGCTTCAGGGCATTCAGCTACAGAGCATGAGAGGGGTGCAGAGCATGTGTCAAAACATCTCAGAGGTAGTACCAGCTGAGTCGCTCACACCTCTCGAGTCAATAGCGCCCTGATGGATGGGAGCCTTCATGCGACTGGAGGTTCTCATCTCAGTTCGGGCTTGCTCAGAGACTATAGCCTTCCTGTTTTTCGAGCTCTGAGGTGAGGAACGTTACACAGAGTTGCAGTAGAGGCCCCACAGGAGGTGGCAGAGTGCTGTTTTCAGAGGATCCAAGTGGTGGGCATCTGTGGGAGGACTTGTGTCATAGATCTAGACCCAGCAGCTCTTGAGACTGCGGGTTTGGGAGAGCTGTCCACTGGCACGAGTACAGTGGGATCCTGGAGAGTGGCTTTGGAGAGACCCTTTCTCCTCAGCAGACCATCTGGGTGTCCTTTCTTTCAGTACACTGTTCGACTGGGACGTCACATATTGGCAGCGCAGAGAGAGGCTTGTCCTGCTGCAGCACCTCATTGGCAGGAGGAGGGTCTCACAATTGAGTTCTTGGCAACTTTTTGGGAGAGGTTGTGGGACTCCAGATAGCCAAGGTGAGTCACTTTGTTCCAGTGGCTGGTTGCACACCGAGCTACAGCAGTTGGAGCTGGCTTGTACATAGCGGTCTCTCGGCCGCATGTATAGCTTGTAACCATCTTGCGGAGAGTTAGTGTCATTGTCTTTGGGACTATCCTTTGGCACAGCAGGTGTGGCTTTGTGTACTTCGACTGATGCTAGCTCTTTCCACAGCTTGGAAGTACACATGGGAGCAGCTACTTGGTCTACTCTCACGGGCCCGGCCGCATGTGTAGCTTGTGACCATCTTGTGGAGAGTCAGCGTCACCGTCTTTGGGACTGTCCTTTGGCAAAACAAGTGTGGCTTCGTGTTCTTCAACTGATTCTAGCTCTTTCCACACCTTGGCAGTACACATGGGGAGATACTCTCGCGGGCCCGGCACTTCAATTTGAGCTATCCTCCACCAGCAGGATGATAGTGATGCAGGGGGTCCGACCTACACTCCAGCCTGCTACAGAGCTTACTCCACAAAAGTGGTGCAGTGAGAGAGAGAAGTGTTGGGAGCTCATCAACGGCCTGACACTCTCGTTTATCTGGCGGGCCTGTTGCTTCTGCATCTTCGAGGCTTGCCCTGTACCACCAATAGAGTCTGTTCGGGATTTGGCTAGAGCTGATCCATACTCTCAGAGGACGTTCCACAGACTCCAGGGCAGCTCTGACCGCATGCGGGAGCACAGAAAGTCTTTCCTTCGACTGTGGCGTCCTGGGCCTTTCTTCACCATGGTCCAAGGTGCTCATATGGCACTACCTCCCACTAGGTGGCTCTTCCCTCCTCCCATCTCTTGATTTAGCCTCATTGTACATATGTTGTTTTTTCATTGGGAGAGTCTCCCCATCATGATTGTTGTAGCCCTCTCTTGTAGAGGTGGTTGTAGCCCTCTGGGTAGTTGCGTTAACTAATAGAAGGATCTTTTTCTCGGGAAAAAGAAAAGAGGATCGCTGAAGTCGGTCAAGAATATCATCGATCCTTGGAATCGGAAATCTCTTTTTAATAATGAATTTATTGAGAGATCTGTAATCAATACACATTTTCCAAGATCTGTCTTTCTTTAATACCACCAACATCGGAGAGCAGTAGGGTCAAATACTCGGCTGGATAAGACCCATTTCAAGAAGTTCTTTCACTTGGTTCATGATCTCTTCATGGTTCGGCTAACACAGTAAGGTGGCCGGTTCGGTGGTGTGCTTCCAGGAATCAGATCAATAGTGTGATCCTCAAGACGAGATGGGGGTAACTCGCATGGTAGGCCCTCAGAGAAACAATTAGCATGTGTGTGAAGAAAATCTTGGCATTCTTTGTCAAGTTTAGACATGTTGGTTCTGTGTTCATCATTCAACTCTTTCAAATAGATCTAGTAAACAAAGAAACTGAATTTCATTAATTTGGAAAATGGCCGACACCGATACAATAGGGACGAACTCGCCCTTCAGTTTTACATTAAGTACAATTTTTCGGCCCTTTTCATTCGTCAAGGTTGCTTTCTTTGCTCGATAGTCGACCACAACGTTATTCTTATGGTACCAAGGGACTCTTAAAAGGACGTCACACCCTTACAAAGTCATGATGTAGAAGTCCTCGGGCCCTAAATACCCCTAACAATGCAAACGAAGTTTGCCAATGACAGTTGTAATCGTTATGTCCCGTTCGGGTGCCGCTAGAACTGCCTCTGCTGGTGGTCCCATCCTGTGGGGGGTAATCTCGAGCCGCGCCGCCAATTCAGGTGAAATGAAGTTGGCCTTGGCTCCTCCATCAAAGAAAATCGGGGCTTCTTGATCTTTCACTTTGCCCCAAGCTCGGGAAAGTTTTGTGCTTGCATCTATCAGGCTTGGATCAGTACCCATGCAATCTGGTACCAGTCCTTCTTTCATCTTGCCTTTTCTGCCCTACTGCTCTCGAACTCTCTGGCCTGTCTTCAGTGTGTCCTGGTTGTGCCTTTCTAGGCACTTTGTGGAGATGTGCCCTTGTTCCCTGCAACCAAAACAATTCTCCTCTTTGATATAGTTAGCCCTTTCTCGAAGAGTCAATCGGGGTCATGTATTCTTCTTTTCTTGGGAACTCGTTTTTTTTTCCTACTTTCATTGTTGAAGGTCTATCTGGTTCTCTAAGTCAAGATTTCATGAGTGGGGTAAGTCAAATTTTCCGAATGTATGGATAAATCGCATTTCGCATGACCCATTAATTCTTGGATAGAATTCGACTTTTGTTCAAGGCAGTAGTCTTGGATCTCTATAGGGAGTCCGCAGCAAAACCACTCAATCTATTCCTTACAGTGACCTCCTTAAATGAAGAGGTTGGTAGAAAAGAGTCCCAAAACCTCTCACAATAAGCGTCCAAAGAATCTCCCTTGGTCATCCGAAGATGGTTCCAAGCGGTTCTTATATCTCGTTGGTACTCCTAGGTCAACCAAGAAGAAATAAAGAGCCTTTAAAGTTTCAACCACTTGACTGGAGCTTCTTTCCTTAGAAGAAGGGTGGATCACCATGTTCGAGCATTTCCTTTGAGAAAAAATGCAGCCCTGCTAATCTTGGAGTGCTCTGAGTAATGCCCTCTAGAGAAGGCTATGTCAAACTGCTGGATGAAGGTCAAAGCCCTCGGAGCATCTCGGAATCCAGAAAAGGATTCAAATTTTATCGACTTTCCACCTTTAAATTCTTTTTCTTTCTTGCTTTCGTCTTCGAGGAAGTCATATTGGTTGGCTCTGTAGAAGTGCTTCTTCTTTACATAAAACATATGGCCATCGGAGTCCGAATTGTCAGAGAATTGACTCCTCCGTAGAGCTATCAAAAATTGGGTGTAATCTAAGTTGCTTTGCCTTTTTCTTGCCCTTTTCGAACCTTTGCTTTTTGCTCCTCTTTTTGCCCTTTCTATCCTCCTCGCTCAAGTCAAGAGAGCTACTAGAACTCGAAGAAGAAGAAGAAGAACTAGGTAGTCCTTCAAAGCATACACGCTTCTTCTGCTTTCTTGCAGATGCAAAAGAAGATTGACGGCCCAAATAACCAGTGTAGTCAGTCCCCTTCTTGCGCTTTTTCAATTACTTTTTGGATGGATTTTTTGTGTCCAAAAGCTGACTGATCTGAGTCTGAACCACCTCTTGAACTTCTTGTTCTGTAACCATCCTCGGAGAAGGAGATTTCTTGATTGCTGGTTTGATTGGTGGTTTGGTGGCCCTCTGCCACTGAGTGTGCACTTCAACGATGGATTGCTGAGACAAAATTTTTTCAAACTGAGGGTCTTTCGCAAAGCTAGTCATTTGCTTTGTGCACTCGTCAACCTAATGTCAACGTTGCATCTCTTGAAGTTCATATTGAGTAGGCCGAGGTGGCCCATACTCTTCCTCTGTTAATTCGTTAAAATCTTATGCGTGGTCTCCTCCCGCATCAACAGATGCAAAAGAAGTCAACTGATTCTTTTCGGGATCCATAAGTGTCGCGAAATAAGGGATCAGATTTCTCGGTGGAAGAGAAATCGGCCATGCTCTGATACCAGAGTAACAAACTTGGACACCCCAAGTCAAGATTCTTCCACAACACAGCAGAGATTCACTTCAAATTTATTCACGGATCACAAGAGAGACGACACGGCCCGGCGTAATTCCGGGCCAAGAGATATTGGCCCAAAAGACTAGGGTCCCTTTCGGTATTTATTTTTATATTAATCTTTGAGCAAAGTACAATTGCGCCCACAGGTGCTCGCTCTCAGACTCTGCGTCCAAATGCTCTCACAAGTGAGCCCCAAAGGCCACTTATTAACATTACATGGGATGCGAAAAGCAGAACCCCAAAAACTTCAAACTCTAATGCAGGAGGCCCCAAAAGCAGTTTGTACGATTTGCGAAGATACGTACAGCTAGCGGGATTCATGGAAATCCGTACGCCCTGCCACATCAGAAAGTCATAGCGAAAAGCGATCCATACAGTGCCATGTCAGCATGTAAGCGCATTTTCCGGGCAACCTGTTCGCCAGCTTGCACGGTGTGTGTGTTTGTGTCCAGGTGGCTCTGCCACGTCACTAGTTTGTGACAAGACGTCTCCCATATCGTGGTAGAATAGTCTTGATCCTCTGGTGAAGCCTCCGTTAATGTCATGGTCGCTCTCATAGACGTGGGCGCCTAGCTCTCCCGAGATCAATGGATTTGTCCACTAATATACCTTTGGTATAATTGGGCTCTAAACTCTGTTGTGCATGTTCATATGGCTGTTGAGTCCCTGCTCTAAAAAAGCTAATGATCTCCCTCTGTAAATGTCTTACACTGCATGGTCTTCTTAAGAGACTCTCCTTGTGTCTGCGCAGCTCTAGCAAAAACAACCCGAGTATCTCTCATAGTGATCTCATAACTCTAGCCAACGGTCCAAATCGAGGAAAAGTGGCCTCGTATCTCATAGTATACCGGACAATGACGTTGTACCTCTATCTCTGGCTCTATATGACTCAATTGGCACATCCTCGCTTTTGCTCGTACTCTCGTATATCTGTCAGTCGCAAATCTCTAGCTTGAGACTCTAGCTGATGTGATGATGTGCGCATCTGACCAATAGCACATTGTATCCCATGGGATAAATGAGCGTGCATATAAGCCAGTCTGATCACATATCCATCTTCTGTTAGTTGGAGAAGATGCTCTATATATAAAGCCATCTTCATGCCCAACTCTTGTACTGGCTGTATCCATGTGCTTCTTGTATCTAGCTAAATCAAATCCTGACGTGTAAGTCTAGTGATCTCTGTTCGTGTAAGAGAAAGGGAAGGTGCATCCAAGGAGTACTGGAATGGGAGCAATCTATCCATGTTGAAGCCATGTGACTGAAACCATGATGTCATCTACCCATACATACCAGCATGCTGTGTCCCCTTGTAGCGCTAGCTGTTGAGATGACTCAAGGGCTAGCCGAGCATATCTGTCTCTGGATGAAGGATACTGATCTAATAAGGGCCTCAAACACGAGAGGAGGGGCAGCTATCTTGGCTTGAATAATGTCATGTGGCACGGAGGCCTTAGCCCGAATCATTCGCGAGATCATAGAGACTAGAGGCCTCTCCATGCATCTCCATCCATCAATGCTACCAGATATGACATGGTGATCCACCGAGAGTCCCCAAATTTGAACCCCATAAAGCATAGCTGAAGCCACTGGAGTGTCAAAAGGCCACGGCTTTGTTCGAGGTTCCTGAAACTGAACCTACAAGTACATCTCTCCAATCCTCCCAAGGCTACATAAGCTCTCGTCAATCTAGTCTCTGTTGCTCTCCTCAATGAAAACACCGGTCCACTGATGACTACCCCAAGATACGTGTATGCATCTGTATACTGCACCGTCTCTTGGCCATATGTAGATGTGGGTGCTGACCTCCTGACCCATTGTGGTGTGGTGGTGTTAAACACCATAACCTTGGTTTTCCCTAGGTTAACAGACAACTCACTATCGTGGGCAAATGTGTACAAAACATCTAAATAACGTTGAATTCCCTCCGAGAAGTTGGAAATCAACACGATATCATCGGAATATAACAATAGTGGGATCCATGTTCCTACCAACTGTGCTCCTCTATCACCATTCCTTTGAACGTAGTCAGCAATCTCATCCACGTACATGCCAAATAGTGTAGAATGTCACAAACTGCTAATGTGTCAAGTCACTGAAGAATAGAGCCAACCTTCAGATCACGGCCGATGTAACAAACTGCTGACGTGTCAAAGCCTAGAGAATGGAGCCAACTTACAGATGCCGGCCAAGGGGCCTAAACCCTAAGAAGAACAAGTAACAGAAGAAGAAGTCCTACCAACTTATGGGGACCCCATCCGATGGGGCCCCAAGTGACATAAAGGATTAAAATAAAGCAGAATCCACACAAAGGAAAAAAAAACTGATGACGTGGCAAATTTTTGAAAATTGCGCTGGTAGGATGACGTGGCAAGCTATACGGAATTCCGCGTTTTGCGCTAGCTGATGATGTGTAAGGCTGTACGGATTTCCGAGATTTACGCGGGCAGCCTTTGACATTGCTTTTTGGACCAAAAGCTTTTGAGTTTTGAAGGCTTTTCACTGTAATTGCTTTTTAGGACAAGGGCCTTTAAATATGAGGTTAGGGTTCATTCTCTGACATGCTCCTGGAGAAGGTGCAAAGTCTCCTAGTCAAACTTATTAATAAATCATTCTAATGATTTATTTTATAAGAGCTCAACGGTGTACCGGCTTGTACTGTGTTGATGCAATATAAAGAAATACCGAAAGGGGCGCCAAGGTTTGGGGCCAATACTCTCTGGGGTGGAATTCCGCCACTTTGTGTGGCGTGTCGTCTCTCTCTCTTTCAATTCAGTTGTTATTGTAGTGCTAAAAGTCTGTTCAGACTGTTTTTTTCTATTAGCACGTGGTGCCCGTCTTGTGACAGTGGTATTAGAGCATCATGCATGTGCTTTTCTGAAAGCATACCGGTCCTACAAAAGAGCAGACAGAGCTATTTGAATTTTATTTGAGGCATCTTCGCCCGCGAGCACGGACTTATTAGCCACTCCAACCCTTACTTCATCGCGCATTGGGCGCGCTCCCGTCTTCACCGCTCATGTCTTACAGGGCATAAGCCATTAAGATCACTTGCAAGAGAAGGATCCAGATTTGTTTCGAGTCACTGTTATCTCAGAGGCAGTGCCATGAGATGTTGATGTCTACAGCTACCAAGAAGCATTCTCCAAGGACTTGGCAAGCTTTCAAGAAAATTTTTGCCCGAACTTATATGGTTTCCGACATCTTCCTTCGGAGTGCAACTTCTGGCGGAGTGGGGTATCCTGAAATGCTTGCCATGGAAACCCTAGCACATTATAACTTGAAATTTCTCGACATCTCTCACTAGATGTCTCTGCTTGAGTTGATAACATTGGAGGTTCGGTGCGATTGCTATCTTGGGACTATCATCGCAGCCAAAGAAACATTGTCTGTACAAGTGCTGATAGACCATGCTGTGCTCGACTACGACCTTACAAAATAAACCTAACCCTAATTTTTGGTGCAGGTTCCAGGATGGAAAGTCAATCGACTTTTCAAGCTTGACTGATGTCGAGATTGCTTTCTGTTTGAGAACTTGTTTGGTGATCCTGTTTGGAATTTGTTTGAAATGGATGGTATCTGTTTTAAACCTGTCTTGGTGTCGATTTGAATTGTTTGACTCTGGCTTTAATACTGGTTTCAATGATTGGTGATTTTACTCCCGGGTCGAGTAGTGAGAAATTATGTTTAAGAATGCTTGTTCATACTCATGGTCCGGACCCTTGTGGTTATTTGCGGGGGACGTATTGAATGATTGAAAAGTGTTGTTTTTTTACTCATGGCCCGGACCCTTGTGGTTTTTATGGGGGGAGTATTGTTGTTGTGACTCCCGGGCCGGACCTGGATGGTTATGCGGAAGGAGTATTAAGAAGTCTGAGAAATGGTTACTCTTAGCACCAAAAAACGACGCACGCTGCGGTCTAGGGAGCGTTTAGTTGTAAAAGGCCTCTATATCTCCTGGCCTGGACATTTTTAGGTTATGTGGGAGGAGTCATGTGGGAGTCGTTGAATATCTCCCGGCCCGGACCTTGTTAGGTTATGCAGGAGGAGTGTTCATCGGCGGATGTTTCTCTGTCTTGTAACATGCATATGTGAGCATTTGTGTTTCATTGTGATGTGCCAACTACTAAATATTCCTAATTGGATGAGATTTCTTGGGTATGTAATTTTAGTGCATCAAGAAACCCGTGGAAGATCAGTACGGTCTGGGTGTGATGGCTAATTTTACTACGACGGAATATCAAGAGTTCCGATCTAAATGAAAGGAGAAGCTAACTCCTTGATAAAAAGAGCCAAAAGGAGAAGCTAACTCCTTGATCAAAAGAGCCAAAAGGAGAATTTAACTCCTTGATCAAAAGAGCCGAAAGGAGAAGCTAACTCCTTAACAAAAAGAGCAAACTGATTGTCCCTCGGAATGACTGTAGCAGGCTATAGTGTCAGTTTCACAAGACACACAGTTGGTACAGTTGGTCTGGTCTGGTTTACACTAGACAGACTCTCTGGGCTGAACAGTGACACGTGGCAGGGATACGGACGGTGGTTTAGTGGACATCATGGCTAGGTCACCACCACTCAGTTTGGAGATAGACTTGGATGAATGACATTTATGAGCCGTTGGTGGCTCTTTATGATGGTACATATGAGTAGTAGTTGTTGGGTCATCAATATCATCTTCTTCATATATGGCCAAGCGTCGTCGTCTAGGTAGTGAGTCTATACACAGCACGTCTGCACCATCCCTGCACATCTGAACCTCGACACCCCATTGTACCCGTGAGTCCTGGGATGGAGTTGAGTAAGTTGCCATGCCAGAATCTATCGGTTCTTTGAGATAGTCGAGTCATATGTTCTGGTCTGCTGTTGTCTCTCTGTGCGATCAGTTGTTATCTATTGTATCTTTGTTTTCAGTCTGTTTTGAGTGAGATTTTTGCGCACATTGCACTAAGGAGCACCCACTGTAGAGAGCACGACACATTATCCGCGCTACACGTGCTCTCATTTTTGGCACGCTCGGTGGGACCTCAGCTGAAGTCTCACTCTCTGTTGAGGTACAAATCGAGAAGCTAGCTGGTTTTTACCCAGCTTCGCCTACTTTGCCTTGCACTGTGCAGCGTGCTATCTGGTCCTCTCTCGCCCTGGTCCAATCAGCTCTCGTCATGGTCTAGTTCTTCCTCGTCCCTAGTCTAGTTCTTCCTCGTCCCTAGTCTAGTCCCTCCTCGTCCCGCCTAGTCACTTGCCCTGGTCTAGTAGACTCTAGACCTGTGTTCAGCCAGTTAAAGGTCTTGTTGCCCAAAGCTTGGTTGGATTTGTGGTCGCTGCATGACACATACAAGGCGGTCATTAGAGCGTCAAAGCGCACTACTGAGTCCTTTGAAGTACAACAGAAGATGACCCTTGGTACCTAGTAGAAGTCCATCAACCTCATCACCCATACCTGCACATACGGCATCACCCATTCCTCCATTTGGTTCCATATCTTCCAAATCACCTTCCCCAGTAAAGCTCTCTTCGATTTTGTTATAGTTGGCTATTGAGCAACGGGCTCCGGAGCAAGAGGCCAAGGCGTTGACTAGTGTTTTGACCAAGGTAAACATCAAGTTTCGTACCTTCAAGGGACTCTCCTCAGAAGATGCACACGACCATGCAAGGAGGTTTGTATCTCTCTGCAGGGTCGTGGTCTTAATAGAGAAGATGATTATTTGGCACTCTTTTCGTCTATCTACCATGGATGGCTTAGCAGACGAATGGTACAATCAATTTGCAGAGAACCATTTTGCAACTTGGATAGCTTTAAGACAACGGTTCTGTGCAGCATTCAGGCCATATGACTACCAGGAAAAGGTTTTGGATGAGTTGGCCAACATGGTGCTCCAGCCATAGGAGAATTTTGCAGAACTCATGACTAAAACCAAGTCTCTGGTTGCCAAGCTTCCCTAACCGGTGAATTTATGGTTAAGAAGTGGGTGGAGAAGGCTCTTCCCAAAACTTCTCAGCAAAAACTCCGAGAGAGTCTCCGACCCGATGCCACTCTGGAGGAGTTTGTTGTGGCTGCTACTAGGATAGAGGGGGCTAGGAAGCTGCTCACCAAATCCCCTCCGATAGAGACCCCCTCTGTGTTTTCGGAAAGTCCTTCTGATCCATTGACTTCTTTACGTAGGGAACTTGAAGCCCGAAAACTACAACGCGCTCTTCAAGAGGAGAAATCAATCTCTCTTAGACAGAAGAAACCCCCACATCTCGAGGCTTTGGATCAAATCAAGAGAGAGCTAAAAGAGCTTCGGTCTCAGCAGCAGACTAAGGCTATGGTATGGTGCAACTCATGTCGCTCTCCAGGACACCCTCCACAGGACTGTCCCCTTCGGCCTTATTGCCACTTGTGCGAAAAGTCTCTGCATGAAGACAAGGATTGCTACTATATCAAGGGATTGCGGCAAATACAACAAAATCTAGGTCCTCCTCTCCAACAAGGGCTAGCACCTGCATCCAACATGGTTTTCACCCTATGGCCATCAAAACCGAATGCCACCTCTGCTGACAACACCTCCTATGCAAGGTATACACAACAACTTTGCATTCCCCAGCTTTTATCATGCTAATGCTCCTTCAGTTTCCCACAGCTTCTACACGTCAACATCCGTCCCCATGAAGCAAGGGCCGAGACCACAGGGCCGAGACCACAGGGCCGAGACCACCTCGCCCATCCAATAGGCCAATTTTATGCTACAAGTGCGGGGAGTATGGACATTATCAGAGAAAATGTCGTTGCGAGAAGGATCCCCTCCTTGTCGACATCGCCCTGAAGCTAAGGATCACTATAGTAAGGACTGCCCAAAACAACGTGCATCCACATCTGCAAGCACAAGCCAGAACCAGCAGGAGTTTACATTCCCAAAGGTTAACCTCATCACAGTAAGCACCATTCCACACGCCCCGCCTTCCACTCTTGTAGTTGCCTCTCGAGATGGGTTGAAGCAGGTGGAAGAGCCAACTGGTATGCTCACACGAGCAGAGATAGCTGCTCTTGGTCTCAGCCTCCCTAGCGGTCCAATTTTTTCGTCCCCAGTCACACAAATGAGTCAAAACTCCCCTAGTAGCTGACAAACCAGCAGGTAGTGCCAAGAGCCAACCTACCTCTCTTCAATAAGATATTGATGGTGCTTTCATGGAAGTAACAGAGGACTTGCAAAATCTTAAGATACCAAAGCAAGCACTGATCAAAAGAGAGAAGCCTACATCAGAGACTATCTTGAAAATACCTTTCAGCAAGTGTCACTATACGACATGCTTCGACTTGATGCAAATTTTGAAGTGATACCCTTTCCATCATCCAGTCTGTATCCTGGTGCAGAGCCTAGTGGCGGGCACCTACCTGTGCAGCCCTTGGAGTCCTACATGATTTCTTATCCAGCTGCTCCCCTCACCGACTACAAAAGTCATGGTCTCACTGTCTATTCTTGGGCATTAATTCTTAGGCATCGTAGTGGATGGTGGATCTAGGATCAAGCTAATGCCAAAGTTTACTATGTTGGCTTTAGGTCTGCAGCCTACCCGACCAACTCCATCCCTGTTACATTGGCGGACCAGAGGACAGTCTATTCAGTGGGCATAGTAGATAAGGTGCCTCTGGAGGTACAAGACTTCACATTTAACTTGGATTTTGTGGTGGTCGGTCTTCCCCAAGTGGAGGATTTCCTTTGCTATTGGTAGACCATGGTTGCGGCATACTAAGGCACTTCATGATTGGGGAAACGACGCCATGTGGATACATACTCTTGGCTCCCGCATGCAACCAATTTGACTCGAAGGAGGTATGGATCCAATGGTTCATCACAACTCATTGTTAGTACAGTCCCCAACCCCGACCCCGAGCAGACCATCTCACCTGACGGGTTTGACGAAGACCTGCTACAGTGGTTGGAAGCTACCACATCGATGCCGTGCTATGTGGTCTCTATTCAAGCCTCACATGTGCCTGTAACACTCTCTATTCCATCTCCTCAAGCCGACACCAGTGTCATAAGCCCTACAATAGAAAGTGTGCCAGTCAAAGAAGTAAGTGTGTTGTCGTTGATGACCATGATTCAAGTGTTCCTCTGATGTAAGCCATCGGCCTTAGTGAGCCTATCACACGTCACTGAAGGGGGAAGAAATCTCCTCTGCATGAGCTCGTCAATGTTCCACCTCTTCCTCTAACATCTCCCAGGTCTGACGCCCCGCCCACTCAAAAGCACTCTACTATGTCTGTGTCAGAAGACTTACCCTTCGAGGAGCTTCCACCAGGATGGTTACAAAAGGAGTATGCAAAGTTCCCAATCATCAAACACCAGCCCATGATGTCTCGAATCTCCAAGAGGCAGCTTACTTTTCATCTTCCGAAGCACCCTCCCCAGTTACACCTCTTGACCCAGTCAAAGAAGTCAACCAGGGCGACCCTGACAACCCTCATCACGTCCTCTTAGCAGCTTGGTTATGGGAGCATCCTGCATTACTTGATCAGGTAGCTTCTTTTATACACTCTTTTAAAGATGTTTTTGCTTGATTCTACAAGGATTTGGAAGGGATCCCACCAAGATTGGGTGTCCACACTATCCCTCTGGTTGAAGGGGCTAAGCCTGTCAGAAGCCGAGCTTACAAGCTCAACCCAAAGTATGCAGAGGTTGTCAAGTTAGAGCTCGAAAAAATGAAAGAGGCACGGATCATTGTATCTGTGGAGCACTCTGAGTGGTTATCACCCATGGTGATAGCGCCTAAGAAGCAGTTCAATAAAATCCGTGTGTGCATAGATTACCTCGCTTTGAACAAGGTAGCTATCCTAGATGGTTTTCCCACACCTTTCACTGAGCGTGTGCTAGAAGATGTAGCAGGGTATGTATTGTACAGTTTCATGGATGGGTTCAGTGAATATAATCAATTGGGCATCCATCCAGGTGATCAGATTAAAACGACCATCGTGACTCCCTGGGGGTATTTTTATCTACACTAGAATATCGTTTGGGTTGAAAAACGCTCCATCTTCCTTCAATTGAGCAGTATATCTCATATTCTGTCCTTTACTTACGGATTGTCTTCGCATCTTCATGGACGATTTTTTGACCTTCTCAGGTGCTCAATGTTCAACCCCATTGGAAAATCTAGAGGAGCACCTCGCTCAACTCTCTGCTATCTTCCTCAAGTGCAGAGAGGCACGCCTAAAGCTCAATCCTAACAAATGTCATTTTTTGGTCACTTCGGCCAAAGGTTTAGCACCTGACCCAGAGAAGATCGTGGCCGTTGTGAGCGGGATGAAAACACACACAGCGCCTCTATAACGACCCAACACACACTCTTGGGAAGATACACACACACATCCAGGTGATCAGATTAAAACGACCATCGTGACTCGCTGGGGGTATTTTTATCTACACTAGAATATCGTTTGGGTTGAAAAACGCTATATCTTCCTTCAATTGAGCAGTATATCTCATATTCTGTCCTTTACTTACGGATTGTCTTCGCATCTTCATGGACGATTTTTCGACCTTCTCAGGTGCTCAATGTTCAACCCCATTGGAAAATCTAGAGGAGCACCTCGCTCAACTCTCTGCTATCTTCCTCAAGTGCAGAGAGGCACGCCTAAAGCTCAATCCTAACAAATGTCATTTTTTGGTCACTTCGGCCAAAGGTTTAGCACCTGACCCAGAGAAGATCGTGGCCGTTGTGAGCGGGATGAAAACACACACAGCGCCTCTATAACGACCCGACACACACTCTTGGGAAGATACACACACACACTATGGGGCACCACTCGACTTAGACAACACACCTGGCCGAGACAGGGAACACACCTCTGGAGTGAGAGGAGAGAGACTATCCACTTGCCCACTTCACACAGACACACACACACACACACACACACCCAAAAAACTCAGCTCAAAAGAGGAGAATTTCTGATGTTTAGATACAATTGAGCTTGGGCCAACACCAATGGGGCAAATAGCTCACACAATATGGGTAAAATAAGCCAGATACAATCACAACTAGAGCAGAAACTTCGCTCATAGGAGAAACTTACACAGAAAAAAAGCAGGAAAAGAGTGAGGAATTTGGCAAAATGGACAGCGCCATCGCGTCCGGAACGGCCCAAAACCCCAGTCTACAATGTCAAAGTGCTCAAATCCGACCTCGGATGAGTAGTTTACGGCCAAAACAGGCTCCAAAATGAGCAAAAACACACCAGCGGCTGTTCCTCCTCTCTTCTCCACGTTTTTTTCTGGTCTTCTCTCTGTTTTTTCAGTTCCCACACTTAGATTTATTAGTTGGGCACCCTTGGCCTTTTAGATGACCTCAAACGGACCCCGAACAGGCCAAAACTGACCTCGTAGTGCATAGTTGTCACCTTTTTGCATCATTTGCACACCTGGCACTCATCTTTTTTCCAATAATGCATCTCGCCACCACGTGAAGTGGCCCCAAAAAGTGGTCCTAATGATGACCTTTCTGCATAACTCTCACAAGAAAACACCACTTTGTGTCCGTATTCATCAACGTGCAAATATTGACCCCGTTCGGTCTCCTGACACCACTCGATGCCATCTGACGCACCTGCTTACCTCATGTCGTCGGCCCGCGGATAGCTTCCTCGAGAAGTTTTACGCGCTATAAACTCCTCATTATTGTAGAAAAAACATACTGGTACTAGTGATAGTGAAAATCGATGCACTATGTACATCCTATCCTACCTGTACACATGTGGGCCCCACATAACCACCTGGCTCTGGAAAATGGGCAATTCTTTATTTGATGCACCATGCATGTGTATGTACATATGTGCAATCCCTTGCTCCAAAAAACTCCTGACATAATTTGCCCATCCCCTAGCCTGCTAGATCATTCATGATCAGCAGCAGCAAAAAGAGATATGAGACTCGCCGCATCACAGATCTCCTCATCCCTCACCAACATCACTCGCTCTTCAGAAAACTCATCTTGCTCCACCATCATCAACCTGGCATGATACAACTTAAGACGCAATCCATTTACCCTTGACGTATGTAAAATCCCATCCAGGTTAGCCAACTGATATGTACTATTCGGGAAACACTCCACTACCTTGAAAGGGCCTTCCCACTTAATTTGAAACTTCTTTTGGAAGGTGTTGTCCAGTTTGCTGTTGTAGCGCAAAACCAAATCATGCTTCTTGATACCCTTACTTTTGACCTTTTCATTTATCTTTGCCAAAGCCTTATCCTGCATCTGCCCATAATGCTCCAATGCGCTCATCCTATCCAACTGGACCTCTTGTAACTGTAAGAGCCTCTCTTTGAATGCATCACTAGGCGACCCAAGCAACTTCTCTAACATCTTGACCGCAGGCAACTCTACCTCCACAGGCAATAGTGCTTCCTTTCCATACACCAAATGAAATGGAGTAAACCCTGTACCTGTCTTCACCGAAGTACGGTAAGCCCATAATGCACTAGGCAATTCCAAATCCCAATTCTTTCCTTGGTGCTCTGTCACTTTAGAAAGAATTTGTACCAACTCACCATTGAATCTTTCATTTAAGCCATTACACTGCGGGTAATAAGGAGTGGTATGCTGGTGCCTAATCTTCATCTTTGTGCATAAGAAGTCTAGCAGTTTAGCTCTAAATCCTGGCCCCTTATCTGAAAGTAGCTCTAATGGCACCCCAAACTTGCAACATATTTCATCATACACAAATTTTGCCACATCCTTTGCAGTGATCTGTTTTACTGCTATAGCCTCTGCCCATCTAGAGAGATAGTCCACTGCCGTCAAGATATAGCTTTTGCCCCTGCTTGTGATAGGTAACGGGCCTATTGCATCAATCCCCCACTTTTCAAACACATCAAACGCCATAATGGTTTTTCGTAGCTCTGGCTTCAACACTCTCTTCCCAAATGCTTGACACCTATTGCAAGACCTACACAAATGGTGAACATCCTTGTGCAAACTAGGCCAGACATACCCCTCTTGCAAAATCTTATGCAAGGTGATCTTTAGAGCAAAATGGCCACCACATGCGCCTTCATGATTCTCTTCCAACACTCTGTAAAGCTCCTCCCGCCAAGGTACACGTCTCAACACGAGATCAGCCCCTTTCATGTATAAGACATCACCAATCAATTTGTACCTGTATGCTCTACGCACAAAGCCATACTTCTTAGACTTCTGAATCTCCTTTGGAATGAATCCTGTTAGCAAAAACTCCTCTTCTTGAGCCAAACTTTCCCGGACATGATAAAGAGGTAAAGTGGTCCTCAACACGAATAGCTCCCCAATCATGCCTTGAGCTGCTTCATGTGCCTCTCCATTTAGAGCACGTTCAATGTGTCTGATGCTCCATGCTTCAAACTTTTTTAACAGGCCTTTAATTCTGAAGCACATTTCCTTCAATGAGGTGTTCTTGCTCTTCCACACACCCAGCACTTGCTTCACCACTCACAAGGCATCACCTTTTATGCTCAACCTTCGAACCCCATGCTTCAAACAAATGTGTAATCCGGCTTCCAATGTAGCATATTCAGCCTCATTGTTACTATGAGCATCCAATTTGAACCCTCTCTTGCATACTAGCTTCCCCTATGGATCATAAAGTGCTATACCCCCTGAAGCTGCATCATGGCTCTTTCTGTATGAACCATCAAAGAACAACACATGTGCATTGCTGATCTGTGGCACTTCTTCAACTACCTTTCTCACCACCTCTTCCTTAACAATAAGGGGATTCTCCTTGTAGGTCAACAAATCAGCTAGAGTAGCCCTTGTACTATCTTCCACTAGAAAAGAGAGCTCAAACTCTTGCAGCTCAATTACCCATTTCTTCACCACATTTGACATGTTAGTACCATTAATTAACTGTGGCAAAAAGGCATAACTCGTCAAGAAAACAAAAGGCCGTGGTAGCAAGTAATGACGAAATCGTCGACAAGCAAATATTACACTGGCCATCACTAGCTCTACTTCCGATAACTTTCTCTCCGCTACCAACTTCACTCGGCTTGCACAATACACTGGCCTCATATAATGGCTGCCCTTCCCCTTTTGCAATAGCATGGCTCCAATGGCATCATCCCCTACTGAGGGATTTACATAAAAAACTTTCTCCCAATTAGGAGCCTGCATGGCTGACAAACCCCCTAACACCTCTTTCACCTCTTGAAACACTTCTTCACACTTGTCATCCCATTGCAATGGATCATGCTTTGCCACTTGTTGTAATGGATAAAGAAGCTGCGAAGACAATGGAATAAACCTTGCCATGTACTTCACTTTGTGTATAAAGGTTGCCAATTGCTTTGTACTCGTAGGTGATGGAAGAAGAATAATAGACTTAACCTTGTCTGGATCAGCCTCAATGCCATTTTCTGACACCATGTGGCCCAATAACTTCACCCTTGGCTGTGCTAGATGACATTTCTTTGGATTTAGTTGTCCTCCACATTCATCATATCGAGCCAATACCATCTGCAGCTTCTCATGGTGTTCAGCCCTACTGCTATAAACACAGAAGTCATCTATAAAAGCTTTAACGCAACTACCAATGAATGGTTCCAACACCCAATTTGCTCTCTCTTGATAGAAGGAAGGTCCATTTGACAACCCAAATGGCAATACTGTGTAGCAATAGCAGCCCCATGGCGTAATAAAAGTGGTCTTTGTGCGGTCTTTAAGAGAAATCTTCAATTGAAAATAGCCTGAAAAACCATCACACACACTGTACCTCTCATAACCTGCCACTGAATCCAAGATTTGATCGATGAATGGAAGAGGATATGAGTTCTTCTTAGTGGCTGCGTTTAAGGGTTTAAAATCCACACAAATTCTCCACTTCCCATCCTTCTTTGGACTGACTACAACTGGACTCACCCATTCTGTGGTCTCCACTGGAACTATGAACCCTGCCTTCAATAACTTGTCCACCTCTACCCGCAAGGCTTCCATTTGCTCTTGACCCATCCTTCTTAGCCTTTGCCGCACTGGCTTAGCACCTTCTTTCAGCTCTATATGCATCTCTTTGCCCTTGAACCCTCTGATCTCTTCATATGAAGTAATGAACAAATCAGGAAAACTAGCCAGCATGTGCAAATATATATCCTTCTCCATAGCTGAGAGGTCTCCACTGATCATTTGCGTCATTAATTCCTGCTTCTTTGACAACTCAACCTTGGTTTGCATCAGCCCTTCAATCACTTCATAAGGCCCTTCACTTTCATCTTCAACCTCATTCGCAAATGCGACTAAACCACACTCCTGGATTTCTTTGTCCATCAAAAGAAATGCAACATCAGCATCCTCATCACTGCTGGTAGTGCTATCACTGTCCTCATCTGTCACCGTGGAAGAGTCTTCATCACTAGACTCATCCTCATCTTCATAAAGCTCCTCTAATCGTTTCCTTGTGTCCATATTATAAAGCTTCTTGGTACCTGTCTTTCCATAGAGGCTAATCGTACCATGTCGCCAATCTTGAACAGCTCCCACTGCACGTAACCATGGTCTTCCCAGTATAATAGGATATGCTCCCAAGCCTGCTGGCATCACATGAAAATCAACCACTGCCTTTGCATCATATGTCTCCACTTCTAAGCTCTTTACAACACCCAAGCATTTTACTTTTTGATGGTTTGCCAATCTGATCCAAAACCCTGACACCCCAGCCACTGTGAGACCCATCTTCTCAACGCATGAGTGTGTTATGACGCATATTTGGGCTCCGCCATCCACATAACCTTGTCCCAAATTTTTCCTTTTATGCCACACATCTACTATTGGACAAATGTCTGGTAGCTCATCCATTGCCAACACCTTTACTGAACCTCTCTCTGGCTCTTTCTCCATTGGGTTAACCATCCTCTTCCACTGTTGCTTTAGCTTAGGCACCATCTCTATAAGCTGCCCAAAAGTAACATGTACCTTCCTGCTCGTCAGATCCTCCCTCAAGTCATAGCTTAATTGCCCATCCCCTAGTGGAAAATCTGAAACATGAAACTTTCGACAAGCTCTCCTTTTCCTCTTGGCCTTGACATCCTTGCCTTCATGGCTCTTTCCTTTCTTCTTACTAGGACCTGGGGCACTTCTTCCTTCCTTTTCCTCTGTGGTCCTCTTCCCAATAGGCATCACTAATGTATCCTCTAGCTTTGATGCCTTCTCCAAGGTGACTACACTTAGCACTTTTGTCTTTCCTTTTTCCTCCTGGGTCAGTCCACTGGTTCCTTCGTCTCCCTTAATTTCGATGCCATAATCATTTGACCTAGTTAACACCTGTCTTGGCAATGGATACATGTCTCCCCCCATCCTTGGTGGCTTATCACATTGCGGGCTGATGTGACCCAACTCTCCACAATTATAACATGTGGGCGTCTGCCTCCAAAACCTAACATTGCTTTGTCCAACACCATTCCTAGGCCTTTCTTCACCTCCTTGCTGATTTGCATACCGCCCTCGACCTCGATTATTTCCCACTTGACCTAGCATGTTTAGGCTGAGATTCTTCATCAAATCAACCACTTGCCTCATGTCTTGCCTTAGGCCATCATCTTGCACTGCTGTAGTGACCACTGCTGGCATAACCTGAGTAGTAACAGGAACCACTGGTTCATGATGAACCCCTGACATGCGCCCTTGTAAAGACTCTATAGGCTGAAATTCAGACCTCATTGGCAAAAACTACACCCCTAACTGGCTCATTTTCCTCAGCTTCCACTCTTTGTTCCTTGCTACCTCTAGTGCATCTTCATATGTCCTAGGCTTCTTTAGCTCCACTCTCCAACGTATATTCTCCCAAAGACCAGCTAAGAACCTATCCTTCTTCATCATGTCAGGTGGGGGTACCTGTGGTGCCAAGGCCTTGCACATTCGCTCCCATGCCAATGAAAACTTACGTATGTACGCATCTACTATCTCACCTTCCTTTTGCACCAAAGCCTGTACTTCTTGCCACACTTTGTAAGGATCTTCTATCTTCACAAACTCCACTTCCAACCCATGTCGTAGATTGTCCCAACTCAACCTTACAGGTGGATCAGCCACACGCAACTCCTCTTCAAATGCTTTAGACCAAACTTGTGCATCACTCTTCAAACAAATTTGGAGAAGGCGTAACATTTGCGTAGGGTCATGAATCTGGTTGCTAATGCAGGCAACCTCCATCTTTTCCAAAAATTCTTCCACATCTTCATCACTTCTTCCATGAAACTCGGGATAAGAGAAAGCCATGGCTACCCAAATTATGATGCTTTGAGAACCCCTTCGAACACACATGCAAGAACCCAAAACTTTTCACTACCCAATCCCCAGAAACTTCAATGGAGCTTAACTTTAGATAAGGACAAACACATGCACATCAAATGAGTTTTCATAGTTAATCATCGGAATGACAACAGACAAAGGACATTCCAGGATCTCTCTCAATCTTCTTGGCCCAAACATAAAGACTATGCGCTGCTGGAAAAAGATCTTCCTGGACACATGAAAATTAATCTGAATTCTTTGAGTTAAATTAAAAGGAGTGAACTGAGGGTCATTTTGATCATCCATTAAAGCCAACCATGAAGCTCCCAAGAAAGCACACCTGTCTTATCCTCTGATTTTGCCAAAATTTCAGCAACATAACAGCATAAAATGGCTCAAAAGACCAAAAGACCAGCCATTATAACTTGGAAAAATTTTGACAGAGTTCCCCCAGAAGTAGAGCAATGAGAACCCAAAATATAGACTGTATCTGTATGCATAAACTGCCAACAATAGAACCCGAGCATCAAATAGGAATCACTAATACATAGCCTATGGCGAGGTCACGAAAAGGGTGCTCCAGCTACCTGTATCACCGAAAGGATCTCCACATTTGAGAATCCCCCAGCTCAATAAAAACCTCACACTATCGACCCTCACACGAAGGCTAATGCAAATCGCGTATAGTCAAGTCTCAGAAATGACTATCTTCCAGACCAAGTCTCAGAAATGGCTGGGACTGCCAAATACAACCAAGTATGGCTCCACAAATGCGTACAATGGCAGTTTCCACAAGTAACGTACAATCCAGTAGACAATGCGCTCAAACAGGCGCCAAATGATGCATACCCACAACAACTGCAAGTGACACTACTGCTAGTATATCACTGTACTCCAGCTACCTGTACCTGTGTAAATCACCTGTACCTGTACCTATCCCTGTAACTTGTAACCTGTAATCTGCAACCTCGAAGCTTGAAGCTCGAAGCAGAAGGTACTTGAAGACGATCCTCCGTGGGGACGCCAAAAGAATGTGAGCGGGATGAAAACACACACAGCGCCTCTATAACGACCCGACACACACTCTTGGGAAGATACACACACACACTATGGGGCACCACTCGGCTTAGACAACACACCTGGCCGAGACAGGGAACACACCTCTGGAGTGAGAGGAGAGAGACTATCCACTTGCCCACTCCACACAGACACACACACACACACACACCCAAAAAACTCAGCTCAAAAGAGGAGAATTTCTGATGTTTAGATACAATTGAGCTTGGGCCAACACCAATGGGGCAAATAGCTCACACAATATGGGTAAAATAAGCCAGATACAATCACAACCAGAGCAGAAACTTCGCTCATAGGAGAAACTTACACAGAAAAACAGCAGGAAAAGAGTGAGGAATTTAGCAAAATAGACAGCGCCATCGCGTCCGGAACGGCCCAAAACCCCAGTCTACTATGTCAAAGTGCTTAAATCCGACCTCGGATGAGTAGTTTATGGCCAAAACAGGCTCCAAAATGAGCAAAAACACACCTGCGGCTGTTCCTCCTCTCTTCTCCACGTTTTTTTCTGGTCTTCTCTCTGTTTTTTCAGTTCCCACACTTAGATTTATTAGTTGGGCACCCTTGGCCTTTTAGATGACCTCAAACGGACCTCGAACAGGCCAAAACTGACCTCGCAGTGCATAGTTGTCACCTTTTTGCATCATTTGCACACCTGGCACTCAGCTTTTTTCCAATAATGCATCTCGCCACCACGTGAAGTGCCCCCAAAAAGTGATCCTAATGATGACCTTTCTGCATAACTCTCACAAGAAAACACCACTTTGTGTCCGTATTCATCCACGTGCAAATATTGACCCCGTTCGGTCTCCTAACGCCACTCGATGCCATCTGACGCACCTGCTTACCTCATGTCGTCGGCCCGCGGATAGCTTCCTCGAGAAGTTTTACGCGCTATAAACTCCCCATTATTGTAGAAAAAACATACTGGTACTGGTGATAGTGAAAATCGATGCACTATGTATATCCTGTCCTACCTGTACACATGTGGGCCCCACATAACCACCTGGCTCTGGAAAATGGGCAATTCTTTATTTGATGCACCATGCATGTGTATGTACATATGCGCAATCTCTTGCTCCAAAAAACTCCTCACACCGTCTTGAAGTTACCACCTCCCATCAACCCGAAAGGTATTCAAAGCTTTGTAGGCCACATAGGCTATCATCACAGGTTTATACGAATGTATACAGAGGTGGCTCAACCATTGACCCGACTCTGGTCAAAACCTGAGGCGGAAGCATTTGCATGCCTCAAAAGACACCTCAGTGAAACACCTATTCTAGTGGCTCCAGATTGATCTCTCCCTTTTCATGTGCATACTGATGCCAGTCAACTGGCTGTGGGTGCTGTGCTAACTCAGCCTAGTAAGGAGTACAACCTTGATCGCCCTGTTCACTATGCAAGTCGCCTGCTCACCATACAGAGAGCAACTACAGCACCACAGAAAGGGAAGGTTTGGCTATGGTGTATTCTTTACAAAAGTTTCGTCATTACTTGCTAGGGGTTCACTTCACTATCATCACGGATCATCATGCGCTATGCTATCTTCTGAATAATCCCCAACTTACAAAAGAGTTTGGAGGTGGCTACTGATATTCCAGGAATTCGATTTCGAAGTAGTCCTTGGTCCAAGCAAGCGGCACGTCATGGCCGACCATCTCTCTTGCATACATACAGGTGAGTCCGATACTGGGGTTGATGATGACTTTCCGGATAGTCATCTCTTTAAGGTCGACATGACTCCAAAATGATATGGAGATGTGTTACATCTACTCTCTATTGGCCTATATCCTGAGAATGCTTCTCCCTTGCAAAAAAGAAGACTATTGCTGAAGTCTAGACCCTTCTCTTTGATTGATGGACAGCTCTACGAATCTGGGCCAGATGGTGTGCTGCGCAGGTGCGTCTCCCCTCATGAAGTAGACCACATTCTGGAAGATGTACACACTGGTCCTACAGGTGGCCATTACCCTGGTCACATCACGGCGCAAAAAATCTTACAAACAAGCTTATGCTGGCCATATCTATTCAAAGATGCTATTACTCCTGTCAAGATTTGTGATGTATGTCAGCCATGTGCACCCAAGCCTAGCAAGCAATCCAATCGCCCTCTGCGGGTATCTATGGCATGGTTGCCCTTTGAGCGATGGGGCTTGGATTTTGTTGGTCCAATTACTCCACCTGCTCAACCCGGCAATCGTGAGTATCTCCTGGTAGCGACGGATTATGCAACAAAGTGGGCCGAAGTGGTGGCTACCATGGACTGTACAGCCGCCACTATTGGAAAATTTTTGTATGAAAATATTTTTTGTAGGTTTGGGTGCCCTCTGGAAGTCACCAGTGATCGAGGTAGTCATTTCGTCAACGACCTGATCTCCACACTCCTCACGAACTACAAGATTTTTCATCGCAAATCTTGCTCTTACTATCCTAGAGAAAATGGGTAAGCTGAGAGCACTAACAACGTGCTAATCGCGCTTCTCAGGAAAGCTTGTCACTTGTATCCAGCTTCTTGGGCTCAGCTATCCTCGGCACAATTTGGGCTTTATCGCACCTCCTTCAAGGCAACCACTAACCACACCCCATACCAGCTAGCTTTCGGTCTAGAAGCACTTGCACCATATGAGTAACGTTTGCGTCACAGCGCGGATTGCTTCCGCAAACCTCTTATCTCTCAAAGTTAGAAGAAAACAGGATGTTAGCTTCACATGCTCTGCAAGCCCAGCAACTTCGTTGTGAAGCGTGGCATAATCGCCATCTCAAAAAGCCAAAAATAACGCAGGGAACACTGGTGCTACTCTATCAAGTGAAATATCTGGAAAAAGCTAAGAAGCTGGTCCCAGCCTAGCAAGGACGATTCATGGTACATGAGATTTTGCCACAAGGGGTTATCCAGTTAGTCACTCTGGAAGGTGTTCCCTTGCCACTAGAAAATGGATCAAGAATCAAGTGCTATCACTCGCCCTGACTATCTAGAAATTTGATGATGTTATCCATCCCACCACCGTATGTTTGTCCCCTCCTCAACTCTCTCTGGCTTTCCATTTTTCCCTCTTCTCAAATCTTCCTCATGACAGTTCTCATCTCAGTTGTAGTCAGTGTATCTTTAAGATTCCCCTTGTTTCACTGCATGCATCCATGTTGCTCTCATCTCATTGATGTAAGTTGGTTTTTGGAGTCTATGGTGCGCTCTCACACACACATCTTATCTCTTTGCCTTTCTGGTGCGATCTCTTTCGTAACACTCCTTCAATATGCTTCACCCCTGATGCCTTCCTCCTTTCATTTGATTCCTCTGTTCCCTCTCTCTCACACATACACGCAAGTTTTCTAGAACTGTGCGAATTTACTCTAACCTTTCAGATCGCCCACATCCTAGTTAATGAGAAACAGGTAAAATTTTTATTCTGACAAAATAACTTTTATCTCTCTATCTCTGCCCTTTCCTTTCTCTCTCTCACTGTGCCCCTTGCCCCCTAATGTGTCCCATCGGCTCTTTAAAAACCACCTCCCCGGATTCCTACCCACCCTGTTCGCTCACCCTACCACACCCTCGTCCCTACCCCCCCCCCCCAACAAATCTACCTCTCGGCCCTACTATCTACCCGTTGCCCTAACCTATGCAGCCTTATCTACCCCTCGCCCCCTGACCAACCCTCGACCCTGTCCGCCTCTGTCGAACCTCTTGCCCTCATCCCCTAGCCTGTCTACTCAGTGCCTTCCTTCGGCCCCTAACCACCTTCCTCTCTGCAGGCCTACGTACATTGTCGTCTTGCCAGTGCAGGCCTACGTACTCCGCGTCCCTATCGACTTTGGATGATGGTGTGTTTGACGTTTTGTCACTGCAGGCCTACGTGCACTGTCCTCTGACTTCCTCGAGATTACATCCTCGGCCTGCTCTCAGATTTTCAAGCTACCACCTTTCAACAGCACAGATCGGAATTATGCATATGTTATTTATAGAATTGCGATTGTGTTAAGAGGCACAAGTGATTGTGCTGATAGATGTATACATCCAGGAATGATTTCTATGTCTGCTCTTGTGGGACTAGCAAAATATACTCTGTAGGAAGTTCACTGCTATAAGCTTTTGGGGTTTTTGGAAACATACATCTACAATGTTTACAGATAGTAGTCAATCAGTGGCTATGCAGGAGGCAAAACATTGTTGCCGAGAAAAGGGCCTCAACCACACAGGGAGGCTAATTATGAAACTAAAGCGGAATCAGAACCTAGCAACCATGGAGTCACAAATATGATGTCCAGTGCTCCATCTGACGAAAGTTACAAGGCCTCGGCATCAGATGCAGGTTCCAGCTCAGGCTCGGACAGTGGTAGCGACCCAGACAGTGGTAGCTCAAGTAATAAAGAGAAAGATCCAAAAGGAAAAGAGAAAGTCACGAGTCATATGATCAGTCATGAAGTTGCAAGGCCTGAAAAAACAAAACACAAAACAAAGTTTCCACTAAATTTTCACATGCAACAGCCCAAGCCATCTCTTATAGATATTCTCTCACAGGACCAATTGGATAATTTGTGTATCAAATCGCTAGCTAAAGCAATCATTCCTGATCACATACCTGCCGGCATGATTCATCAAATGTTGAAAAATTTCCCAAAAGTCAGAGGACACACCTTGATAGCTATGTGTCTAGGACATGCAATGGGGATGACCAACTTTCCCTCCTGGCAGGAGAGTACTAGGTCTTACTCAAAGCTCTCCAAAGTTGATACCATATAGGCATGCAAGGCATTGTTCGAACCCGATCATCCGGATTTGCAACATCACAAAGCTCTCTTAGCAGTATTCAGATACTACTCAGATATTACTTTTTAGAGAGATGCTCAAGGACCAAAGGGGAAATTAGAAGTACCTACCACGTTCCCACTATGTGATGGTCTTTACTGCTTAATAAAGAACAAACCTTTTGGGTTTTATCAGATCCTCTTTACATCATTGCAGACAAGGGCGAAAAGGTTTAGAGCACAAGTGTATTCACCTCAATCTAGCTTCCAATGTTTTGCCACGCCATTGTTGGCTTGGGTGATCAACATCCGTATCAACCCTTTGGAAGTGGATGAGGATACAGCATTGCCACTGCAGGCAAAAAGGAAGTCTCTTGGCACAGATGATCAGAAGAAGAAACAAAAGAAAAGAGTCAAAGTGGTCAAAGATATGACAGAGACACTACGACCTCTGCCATTTTCAAAGAGCCAGACTCGGGTGACGCATCCTCCACGACGTCCTTCTTCTACCTCTGTCCTCGTCTCTACAGTGCCGGAGGCCGTCCGGAGCTTTGCTATTCTTGATATGCCCACTCCTGTTACTAAGGCGGTTTCTCTCCCTCAGGTACCTCTCCCAACTGCTCCCGTCTATACTCATACCACTGTTACCACACCTTTCTGACAACCTGTGGTACCCTCGTCATTCTCTCCCATCTCCAGCTCACCCATTGAACCTGCTACCACTGCCACCCCAACTACTACTGTAGTGCCTCTTGGGCACCCTACTACTATTGTCACCCCGACATCGACTACAGTGCCTCTTGGGCACTCTACACCTCCAGGCGCTAATACTGCTTCTTCCAGTGTAAGCGACTCTACTTCATTGTTCAAAATCTCTGAAGAGAACCTGCAGGAGTCGAGAAATGCTATTGCAATGATTAGCTTGGTGCCGAGAAATTAGCAGCTACCTACGAGAAGCACTCGCTCACATATGCGGCCATGGAAGGCTGCTTGCGAGTTGCAAAGACTGCCATTGCTGATCGAGATGCTACCATTTTCACCTTGCGTCAAGCTCTGCATGTAAAGTCCCAGATAATTGATGGCCTCAAAGCTCAAATGCAAGGATTTCGAGACATGCTAGTCCAAGGGGACATGGGGTTTTAGCAGCAACCTCAGGCTACCATGGGATATGGGTGGGTTCGTCCAACTAGATCAATACAGACGCCATGGAATATGGAGAGTACAGTCATCGACATTTTGAGGGAGGTGCTCCATCATAGCAGCAGTTTAACTACTTCCCTCAAGGATTTCAGCAACCAGGCACCTTTGGCTCCTTACCACACGTCATCCTCACAGACGGCTCCTTGTGACGGCTTCGCAGGCGCACATCGACATGGGTGTGCGAGTCGGTGGCCTCAGTACACTTCAAGCCAGGTACTCCCATCCGCCGAGCAACAGGTGGCTGCTCCTTTCGCTATCGGTTTGTGGAGAGCACTTATAGAGTCCAGAGTTTTCCCATCGATCTGATAGCTCCACCTCCAGAGGCTGATACTTCGGGTGCAGCAGAGGCCACAACTCTATCTATTGGATGCCAGATTTAGGAGCTCACCATTGTACATCTGCAGTACCTAGTGGTTTTCTTTCACAGTTTTTCAGTCCTCTCACCGAGACGGTGAACGGTGTTGTGGCGGGCAACCTGTAGCAGGACGGACTCTCTGGGCTGGACAGTGACACGTGGCATGGATACGGGCGGTGGTCAATGGACATCGTGGCCAGGTCACCACCACTCAGTTGGGGATAGACTTAGTTGGATTACATTTATGAGCCGTTCGTGGCTCTTTTTGGTGGTACATATGAGTAGTAGTTGTTGAGTCATCGATATCATCTTCTTCATATATGGTCCAACGTTGTCGTCTAGGTAGCGAGTCTATACACACGCACGTCTACATCTGGATCTGCACATCTGAGCCTCGACACCCTATTGTACCCGTGAGTCCTGGGCTGGAGCTGAGTGTGCTGCCACGCCACAGTCTGTATCAGTTCTTTAAGATAGTCAAGTCATATGTTCTGGTTTGCTGTTGTGTCTTTGTGTGATCAATTGTTATCTATTGTTCCATTGTTTTCAGTTCCTTTGTTTTCAGTTTGTTTTGAGTGCGATTGTCACGCACATTGCATTGAAGAGCACCCACTGGAGAGAACACGACACATTATCTGGGCTACAATGATCCTCAAATTTTTTTGAGCTAAGTTGTTTTGCAGATATGCTATAATCGTGGACGATTACTCTCTTTCAAGAAGGGGAGATGTAACAAATTGCAGACGTGTCAAAGCCTAAAGAATGGACCCAACTTACAGATGCCGTCCGAGGAGACTAAACCCTAAGAAGAACAAGTAACAGAAGAAGAAGTCCTACCAACTTATGGGGACCTCATTCGATGGGGCCCCAAGTGACATAAAGGATTAAAATAAAGCAGGATCCACACACACAAGAAAATAATTGATGACGTGGAAGATTTTTGAAAATTACGCTGACAGGATGACGTGCCAATCTGTATGGAATTCCACGTTTTGCATTGGCTGATGACGTGGCTAGCTGTACAGATTTCCGTGGTTTACGTTGGTAGCTTTTGGCATTGCTTTTTGGACCAGAAGCTTTTGAGTTTCGAAGGCTTTTCACTGTAACTGCTTTTCAGGCCAAGGGCCTTTAAATATGAGGTTAGGGCTCATTCTCTGGCATGCTTCCTAGAGAAGGTCCAGAGTCTGGAGTAACGACTTGTACTGTGTTGATGCAATATAAAACAATATCGGAAGGGGCGCCAAGGGTCGGGGCCAATACTCTCTGGGGTGGAATTCCGTGACTCCGTGTCGCATGTCGTCTCTCTCTCTCTCTGTTAGTTCAGTTGTTATTGAAGTGCTAAAAGTCTATTCGGTCTGTTCTTTTCTATTGGCACGGGATGCCCGTCTTGTGACGGTCGAGGGGCCTAAACCATAAGAAGAACAAGCAACAGAAGAAGAAGAAGTCCTACCAACTTATGGGACCCCATCCGATGGGGCCCAAGTGACATAAATGCATATAAATAAAGCAGGACCCACACACACACAACCCCGAATTTCCGCTGACTGCTGACGTGGCAAAATTGTACGGATTTCCGCAAAACGCGTTGATAGTGCTAACGTGGCAGATTTCTGCAAAACGCGCTGACAGATTTTTGGGCATTGCTTTTAGACCAGATGCTTTTGAGTTTGAACGCTTTTCATGTAATCTGCTTTTGGGCCTAGGGCCTTTAAAATATAAGGCCATGGGCTCATTCTCTGGCATGCTTCTTGGAGAAGGTGCAGAGTCTGGAATACCGGCTTGTACTGTGTTGATGCAATATAAAGAAATACCGAAAGAGGCGCCAAGGTTTGGGGCCAATACTCTCTGGGGTGGAATTCCGCCACTCCGTGTCACGTGTCGTCTCTCTCTTTCAATTCAGTTGTTATCGAAGTGCTAAAAGTCTGTTCAGTCTATTCTTTTCTATTGGCATGTGGTGCTCGTCTTGTGACAGTGGCATCAAAGCATCATGCGTGTGCTTTTCTGAAAGCATACCGGTCGTACCAAAGAGGAGACAGAGCAAAATTCACTTCCAAAGTTCATTGGAAATTTTTGCTCCGTGGTCCGCGACCCGGATTTACTAGCCACTCCCACCCTTACTTCATCACGCATCGGGCACGCTCCCGTCTTCATCACTCTGTCTTACAGGTCATAAGCCATCAAGAACCCAAGACATGGCATTCATGGATTCGGCAGAATATTTGCAGTTTCTTCTCGACGAGCTTGACGACATTCTTTCGTGGCATTCTCAGCAAAATCTTCTAATGCTGCAAAGTTTTCAACAATTTTTGAATTACATGTTACCCCCTTTGATGCCTCAAGTGGTACCTCCTCCGGCACCAGAAAGTACGAGGGCTTCCAACCGGCAACCTTCACAGTCATCTGCTCCAATCGAGGGAATCTTCAGGAATATGGTGTAGCCATCTGACCTTGATCCAGTGCAATTGCCTTTGCCACCGCCGTTGCCACCACCACCGCTGCCGCCGCCGCCGCCACCTAGCTACAATGGTTGGAGCCCATATGGATACCCTTATTATCTATACCCGGGATACGCGCCTAACCAACCCAAAGATTTCAAAGATGGCCGTACGACAGTCAAATTTTTCACTTTTCCTGGGGTGAAAAATTGGAAGAAAGCATTGCAATTCCTACATCAATTCGATAACATCTATGCTTTGGGAACTATACAGAAGAATTCAAGATTTCTCGAGCAACGGGATTTCTTAAAGATAATGCAATTCGATAACATCTATGCTTTGGGGAACTATACAGAAGAATTCAAGATTTCTCGAGCAACGGGATTTCTTAAAGATAATGCTATGCATTGGTGGAGTTCAATCGTGACACAACCGCATGCTCCAAGGACCTAGCAAGCTTTCAAGACAGTTTTTGTAGGTAGTTACATGACTTCTATGTTTGAAGTCTGGATTTTGGCACAGAGGGGCAACTTGAAAATGCTTGTGGAGAGGAGTGTTCATTGGCAACTTTATGTTTCTATGTCTTGTAACATGCATATGTGAGTAGTTGTATTGCATTGTGATGTGCCACCACTGAATATTCCTAATAGGATGAGATTGCCTGGGTATGTAATTTTAGTGCATCAAGACACCCATGACAGATCAGTGCGGTCTGGGTGTGATGGCTAATTTTACTACACCGGAATATCAGGAGTTCCGATCTAGACGAAAGGAGAAACCAACTCCTTAATCAAACGAGCCGAAAGGAGAAACCAACTCCTTAACAAAAAGAGCAAACTCATCTTCCCTCGGAATCACCATCGGAAACATTTGAGCTAACTTGAGTTGTTTTGCAGATATGGTATAATCGCGGACGATTACTTTCTTTCAAGAAGGGGGGATGTCACAAACTGCTAACGTGTCAAGTCATTGAAGAACAGAGCCAACCTTCAGATCACGGCTGAGGGGCCTACACCCTAAGAAGAACAAGCAACAGACGAAGAAGTCTTACCAACTTATGGGACCGCGTTCGATGGGGCCCAACTGACATAAAGGCATATAAATAAGCAGGACCCAAACACACACAGCCCGGATTTTCCGTTGATTGCTGACGTGGCAGAACTATACGGATTTCCACAAAACGTGCTGACGGTGCTAACGTGGCAGATTTTCAATACGTGCTGACGTGACAGTTGAACGGATTTCCGCAAAATGCGCCGGCAGAGTTTTGGGCATTGCTTTTGGACCAGATGCTTTTGAGTTTGAAGGCTTTTCATGTAAACTTCTTTTGGGCCTAGGGTCTTTAAAATATGAGGCCATGGGATCATTCTCAGGCATGCTTCCTGGTGAAGGTGCAAAGTCTGGAGTACCGGCTTGTACTGTGTTGATGCAATATAAAGAAATACCGAAGGGGACGCCAAGGTTTGGGGCCAATACTCTCTGGGGTGGAATTCCGCCACTCCATTTCGCGTATCGTCTCTCTTTTTCAATTCAGTTGTATTGAAGTGCTAAAAGTCTGTTCAGACTGTTCTTCTCTATTGGCACGTGGTGCCCGTCTTGTGACATAGGAGATAGCAGGCAACCTTGTTTCACCCCAATAGTGGAGTGAACCAAATCAAGAATCCCCTCTGGAGTGCGTACATGCCCCTCTACCGACTTGTGTAGAGCATTGATCCCCCAGATCAATTCTTTGGGTACCCCCATCTCCTGCAGCTTGTGCATCAATCTACCTCTAGGCACTGTATTGAATGCTTTGCGGAATTCACAAAGCAACAATAGAGTCGTCTCCCACGTGATCTCCCTTCCTCAATAATGGCTCTGAGTATCAGAATATGGTCAAGAGTAGAGAAACCTCTCTTGAAACCCACCTGTCCAACTCTCCGTACACCCTCTCTCTCTGCCCATCTACTCAACTGCTGCTCAAGGATGGATGCGTACAACTGTGCCAACGTGTGTCCAATCATGATAGTGCGGTAATTCACAGGCTCCATAGAATCCCCTGACTTGAAGATAGGTACAATAATGAACAAACTGCAAGTATCAGGTAGGCCGTCGCACATGGCACGGTTGAACATCACTGCTAGAAGCTCTGCAAGCAGACCTTTGGTATATATAAAATGCTTTGCTACCAAGCCATCGTGATCATATGCTCTCCTAGTCTTCATCCTGTCAATGGCTTTCTTTACCATCTCGGTGGTAAAGAAAGCACATGTGTGTGGGCATGGATCTGGTTCCCAAGTAAAAGTGTATTGGGTATGAGTACATATCAGTGCTAGTCGAGCTGTGCTAAACCGGAATGAGACGGTAAATGTGAGGAGGGCATGATCTACTGCTACCGCAATAGGTCTGGGCCCGATTGTAAATTCCTGAATAGAGGGTATGAAACTGGGCAGAGCCAAAACATAATCCACTCTGTTGGCCCCATGTCTATGAGGAAAACAAGTAAACCCACTTGATGCTGGAAATCTCTGGAGGCCGTTCAAGATGGATAGTCCATGTGCAGTCCCCAAATCTGTCAGATATCCCCCATATCCAGTGTGCTCTTCATCCGGCTAACACCTGGCCAATCCCATATCACTGACATCCAATTCTTTCAACATTTCCTATGAGGTATCGTAGAAAGTTGTTTGAGAGTGGCCCGTCCAGGCATTAAAGCCAGGACGGGCCACTCTCAAAGCCAGGACGGGTGTCCCTAGAGAACTCCCATATGTCCAATATCATGTAGGGTGATTTCCCCTTGGGCAATGCATAATGAGATGTGATGGGGGCAAAATAGCATATTGTGATATAGAGTGGCCTCCCTGTCTCCACTCTCGATACGAATGAGGGGTTGAAGCTCCCTCCCTGAATAGGACTACCACACTTCCTGACCCCCGTCCTCTATGCATGGATCTCACATCCTGCCTACAAGTAGTCCCCCAATGGTATCCTGTTACTCTAGGTAATGTGCCACCAGGACTGATGCATTCCCGACTCAAAAATAATATCCATTCCTTTAAAGCTGTCCTCAAATGCGCCTACAACTAGCTTTATTGATCCATTACAGTTCCATGCTGCCATTTTAAGGTTGGTCCCAGAGGTCTCGCACCGTCATGTAGTGCGTTTCTCTAGCACCACTACTCTCCTTTCCCGTGTAGAAAGCAATTTTTCCTTTTTCCCTCGCCGCCTTGATCTCTAGCATCAACTCTTGCATGTGTGCTGTCTGTGTAAGGTCATCACCCAAAAATATCCCAGCTTTCTTGAGTGTTGGTCTCTTCTTCAGAAATTCCTTCCTAGCTTCCAACGCAGGGAAACATATAATGAGTGCTCTTTCCTTGGGTCTTCTTTTCTCATCACTTCCCTTCTTGTCAACTCTCCAAGCCCCTCTGTGCGTAGGTTTAGAAATACCCATGCGCTTCAAGAGCTCTTGCACCTCTTCTTCTACTTTTCCAGTGCCTTTGAGACCTGTAACACGCACATGAAGGGCTCTAGTCTTTCTCTTTTACTCCTCCTCAACTGTCATATTGATGATAGTGGATGTCGTGTGGCTTCAGTCATCTTATCTTTTCCTTTCTTTGCATCCTTGATCCACTTTTCAATTTTATCCATCGTCTCTTTTGTTTTGAAGAGGTGCTCCGCCCATGATGAGGTGGTTGTGCCTTTTGCTCTTCCTCTTCCCGTAAAGTTTTCACTTGCTCCATAATGCTTTCGATCTCCTTTATCACTGAGGGTTGGTTTTTTCCCTCTTTTGCGGGGGTATTTTTGCAAGCTGCAAGGTCTCCCTTAAGTGCTTCGATCAATGCATCCTTCTCACTCATGCATTCTTCCATTTTTTATTTCCAAGATTCAAATGCAACAAATGCATCCTCTAATCTTTTTTGCATCATACATTCCATTATATTCACTTCTGCCCTCACAATCGTCTGCATTTCAGCCTTCAATGATGATTACATCTTGTCGCGCTTACCAGGCTTCTCTTTATCCAATTCTTTCCTCATATTGCATACATAGCTTTTTTGTAAGCCTCCACATTATCATACATCTCTATTTCAATGTCACCCCTCAAAAGGCTTAGCTCCGGCTTAATAATCATCTGTACCTTATCAAACATTAAGACATCCTTGAATCTAGAAAGTTTCTCTGCTCTAACAACCTGGCGATAATGTGCTATCTCGAATCCTCCGCCTAAATGTCCCAGGGTTTCATAGATATCATCATCTTCGAGGTAGCTGGTTGGTCCATCCTCCGGCACCTCGTGTGAGGCTTCAGCTCTGCTACTGCTTTTGTTGCCTCACGTTGCAAGCTGGCACGAGAGAGAGAGAGAGAGAGAGAGAGAGAGAGAGAGAGAGAGAGAGAGAGAGAGAGAGAGAGAGAGAGAGAGAGAGGTGGTTGTCTGGCCCCAAAGCCTTTGTCAAAAAAAAGCGCCTGAAATTGCACGAAGCTGCGTTATAGGATGTATTTGTTTGTGGGTGCCAATGATACTTCATAAAAACCATGTGCGAGTACAAATACGACTATGCCGAATTGGACATAGTAGCAATTCTGTGTGCATAGTACTGAGCCTATTGATTTTCCATCACATGACCATGATTTAGGCATACTTATTCAAAAATTTATTGATGACTATGCCTTGTGTGACCATTACCTTATTGTGGTGTGGCCATGTCACGAGACAGGCACCACGTGCCAGTGGAAAAGAACAGACTGAACAGATTTTTAGCACTCCAATAACAACTAAACTGAGAGAGAGAGAGAGAGAGAGAGAGAGAGAGAGAGAGAGAGAGAGAGAGATGAAATGAAATGTTATATTAACGTCTTCAAAAGACCAAAGTGACCTATGAGACTAGAAAGTTACAATGTGATGGATTTGATACAAAGTCAGAGTAACAAGATGACAAGATGACAGAATAACAAAATGACAAAATAAAATACTATGGAATCCTAAACTGCTAGGTGTGGACTAAGCAGCTAAACAACTAGCTAGGATAGCTAGATCACATGAGATCTAGCATTAGTTGCTGGCGGGTCTCATCAATCTCCTCCATGGTCAGTAGTCTGACCGGGCGTCGTGCGACGTAAGTGACCCGAATCCTCTGATGCAGCCTCCGTCGATGTTGTGTGGTCCTCCGCAGTCATGGGCGCCTGGATCTCCCCAGCTCAGTCGCTCGGTCGATCAATATGCCTCTGGTGTAAAGCGACGAGCTCTGCTGTGGTAGTAACTCCTACGCATGTCCCGTGGCAGCTCTAAAGAAGTCTGTGGTCTGTCTCTGAGACCGGCTACTCTCTTCTCTCATCAGGCTCTCTGTGTGTCTGCGCAGCTCGAGCAAGAACAAACCCAGACATCTCTGATCCTCGTACCGCATGACTCTAGAGAATGGTCCAAAGCCCTCTCTAAACAAGCAATGGAAGCGGCCTCGTATCTCGTAGTAGACGGGGCAGTGGCATGTGTAGTGCAACTCTGTCTCAGGCTTGATGTCACACAGGGGGCATGTCCTGGCCTCTGCTGCTACTCCGCTGTGCCTCCTAGTCTCAATCTGCAGCCGGTGTGAAGATGTGCGTATCTGGCCAATAGCACATCATATCCCAAGACAAGTGGGTGTCCATGTATCTGGGCCTCGTCACAAAACCATCCTCTGTAAGCTGGAGGAGATGCTCTCTGTAGAAATCCATCTTCATGCCCAGCTCCGGTGCTTGCTATATCCATGTCCTCTTGGTGTCTAGCTGAGTCAAGTCCTGGCGAATGAGCCTGGTGATCTCGGACTGTGTAAGAGTCAAAGAGGGTGCATCCAGTGAGTACTGGAAGGGAGGCAATCTGTCTATGCTAAACCCATGCGCCTGAAACCATGATGTCATCTCCCCATACCAGCATGTTGTATCTCCCTGCATGGCTAACTGTCGAGAGGACTCAAGTGCAAGGCGTGCATATCTGTCTCTAGGAAGTTCACACATGCGGTGTATGAAGGAGACAGATCTGGTGAGCGCCTCAACCACCAGTGGGGGGCAACTAGCTCTGCTCGTACAATAGCACGTGGTACTAAAGCCTTGGCTCCAATGAGTCGCGAGATCATAGAGATTAGAGGCTTCTCCATGTCTCCCCATCCATCACTGCGGCCTGTCCTCCCGGGATGATCTAGTGAAGGTCCCCAAATCTCAGCTCCATAAAGCAATGCAGAAGCCACCAAAGTGTCAAAGAGCCAAAGCTTCGTCCGAGGCTCCTGAAACTGAACTTGTGAACACATCCTTTCCAATCTACTCAATGCTGCATGGGCCCTGGTCAATCTAATCTCTGTTGCCCTCCTCAATGAAAATGTTGGCCCACTAAAAACCACTAAGTGTAAGCATTCGTATACTCCACCTTTCCTGGCCCTATGTGAAGGCGGGCGCTGACCTCCTGATCCAGTGTGCGGTGGTATTAAATACCACGACCTTGGTTTTACCAAGGTTGACGGACAAATCACTTTCCTGGGCAAACCTATGCAAAGCATCCAAGTGACGTTGCATCCCCTCCGGAGAGTCGGAGATCAACACAATATCAACAGTATATAACAATAGTGGAATCCATGTCCCTGCCAGCTGTGTACCTCTATCACCATCTCTCTCAATGTAGCCAGAAACCTCATCTACATACATACCAAATAGAGTAGGAGAGAGCGGGCAGCCATGCTTCACCCCAATAGTGGAGTAAACTGGTGTGGATAGACCCTCTGGGGTGCGTACATGCACCACTACTGACCTGCTGTATAATGCCATGACCCCCCAAATGAGCTCTGAGGGTACTCCCATCTGTTGTAATCTGCGCATCAATCTAGCTCTAGGCATTGTGTCAAATGCTTTGCCGAAATCCACCAAGCTACAATAGATCCGTCTCCCACGCGATCTGCCCTCCTCAATGATGGCTCTGAGTGTCAAGATATGGTCAAGAGTAGAAGAACCCCTCCTGAAACCTGCCTGCCCGGCTGCGCGTATCCCCTCCCTCTCTGCCCATCTACTCAGCTGCTGCTCAAGAATAGATGTGTACAACCGTGCAAATGTCTGTCCAATCATGATAGTGCGATAGTTCCCAGGATCCATAGGGTCTCCAGACTTGAAGATAGGTACAATAGTAGATAGGCCCCAAGTATCAGGCAAGCCCTCACACATGGCACGGTTAAACGTAACTGCTAGAAGCTCTACTAGTAAATCTCTGGCATGCCTGAAATGCTCAGCCACTAAGCCATCATGATCATATGCTCTCCCAGTCCTCATCCTGTCAATGGCCTTCCTCACCATCTCAACGGTGAAAAAAGCACATGTGTGTGGGCATGGATCGGGGGGGTCAGGAAGGGGGGGGCTGCTCAGGAACAGTGTACAGAGATGATGCATACTGGCCTCAGGCCTTTGTAGAGAGAGAGAGAAAGAGATAGAGAGAGACACAGAGAGAATGGCGGGATTCCACCCCAGAGAGTATTGGCCCCAAACCTTGGCGCCCCTTTCGGTATTTCTTTACATTACTTGAACTCCATACAATGCTGCTCTGCACCTTGACCCAGAAGTGTGTCAGAGAATAAGCCCTCTGCCCATATTTAGAGGGCCTTGGCCTTGAAAAGCAATTACATGAAAAACATTAAACTCAAAAGCATCTGGTCTTCAAAAGCACTTGGGCCCAAAAGCTGCCAGCACGTTTTGCATAAATCCGTACATTGCGACGTCAACAAGTCAGTGCGAATTGTGGAAATCCGTACAGTTGCCACATCATCATGCTTTCTGCGTGTGTGTGGGGGGGGGGCTTGATTTATTTTAATGCCTTTATGTCACTTGGGCCCCATCGGGCGGGGTCCCATAAGTTGGTGGGAACATATTCTGCTTCTTCTTCTGTTGCTGCTTCTGCTTCTTTGGGTTTAGACAGGGTGGCTCCGTTCGTCAGTGGCTTGACATGTCAGCAATTTGTGAAACCACCCATATCAATTACATTTCAGTACAAGGTTGTAGTTTGTGGTGATGCTGGACCTAAAACCTGTCAAAGAATGTATGCGGCATGTGCATAGGCATACACAGGAGGTGTGATCATTGTGTGCATAGGTAGGCGACACTAATATCATGGGTTCGAGATTCCAAACAAGCCACGGGGATTGTGTGTACAGACAGGTAGATGAGAGATACAAAAGCTCATATGTATGCGGTCTTGGGCCACGACCAGGGCTACATAGTGCAAAAGACTACTTGGTTACAGTTTTAGAGGTTGGCAATTCGTGTCCTTTCCATTGATGATTTCTATGGCGCATTGTTTCAATAGACCAATATGACCAAGCTACCGTCTTACAAGCCCATTGACAAGGGTTTTGTCATTTGTAGACAAAATACATCTGTGCAAGTTTTGATGTTTCATGTAGTTTACAAGCGCAGGTGTTTGGTTGGTTTACTAAATTTCCTTGCTCACAATGAACAAGATAATTTTTTTCCCTTGAGTCCTTACTCTTGGAATGATGTGATAATGTCGTGTGTCCTTACTCTTGAAATAACGTGATAATGGTGCTCTCCTCGAGAGGGAATTAGCTAGTCTAATTGATATGGGGTGCAAGCTTATTGATACAAGGCAGTGTGGGCTTATAGCTATTGCATTTTGATATTGATTCCACTTGCATGTGTCTACCAATGATGGATTCACCTCCCTACAGTAGATAAGAAAGAGCTCTTCATGGTTCATTAACAAAGCTCTTCCCATTGTTGCAACAAGTTTTCGTAATTTGTCCATCTCTTCTCTCCTCTCTTTGCACTTGTAAACATAACACCATACACCACTATCCTTTTTTGCGGATCAGTGAATTAAGCTTCCCATGGAACAACTACATCTACTCGCCTTCATTTTATTATAGATTTTGAAATGCTTCGTTAGAGAACAATTGTCTAGGCATCTTACTCTTCTTGATTGATCCAGTATATAATCTAAAATCTTGATTTGAGCTATTTTCTTCATTTGTTTAGACACCTCTCCTCGAGATTTGAAGAATGTTACTACGAGCAAAGCTGATATGTGTGCCAACTAGCAAAAATAGTCAGCAAGGCCAGATAGAGAGTGCACTTTTGCTTAGTTACAAAAATAGTCACTTTTTTCTTTCTCCTTTATCCCAGCAGAGGCAGGCCTCATGATTTTATCACTTGTTTATATTGGTACTCACTTTCATATTTACTTTTTCTTTATCTTCTAGGGCATCTATGGGTAGTCAAACACTTGTTAAGGCTAAGCTGCTAGGGCTGACTAGTCCTTCCAAGAGGCAAAATCTTCTTAAGGACCATTGGCAGAGACAAAAACTAGAGAAGGGGTTGCTTCCTATTAGCAAAATCCCAAAAGATGCAGGTTAAAAAAGCGAATATTGATGGATAGAGCCCTAATAACCGTTCATGCACTCTCCCCGTCATAAGATACCTAGTTAAAAAGCCCCAAACCTGTAAACATCACTGGCTATCAAGACATTGATGGCCACGTAATACTACTATATGCTAAAGTAGAATGGATGACAGGTCTGAGATCTACATTCAATTTTGTAAAATTTCCAGTCATTAATTACCTTTTCTCTTAGCATCTGACGTTCCTCTGGTGTCCAGTCTTCTATCAACTTCAACGCTGCTTGAAGGGAAGTCTCATCATACAGCAAGCCCACCTACATTGTACAAAAGTCCTTTAGAATCTGACAAGCATAAATTGACCAGATATTACTTTTATACATGTGTGGGAGGAAATACCCAAAACCCTGGCAATGCACATAATTGTCTTACTGGCCCCACATCTGATCCTCTCATTTCCAAAATCTTTTTAAGCCTCACCTGAGAAAGTACGCAACCAATATCTATGATGTCATAGATTGATCTACATAGCACAAGTCAACCAGAAAAGAAAGAAGGCAAAAAAAGAGACCTCTCCATACAATTGAGTGAGGTGATTTCCCCAATCTTTGAGTGTAGCCTTCTCACCAGGTAAAATTGGCAGCTTGCCCGCAATGTAGTCCTGCCAGTCACACAATCATCATCATAACTAAAAGATAGCAAGTATCCACCAAACAATGAATTATTAAGTGCTTGTAGAAAGCATGCAGGTACATTTACGAAGCATTACTCTGAAGGACATGCCACAACAATTGACCAGTCGATCATTACGGCGTGCATAATACATCGGAACATCCAAAGCATAATCTACATATTTCTCAAACCTGCAAAATGATAAATGTTCTGACAAGTCATAATTGTTATTAAAACCAATATACAAAAATCCCAAGAGCATTAGAATTTTTCCTTAGCACTTTCCCCACAAGTAAAGCAACCATATAGACTTAAAGAGTGCAAAGTCCAAAAACTTTTGGAGAAAGCAGGACCAAATACTAAAGAAAAACAATGGATAGAGTAATATTGTCTCTAGAACGCTAAGTATCATCTCGAATACATTTGTCTAATAACTACAGCACAAGAACCAACCCATCATGGAAGCTGAAAGAACAAAACTTACCCAAAGTCATCGTCAAAGACGAATGGTAACATGCCAGTTCGATTATCATCTGTGCCCATGTACAGGTGACTGCAGAGGCCCAAAAAAAAGTGTTGTTATGATAATCCTTGATAAAGAAAAGCCTAAAATTAAAATGAGCACGCAGACAGCACATTTTGAAGAAAATACTACAAGCACAAGTGTAAAGAGATTCTACGTCCAAACTTCAATAAAAGCAGCAGCCTGTGCACCATCTCTAGCTGGTACAGTACACTAAAGATAGAGCTACTATCCTTGCCTAATATAGTACAACATAGCTTTATTAATACCTATATCCATACGAGCCTTCATCTCTGTCGAAATAAAGTTGACCTTGGCTCCGTTGTCGAAGAAACTGAGGGCCTCTTGATGATGTACTTTGCCCCACACTCTACAGAGCTTGGTACTCTCATCCTTGTGATCTCTGGGCGTCCCCATGAAATTTGGTGCCGGCCTTAGTCGTTACCTTCTTTGAAGCTTGCAGTTCCTTTGCCGGTTTAAAATTTTTGGGTTTAACCCCTGGCTTGTCTTGTTTCTTAGGGAATTGTATCAAAAAATGCCCTACTTTACCACACCCGTAGCACTTGCGTTGCTTGTAGTATTTCGCCCTTTGCTTGTGGCAGACATTCGAGGGGCTATGGATTTCTTTTTCTGTACTAGCTTTTTTCCTTTCTTCTTCCCTTTCTGAGTTTCTAACTCTCTAAATAGTGGAGTATCGGTTGCATAAGTCAAGGAACCTTTCAACAGTGAATAACCGTCTAAAGCATGATTCATAAGTTGCTGAATGTTGGAAGAATTTTAATTCAAACAGAATTTTTGAAGTTCTTGCGAGAAACATTCTTGAAAGAAACTATGGGGAGAAAAGTATCCGTAAATCTCTGACCGTACTTGGAAAGAGTAGCTTCTTCTCTCATCCGGAGATGGTTCCATGCTGTCATAACCTCTGCTTCATATTGCGGTGTCAACCATAGAAATGAAACAATCTCTTAAACCCCACACATTTTCCAGGTGCTTTGCCATGCAATAAAAGTGTTGGCCACCACGTATGTGCATTCCCTTTTAAGTGAGATGTTGCTTTTCGATTCTTGGAAGCCTCTGTAAAATTGCCTCCCAAGAAAGTAGTGTCGAATTGCTGAATGTAGGATAATGCTTTGTTAGGATCCCTAAGACTTGAGAAGGTATCAAAATCGACACTCTACACACCATTCTTGATTTTCCTTTTGCCCTGTCTAGGTCATAGTTGGTTTGTCTAAGTAGATGGCTCCGTTTTCAACCGCAGGTAGAACCATAAGTTGAGGATCTGTCATCTTTAGCTTTCCGACGATTTGTCATTGGAATCCTTCTTTTCTGAACTGTTCGAGCGCTTGCTATGTGTCACAAACTAATGGCGTGGGATGCCCATAGGTTGTTCCAACTTATAGGGCACCTTCCGATAGGGCCCTAGGGACACTAGAGCACTTAAAAAGACAGAAGGCTAGCTGTACAGAAACCCGCAAATGGCACAGGAATGCTAACATGGCTGGCCGTACAGATTTCTGCAAAACGCGCTGGCTATTGTCACAAATTGCTAACGTGTCAAAGCACTGAAAAATGGAGCCAACTTACAGATGCCGGCCGAGGGGCCTAAACCCTAAAAAGAACAAGTAACAGAAGAAGTCCTACCAACTTATGGGGACCCCGTCCGATGGGGCCCCAGCATAAAGGGATTAAAATAAAGCAGGACTCACACACACACACACACAAAGTTGATGACGTGCCAGCTGTATGGCAGATTTCCAAAAATTGCACTGGCATGATGACGTGGCAAGCTATACGGAATTCCGCGTTTTGCGTTGGCATGATGACATGGCAGGCTATACCGATTTTCGTAAATTACGCTAGCAACTTTTTGGCATTGCTTTTGAACCACGAGCTTTTGAGTTAAAAGGCTTTTCATGAAAAGCTGCTTTTGGGGAATAGGGCCTGTAAACATGAGGCTAGGGCTCATTTTTTAGCATGCTTATTGTAGAAGGTGCAGAGTCTGAAGTACCAGCTTATACTGTGTTGATGCAATATAAAGAAATACCGAAAGGGGCGCCAAGGTTTAGGGCCAATACTCTCGGGATGGAATTACGCCACTCTGTGTCGCGTGTCGTCTCTCTCTCTGTCTCTCAGTTCAGTTGTTATTGAAGTGCTAAAAGTCTGTTCAATCTGTTCTTTTCTATTGGCACGTGGTACCCGCGTTCGGACAGTGGTATCAGAGCATCAAGCGTGTGCTTTACTGAAAGCATACCGGTCCCACAAAAGAGCAGACAATTTTATTCGAGGTATCTTCGCCCTCCAACCCGGGCTTAAAATAAAACAGGACTCACACACACTCAGGCAAAGCTGATGACGTGGCAGCTCCACGACAGATTTTTGAAATTGCACTGGCATGATGACGTGGCAAACTGTACGGAATTCCGCGTTTTGCACTGGCATGATGACGTGGCAGGCTATACGGATTTCTGTATTACACTGGCAGCTTTTTGGCATTGCTTTTGAACCAGGAGCTTTTGAGTTAAAAGGCTTTTCATGAAAAACTGCTTTTGGGGCCTAGGGCCTTTAAATATGAGGCTAGGGCTCATTCTTTAGCATGAGAAGGTGCAGTGTCTGGAGTACCAGCTTGTACTGTGTTGATGCAATGTAAAGAAATACCGAAAGGAGCGCCAAGGTTTGGGGCCAATACTCTCTGGGGCGTGTCACCTCTCTCTCTCTCTCTCTCTCTCTCTCTCTCTCTCTCTCTCTCTCTCTCAGTTCAGTTGTTATTGAAGTGCTAAAAGTTTGTTTAGTCTGTTCTTTTCTATTGGCACGTGGTGCCCGTCTTGTGACAACTATGCTGACAGGCATACCGTATGGAATTCCACATTATGCGTTGGAATCACGTACACATCTAGCCCTATGTGCATGTGGACAAGCTATCTCAGGTCTAGGGTTCAAGTCAGCTTAGGAAGTCTTCTGGCACCTTTGTGAGCCTGTGAGCAGGCCGTGCATGTCCACGCACTTAAGAGTAGTTGCATATCCTCTGATTGTACACCCAGTACCACCCAGCATATGCATTGTCCACGCAGAAGGTTCAATGCCCGGCCAATTTTGGGACAATACATTTTCCAAGCATTTTGGCATTTTTATTAATTAAAATACCAATTTCCAAAGGTCGTCGGCTGTAGGAGACTGCTCGACCCTCACAGCTATATAAGCAGACATGGGACACCCTGTTTTAGCAGAAGAAGTTCTAGCAACTTGCAATGCACCTTCTCAGCAAGACTGGGAGAGAGTCCTAGCATTTTCAGCCAACAAGATCCACCTAGCGTTTTTTGTAGCAAATGAGCCCCAACATTCTGGCGTTTCCTGTAGCAAATCAGACCTAGCGTTCGCAGTTCCACGACGCCAGATCAGCCAAGCACATCAGCAGTTTCAGTTTTCAGCACTTAGCCATTGCAAATTTAGCCCCTAGCCTCGCAGATCTCACCTACCTGCAGCAAATCCTCGTCGTACCGTCAAGTCAGCCAACGTTTACAGTTTCAGCCCGCTGTTTTCAGATTTCAGCATCTGCATTTTCAGCGCATCGTCGTCGAGTCGCCATCGCCATCCTCGCCAACACAGTGTCGGTATTCAGCAAGAAGTCAGCGTTTTTGCAAATTTGAGCATTTCAGCCCTACTGTTTTCAATTTTCAGCCCGTCTTCGTCCTCGTCAACATCGTCGACAAGTCCATTGCATCTAGACCATTGTACAAGATTTGTGCAATCTATAGCATAGACCTTCTCGTCATAGAGAAGGGGGCCCTTGGAGGAGCATTTGAGAACCGTCTGGTCTCTCTCTCTCTCTCTCTCTCTCTCTCTCTCTCTCTCTCTCTCTCTCTCTCTCTCTCTCTCTCTCTCTCTCTCTCTCTCTCAGCACCTTCATTCACAGTAGCATTCACTTTGTTTGTGATCATTACATTCTCTCTCTAAAGGAACGAAAGGCTCTCCCTTGCATAAGTAGAAGGAACCCTTGAGCACAGTTCGGAGCACTCATCCTGAGCATTATCAACATTCACTTCCGCTGCACCTTACAGGCTGCTTTTGGGGAGCCAAGTGCTTTTGACTTTGGAATCTTTTCATGTATTGCTTTTCCCATGGGCAAGGGCCTTTAAATAAGTCCCTTGGGCTCTCTCTGGCTCACAACTATTGACGAGCCAATGAGCAGAGAAGACCCGCGGGTAACTGTACTTTGCTCAAGCATTAATACAAAAAGAAATACCACAAGAGACGCCAGTCTTTGGGCAATCTCTTTGGGCACGGAAGTACGCCGGGCCGTGTTGACTCAATTGGACTGTGAATTAAGTGTGAAGTATTTTAAAGTGATTCTCTCTTGTCGTGACTTGGGTGTCCAAGTCTGCCACAGTGGTATCATAGCTCAGACAATTTCTCTTCTACCGGGAAATCCGGTCCCTTTTTCCGTGACACACATGGATTCTGGCAAGAATCGTAAGACTTCTCCTGCCTCTTCGGGAACAGGAGGCGGCACAGGAAATTCGAATGGATCAGCAGATCAAGAATACGGACCACCTGGGCCTACGGAATTACAACTAATGGAGATGCAACGTTAGCAGCAGGTTAATGATTGCGTAAAGAAGATGCTCTAGTTTGCAAAGGATATGCATCGGCAGACACCCCAATAAAATCGGCCCTCAAGAACCCTCCTACCCTAAGGATGTTTACTGAAGAAGAGCTTGATGACATTGTCGAAAGACGAGTCAACCAACTTTTGGGGGCAAAGGCGAAGAATCAATCAAAGAAACGCAACAAGGGGACTGACCCCGATTATTTGGGTCGTCAATTTTCTTTTGCAAGTGTAAGAAAACAGAAGAAGGATGTATGCTTCCAAGGATTTTCCAGTTCGTCCTCTTCTGACAGTTTGGATAGCTCTTCCTCTTCCAATTCGAGTGAAAAGGACGGAAAGGGCAAAAAACGAAGAAAGAAACAAAGATTCGTAAAGAACAAGAAGAAGGCAAAGAAGAGCAAATCATACCGTACATCTTGACATATTTCCAACAGTTTTGATGAGGATTCATCCTCCTCTAAGAGTTCGGATTCCGCTGACCACATGTTCTATTCAAAGAAGAAACACTTTTACAGAGCCAACCAATATGATTTTCTTGAGGACAAGGGCAAAAAGACCAAGTAATTTAAGGAAGGTGGACAGGAGTAAAGTTTGAATCCTTTTCAGGGTTTTGAGATGCTCCCAAGGCTTTAGCCTTTATTTAGCAATTTGACATAGCATTCTCTGGAGGGCGCGCTACTCAGAGCACTCCAAAATCAGGAGGACAACATCATTCTTAAAAGAAAATGCACGAACGTGGTGGTCCACTCTTCTTTTAAGGAAAGAAGCCCCTACCAAGTGGTTAAAATTCAAAGGGCTTTTTATTTCCTCTTGGCTGACTTGGGAGTACAAACGAGACGTGATTACCGCTTGGAACCATCTTCGGATGACCAAGGCTGGGACTTTGGATGGCTTATTGTGAAAGATTTTGGGATTCTTTTCTACTTGCCTCTTCTTTTAAGAAGGTTTGTCAAGGGTATTTAGGGAACAAAGACTTTTACATCATGCCTTCGTAAGGATGTGAGGTCCTCCTAGGAATCCCTTGGTACCACAAGAACAACGTTGTGGTTGATTATCGGGCCAAGAAAGCTACTTTGATGAATGAGAAGGGTAGAAAATTGTGCTTGATGTAAAATTGTTTGCAAGTCCGTCCCTATTGTATCGGCTACGGCCATTTCCAAATTAATGAAATCCAGTCTTTTCATTTACTCTATCTACTTGAAAGAACTGAATGATGAACAACTAATCAATATGTCGCAATTGGATAAGGAACGACAAGAATTTCTACATATACAAGCTGATTGCTTCTCTGAAGGCTTACCAGGCGAGTTACCCCCAGCTCGTCCCAGGAACGATACGATTGGTTTGATTCCTGGAAGTGTACACCACCGAACAGGCCACCTTCTCGAGTTAGCCGAGCCCAAAATTAAGAAATAATGAACAAAGTAAAAAAATTCCAGAAAGGGGTCTCATCCAACCTAGCACGTCACCTTTCTGTTCTCCGGTTTTGCTAGTACTAAAGAAAGACAGATCTTGGAGAATGTGCATTAATTGTAGAGCTCTCAATAAAATCACCATCAAGAACCGATTCCCTATCCCAAGGATCGATGATATTCTTGACAGACTTTAGGGATACTCTTGCTTTAGCAAAATTGATTTGAAAAGTGGATATCATCATATCCGAATTGCTCCGGGGAATGTCTACAAGACAGCTTTTTGGACAAATTTTGGTTTATACGAATATTTGGCAATGCCTTTTGGACTTACGAATGCTCCAACAACATTTAATCGAATGATGGATAGTATTTTCCGAGAGTATCAATCTTTTGTGGACACTTTCTTTGACGACATTATAGTTTTCTCCAAGAATGAAGTAGAGCACAGAAATCATCTGCTACAGGTCTTTCAAGCATTACAAAAGCATAGATTGTTTATCAATGCCAAAAAGAGGGAGTTTTTCTTGCCGGAAATACATTTCTTGGGGCACATCGTCTCATGAGGAGTGCAAAATGGCCGCGGCAAAAATTGAGACTATTCGCGATTGGCCTGACCTAAAGAATGTTCATGAAGTTCGAAGCTTTTTGGGCTTGTGCTCTTATTATCGCCGCGGTTCATTCGGAAGTGTATAGAGATAGATTCACCTTTGCATTTACTGACTCAAAAAGGAGTCCCTTTCATGTGGGGATCAACAAAGGTGATCTTTTGTGAACACTTTCCTTGACGACATTATAGTTTTCTCCAAGAATGAAGCAACAGACATCATCTGCTGCAGGTCTTTCACGCATTGCAGAAGCATAGATTGGTTATCAATGCCAAAAAGAGTGAGTTTTTCTTCTTGCAGATACATTTCTTGGGGCACATCGTCTGAGCAGAACGAGTGCAAAATGGACCCGGCCAAAATTGAGACTATTCGCGATTGGCCTGACCTAAACAATGTTCATGAAGTTCGAAGCTTTTTGGGCTTGTGCTCTTATTATCGGTGGTTCATTCGGAAGTGTGCAGAGATAGATTCACCTTTGCATTTATTGACTCAAAAGGAGTCCCTTTCACGTTGGGATCAACAAAGGTGACCGCTTTTCAGACGCTCAAAGAGAAATTGACTACGGGACCAATGTTGGCTTTGCCAAACTTGCAACAAACAATTGAAAGCTTATTGTGATGCTTGTGGTCGTAGTCTGGGAGCAGTTTTGATGCAAGAAGTCCATGTCATTGCTTACGAAAGCAGGATGTTTTCACGGCCAAAGTTGGTAGCACAGATATATAAGAAAGAGCTATTGATAGTGATCCATGCTCTTACACAGTGGTGACGCTATATTTACTCGGGGCTGATTTTATAGTCTTTACGGATCATCAGAGATTACGCTACTTCTTGTCACAGAAGAAGCTTTAGGAAAAGCAAATACGATAGGCTAACAGCCTGTTACATTTTCACTTCCAGATTGTCCATGTTCAGGGACAAAAGAACTTAGTGGCAAATGCATTGTCTCGGAACCCCTTGGTTCTGGCTATTTCTACGATTCATCACCAAAGCTTCAAGGATATGGTTAACGAGTAAATTACCGATCCCGACTTTGCTGACATTGTTACCCGGATACAGAATGGGGAGACAGTTTCAAGCTATTTCATTAGGGACCGCTATTTGATGCAGAAAACAATGTTGTGTGTTACGCAGCCTTTGAGGGAAAAGGTCTTCACAGAGTGTCATTGTCAACCTTTTACATGCCACCGCGGAATAGATATTACCTTGAAGCGTGTGGAGCATTACTTCTATTGGCTGAGGCTGAAAAAGGATGTGGATGACTTTGTCTGCAGTTGTTTAGTATGCCAAAAGTTCAAGTTTGACAAGCATAAGGCACAGGGACTTCTACTACCTTTACCCATTCCCACCCATCCCTAGGAAAGCATTGCTATGGATTTCATCTTTGATCTCCCAAAGACTCAAAGTGGGCACGATGGAATTTGGACAGTCATTGACAGATTTAGCAAGCAAGCTCACTTTATTCCAATAAAGAAGACCGTCGAGCCTGATCATTTAGCGAGACTGTTAATTGCTCAGAATTCTTGGTTACATGGCATGCCTAAGACAATAGTGCCGAATAGAGATCCCCGATTCACGAGTTTGTTTTGAAAGGCAATTTGAGAGAACATTGGCACACGGTTGCAGTTCTCATCATCATTCCACCCGCAGACAGATGGGAAATCTGAGATAGCCAATTCAGTGGTTTTGGATTTATTGAAGTCTTACATCTCCGATCAAAAGACTCAATGGGAAAAATATTTGCCTTGGGTGAAATTTGCCTACAATAACACAATTCACTCTTCCCAGAGAAGACGCCATTTGAAGTAATGGAAGGTGCTAAGAAGGTTCCTCCATTTCTAAGCACCAACGACAAGATTTTTGAAGCTGATCAGTACACGAGGGATTTAGACAATGCTTTTGCCAAGGTTCCCGAGGCTCTAGAGAAGTCTCAAACATGGCACAAGAAGGCAATGGATAGACATAAACGTGAATTGAAGTTGAAGGAAGATGTTTGGGTGCTCTTACGTTTTGAGAAGGCACCCCTAAGGAAACGAAAGAGAAAGGAGCGGCTTTTTACAAAGCTTAGCATGAGGTATTATGGCCCTTTTCACATCAAGAAAAGATAAATGATATATCCTTCAAACTCAAGTTGCCAGACACTCGGAAGATTCACAATGCTTTTCATGTGGCTGAATGCATTGAATGTTTTATCTCCTCATAGAGATGTTAAATCCATGTTTTGAAGCAAAAACCGTATTGTACTCAGAAACATCTTTCAATGGATACCCATATTAATGTGTGTTTTTAGCAATTCAAGATGGAAGCTTCTAGAAGATTCTAGAAGAGAGATTCTAGAAGGAAGGTTCCAAAAGGAGGACACGGGGCGGGACACTTGTCACAAACTTTCCAAAAGATGACACTTGTCAAAAAGCTTTCAAAGGAAGAGACAACTGTGTGGATACTTGTCAAAGAGCTTTTAAAGGAAGTGACAAGTGTGTGGACACTTGTCATACCAAATGTATTTTTTACTAAACACTTGTCACAATCCTCTTCAACTTTTCCCTTTTCTCGAGGCAACCTCTCTATAAATAAAGCCTCTTTTCCTCTCATTTCCCCATCTCGTAGTTGCTGAATTTTCCTCTACCATCATCGCAAGAAACCCCCTTCATTACCATCACCATCTCTCTCTATACTTACTATTCCTTCATCCTCAAAAAGCTATATCTCTCTCTAGCTTACTGTTTTTCAGGGCAGCACACCTATAAATATGAAAATTTTGTTGTTTTCCTTCAGTTTTGCGCTCTTCTATTCATTCTACAAGCAACCAAGACACTAGATCTCTTCTCTAGCATACGCATCAGCTAAATTTTGTCTTTGTACATATGTTTGAGAAGTCTACTTATATTTACTTTAATGCATGTGCACATGGCATCTTGCATTATCTACGAGTGTGAGTCTACTTAAACTCACTCTCGGGTTGATTGTAACTGAGCTCAATGCTAAGGTACTTGGGTTGAATAGAAATCTATTTCCTTCGGGGAAGGTTGCCCATCTTCAACCCTCATTCTGTCTCTTGTCTCTTTGAAGTGTTGTGATTAATATTTTGTCAAGTTCTTTATGCATTAAGCACTCTTAGTTGTATGGGTCTCTTACAGTCCACCCTTCTACTGAAGAGGGAATCTCCGGTAAAATGGTTGAAATTCAAAAGGCTTTTTATTTCTTCTTGGCTTACTCAAGAGTACGAACAAGAAATACGAACTGCTTGGAATCATCTTCGGATGACCAAGAGAGATTCTCTGGACGCGTATTGTGAGAGATTTTGGAGCTCTTTTCTACCGCCTTCTTTTTTAAGAAGATCTCGTTTAACGAACAGATTGAGCGGTTTTGTTGCCGTATAGAGATCCGAGATCACCACTTAGAACAAAAGTCAGATTCTATTCAAGAATTGATTAGTCATGCGAAACGGGGTTTTCCATACTCAGGCAATCTGACTTACCCCACAGATTAGACTTTGACTCAGAGAACGGAACAGACTTCTAATAATGAAAGTAGAAAGAAAAAGAGCCCCCAAGAAAAGAAAGATAAGGATTCACGACCCCGCCTCACTCTTCGAGAGAGGGCCAACTACATCAAAGAGGGGAAGTGTTTTGAATCCGGGGGACATGGGCACATCTCTGTGAAGTGCCCTAAAATGGCACAGCAAGAACAGAATGAAGACAGGCCAGAGAGTTTGAAAGCAACTGAGGAACGTGAAGGAAAAGGCAAGATGAAAGCATGACTGGTTCCAAATTGCATGGGTACTGACCCAAGCACGATTGATGAAAGTACAGAACTCTGCCAAGCTTGGGGCAAAGTGAAAGATCAAGAAGCCTTGATTTTCTTTGATGGAGGAGCCAAGGCCAACTTCATTTCACCTGCATTGGCGATGCAGCTCGAGATTGCATCCGATTGGATGGGACCACAAGCAGAGGCAGTTCTAGCGGCACCCGGCAGGGACGTGGCCATTACACCTGTCATTGGCAAACTTCAGTTGCATTGTCAGGGATATTTGGGGCTCGAGGACTTCTACATAATACCCTTGGAAGGCTGTGATGTCCTCCTGGGAGTCCCTTGGTACCATGAGAACAACGCCGTGGTCAATTATCCGGCGAAGAAAGCGACATTGACTATTGAAAAGAACCGAAACATTTTACTTGATGTGAAATTAAAGGGCGAGTCTGTCCCTATTGTATGGGCTTCGGCCGTTTCGAAATTAATGAAATCCAGTTTGTTTGTTTACTCGATCTTTTGAAAGAGTTAAATGATGAACATAAGACAAATATGTCTGAACTTGATAAAGAACGCCAAGATTTTCTCCACACTCATGCCGATTGCTTTTCTGAGGGCCTGCCAAGCGAGTTGCCACCAGCTCGTCTTGAGGATCATACCATTGATCTTATACCTGGAAGCACACCACCGAACCAGCCACCTTACCGTGTGAGCCGAGCCCAGAATGAAGAGATTATGAACCAAGTGAAAAACCTCTTGTAAAAGGGTCTTATCCAGCAGAGTACTTCACCTTACAGCTCTCCGGTGTTGTTGGTTTTAAAGAAAGACGGATCTTGGAGAATGTGCATTGATTATAGAACTCTCAATAAAATCACCATCAAGAATAGATTTCTGATTCCAAGGATTGATGATATTCTTGACCGACTACAGGGGTCCTCTTGTTTCAGCAGGATCGATTTGAAGAGTGGATATCATCGGATTCAATCGCGTCGGGAGATGTCTATAAGACAGCTTTTCGGACGACCTTAGGTTTATTTGAATTTTTGGTGATGCCTTTTGGCCTTACCAATGCTCCAGCAACCTTTAACCGAATGATGGACATGATTTTCAAAGAGTACATATCTTTTCAGAGAGTACAAATCTTTTCTTTGATGACATTATTGTCTTCTCCAAGGATGAGGCAGAACATAGAGAACATCTGTTATAGGTCTTTTGAGGCATTGCGAGATCACATGTTGGTGATCAATGCAAAGAAGAGTGAATTTCTCTTATCAAAGATATAATTTTTGGGACACATCGTCTCAGCAGGAGTGCAGACGGACCCGGCCAAGATTAAGACTATACGTGATTGGCCCGATTTGAAGAATGTCCATAAAGTTAGAAGCTTCTTGGGCTCATGTTCTTACTACCAGAGGTTCATTAGAAAGTTTGCAAAGATTTCTTCCCCTTTGCAAATCTTGACACAGAACGGAATCCGTTTCTCGTGGGGACCCACAAAGGTGACTGTCTTTCAGACTTTGAAAGAGAAATTGACTACGGGACTAGTCTTGACTTTGCCGGACTCACAAAAGTCATTCGAAGTATATTGTGATGCTTGTGGTTGTAGTCTAGGTGCGGTCTTAATGCAAGAAGGCCATGTCATTGCCTATGAGAGCCGATTGTTTTCAAGGCCGGAATTAACAATACATATATATGAGAAAGAGCTTTTGGCGGTTATCCATGCTCTTACTCGGTGGCAACATTACCTACTCGGAGCCGATTTTACGGTCTTCACAGATCACCAAAGTTTACGCTACTTCTTGTCACAGAGCAGCTATCGGAAAAGCAAATGCGGTGGGCGAACATCTCCTCACAGTTTCACTTTCTGATTGTCCATGTGCAGGGACAAAAGAACTTGGTGGCAGATGCTTTGTCCCGGAAGTCGTTGGTCTTGGCTATTTCCACGATACATCACAATAGAAGCTCCGAGGACATGGTAGATCAGTATGCCACAGATCCAAATTTTGCAAATGTATTCAATCGAATATAGAATGGGGAGGTAGTAGCGGGATATTCCATTCGGGATGGCTACTTTATGAAGAAAATGATGTTGTGCGTTACACAGCCGTTGAGGGAAAAGGTTCTAACCGATGGCCACTGTCCACCATTCACGGGTCACCGTAGCATTGACTTAAGGACTCAAGAAGGACGTGGACGATTTTGTATGCAGATGCTTGGTATGTCAGAAGGTCAAGTTTGACCAGCATAAAGCAAAGGGATTGTTACAACCTTTACCCATTCCCACCCGCCCCTAGGAAAGTATTGCTATGGATTTCATTTTTGATCTCCCGAAGACAAAGAGTGGGCACTGTAGCACGCTACAGTCACTTTCACAGGACACACAGTTAGTACAGTTGGTCAGGTCTTGCTCACACTGTAGCGCGGACAGTGTGTTGTGTTCTCTACAGTGGATACTCCTAGTGCAATGTGCGTGACATGATACATCTCACTTAAAACAAAATGAAAACACAGAAAACAATAGATAACAGCAAATCGACACAGGGACATAGCTGCAGACCAAACATATGGACTCGGCTATCTCAAAGAAACCGATACAGACTCTCGCGTGGCAGCACTCAGCTCCAGCCCAGAACTCATGGGCACAATAGGGGTGTCGAGGCTCACATGTGCAGGGATGGTGTAGACGTGCTGTGTATATAGACTCTTCACTCTAGACGACGATTCACTCTAGACGATGACGCTGACCATATATGAAGAAGATGATAATGATGACCCAACAGCTACAACTCATATGTCCCATCATATAGAGCCACCAACGGCTCATAAATGTTAGCCATCTAAGTCTATCTCCAAACTGAGTGGTGGTGGTGACCTGGCCATGATGCCCACTAGACCACCGTCTGTATCCCTGCCAAGTGTAATTGCCAGTCTAGAGAGTCTGTCCAATGTGAACCAGACCAGACCAACTGTACTAACTGTGTGTCCTGTGAAAGTGACACTGTAGCCCTGCTACAGCTTTCCCGCCGCAAAACCACTCACCGTCTCGGTGAGACAAAAGAGTGATACTAGAGAGAACATTTGACACACAGGAACGACGGGAAAAAACGTAGTACACTTTGACTAAAGAAGGTGATGTTTGGAGAAGATTTGAGTTCCCAGGAAGAAGCACCAATGAAGCATTGTCGATATTTGCAAGATATACTGAAGAAGTAATGACCCCGGCGCAATGAGATAAGCTGACCAGAAAGTAGAAACAGAAGACTGAAGACTGCCAAGATTAACAAAGCCCACAAAGCACCCGAAGTGGAGGAATTTGCAGTTAGTTGCAATTGACTGGACGGAAAGGAGTAGGTAGGGGAGGGGAGAGGGGATAGGCCCGCGATTCTACTGATCCAGAAGAGCTCAACGTGTACATGATCAATGTAATGCAGATTTAGAATCAATCTAAACGTCTTTGATTTAGCATTTGCACTCTACGAGCAGCAAAAAGCCTTGCCTACATCTGGCCACCCAAAAGATGCTCCCAACAATAGCTAAGACTTACAACAAGCATCCAATAGAAGGAAAGCCACCTAGGGATAACCGAATTTGATTTCCTGAAGAAGTAATACACAGAGATGTGCCATGTTAGTAGAGACCCAAGGAAGCCTCTAACAAAAGTAAAGAAAGGAAGGAAAGGAAGCAAGGGTCCAGAAATTCTGCATGAAACTCAACTAGACTTCTAGACCGAAGAGGAGCATGATGGAGATTTATCGTGCTTTGTATGGTAGCGGCAGGAGAGCATGTAGCTGGCACTGGTGACATGGTGGAGAATGAAGAGGGCATCCTCTGGGATGAAGAGCGCATAATGCAGAAAATCAACAGGAAAGTAGGCCACGATGAACTCGACAACGGCGTCTTGGAAGGGTTGCAGCAACTGCTTCCATGGCTTGGATTGCAAGGATTGCTAGTGGAAGTGGAGAACGACATCCCAGGCAGTAAGGAGAGTGACGAGTGAGCCGTGCAGCATAGACATGAAGTAGTGTCACAAAAATACGGAAGTGAAAACTGACTGTTAAATGCAATTTATATACTCAAGAGTCTTTGGAGAGAAAGAGAGAAAGCTTGACACATCATTAGGGACCAGAAGATGGAATGGTCCCCCCCCCCCATAAAGAGAATATCTTTATGACTAAGGGAGAATCTTTACAAGCACAGGAACGGGGCAAACGCCCGTCCTCTATTCTTTCTTGTCCTTTTTCTTCTTCTGACTGAGAGAGTAGAAGAACTGCTCTCTGACTACTGAGAGGATTTTTCCTCTTCTATGAGATTTTGGGAAGCTCTTGTAGGCAAGATTCTACCTTCCACAAAACTCATCGGAAGCTCTTATAAACAAGAGTCTTACCTTCTGCTAATTGTGTCTCTTTGGACATAATCATTCCTGCAATCAACCCACGAAAGAAACATGCAAAACGCACGCACACACGCTTGCTGTAATTTTCTGCACATAACCAAAAATTGTTACCTGAGCACGTTCCAATGCCGAAATGGAGATCCTTTTCGCGATGGAAACGCTCCAAACTTTGTATATGTGTAGAGTAGATAGAGAGGAATAAGATTCTGTTAAGGCTTTGCTATTCACCCTAATACAGGTGATTAGGGGCTGAAAACAGAGAATTTGCAGCAGCTAGACGAGGGAGAAAGAGAGTTTTCCACTACTTTACGCGATGAAACTTCTCCCACAGCTGCCTACAACCATGAGAGGCCTTGTTCTAGGTGATGGGTGCTCAGAGGCTCGGTGCTGCTCTCAAGCTTCAATGGAGAGCTTCACTGCGTAAAGGACGTTCAACTTAGGGGGGGGGGGGTAGTGCATTGCCAACCCGGCAAGAGGGGGAGGGGTTGCTCTCATATGCCAGCCAGAAGAGGGGGCGCTAGCATGAAGAGAGAGAGAGAGAGAGAGAGAGAGAGAGAGAGAGAGAGAGAGAGATTGCATGGGTAAGTGTGCAAAGTGGCACACTTACTTAATAATTTAAAAACCATTTCAACTTTTGACTTTAAAAGTCCTATGCTAATTAATGAAATGTGCAATTAACTACACAACTGCATGCATAGATGCAACCAATGAAAATGTTAGCTACTCCCCAGCGCAATGCCGTACCAGCATAGACAATTTAAAATAATTTAATTGACTTATCCTAAGGCCGTAAAAATAATTCAGGCCTTAGGATTACTGTTGTTCTAAGGACCCCTTCTCATTCCTATGCTTGCACTAGCGCGCGTAATTTTCTAAGCCTGAAATCTAAGGCTCCTATTTACCCCTTTATTGAAGAGCCGATTTCCCAATCACTAGGGCTTCAAGGTATTTTATGCTAGGGTCTCCTTGAGATGCTCTAGCCTAAACTTGGGAGCACCTGAGGCCCCAGAACTGCTAGATCTATTCTGATGTGCACATAACTAATTAGATAATTCTTTTCTCGTAAATACATTAATTATTTACAAAGTCTGGCATAGTTACATCCCTCTTGGTTCTAAACAGTTGACCTCAACTGTAGAGTGTCAACATAACTGTGCAACATGTTTGGGTAGTCCTTAAGATCGGACTCAGTCATCCACGTTGCATCTAAAGGGGTGTAATTCTTAAACTTGACTAAATACTTTCGATGTAGGCTCCCAGACTTTAGTTGTTTCTCAGAGTGGTGTATTATCTGTTCAGGTTAAAGGATTTTCTCAGTCTCTTCGACTTTTGGAGGATTTTCTTGTACTGGCGCCACTAGAGGAGGTCCAACATATGGTCGGAGGAGACTTACATGAAAAGCATTATGGATACGCCAGTGAGAAGGCAATTCCAATCTAAAAGTCACGTCATTGACTTTATCTGTAATTTCGAAAGGGCCGTAAAATCTATGAGAAAGTTTGACAACTCTCCCTTTTCCGATCCGCTTTTTCAATCTAGCTTTTTCAAACCGAAGCAGGACATATTGTTTTTTTTCAAGATTGAGATTCCTTTTGTGCTTGTCTGCTTTTCTCTTCTGTTGCTCTTGAGTACGTAGAATCGCTTACTTTACATCAACAATATCAATATTGCGCACAAATTCATTTGCAACGAAGATGTTTTCTTTGGTAATCATAATAGGAAGTAAGAGTGGCTTCCCCTAAATAATTTTGAAAAGAGCTTTACCAATTGAGGAATGGATGGTATTATTATACGCAAACTCAACTATCGGTAAGTACTGTTCCCATTCTGATTGTCGTTCCGAAACATAGCACTTGGGGAGGTCTAAAATAGTGGCGTTAGTGATTTCGCTTTGACCATCTGTTTGAGGATGATAAGCTGCTGAAAAATCAAACTTAGCTCCCAAGTTTTCGAACAATGCTTGCCAAAATAGACTAGTCATGCGAGGATCTCTATCCCTGACAATAGTCTTTGGCAATCCATGGTGTTTAAAAATCTGAGCTAGAAATATTCTAGCCATGTGATCAGCTTTGATCGTCTTCTTTACTGGAAGGAAATGTGCTTGCTTACTGAATCTGTCTACTATAGTCCAAATTGCATCATTTCCATTCTTGGATCTAAGAAGATCTGTAATAAAATCCATGGCAATACTTTCCCATGGCGTGTTAGGCACCAGGAGTGACTGAAGCTTGCCATAAACTTTATGTCTGTCATATTTTACTTTTTGACAGACTAACCACTCACGTCCATGTTTTTCAATGTCCGCATGGAGTGTTGGCCAAAAGAAATATCTTTCAAGGGCACTAGTGGTAGCAGCAATTCCCCAATGCCCTGCATATGGAGAACTATCTGCTTCATCCATCACCTTCTGTCGTAAGGGTTAAGCTATGCATATTGCTTGTTGATGATAGAGCGTATTATCCCTAATGGATAATAAAGGGGCCTTGAGTGACCAGCTTGAAAATCTGCCTAAATTGTAGCGAAGCCTGGATCTTGAGGATACATCTCACTGAGAGATTCTAGTTCCTCATGATAAATTGTTGTTAGTGCATTGATCTTTGGACGCCTGGAGAGAGCATCTGCAACTGCATTCTTTGTTCCAGAAGTGTGTAAAATCTGAAAATGGAACATTGAAAGAAAGTTGGCCCATCTCCTCAGCTTTTCTAATAACTTTCTCTGTGTGAGAAAGTAGCGAAGACTCTAATGATCTGTCTTGATAATAAAATCAGCGCTTAACAAATAATGTTTCCAAATGGAAAGAGCATGAATTACTACCATTAGCTCTTTCTCATATATGGAAGCATGCAACTCTGCATCTTTAAGGCGCCGACTTCCGTAGGCTATGGCATGACCCTCTTGGTTCAAAACTGCTCCTACACAATCTCCAGATGCAGCGGAGTATACCTCGAAAGGTTTGCGAAGATCAGGGACGGTGAGAACAGGTCCGTGACTGAGTAGATACTTAAGCTTTTCAAAAGCTTGTTTTTGTCCAAACCCCCAATGGAATGGAATCTGCTTCTTTGTCACGTCATGGAGGGGACCTGCTATAGCGGCAAAGGCTCGAATGAAACGCCGATAATAGGAACAGAGGCCGCGGAAACTTTGTTTATCATGTACTGTAGTTGGCGTGGCCATTCTACAACTACTTGAATCTTATCAAAGTCCATTCTCACCTAGTTGTGAGATACTATATGGCCCAAATAGTGGATTTCTTTTAGAAATAACTCATTCTTCTTAGCATTCACAAATAATTTGTGTTTGCGTAATTCTTCAAACAGTAATGCGAGATGCTTATAGTGTTCGTCTTCCGTCTCTGAGAAGATTAAGATGTCATCGAAGAAAACGCGTGTAAAGCCTCTATATGAGTGGAAGATTCTATCCAGCATTCTGTTGAATGTGGCTGGTGCATTAGTGAGTCCAAAAGGCATCACTAAGAATTCATACAACCCGAAGGTTATTCTAAATGAAGTCTTATGCACATCCTGAGGAGCTATGCGGATTTGATGATACCCGCTCTTCAAGTCTATACAATTAAAGACACTTGCTCCTTGTAACTTATCAAGAATGTCATCAATCCGAGGGATTGGAAATCAATTCTTGATTGTGATCTTGTTTAAAGATCTATAGTCTATGCACATGCGGAATGTACCATCCTTTTTCTGTACTAGCAAGACAGGTGAACAATATGGAGAAGTACTAGGCCTTATTAAGCCCTTCTCCAAAAGTTCGTTAACCTACTTGAGGATTTCCTCTTGCTGCATTAGACTAACGCGATAAGGGGGCTGATTTGGAGAGAACTTCCTGGGATCAAATCAATTGTATGATCCTAAGGTCGAGGAGATGGGAGTTCATTTAGAAGTTCATCTGCAAAACAATCTTTAAAATTTTCTAACTTCTTAATAAGTCTTTTTTGCTCTAAAGAGGAAGAAAGTTGTGAAGCAGACACCTCTCTCTCTCTTGCAAAAATCAAGTACGTTTGTCACCAGCGTGTGACTACTATCTATCCTTTTTGTTGATTTCTTTCTTATTATCTATTTACTTTCACTTTTTGGAAACACCACTCGGGAAATCTAACTGCCCTGCATTGCATAGCTAGTGTGGAACTGTTCAGAGGGAGTCCAGGCCTGAGGGCAAGAGAGCACTAAGGTTGGACAAGGACTATGGTTAGCCAAGTGGGGTCATTGACTAGCCAAAGTGGAATCCTTTGCTACAGAGGCTACATTTCAGTTCTGGATGTGGCCACAGTGTACAAAGAGGGTCGGATGACCTAGATAGATACAATGGCAGCATCTCCTAAAATTTAGGGAACTGCTATTTTGGGACCTGAAAATGTGTTGATGTCATTACCTTCGAAATGACAAGGGGAACATTTTCTTACTCTGCCGTGAAGTCAACTGGGCAACCGGTTGGGAGATTTTTAGGCGGCAACCCCGAAACGGGAAAATGCTTGTAAATGTGCCAAGTGGCACATTCTGGTGCACTTGCCTCATGAAACAAGAAGTGGCGCTGAATTTGAAGAGGGGAGAGCCTCATTTTCATATTTGTCACAGGTTAAGAGCTATGGAGTGCTTGCTTTCCCTCTTATGCACAGTGCGGTGCCAGGAGTGATGCCCTGCACGCTACGCACTGCCCTCTCTCTCCCCTTTGGAAGTATGTTATGCCCCTCTAGTGGGCTTTTCATTTGACCAATGTACAGTTGTGTGGTTTCATGCGCGATTGCCGAGGCAAGAGCCTCTTGCACAGGTACTCGATTAGCTAGCGGCTAATCCCCCCGCAAGTACAGGTGAATTCGGAGAGGTTTCACGCCAGAAATCTCGTCCGATTCAAAGGGCAAGTAGCCCTACAGGTGCGGGAGCTCGAGGACTTGCTACGGATGCGACCGGCACGCGAAACGGAGCCCGAAACAGTGAATTACAGCCTGCTGTGTATTTTTGCAGGTTTAGGGTTTTGGCCCTAAACGGACCCTAATACCCCCAGGAGGTTCGGGGACGCAAGGGGACCGCTGTACAGGTGATCTGGCGCATTTTCAGGGCTGAAAACAGAGAATTCAGCGTGCTGCAGATTCTTGCCAGGTTTTGCAAAGTGCCCGTATGCGTCGGGAAAGTCATTCAATGCGTGGGAATACTGACTGTGAAGGGTCCTAGTACAGTTATGCTGCCGAAATCAAGCCGAAACAGAGAATTCAGCGTGCTGCAGATTCTCGCCAGGTTTTGCAAAGTGCCCGTATGCGTCGGGAAAGTCATTCAATGCGTGGGAATACTGACTGTGAAGGGTCCTAGTACAGTTATGCTGCCGAAATCAGGCCGGAACAGTTGAAATTCAGCCAAGTTTGTGCGGGGCAGCTTGTAGGGATCCACAGCATTTATTCCCTCTTCTGAACAATAAAGAAATACCGGAAGGGGCGCCTAAGTTAGGGGCCAATCTGGTGTATGTCTTCTCATACAGGTGCATTCTAGCATCTGTATCCCATTCCCCTCTCTTGTGTCTTGAAAGTACAGGTAAAATAGACGACTAATAATGGGTGAAAGCTAAATCAAGGTTTGAAGTAAAGTCTACCGCCCTTTTTGGATTGAACAGGCCGGTTTCATGGTTCCATCGACGGGATTAAATCACTTTTTCCCATAGAAGTGAGCCTTGGTCAGTTTGGGCTTGAAGACACAGGGGATCATAGACCAGACACAGGGAATTGCAATTATGGCTGACAGACCAGATGATGTGACTGAAGAGGTTTCCTCTTCACAGGGTCAACAGACACATGAAGTGGGTGAGTCCTCAAGACCACCACAAACAGATGACGATATATTCAGGACCCAATTGGCTACTGTTGTGGCTATGTTCACACAAGTAATGCAGAATCCAAGGTTTTTAGCTTTTCTGCAACCTCCTATTCTGTCTCAGCAAGTTGGGTCACTGGATCATATTCAAAAGTCTGTTAAGGCTCGAGCACAGGTGAATCATACCGCACAGTCAATGGAAACACCTGTACACTTGACGGAGAACATGCAGTCTCCACAACCTATGCCTCAGGTGCAAGAACAGGTGGCTGAGATGCCAGTCTTTCAAGCTGTACCAGTTCAGCCCGCCACCTTTCAGCAGCCTATAACTGGTTCTAATGGGCAGGGAAGCAACCTACAGGCTATGCAACAGGTCTTCCCACCACCTTCAGTACACCCTGGCTATTTTGAAGGTGGATCGGTATTCCAGAGCATGGCTGGTCATGCACCTGGAAATCATTTTTACACGCCAGGAACACTGTTCGGGGGTGCTCAAACGATGATGCCTAACCCCATGTATGGTGTCACGGGCATGCTACCAGGATTTCAGAGCACTCACGGCCAATTTGGGATGCCACAGGCAAATTTTGGTATGGCTGGAATTACAAATCAGCAGCCAAATATGGAATTTCCAGGTCAAGTTAATAGCGGCCAAGGAACACAGATGAACCCTAATAGTGTTCCCATGTTTCAGTCACTTCCATATGACAATTTAACGCCGCTGGAGAGGCCAACTCCGTACAAAGAAGGTGACAAAGGTGTGACATTCACGACCTTTACAGGGTTTGATGACAGGAAGAAGGCTCTCTCATTCCTCCAGCAGTTTGACAAGGCCTATGCAGGGGGAAACTTTACAGAGGCTTCAAAGGTCCGCAAGGCAGCCACTTTCTTGACAGGGAATGCGGGACAATGGTGGACAACTTTATTGCTTCAAGGGCAAGCTCCGTCCACATGGATTTACTTCAAGCAGATTTTTGCAGCAGCATGGTTATTTGATGACTTTGAAGCAGATGTCATGACAGAATGGCACCAGCTAAATGCTGCCACTTGCAGAAATCTGGATGATTACAATCGGATGTTTTGGAAAGCTCTACTTCCAGTAACTTCCTATAGGTTTGTGCCATTGACAGAACAGATTGAAAAATACTGTTGTGGCCTACCCAAAGGACAAAAGTCACTACTTTGACGCAGCTCATCGAGGTAGCAAACACTGGGAATGGTTTGCTCAAGGGAGAAGATTGTGAATTTAACTCTGGCGTCAAGGCAGGATCAGGCAAGAAAAATTCAGCCAAGAAGCACGTTCCCAATGAGGCTCCTAAAGGGACTCAGGAGTCAGCCAACGCAGGGAAAGATAAAGCTACGGCTGAATCAGAAAAAGGACCAGCAAAGAAATGGAAAAGACGTTTTCCTCGCAAGTCAGAAGAGCAAAAGAAGGTCCTGAGGACAGAGAACAAATGCTTTATATGTGAGCAGTCTGGCCACATTGCTTACAATTGTCCTACAAAGAAAAGGCCAGCTGATTCTGATGACAAGGAAGACAAGAAAGGAAAGAAGCCCATGGCTGGTCTAGTGCCAGATATGGTGAGCGACAAGCCAAATTCAGATGCAACTGAGCTTTGCAGAGCATGGGGAAAGGTCAGGGATCAAACAGTGCTTATCTTCTTTGATCCAGGTGCCAAAGCCAACTTCATTTCCCCAGAATTGGCTTCAAAGTTGGGAATCAGACCTGAAGAGATGGGGTATACAGCAGAGGCAGGTTTGGCATGTCCTGGCCATACAAAGGCTGTGACACCCATCATTGGAAAGTTGCGTCTACATATCCAGTCCTATGTAGATGCTGAAGAATTTTACATCATGCCACTGGACGGATGTGATGTGTTGTTAGGTATTCCTTGGTTGTTTCGTGTACAGGGAATCATGGATGCCTACAACAAAAAGATCACTGTACAGAGCAGGGGAAAGACTCACATTCTAGATGTAAAGCTTAAGGGGGAGTCTATTCCTACTGTATCAGCTTCTGCTATTACTTCTGTAATGAAAAAGCATCTTTCTGCGTACTTGGTTTTTGCACGTGAAGTGTCAGATTGTGATGAATCAAATTTATCTGTGCTAGATAAAGAAGGTCAATGTTTTTACAACAGTATAGTGACTGCTTTTCCGATTCATTACCGTCTCAATTACCGCCAGAGAGACCCGAGGACCATGCGATAGATTTGGTGCCAGGCAGTAGCCCACCAAATAAGCCTCCGTACAGGGTTAGTGCGGCTCAGCAGAAAGAGATAATGAGCCAAGTACAGGAGTTGTTAGAAAAGAGACTGATTCAGCCCAGTTCATCCCCATTCTGTTCTCCAGTGTTGTTGGTGCAGAAAAAGGATGGCTCATAGCGTATGTGCATCGACTACCGTGCACTGAACAAGAATACCATCAAGAATAGGTTTCCTATACCTAGAATTGATGATATTATGGACAAATTAGAAGGAGCAGCTATGTTTAGCAGGATAGATGTAAAGAGTGGGTACCATCAGATCCGCATTAGATCAGAGGATGTGCACAAGACTGCTTTTAGAACAACGTTTGGCCTTTACGAATTTTTAGTGATGCCCTTTGGTCTCACAAATGCTCCTGCTACGTTCAATAGGATGATGGACAGAATTTTCCGTCCACACCAGCAGTTTGTTGGTACATTCTTTGATGACATGATAGTCTACTCAAAGAATGAAGAGGAGCATAGGCATCACTTGGCCATTGTGTTCAAAGAGCTACGCAGTCATAGGTTGCTCATCAATGCAAAGAAAAGTGAGTTTTTTCTGAAAGAGATTCACTTTCTAGGACACATTGTCTCAAAGGATGGTGTCAGAATGGATCCTGCAAAAGTTGAAGTGATCAAGTCATGGCCAAATTTGAAGACGGTGCATGATGTCCGAAGCTTTTTGGGACTATGCTCCTATTACAGAAGGTTCATCTGAAATTTCGCTGAGATTGCTTCACCTTTACATGCTCTTCAAAAGAAGGCAGTCACCTTTAGATGGACACAAAAAGAGATTTCAGCTTTTAATCTCTTAAAGGAAAAGATGACTTCAGATCCAGTCATTGTGTTGCCAGATCTTAGGAAGTCATTTGTGGTCGAGTGTGATGCCTGCGGAAGTAGCATTGGTGCAGTGCTAATGCAAGATGGCAGGGTAGTAGCCTATGAGAGCAGAATTTTGCAAGGGCCAGAGATGACCATGCAGGTCTATGAGAAAGAGTTACTGGCTGTGATTCATGCGCTCTTAAGTTGGAAACACTACCTGCTAGGTACAGATTTCGTTGTCCAAACGGATCATCAGACCTTGCGATACTTCTTGACACAGACAAAGTTATCTGAGAAGCATATGCGATGGGCAAATATCTTGTCCATGTTTCATTTTCAGATTGTGCATGTGGAAGGCAAGAAGAACGTTGTGGCTGATGCCTTGTCAAGGAAGCCACAAATTTCAGCTATGTCGATTCCTTATCATCATGAACTTGATGATATGAGAGAACAGTATGAAAATGATGAAGATTTTGCAAGGGTCTTCGAGCAACTAATGCAAGGACAACGTCATGAACACTATCTTCTTAAAGACGGGTTCATGATGATGCATGGCAGATTGTGTGTCACAAAGCCATTGCGATGCAAAGTTATGGAAGAGAGTCATGTCCCACCGTATGCAGGGCATCGTGGTATCGATGCTACAGTTAAAGCGGTTGAGACATTCTTCTACTGGCCAATCACCTGCATCCGCAAGTACAAGATATTCTTTCCTTTATGATCAAAGGATAAAGTTTTCTGAACATAGTCAGGAATAGGATGCATCTTGTAGTGCCAAGGCATTCCCAAGATAGCATCACACCCTTCAAATGAAGCTAGTAAGAAAGACTCTTGATCTTTGTAGTTGTCAACCTTTAAATTCAGCTTCCCTATGATTGGAGTAGAGCTAGAGTTCTACCCTTTGAAAGCACATTGTGCTTGAATAGAAACTCCAAACCGGTTGGGCTGTAAATTCAGGTCGTCGGCTAGCTTTGTAGAGATGAAGTTGTTTGTACTGCCATGATCAAACAGAATAAGAGCCCATTGGTTGTTGATACTACCCCATGCTTTGAGAAGAGCTCTTTCTTTTCCATCCTTGGTTGTATTCCCCTGTACATCTGGGACTGCATTGGAAGAGGGTGATTGCGGGGGTTTAGTAGGGCAATCACCCTTCCTAATTCCGATTTGTCCACATCTTCCTTCGCTGATGTAGGTTCTCAATTCAGTAGGAGAGAGATATTTCCCTTTCTTGGGCTGATTTGGCTTTGCTTCTGCTTCGGAGGCGGTACTTTTCTTCTCTTGAGAAGAAGAAGTAAAGGTAGACTGCTCATGGAGAGCCTTCTGCTTGGCATGATAGGTGCTTTGCTCCATCTTCTTGGGAGTACCCTTGTCATGTATTCCATTAGCTATGCGAGCTGATTTTATAAGTATCTGCAAGTCACCTTGAGGGTAAAGCTTCATAGCCTTTTGCAAGGCTTCATGCAATCCTGCTTCAAACTTGCGCATCTTCTCCGAATCGTCAATTTTCTTGAATGGAGTGACTTTCAAGAGAATGTCCCAAAACCTATCCACATAGCGTGAAACAGTTTCGTTCTCTGATTGTGAGAGTCGATCCCATTCTTTCTTTACCTCCTCCTCAGAGTCTGGAGGAAGGAACTCTGTGCAGAACTCCTTGAAAACAGTCCAATCTTGGGGTTTGCGATTTTCTAAGATCAAGGTCAACCACCAACTGCTTGCGGTGCCTTTCAGGTACATACTGACATGGCGAAGCTTGGATCTTTCTTTAAAGTTCCCTTCTGCAAATGCAACTTCAAATTGGCGGATGAAAGCCAAAGCTTCATCATTATCACGCCGTCCATTGTAGGTATAAAATTTGACATCTTTGTCTCCGGACTTGAATGTTTTCTACCTGTGGTGCTTCCTCTTATGGTGCTCCTCCTTTCTATGCTTAGACTCCTTGTGGACAGGAGTTCTTTTGTCTTCTGGAGTGACTATGTCATTCAGATCCTTCATGAAAGAAAACTGAGGAGAATCATAAGGATCCTGCTCTTAAACCTTTGGATTAAACCACACATGATGTTCTGGAGGTTTCCTCTGCCTCTCGTGCATGCGGGAGGTTTCAATTAAAGGATCTTTCCTTGGTTCTGGCGCCTTTGCGTTCTGCGGGATTTCGCTTGACACCATCGGCACTTTCTCCTTCCCTTTCTCAAGAGTATGGAGAATCATTTGGACTACTGGATGGGAGAGAGCTTTTCGCACCTCTACCACCTGCTGTTGAAGGAGAGAGAACTCTATCTCGCGTCCTTCCATTTCTGCAATCTGCCAAGAGTCGTCAATCCCTTAAGGAAGAGAGAGATGACCTTGCTCTGATACCAATGTCACAAAAACACGGAAGCGAAAACTGACTGTTAAATGCAATTTATATACTCAAGAGTCTTTGGAGAGAAAGAGAGAAAGCTTGACACATCATTGGGGACCAGAAGATGGGCTGGTCCCCCCCATAAAGAGAATATCTTTATTACTAAGGGAGAATCTTTACAAGCACAGGAACGGGGCAAATGCCCGTCCTCTATTCTTTCTTGTCCTTTTTCTTCTTCTGACTGAGAGAGTAGAATAACTACTCTCTGACTGCTGAGAGGATTTTTCCTCTTCTCTGAGATTTTGGGAAGCTCTCGTAGGCGAGATTCTACCTTCCACAAAACTCATCGGAAGCTCTCATAAACAAGAGTATCTTCAGCTAACTGTCGCTCTTCGGACATATTCATTCTTGCAGTCAACCCACAAAAGAAACATGCAAAACGCACGCACACACGCTTGCTGTAATTTTCTGCACATAACCAGAAATTGTTACCTGAGCGCGTTCCAATGCCGAAATGGAGGTCCTTTTCACGATGGAAACACCCCAAACTTTGTATATGTGTAGAGTAGGTAGAGAGGAATAAGATTCTATTAAGGCTTTGCTGAAATTCACCCTAATACAGGTGATTAGGGGCTAAAAACAGAGAATTTGCAGCAGCTAGACGAGGGAAAAAGAGACTTTTCCACTACTTTACGCGATGAAACTTCTCCCACAGCTGCCTACAACCATGAGAGGCCTTGTTCTAAGTGATGGGTGCTCAGAGGCTGCTCTCAAGCTTCAACGGAGAGGTTCACTGCGTAGAGGACGTTCAACTTAGGGGGGTAGTGCACTGCCACCCCAGCAAGAGGGGGGGAGGGGCTGCTCTCATATAGCTAGCCAGAAGAGGGGACGCTAGCATGAAGAGAGAGAGAGAGAGAGAGAGAGAGAGAGAGAGAGAGAGAGAGAGAGAGATTGTCACCAGCGTGTGACTACTATCTATCCTTTTTGTTGATTTCTTTCTTATTATCTATTTACTTTCACTTTTTGGAAACACCCCTCGGGAAATCTAACTGCCCTGCATTGCATAGCTAGTGTGGAACTGTCCAAAGGGAGTCCAGGCCTGAGGGCAAGAGAGCACTAAGGTTGGACAAGGACTATGGTTAGCCAAGTGGGGTCATTGACTAGCCAAAGTGGAATCCTTTGCTACAGAGGCTACATTTCAGTTTTGGATGTGGCCGCAGTGTACAAAGAGGGTCGGATGACCTAGAAAGATATAATGGCAGCATCTCCTAAAATTTAGGGAACTGCTATTTTGGGACCTGAAAATGTGTTGGCGTCATTACCTCCGGAATGACAAAGGAAACATTTTCTTACTCTGCCGTGAAGTCAACTGGGCAACCGGTTGGGATATTTTTAGGCGGCAACCCCGAAACGGGAAAATGCTTGTAAATGTGCCAAGTGGCACATTCTGGTGCAGTTTCCAATGCAAGAAGGAGTTGGCGCTGAATTTGAAGGGAAGAAGGGCTCATTTGCTGATTTTGTCACAGGTTAAGAGCTATGGAGTGCTTGCTTTCCCTCTTATGCACAGTGCGGTGCCAGGAGTGATGCCCTGCACGCTACGCACTGCCCTCTCTCCCCCCTTTGGCAGTATGTTATGCCCCTCTAGTGGGCTCTTCATTTGACCAATGTACAGTTGTGTGGGTTCATGCGCGATTGCCGAGGCAAGAGCCTCTTGCACAGGTACTGGATTAGCTAGCGGCTAATCCCCCCGCAGGTACAGGTGAATTCGGAGAGGTTTCACGCCAGAAATCTCGTCCGATTCAAAGGGCAAGTAGCCCTACAGGTGCGGGAGCTCGAGGACTTGCTACGGATGCGACCGGCACGCGAAACGGAGCCCGAAACAGTGAATTACAGCCTGCTGTGTATTTTTGCAGGTTTAGGGTTTTGGCCCTAAACGGACCCTAATACCCCCAGGAGGTTCGGGGACGCAAGGGGACCGCTGTACAGGCGATCTGGCGCATTTTCAGGGCTGAAAACAGAGAATTCAGCGTGCTGCAGATTCTCGCCAGGTTTTGCAAAGTGCCCGTATGCGTCGGGAAAGTCAGTCAATGCGTGGGAATACTGACCGTGAAGGGTTCTAGTACAGTTATGCTGCCGAAATCGGGCTGGAACAGTGGAAATTCAGCCGAGTTTGTGCGGGGCAGCTTGTAGGAACCACAGCGTTTATTCCCTCTTTTGAACAATAAAAGAAATACCGAAAGGGGCGCCTAAGTTAGGGGCCAATCTGGTGTCCGTCTACTCATACAGGTGCAATCTAGCAGCCTGTATCCCTCTCCCCTTTGATGTGTCTTGAAAATACAGGTAAAATAGACGACTAATAATGGGTGAAAGCTAAATCAAGGTTTAAAGTAAAGTCTACCGCCCTTTTTGGATTGAACAGGCCGGTTTCATGGTTCCATTGCCGGGATTAAATCACTTTTTCCCATAGAAGTGAGCCTTGGTCAGTTTTGGGCTTGAAGACACAGGGGATCATAGACGAGACACAGGGAATTGTAATTATGGCTGACAGACCAGATGATGTGACTGAAGAGGTTTCCTCTTCACAGGGTCAACAGACACATGAAGTGGGTGAGTCCTCAAGACCACCACAGACTGATGATGATATATTCAGGACCCAGTTGGCTACTGCTGTGGCTATGTTCACACAAGTAATGCAGAATCCGAGGTTTTTAGCCTTTCTGCAACCTCCGGTTCCGTCTCAGCAAGTTGGGTCACTGGATCATATTCAAAAGCCTGTTAAGGCTCGAGCACAGGTGATTCATACCGCACAGTCAATGGAAACACCTGTACACTTGACGGAGAACATGCAGTCTCCACAACGTGTGCCTAAGGTGCAAGAAGAGGTGGCTGAGATGCCAGTTTTTCAAGCTGTACCAATTCAGCCCGCCACCTTTCAGCAGCCTATAGCTGGTTCTAATGGGCAGGGAAGCAACCTACAGGCTATGCAACAGGTCTTCCCACCACCTTCAGTACACCCTGGCTATTTTGGAGGTGGATCCGTATTCCAGAGCATGGCTGGTCATGCACCTGGAAATCAATTTTATACGCCAGGAACAGTGTTTGGGGGTGCTCAAACGATGATGCCTAACCCCATGTACAGTGTCATGGGTATGCAACCAGGGTTTCAAAGCACTCAGGGACAATTTGGGATGCCACAAGCAAATTTTGGTATGGCTGGAATTACAAATCAGCAGCCAAATATGGCATTTCCAGGTCAAGTTAATAGCGGCCAAGGAACACAGATGAACCTTAATAGTGTTCCCATGTTTCAGTCACTTCCATATGACAATTTAACGCCGCCGGAGAGGCCAACTCCGTACAAAGAAGGTGGCAAAGGAGTGTCATTCACGACCTTTACAGGGTTTGATGACAGGAAGAAGGCTCTTTCATTCCTCCAGCAGTTTGACAAGGCCTATGCAGGGGGAAACTTTACAGAGGCTTCAAAGGTCCGCAAGGCAGCCACTTTCTTGACAGGGAATGCAGGACAATGGTGGACAACTTTATTGCTTCAAGGGCAAGCTCCGTCCACATGGATTTACTTCAAGCAGATTTTTGCAGCAGCATGGTTATCTGATGATTTCGAAGCAGATGTCATGACAGAATGGCACCAGCTTAATGCTGCCACTTGCAGAAATCTGGATGATTACGATCGGAAGTTTTGGAAAGCTCTACTTCCAGTAACTTCCTATAGGTTTGTGCCATTGACAGAACAGATTGAAAAATACTGTTGTGGCCTACCTAAAGGATTGAGAAAATACTGCACAAAGACCAAAGTCACTACTTTGACGCAGCTCATCGAGGTAGCAAACACTGGCAATGGTTTGCTCAAGGGAGAAGATTGTGAATTTAACACTGGCGTCAAGGCAGGATCAGGCAAGAAAAATTCAGCCAACAAGCACGTTCCCAATGAGGCTCCTAAAGGGACTCAGGAGTCGGCCAACGCAGGGAAAGACAAAGCTACGGCTGAATCAGAAAAAGGACCCGCAAAGAAATGGAAAAGACGTTTTCCTCACAAGTCAGAAGAGCAAAAGAAGGTCCTGAGGACAGAGAACAAATGCTTTATATGTGAGCAGCCTGGCCACATTGCTTACAACTGTCCTACAAAGAAAAGGCCAGCTGATTCTGAAGACAAGGAGGACAGGAAGGGAAAGAAGCCCATGGCTGGTCTAGTGCCAGATATGGTGGGCGACAAGCCAAATTCAGATGCAAGTGAGCTTTGCAGAGCATGGGGAAAGGTTAGGGATCAAACAGTGCTTATCTTCTTTGATCCAGGTGCCAAAGCCAACTTTATTTCTCCAGAATTGGCTTCAAAGTTGGGAATCAGACCTGAAGAGATGGGGTATACAGCAGAGGCAGGTTTGGCATGTCCTGGCCATACAGAGGCTGTGACACCCATCATTGGAAAGTTGCGTCTACATATCCAGTCCTATGTAGATGCTGAAGAATTTTACATCGTGCCACTGGACGGATGTGATGTGTTGTTAGGTATTCCTTGGTTATTTCGTGTACAGGGAATCATGGATGCCTACAACAAAAAGATCACTGTACAGAGCAGGGGAAAGACTCACATTCTGGATGTAAAGCTTAAAGGGGAGTCTATTCCTACTGTATCAGCTTCTGCTATTACTTTTGTAATGAAAAAGCATCTTTCTGCGTACTTGGTTTTTGCACGTGAAGTGTCAGATTGTGATGAATCAAATTTATCTGTGCTAGATAAAGAAAGGTCAATGTTTTTACAACAGTATAGTGACTGTTTTTCCGATTCATTACCGTCTCAATTACCGCCAGAGAGACCCGAGGACCATGCGATAGATTTGGTGCCAGGCAGTAGCCCACCAAATAAGCCTCCGTACAGGGTTAGTGCGGCTCAGCAGAAAGAGATAATGGGCCAAGTACAGGAGTTGTTAGAAAAGGGGCTGATTCAGCCTAGTTCATCTCCATTCTGTTCTCCAGTGTTGTTGGTGCAGAAAAAGGATGGCTCGTGGCGTATGTGCATCGACTACCGTGCACTGAACAAGAATACCATCAAGAATAGGTTCCCTATACCTAGAATTGATGATATTATGGACAAATTAGAAGGAGCAGCTATGTTTAGCAGGATAGATCTAAAGAGTGGGTACCATCAGATCCGCATTAGATCAGAGGATGTGCACAAGACTGCTTTTAGAACGACGTTTGGCCTTTACGAATTTTTAGTGATGCCCTTTGGTCTCACAAATGCTCCTGCTACGTTCAATAGGATGATGGACAGAATTTTCCATCCACACCAGCAGTTTGTTGGTACATTCTTTGATGACATGATAGTCTACTCAAAGAATGAAGAGGAGCATAGGCATCACTTGGCCATTGTGTTCAAAGAGCTACGCAGTCATAGGTTGCTCATCAATGCAAAGAAAAGTGAGTTTTTTCTGGAAGAGATTCACTTTCTGGGACACATTGTCTCAAAGGATGGTGTCAGAATGGATCCTGCAAAAGTTGAAGCGATCAAGACATGGCCAAATTTGAAGACGGTGCATGATGTCCGAAGCTTCTTGGGACTATGCTCCTATTACAGAAGGTTTATCCGAAATTTCGCTGAGATTGCTTCACCTTTACATGCTCTTCAAAAGAAGGCAGTCACCTTTAGATGGACACAAAAAGAGATTTCAGCTTTTAATCTCTTAAAGGAAAAGATGACTTCAGATCCAGTCATTGTGTTGCCAGATCTTAGGAAGTCATTTGTGGTCCAGTGTGACGCCTGCGGTAGTAGCATTGGTGCTGTGCTAATGCAAGATGGCAGGGTAGTAGCCTATGAGAGCAGAATTTTGCAAGGGCCAGAGATGACCATGCAGGTCTATGAGAAAGAGTTACTGGCTGTGATTCATGCGCTCTTAAGTTGGAAACACTACCTGCTAGGTGCAGATTTCGTTGTCCAAACAGATCATCAGACCTTGCGATACTTCTTGACACAGACAAAGTTATCTGAGAAGCATATGCGATGGGCAAATATCATGTCCATGTTCCATTTTCAGATTGTGCATGTGGAAGGCAAGAAGAACGTTGTGGCTGATGCCTTGTCAAGAAAGCCACAAATTTCAGCTGTGTCGATTCCTTATCATCATGAACTTGATGATATGAGAGAACAGTATGCAAATGATGAAGATTTTGCAAGGGTCTTCGAGCAACTAATGGATGGACAACGTCATGAACACTATCTTCTTAAAGACGGGTTCATGATGATGCATGGCAGATTGTGTGTCACAAAGCCATTGCGACGCAAAGTTATGGAAGAGAGTCATGTCCCACCGTATGCAGGGCATCGTGGTATCGATGCTACAGTTAAAGCGGTTGAGACATTCTTCTACTGGCCTACATTGAGAAGGGATGTGGATGCCTTTGTGCGAGAATGCCTAATATGCCAAAAGGTCAAGTTTGACAGGCAAAAGGCACCAGGGTTATTGCAACCACTACCTATTCCAGATAAACCATGGGAAAGTATTGCTATGGATTTTATCTTTCATCTTCCAAGAACGCAGACAGGAAATGATGGTATTTGGACCATTATTTGCAGATTCAGCAAACAGGCTCATTTTATTCCTGTCAGGAAGAAGATAAAGCCAGATCAGATGGCACGCTTGTTTATGAGCAATATTTTCAAGTATCATGGCATGCCACAGTCGATTATTAGCGACCGTGATCCACGCATGACTAGTTTGTTCTGGAAAGGCTTGTTTGAGAATATGGGTACCACGCTCAAATTCTCTTCGTCATTTCATCCTCAAACAGATGGGCAGTCAGAAGAGGCAAATTCTACTGTCCTAGATCTGCTGAAGTGCTATGTGTCAGAGCATAAAGGAAAGTGGGAGCAGTATTTGCCATTGGTGGAGTATGCATACAATAATACAGTGCATTCATCAACTGGCAAGGCACCTTTTGAGATAGTTGAAGGTGGCAAGAAAGTTCCTCCCATACTGCATACAAAGGACAAGATATTTGAAGCAGATAAGTATGTTCAAGACATGGATGAAATGTACAAGAAGGTCAAAGTGGCCTTAGAAAGGACTCAGGCAAAGCAAAAGAAAGCAGCTGATCGTCACCGTCGTGAAGTGGTATATTCACTTGGTGATTGGGTGCTTTTACGCTTTGAAAAGGCAAGGTTAAAGAAGATAAAGGGCAAGGAAAGACTATTTCCAAAGCTCAGCATGCGTTACTATGGGCCTTTTCAAGTGTGCGACATAATCAGTGATGTTGCATATAGGCTGAAATTGCCTGACAGTTGGAAGATTCACAATGCGTTTCATGTGAGTCTTCTCAGACCCTATGTGGGTGATGTGCCAGAAGATATGCCAGCTGAAGATCAGCCGGAAGTCGAGGAACTTGACGAGATCTTGCTCCCTGAACAGATTTTGGCACACACAGAAAGGAAAGTGAAAGGCAAGGTTGCTAGGCGTTACTTGGTAAAGTTCAGAAACTATCCACCAATGGATGCTAAGTGGATGGAAGAAGGTGAACTTGCAGAGTCACCAACTGTGTTATCACTTTACCTGGAAGCCTTCGATTTGCAACCTACCTTGACCCCTTGAGTTTCAAAGCTACATGGATTGTCAGTGTGACAATGGCTTTTGAAACAAATGATGTACATGGTATTTAAAGTGAGCTCAAATCAAATACCTGTTACATGAATGTTAGAGCTGTACAGATTGTCAGTTTGGCAATTGCTCTTATGGAATGTCCAAAAGTTTGGTTAGTGCTATAGAAGTGAGTATTTCTTGTCAGTTTGTCAAGGATACAGTGATTGCTTCTATTAAAGAGTACATGTGTAACTGCATTCTTAAACTGTCGGTTTGGGTATGCTCGAAAGTGTTACGGGATCCAACGTGTACTATAAGACAGTGGCAAAATGTGCAGCTACCATTTTGTCATTGGAAAGTTAGTGACTCAAAACAATGGCAGAGTGCGAAGCTACCACTATGTCATTGGGACAGGGTTCACACGCAGGCAATACATGAGTCGACGAGGTGTTGAATACACCAGGGTTGACAATGAGCATGTATGTGTCGTATATGTGTCGACAGGTGTTGAATACATCAGTGTTGACAGTAAGCATGGACGACATAGATGCAAATGAGGACGTTTGAGATTTCAAGAGGGGGGTATGTCACCAGCGTGTGACTACTATCTATCCTTTTTGTTGATTTCTTTCTTATTATCTATTTACTTTCATTTTTTGGAAACACCCCTCGGGAAATCTAACTGCCCTGCATTGCATAGCTAGTGTGGAACTGTCCAAAGGGAGTCCAGGCCTGAGGGCAAGAGAGCACTAAGGTTGGACAAGGACTATGGTTAGCCAAGTGGGGTCATTGACTAGCCAAAGTGGAATCCTTTGCTACAGAGGCTACATTTCAGTTTTGGATGTGGCCGCAGTGTACAAAGAGGGTCGGATGACCTAGAAAGATATAATGGCAGCATCTCCTAAAATTTAGGGAACTGCTATTTTGGGACCTGAAAATGTGTTGGCGTCATTACCTCCGGAATGACAAAGGAAACATTTTCTTACTCTGCCGTGAAGTCAACTGGGCAACCGGTTGGGATATTTTTAGGCGGCAACCCCGAAACGGGAAAATGCTTGTAAATGTGCCAAGTGGCACATTCTGGTGCAGTTTCCAATGCAAGAAGGAGTTGGCGCTGAATTTGAAGGGAAGAAGGCTCATTTGCTGATTTTGTCACAGGTTAAGAGCTATGGAGTGCTTGCTTTCCCTCTTATGCACAGTGCGGTGCCAGGAGTGATGCCCTGCACGCTACGCACTGCCCTCTCTCCCCCCTTTGGCAGTATGTTATGCCCCTCTAGTGGGCTCTTCATTTGACCAATGTACAGTTGTGTGGGTTCATGCGCGATTGCCGAGGCAAGAGCCTCTTGCACAGGTACTGGATTAGCTAGCGGCTAATCCCCCCGCAGGTACAGGTGAATTCGGAGAGGTTTCACGCCAGAAATCTCGTCCGATTCAAAGGGCAAGTAGCCCTACAGGTGCGGGAGCTCGAGGACTTGCTACGGATGCGACCGGCACGCGAAACGGAGCCCGAAACAGTGAATTACAGCCTGCTGTGTATTTTTGCAGGTTTAGGGTTTTGGCCCTAAACGGACCCTAATACCCCCAGGAGGTTCGGGGACGCAAGGGGACCGCTGTACAGGCGATCTGGCGCATTTTCAGGGCTGAAAACAGAGAATTCAGCGTGCTGCAGATTCTCGCCAGGTTTTGCAAAGTGCCCGTATGCGTCGGGAAAGTCAGTCAATGCGTGGGAATACTGACCGTGAAGGGTTCTAGTACAGTTATGCTGCCGAAATCGGGCGGAACAGTGGAAATTCAGCCGAGTTTGTGCGGGGCAGCTTGTAGGAACCACAGCGTTTATTCCCTCTTTTGAACAATAAAAGAAATACCGAAAGGGGCGCCTAAGTTAGGGGCCAATCTGGTGTCCGTCTACTCATACAGGTGCAATCTAGCAGCCTGTATCCCTCTCCCCTTTGATGTGTCTTGAAAATACAGGTAAAATAGACGACTAATAATGGGTGAAAGCTAAATCAAGGTTTAAAGTAAAGTCTACCGCCCTTTTTGGATTGAACAGGCCGGTTTCAGAGATTGTATGGGTAAGTGTGCAAAGTGGCACACTTAATAATTTAAAACCATTCAACTTTTGAATTTAAAAGTCCTATGCTACTTAATGAAATGTGCAATTAAGTGCACAACTGCACACATAGATGCAACCAATGAAAATGTTAGCTGCAGCGCAATGCCATACCAGCATTGCTTTGGCATTACTTGTTCGCACTTGTATGGCCATTTGGTCCAGCATAGACAATTTACAATAATTTAATTGACTTATCCTAAGGCCGTTAAAATAATCCAGGCCTTAGGATTACTGTTGTTTTAAGGACCCCATCTCATTCCTGTGCTTGCACTAGCGCGCGTAATTTTCTGAGCATGAAAACTGAGGCCACTATTTACTCCTTCATTGAAGACCCGATTTCCCAATCACTAGGGCTTGAAGGAGTACGAGCGGAAGTGCGACGCGAGAGAGAGTGCGAGAAGAAGAGCACGACGATATGGTGAACTCGCTCTACTATAATGTGTAGAGCATAGTGAGTTCTTATTAGGTTTTTACAAAGAATATGTGTACATACCTAGCCGCCCGCCCACTTACCTGGGCGACCACATTGGGCTTTATACCCCAACAACCTCCCACTTAAAGTCCAATGTGGTACTTTAAGTGTGAGAGAAGCTACTATACAAGCTAATATACAAGAGATGTAGAGAAGTGATGTACTACCCTACACCTAACTGCTTGCGAAAATGCGCAAAGCTCTCTGAGGGAAGTCCTTTTGTAAGTAGATCAGCAGGATTTTCTATGGTGTGAACTTTGACAAGCTAAAGTTTCTTATCCTCGAGCATTTTCCTGATGAAATGATACTTCACATCCACATGCTTTGTCTTTGAGTGATAAATTGGATTGCGAGCCAATTGTATAGCACTTTGACTATCACAATATAACACAGGCATCTCTTCTTTGATTCCCAAATCTGTTACTAGTCGATTAAGCCAAATTGATTCTTTGCATGCCTCTGATGCTGCAACATATTCAGCCTCTGTAGTAGACCGAGTAACACAATCTTGTAATCTAGAACGCCATGATACTGCTCCACCAGCCAATGTAAAGACATACCCTGACGTAGACCTTCGGTTGTCTAAGTCACGTGCATAATCTGAGTCTGTGAAACCCTTTACCTAACTCCCATAGCATATACGCACACTCTTTGTAGCTTTCAGGTATCTCAATATTCCTTTCATTGCCTCCCAATGTTTCTTGGCTGGGTTTGACATGTATCGACTTACTACTCCCACTGCAAATGCAATGTCTGGGCGAGTAGCAATCATTGCATACATCAAACTACCCACTGCAGAAGCATATGGAATCTCATCCATTTCAGCCTGTTCTTCCTCAGACACAGGACAATCTTGTTTGCTAAGTTTCACATATGGTGGCAATGAAACAATCAATGCCTTTCCCTTCTCCATATTGAAACGTTGCAAAACCTTGTCAATATACTCTGTTTGAGATAACCAAATCAACTTCTTTGATCTGTCCCTCTCAATGCGCATACCAAGTATATGACTTGCTTCACCCATGTCTTTCATGTCAAACGATTTTGCCATCTTTGACTTCAAAGCTGAAATTTCTTCCAAGTGCTTGCCAACAATCAACATGTCATCCACATACAAAATAAGGATCAGCCAACTACCATCCTTAGTCTTCTTTGTATATAGACAGTGATCGAACTCACTACGTTTGTAGCCTTGAGAAAGCATAAACTTGTGGAATTTATGGTACCATGCCCTCGGTGATTGTTTTAAGCCATAAAGACTCTTTAACAACTGGCATACCAAATCTTCCTTGCCTTTCTCAACAAACCCTTCTGGCTGCTGCATGTAAATTTCCACATCTAAATCACCATGCAAGAACGCTGTCTTCACATCCATTTCGTGAAACACCGAATCTAATATGGCAACCAATGCAAGAAAGCATCTCAATGTAGTCATCTTGACCACCGGAGAGAAGACTTCATCAAAGTCAATTCCTTGTTCTTGCTTAAAGCCCTTGGCAACAAGCCTTGCTTTGTACTTTGGCTGACTATCATGAGCGGTGATCTTATACCTGTAAACCCATTTACAAGGTAGAGCCTTTTTTCCCTGTGGTAATTTAACTAGCTTCCATGTCTGGTTTTTATGCAGAGCTGTCATCTCTGACTGCATGGCCAATTGCCAATTCCCGGAGTCCTTCATTTGCACTGCTTCCTTGTAACATGAAGGCTCATTGCAATCAGTCAACATGACATAGTTCATAGATGGAACAAATCTATCAGGAGGTCGCGTGATACGTCCAGATCTACGCACAATAGGTGGCTCAGGCTCAGCCACAACTTGTGGTTCCACTCTATCCTGTCCTTGCTCCTCTTGAGCCCTAACATTTTGTCTTGCACATGCAGGTCCATCTTCTTGGAAGACAACTCTTCTAATCTCCTCAACCCTCTCTGGTTTAGAATGATATTTGGCTTCATTAAAGTGAACATCATTGCTGCGGATAACCTTTCTGGATTCGGGATCCCAAAGTCTGTACCCCATCTCACCAGAATTACCATAGCCTAGAAAGATGCACTTTCTACTCTTTGGCTCAAGTTTGTTCCTAAATTCCTTTGCAACGTGAGTATATGCCTCACAGCCAAAGACTCTGAGATGCTTGTATGAGGGCACCTTGCCTGACCACACCATCTCTGCCACTAAATCCTTCTGCAAAACCTTGCTAGGAGATCTATTTATAAGATGAACAGCTGTTGATACAGCTTCAACCCAAAACCCATTTGGCAACTGTGCATTAGACAACATACTTCTGACCTTCTCTTGTATGGTCCTATTCATCCTCTCAGCAACACCAGTTTGAGGAGGATTGTAAGGAGCAGTAAGTTCACGTTTTATACCTTTTGACTCACAAAAGTCCTGAAAGGCCTTTGAAACATACTCTCCACCATTGTCAGTACGTAAGCATTTAAGCTTCTTGCCACTCTGATTCTCCACAAGTGTCACAAACGTTTTGAAAACACTAAACGCTTCATCCTTATGCTTGAGAAAGTAAACCCACACTTTCCTCGAGTAATCATCTATAAATGTCATAAAGTAAGAAGCTCCCCCTAGAGATAGGTTAGGCATAGGTCTACACAAATCGCTATGAACAAGTGCCAACTGTGTATCTCTTCTACTGTTTCTATGCTTATGTGGCTGCTGTGTTTGCTTACCATACAGACAATGTTCACAGAATTCAAAATCATTAAATGACAAGCCAGGCAAATAACCAGAACGAGACAAGATTTCCATTCCCTTCTTGGACATATGTCCTAACTGGCTATGCCACAAAGAAACGTTCGGCTGCTCGGTTACATTGATTACATTTTTCGAGACATTTGATACATAAATCATGTAAAGTCCTCCAGACTTTACTCCATGTGCTACTGTCATAGAACCCTTGGATATCTTCCACATGTTCTGTCCAAAAGTGGTGACGTAGCCAGCACCTGTGCTGATCAAGCTCTTTGTAATTGCGAGAACATGTCTCACATTCTTCAGCGTGAAAGAAGAGCCATTCTGAAACTTCAATTGAACATCTCCAACACCTAAGATCTCACATGTCTGCCCATTGCCTAGCCGAACATGATCTTTAGTGGTCACATAAGAGGTAAACCACTCCTTGTTTGGAGACACATAAAGTGATGCCCCTGAGTCTATAATCCAATCACTCAGTGCATTTCCATCAGATGCTGTAAGAAGAGCTGAGTCCATTGTATTCTTCAAGAAGTAGATATCTCCTGACACTAGACTGTCATCCTCTGCAACAGTGTTTGTCACATTTATTTCTTGAATCTTCATTGGGGACTTGTTCTTCTCACCATGGTCTTCAGCTTTCTCTTTGCCTTTTTCTGCTTTCCATTCTCTGCAGTCTCTTTTCATGTGACCCTTCTTGCCACAATGGTAGCATTCTATGTCACTCTTGCCTTTAGCACTGCGAGATTTGCTACGAGACTGATTCCTCTTTCCACCTTTGTACTTTTCTTTGGTCCTTCCCCTGACCACTAAGGTTGTTCCTTTGCCTTTGTCCATTGTCTTTCTATTGGTTTCTTCAGTAAGCAGACTACCTTCTACACCTGCTATGGTCAAACCATCTGGAGGTGCAGAGTTACTCAAAGCTGTGCGAAAAGTGTCCCAACTTTCCGGCAATGTGATCAACAGGAACATAGCTCTAACAGGTTCATCAAACTTGACACCTTGAGCTGACAACTGACTGTAGATGGTGTTGAATTCATTCAGATGATTGGACATAGGTGTCCCTTCTTTCATCTTCAAGTCAACAAGCTTCTTAAGCCAATATACCTGTGAAGCTACACTCTGCTTCTCATAAAGATCACTCAGCTTTAACCATGCTTGATAAGCCAACATCTCGTCTGCTACATTGAAGTAAACGCTTTCTGTCAAAGTCAACATAATGGTAGAAAGTGCCAATTCATCCATTTCGCTCCATTCATCTTCGTCCATATCTTCTGGTTTTATCCCCTTGAGCTTTATAGGTTTTATCAGTTTCTTCCGCAATGGGAAATTGGTTCCATCCAGCTTCTTGATATTGTAAAGAGCAGTGTCCTGTGATCCAGCCATAGCTACGCTTCACAGTAGTTTACCTTCTTGGGAAAAATTCGGCAAAGTTTCCCCTGTAGACTGACCTCTGAACCAATATCAACCTGTCAAATGAACCAAGAAAGCTTTAAATTCTGCATAAATTTCGGCAAAGTCTCCTTTGTAAAATAGCTCTGGTGTACTAAAAAACAGACCAAAAACAGCTCAAAAAACCACTGTCTCTCTAACACTGTAAGCAGTGGGTAAATCTGTCCTGCACCTATACTGTCTCTGACTGTCCTGTAAGCATAGACTGCGACAATGCCTCAACGGCAGTAAAGCAAAGATGCAATCCCAACTGTCTAACTCACAGTCAATACATCCTAGCTGCCTATCTAAGGGTGCTCGAGGGATCGCTCCAAGACCTGTATCACCGAAAGGATCTCAACATTCGAAAATCCCCCAGCTCAATAAAACCTCACTCGACCCTCAACAAAGGCTACAGTAAATCTGACAATACATAGACTTCCCAAAAAGTCATACATCCACAAATTTTCCACTGTATGCTGTAACCGCTGCGGCGGTTGTTTGCTGCTTGACTCACAGCCAGCAAACCCTCAACAGACATACATCATCTCTGACAATACATCCCATGTGGAAGTACCTGCAATGTCAGGATGAAATCTAGAATATCAAGCAGCAAACACAAGCTACCTGATGAACTAGTGGATGTCGCCTACAATCTGTGTGTAGATGCGCCCGTGTTGTATGTGACACGCCTCCAAGAACTGTGAGCCGTCCTTCGATGTGTAGATAGCCACAAATCAGCACTCTGGGAGTGCCGATATCCTCAGCACCTGCAGTCGTAGGCCGAAACCCCAAATTTGTAGAGTCGGATCTGCACCCGCCGAGACCACGTAGTCGAAAATGGCCTGCGCAGAACCTTTTCAAAGCCGAACGGTGGCCGAGATGACCTCAGAATGAAATTCTGAGAACACCGAGCCCTTCAGGCTCACCCACAGCATTTGGGGCCGTATCTTCGCCTGTCGAATATCACTCGAATCTGAGCAGGTGACTCTCGCTACCTGCAAATGCTGCCCCTGAGCCTCGATCTGAGCTCTGATACCAGTTGAAGGAGTACGAGCGGAAGTGCGACGCGAGAGAGAGTGCGAGAAGAGCACAACGATATGGTGAACTCCCTCTACTGTAATGTGTAGAGCATAGTGAGTTATTATTAGGTTTTTACAAAAGAATATGTGTACATACCTGGCGGCCCGCCCACTTACCTGGGCGACCACATTGGGCTTTATACCCCAACAGGACTTCAGGGTATTTTCTGCTAGGGTCTCCTTGAGGGGCTCTAGCCCAAACTTGGGTGCACCTAAGGCCCCAGAACTGCTAGATCTGTTCTGATGTACACACAACTAATTAGATAACTCTTTTCTCGTAAATACATTAATTATTTACAAAGTCTGACATAGTTACAAGCAGCTTGCGGCTTCATGGCACGCTGGGTGGATAAGGGGGGGGGGGGGGGGGGGGGGCGAGGCCAAGTGGGTAGGGGGAGGAGGGAGAGAGTGGGGGGCGAGGGTGAGTAGGGGGGACGAGGGGTGGGTAGGGGTGAGTAGAGAGGAAGTAGGGGGGGCGAGGGTTGAGTAGGGGGGCGAGAGTTGTATAGGCAGAGAGGCGAGGGTGAGTAGGCAGGGGGCGAGGCGAGGGTAGGGGAACGAAGGTGAGTGGCTAGGGCGAGTGTGAGGAAAGTAGGGACGAGGGGATAGGGGTAGATAGGGACGAGGAGGTAGCAGACAGCTATCATGAGCAGGGAATTCATCAAGCAGGACGGGCTCTCTGAAGTGAGTTCGCTAGACACAGAGGATAGCTTTGTTCTAGTCCGAGAAGCAGACACCAATGGGGCTGATGTTTGAGGGGGGGGTGAACTCCTGTAGAGGAGATTTCTTCCCGCTTCTATGATTCTTCATAGGCTCACCAAATTCAAAGGCTTCCACCAAGGGCGCATCAGGAGTAGCTTTTATGACCTTCAACCTTTGAGCTGGCTCAGGTGGCTCATTAGTTTTATTTACTGAAGAAAAATTGGAAGAGGATGTACCTTCAAGCAAAGAGTGAATAGAGACTCCATAACATGGCATAGATTTGGTAGCATCCAACCACTCCAACAGATCCTCGTCCGACCCGTCAGGTAGAGTAGGTTGTTCCAATTCAAGGCTGGTTGCTAGGGACAAAGAACTATGTTGCACGACGGGATCCATGCCTCCTCCTAGGCGAATGGGTTGCATCGGGGAGCCAGAAGTATGTATCCACATGGCATTGTTTCCCCAATCATGAAGTGCTTTAGTGTGTCGCAGCCATGGTCTGCCGATGAGCAAAGGACATCCACCCTCAACCTGGGAAGACGAACCACAACAAAATCCAAGTTAAAAGTAAAGTCTTGTACCTGCGGAGACACATTGTCCACTATGCCCGCTGGGTAGACTGTCCGCCGATCGGCCAATGTAACTGTGAAGGGAGCAGAGCGAGTAGGCTGTAGACCTACCGCTAACATAGTGACTCGGGCATCAGGTTGATGTCAGATCCACCATCCACTATCACTCCTAAGAATTGCCGACCAAAAACGGACACTGTCAATAGAGGGCTTCTATAATTAGTGAGGGGAGTAGCGAGATTGGATATCATATAGGACTCTGATGGTCGCATTGGGAGGTGCCCGCCACTAGGACCTGCTCCGGGGTAAAGGGATTGAATAACTGCAAGGGTGTCACTTCTGAAACTCGCATCTAGCCGCAGCATGTCATAGAGGAACACTTGTTGGCAGGTGTTCTTCAACACTGTCTCTGCTGTAAGCTTTTCTTATTCTACGAGTGGTTTCTCTGGTTCCTTTATCTTCTGTAGATCAAAAACTACTTCCAAGAAAGCTTCATCAATATTGGAGAGCAAAGATTTGGACTCTTTCTTGGCACTGGGGGATTGGCTTGTCAACAGTTGAAGGCACGATATCCACGGTTGTGAGAATGTGTGGGGAGTTGAACTTGATGGAATGCTAAGACCGAGAGCAGCTCTCTGGGCCCGAGTGAGGACACCCGATGGCTCCTCTACCAACTGCAGCGGCTTATTTTGAGGGGTAACCACGTGGGTAGAAGAAGGAGGCTGAGGAATGGTGCTAACTGCTATCAGATTGAGCTTGGAAAAGGTAAACTCATTCTAGCTTTGACTTAGGACCGAAGTCGTTGATGCACGAAGTTTAGAGCAATCCTTACTATAGTGATCCTTCATTTCAGGGCAATGACGCCAGGGAGGGGACCCTTCGGGCAGGGGGCATTTGCTTTGGTAATAACCATATTCCCCGCATCTGTAGCACAAAATGGACGGATTCAATGGGCGAGTCGAAGGGCGAGGCGGTCCTTGCTCCTAGTGCACGGAGTTCGAGGTGGAGTCATAGAAGCTTTGAGGTGATGAGGGAGCATGGGTATAATAAAAGCTCTGAGAGGGAAAAGTGCTCTCCATACCTTGCATAGGAGGGGCTGTCAGCAAAGGTAGCATATGGTGTGGATGGCCACAGGGAGAAACCATGTTGGATGCAAGTGCTGGCCCTTATTGAAGAGTAGGACCAAAACTTTGTTGTATTTGTCGCAATCCCTTGAGGTAGCAGTAGTCCTTGTCCTCATGCCCAGACTTTTCATAGAAGTGGCAGTAAACCCGAAGGGAGCATTCCTGTCGAGGGTGCCTTGGAGAGCGGCATGAGCTACACCAAACCATAGCCTTAGTCTCCTGCTAAGACTTGAGCTCTTCTACCTCGGGCTTGATTTGTTCCAATGCCTCGCGATGTGGAGGCTTCTACTGTTTAAGAGAGAAGGACCTCTCCTCTTGAAGAGCTCCCTATAACCTTAGGGCTTCCAGTTCCCTGCGTAAAGAAGTTAACGTATCAGAAGGACTTTGTGAAAACACTGAGGAGATCTCTACCTGAGGGGAGTTAGTGAACAGCTTCCTAGCTCCCTCTATCCTAGTAGGAGCCGGAACAAACTTCTCTAGAGTAGCGTCGGGTCGCAGACTCTTTCGGAGTTTTTGCTGGGAAGTTTTGGGAAGAGCCTTCTCCACCCACTTCTTAGCCATAAATTCACCCGGTTGCTAAGAAATCTTGGCCACCAGAGACTTTGTTCTGGTCATGAACTCTGCAAGAGTCTCATTTGGTTGGAGCATCGGGTTTGCCAACTCATCCAGAACCTTCTCCTGAAAGTCTCCTGGTCTGAAAGCTTCACAAAACTGTTGTCGTAAAGTGGCCCGAGTTGCAAAGTGGTTCTCTGCAAACTGACTGTACCACTTGTCTGCTAAAGCATCCAAGGTTAATGGAAACGTCACCAAATAAGCATCTTCTCTATTAAGACCACGACCTCTATAGAAAGATACAAACCTCCTTGCATGGTCGTCTGCATCTTCTGAGAAGAGTCCCTTGAAAGTAGGAAACTTGATGTTTACCTTGGCCAAAACACTGGTCAACACCTCCATGGCCTCTAGCTCAGGAGCCTATTGCTCAATAGCTTGCTGTAACAAAATGGGCGAGAGCTTTACTGGGGAAGGTGACCTGGAAGATGTAGAACTGGATGGAGGAATGGATGATGCCGTATGTGGAGGTATGGGTGATGGGGTTGGTGGACTTCTACTATGTACCAACGTTTGAGGCCTTTTGTGGTAGTACTTCAGAGGACTCAGTAGTGCGCTTTGACGCTCTAATGACCGCCTTGTATGTGTCATGCAGTAACCACAAACCCAACCAAGCTTTGGGCAAGAAGACCTTTAACTCGCTGAACACCAATCTAGACCAGGGTGAGTGACTAGACCACTTGGCTGGACCAGGGACGAGAAAGGACTAGACCAGGACGAGAGCTTGGTTGAACCAGGGCGAGAGAGGACCAGATCAGCAAGGCGAGAGACTAGGTCAGCTAGACTAAGTTGTCTAGGGTGAAATTGGACCAGACCAGCAGGCTGCACTGGGCAAGGCCAAGTAGGCGAGGCTAGGTAAACCAGCTAGCTCCTCGATTTGTATCTCAACAGAGAGTGAGACTTTCAGTTGAGGTCCCACCGGGCGTGCCAAAAATGAGCACCTATAGCGCGGATAGTGTGTCGTGCTCTCTACAGTGGGTGCTCCTCAATGCAATGTGCGTGACATCTAACTAAAAACAAAATGAAAACACAGAAAACAATAGATAACAACAAATCAACACGAAGACACAGCAGCAGACCAGAACATATGGACTCGACTATCTCAAAGGAACCGATACAGACTCTGGCATGGCAGCCCACTTAGCTCCATCCCAGAACTCACGGGTACAATGGGGGTGTCGAGGCTCACATGTGCAAGGATGGTGCAGACGTGCTGTGTATATAGACTCTTCACTCTAGACGACGACGCTGGACCATAGATGAAGAAGATGATAGTGATGAACCAACAGCTACTACTCATATGTCCCATCATAAAGAGCCACCAACGGCTCATAAATGTCAGCCATCTAAGTCTATCTTAAGTCTTTCTCCAAACTGTGTGGTGGTGGTGACCTGGCCACGATGTCCACTAGACCATCGTCTGTATCCCTGCCACGTGTCACTGCCAACGGAGAGAGTCCGTCCAACTGTACTAACTGTGTGTCCTTTGAAAGTGACAGTGTAGACCAGACCCACTGTACTAACTGTGTCCTGTGAAAGTGACATTGTAGCCCTGCTACAGACACTGGACGGACTCTCTGGGCTGGGTAGGACACGTGGCAAGGATGCAGATGGTGGTTTAGTGAACATCGTGGCCAGGTCACCACCACCACTCAATTTGAAGATAGACTTAGATGGCTGACATTTATGAGCCATTGGTGGCTCTTTATGGTTGTACGTATGAGTAGTAGTTGTTGGGTTATCACAATCATCTTCTTCATATATGGTCTAGCGTCGTCATCTAGAGTAGTGAGTATATACATAGCACGTCTGCACCATCCCGGCACATATGAGCCTCAACATCCCCATTGTACCGGTGAGTTCTGGGCTAGAGCTGAGTGTGCTGCCACGCCAGAGTCTGTATCCGTTCCTTTGAGATAGGCGAGTCTATATGTTCTGGTCTGCTGCTGTGTCTGTGTTGATTTGTTGTTATCTATTGTTTCCTATGTTTTCATTCTGTTTTGAGTGAGATGTCACGCACATTGCACTGAGGAGCACCCACTGTAGAGAGCACGACACACTATCCGCGCTATAGGTGCTCATTTTTGGCACGCCCGGTGGGACCTCAACTAAAGTCTCACTCTCTGTTGAGATACAAATCGAGGAGCTAGCTGGTTTACCTAGCCTCGCCTACTTCGCCTTGCCTAGTGTAGCCTGCTGGTCTATTCGAGTTTCACCCTAGTCAGCTTAGTCTAGTTCACCTAGTCTCTCGCCCTGCTGGTCTGGTCCTCTCTCACCCTGGTCGAACCAAGCTCTCGTCTTGGTCTAGTCCTTCCTCGTCCCTGGTCCAACCAGGTGATCTGGTCACTCGCCCTGGTCTAGTAGATTCTAGACCAACGTTCAGCCAGTTAAAGGTCTTCTTGTCCAAAGCTTGGTTGGGTTTGTGGTTACTGCATGACACATATAAGGCGGTCATTAGAGCGTCAAAGCGCACTACTAAGTCCTCTGAAGTACTACCACAGAAGACCTCAACCCTTGGTAACTAGTAGAAGTCCACCAACCCCATCACCCATACCTCCACATACGGCATCATGCATTCCTCCATCCGGTTCTACATCTTCCAAGTCACCTTCCCCAGTTAAGCCCTCTCCCATTTTGTTACAGCAAGCTATTGAGCCACAGGCTCCTCAGCAAGAGGCCATGGAGGAGTTGACCAATGTTTTGCCCAAGGTAAACATCAAGTTTCCTACTTTCAAGGGACTCTCCTCAAAAGATGCAGACGACCATGCAAGGAGGTTTGTATCTCTCTGTAAAGATCATGGTCTTAATAGAGAAGATTCTTATTTGGTGATGTTTCCATCAACCTTAGATGGTTTAGCAGACAAGTGGTACAGTTAGTCTCCAGAGAATCACTTTCCAACTTGGGCAGCTTTAAGACAACAGTTTTGTGCAGCATTCAAGCCAGGTGACTTCCAGGAAAAGGTTTTGGATGAGTTGGCCAACATGGTGCTCCAGCCAGAGGAGACTTTTGCAAAACTCATTACTAAAACCAAGTCTCTGGTTGCCAAGCTTGCTCAGCAACCAAGGAAATTTATGGTCAAGAAGTGGGTAGATAAAGCTCTTCCAAAGACGTCTCAGGAGAAACTACGCAAAAGTTTTCGACCTAAAGCATCTCTGGAGGAGTTTATAGCGGCCGCTGCCAGGATAGAAGGAGCAAGGAGGCTATTCAAGGACCCCCTTCAGGTGGAGACTGCCTTAGCACTCACAGACAATCCCTCTGACCCCTTGCTTTCTTTACGCACGGAGTTAGAAGCACTGAAGTTACAAAGAGCTCTTCAAGAGGAGAGGTCCTTCTCTCTTAGACCGGAAAAATCTCCACAATCTCCACAGCAAGAGGCTTTAGAAAAAATCAAGCGGGAGCTAGAAGAGCTACAGGCACAGCAAGACACTAAGCCGCCGATGGTGTGGTGTTCCTCTTGTCGCTCTCCAGGGCATCCTCCTCAGGACTACCCACTTCGAGCTTACTGCCATTTCTGCGAGGAACTTGTCCATGATGACAAAGAGTGCTATTATTTGAAGGGAATACGGCAACTAAAATAGAGCCTCGCCCCAAACCTTCAACAAGGGTTAACACGTGCATCCAGCTTTGTTTCACCCTATGGCCATCAAAACCCTATGCCGCTGACAACACCTCCTATGGAAGGTATGGACAACAACTTTGCATCTCCCAGATTTTATCATGCTAATGCTCCTTCTGTTCCCCAAAGCTTCTACACATCAGCATCCGTCCCCATGCTGCAAGGGCCAAGACCACCTGCCCCTCCAATAGGTCAATTTTGTGCTACAGGTGCGGGGAGTATGGACATTATCAGAGCAAATGTCCATTGCCAGAAGGGTTCCCTCCTTGCCGACACTGCCCTTAAACTAAGGATCACTATAGTAAGGACTGCCCAGAACAACACGCATCCACATCTGCAAGCACAAGCCATAACTAGCAGGAGTTGTTTACATTCCCAAAGATTAACCTAATCACAGTAAGCACCATTCCATATGCCCCGCCTTCCACTCTTATAGTTGCCTCTCAAAATGGGTTGAAACAGGTAGAAGAGCCTGCTGGTGTGCTCACACAGGCACAGAGAGCTTCTCTTGGTTTCAGCCTCCCTAACGGTCCAAATTTTTCATCTCTAGTCACACAACTGAGTCAAACTCCCCTAGTAGCTGACAAACCAGCAGGTAGTGCCAAGAGCCAACCTACGTCTCTTCTCTCAAATATTGATGGTGCCTTCATGGAAGCAATAGAAGACTTGCAGAAGCTCAAGATACCAGAGCAAGCACTGATCAAAAGAGAGAAGCCTACAGCAGAGACTATCTTGAAAAACACCCTTCAGCAAGTGTTATTGTACGACATGCTTCGACTTGATGCAAATTTTTGAAGTAACACCCTTTCCATCATTCAATCTCTATATCCTGATGCAGGGTCTAGGCACCTACCAGTGCAGCCCTTAGAGTCCTACATGATTTCATTCCCCGCTGCTCTGCTCACTGATTACAGGAGTACTCGTCTTACCGCATCTATTCTAGGGAGCGACTTCTCCGGTGTCATAGTGGATGGTGGGTCGGGTATCAACTTGATGCTCGAATTCACTATGATGGCATTGGGTCTCCAGTCTACCCTGCCCGCTACCTTTACAGGGACTTTGGCAGACCAGAGAACTGTCTACCCTGTGGGAATAGTAGACAAGGTTCCTCTGCAGGTATAGGACTTCACATTCAACCTAGATTTTGTTGTAGTTCGCCTCCCTCAGATAGAGGGCGAATTTCCATTACTCATTGGAAGACCATGGCTCTGACACACAAAGGCATTACATGATTGGGGAACTGATTCAATGTGGATACATAGCCCAAGCTATCCAATGAAACCTATCCGCCTTGAAGGGGGAATGGATCTGGTGGTGAATCATAGTTCTCTATCAATGGAGTCAACTCCCCAACCGAACAGATGTTGAAATCAGCATTTTCCGGGCTGAATCTGCAAACTACGCTGGATCTGACTGGGCGGCGAGGAACTATTGCGGGAAGGTGAGATGTGCGAGGTTCGGGGGTTCTACTGCGGAGTCTGACTGCTGAAAACTGAAAACGCTGGTCGTTCTTGAGGTCTTGACGCTGTGAATCTGCAAAACGCTTAAGTGTTATGATAATGCAAAACGCAAGGGCTGAAAATTGTCGGCTGCGGTGGAAATCTACTAACGCTAGGGAAACTGCTGTGTTGCTGTCGCCAGGGCTGATTTGTTGTGCAAAAATGCCAGGGTTGGTTTGTCATGCAAAAACGCTAGGCCTTGCTTGTTGCAAAACGCTAGGGTTCATCTGTTGGGGGTCTTGCTGAGAAGGTCCTTGTTGAACAAGTGCTCTTGCTGCCTCTTCTGCCAGAAAGTGCTAGTGCCAAGTGTTCTTTTATGCTTCCTTGCAAAATTGTCCTACCTAGTTTCCAACAAAAGTCACTTAAAAATAATAAGTGAAAAATGTCAAAATGGGGAAAATATGTCTATGCACTATAAAAACGCTCCTGATGGGTTCTAATGGAAATCTAATGGTCATGCTGTGTGCAACCAGAGGACATGCATCTACTCTGAGTGTGGACATGCACGATCTGCGAACAGACTCATAAAAGTGCCAGATCACTTCCTAAGATGACTGAACTAAACACATGTCATGAAGTAACTTGTCCACGTACACATAGGGTTAGATGTGCACGTGACACAAAGAGAACGCCACAGATTCATAAAAAAGAGCTCTTAGTAGTAATACATGCTTTTCAGTCAAAAGAAGCATTACTTAATAGGTGCAAACTTTATAGTGTACAGTGATCATCAGAGTTTTGAGATATTTTTTGTCCCAAAAAAAGTTGTCAAAAAAAGAGACGAGATGGGCAAACATCCTATCTCAGTTTCACTTTCAAATAGTGCACTTGAGGGAAAGACGAATTACTTGCAGTCGCCTTGTCTCGCAAGCCGTAAATATCTACTACTCAGTGCATCATCAATACTTTGATGAGATAAGAGAACACTATGCTACTTTGGTCAGATCTTCGACAGAGTACAGAGCGGAGACACCATTTTAAGCTTCTCTCAAGGAAGGGTGCTTAATGTGCGAATCCCAAAATGGTGTCTCCGAAAGTCGGGGCGAGGTTCGGGATTTGCTACAGGCCCATCTTCTCTCCGATGTGGGCAAGATCACCGATGTCCAGATCCTCGGGAGAGGGTACTACCAGGTAGAGTTCGAGTCTGCAGATATACTGCCAAGGTGATTTCGATGAGCCCACTCGGTATCCGAGCAGCTCGAGCTTACTTCCGACGTTGGCATCACGGTTTTGACCCTACTACAGATGTGCTCGAGGAGGAGACAGACTTGCCGATTTCGGTCTCTCCCAAGCTTGAGGCGAGAGTACCTCCCCCTCCTATCCAACATTGGTTCCATGTTAGGGACAGTTCTAAAGTCTCCACGCACTGCAGCTTCAGTTGTGGCCAAGGCCGTAGGTTTACCTACTGTGCAGGTTCTCGTTCGTGACACGAACTCCCTCCTCGAGGTGGTACTGCTACCTAGGGTGAGTGGGGGATGGATCAGACAGAGTGTAAAGTATAGGGGTCTCCCGAACCAATGTTTCATTTGCAAACAGATGGGCAATTTGCAAAGACCTGTCCTCGCAGGAGACATCGACCCACAGCGCATGCGCAACCTCCTAAGGCTCAACATACCAAGCAGCCAGATACACAAGACGCGCACGCTGGTACATCGACAGAGACCAGTGATCAGACAGCTGACGGTTGGCAGCAGGTGCCTGGCCGCCGCCGACAAGAGAGGCTCGCCCCACTTGTAAGGTGCAGCGGAATGAATGTTGTTTTTTCTCAAGATTAGTGATCTTTATTGCTCAAGGTTCCTTTTAGTTCTTAGGGAAAGAGAGAGTTTTGCATCTTATGGGATATTGTGCGTGCAAGTGAATGAGACTGAGAGAAGGAGAGAGAGTAGATACGACACCCGAAAGGTTGTAAAATCCTCCTCCGAAGGCCCCACTCTCGTCGGCAAGAGTGGTCTACTTTGATTGCACAAAGGTGTACAATGCGAATGCAATGGATTGATGCAACTTGGACTATGCCGATGACGACGACAGTGGTGACAACGACGACTGGATGGCTGAAATCTGAGATCTTCTAATCGCTGAATTTCGGGACTGTTCGGTGGATGAAAATGACTGTTTTGGCTGCGTTTTTATGACTGAAAATGGGGGAACATCAGCAACCAATCTGGGGCTGATCTGCTACTGTGTCATAGGCTGAAAACTGCGAGAATCTGCTGCAGATTTGGGCTGAATATCAAAAACGCTGATGTGCCTGTTGCTTAGCAAAAACGCTACTGCTGATCTTCTGCTATTGGTGGCTGAATACCAAAACGCTGATGCTTCTGCTACAGAGGGGCTGAAAACACGGTGGTTCTGATACGGTAAAGCTGAAAATCAAAAACGCTAATACCTCTTCCTAGCGTTAGTGGTTACTGTTGGTCTGGAGTGCATGGCGATGATGCATAGGTGAAACGCCAGGGCTGCTGTGTTGATGGCGAAGAAGCATTTGCTGAAACGCCAAGTGCTAGGAGAGGATGGGAATCTGCTTGGAAACGCTAAGATGTCATGAGGGGGGGGGTACTGCTGAGAAGTTGCCTGTTGAGCGGGAAGCTCCTGCTGCCTCTTCTGCCAAAAAGTGCTAACTTGGGTTTGCTTATATATTAACTTAGCAAAATTGCCCTACCTACTTTTGTTGGAAAGGCACTTAAAAATAATAAGTGAAAATAACCAAAAATAGGAAAATAGGCTAAATGCACTGGAAAATTCCCCTAACTGATGCTAATGGATTCTGATGGGAATTTCGATGATCATGCTGTGTGCAACCGGAGGATATGCATCTATGCTAAGTGACTGGGCATGCACGGTCTACGAATAGACTCACAAAAGTGCCAGATCATTGCTAATCTAGACTTGACTGAACTGACTGAACCCTGCTGTGGTGTAGCTTATCCACAGACACATAGGGTTGGGATGTGTCACGTGACATCCCCTCCTTTTCAAAGTGAGGTACTGGTACCGAACTGTATGGCGTCGAGGGAGAAACAGCATCCGGAATCCTGGAAGGGACTCTTCGCCGGCCCACTCTGCTGTGTGGGTCGAGCGGTACTTGAACTTCATAAAGGTCTGCAACGCTTGCTTCTTTGGGCCACGCCGAAAGCGACACAAAGTCGTTTAAATCTCCTTTCTTGCGTCAACTTTGTCTAGAGATCTGCTTCTTTCGTCTTCAAGAATCTCCATGGCTAAAAATTCATGAAACCATCTCCAATGCAAAACCATGAACATACCCATTCCATGTAAAGTGAAGGAAAAAAATCTTGTCTTCTCTAAAGATTGTGTATGCAATGTAGATGAACATATAGACAGAATGACAAACCATTCATCAAACATATGCAAATAATGAGGTCGAATCTTTTCTGTTTGATCGAAATCAATCAACTGTGGCAAATCACAATGGAAATGCCCATGCTTGGTGCTCATACTATCATGTGCTCTTTTGGGTACTGTGTCATGCCAAGGAAGAGACATGGAATGTGATTTCCTGACATACAAACTTTTCAGCTTTTCATGAACAATCCACATACATTCGTGCTCATCCATGATAGAAATGTGCTCAACATACAATATGTCATGCCTAGGAAAAGGGATCACATAACGATGATGACTAAAATATAGGAAACCTTCACGAATGAAACACTCGAACAATGCGTGCGTATCAATCATGCGAACACACAATACTTCCTGTGATGGTTCTTTGGACCAAGGCTCGAGAGCCAAGATCGGTTCGTCCTGAATGATCGAATCGCCCTGTGGGGGTTCTTTGGACCTCGACTCGAAAGCCAAGATCGGATCTTCGTGATTGATCAAATCTACAATGAGGTTAGCTTCGCTAGGAAAAGCATCTACTAACACCTCATCCTGGTGAACAATCACATCTTCTTCATGCAAGTCATCATGGTTGTCTTTGTCATCCAAATCATCATGTAAATCATTATCATTCAAATCATTATGCTTCTCATAATCATGCAAGTTCTGTGTGTCATGCTGTGGAGAAAAAGAGACTGAGAGACTCTCCTTGTCTCGAATCCTTTCAACCTTGTCCTGCATATTAGCAATGAGAGATGGAGGAGCAGTGTCCACTCCATGAAAGACACTAGGAGAATCATTGTCGGCATTGAGAGTTATAGTGTTAGCCGAAAAATTTATAAAAGCATCAGTTTCACGAAACCACTTAATGCCTAAAATCATATCACATCCAGAGAGAGAAGAAACAACAAATCTTTAGTGAAGGCAGTCCGTTGAATTGCAAACAACACATCAAGGCACTCCTCCGTGATGAGAGCGTCCATACCGGGACGAAAGCCAGAGACCTCGATAGGAGATCTCGGACTAACTTCGAGGCGGGCTCTCTCAACAAGAGAGGAACTGATCACATCATGCATACTACCTGGGTCAAACAATATGACAAAACGGTGCCCCAACATACGACCATAACATTTAATGAGAGAATCATCAATGGGAGGGTCCTGAGAAACTTTGGGCACAATCATGAGGGCAAGTAGCCCTGCAGGTGCCCTAGGGAGCTCGAGGACTTGCTACGGATGCGACCGGCATGCAAAACGGAGCCTGAAACAATTAATTACAACCTGCTGTGTATTTTTGCAGGTTTAGGGTTTTGACCCTAAACGGACCTAATACCCCCAGGAGGTTCGGGGACGCGAGGGGACCGCTCTATAGGTGATCTGGCGTATTTTCAGGGCTGAAAACAGAGAATTCAACGTGCTACAGATTCTCGCCAAGTTTTTTAAAGTGTCCGTATGCGTCGGAAAAGTCATCTAATGCGTGGGAATATTGACTGTGAAGGGTCCTAGTACAGTTATGCTGCCGATATCGAGCCAGAACAGTTGAAATTCAGCCAAGATTGTGCGGGGCAGCTTGTAGGGAACCACAGCTTTTATTCCCTCTGTTAAAGAATAAAGAAATACCGAAAGGGACGCCTAATTTAGGGGCCACTCTGGTGTCGGTCTTCTCATACAGGTGCAATCTAGCAGCCTGTATCCCTTTCCCCTTTCGTTGTGTCTTGAAAGTACAGGTAAGTGGGCGACAAATTAAATGGGTGAAAGCAAATAAGGATTAAGTCTAAGGTCTACCGCCCTTTTTGAAAGTACAGGCCGGTTTCATGGTTCCATCCCCGGGATTAAATCACTTTTTCCCATAGAAGTGAGCCTTGGTCAATTTGGGCTTGAAGACACAGGGGATCATAGACGAGACACAGGGAACTGCAATTATGGTTGACAGACCAGATGAGTGACTGAAGAGGTTTCTTCTTCGTAGGGTCAAGAGACACATGAAGTGGGTGAGTCTTCAAGACCACCACAGACGGATGATGATATATTCAGGACCCAGTTGGCTACTGTTGTGGCTATGTTCACACAAGTAATGTAGAACCCGAGGTTTTTAGCCTTTCTGCAACCTTCTCTTCCATCTCAGCAAGTTGGGTCACTGGATCATATTCAAAAGCCTGTTAAGCCTCGAGCACAGTTGATTCATACTGCAGAGTCAATGGAAACACCTATACAATTGACGGAGAACATGCAGTCTCCACAACCTGTGCCTAAGGTGCAAGAATAGGTGGCTTAGATCACAGTCTTTCAAGCCGTACCAGTTCAGCCAGCCACTTTTCAGTAGCCTATAGCTAGTTCTAATGGGCAAGGAAGCAACCTACAGGCTATGCAACAAGTCTTCCCACCACCTTCAGTACACCTTGGCTATTTTGGAGGTGGATTGGTATTCCACACCATGGCTGGTCATGCACCTGGAAATCAGTTTTACACGACAGGAACAGTATTCGGGGGTGCTCAAACAATGATGCCTAACCCCATGTATGGTGTCACGGGCATGCTACCAGGGTTTCAAAGCACTCAGGGCCAATTTGGGATGCTACAGGCAAAATTTGATATGGCTGCAATTACAAATCAACAGTCAAATATGGCATTTCCAAGTTAAACTTAATTGCGGTCAAGGAACACAGATGAACCCTAACAGTGTTCCCATGTTTCAGTCACTTCCATATGACAACTTAACGCCGCTAGAGAGGCCAACTCCGTACAAAGAAGGTCGTAAAGGTGTGACGTTCACAACCTTTACAGGGTTTGATGACAAGAAGAAGGCTCTCTCATTCCTCCAGCAGTTTGACAAGGCCTATGCAGAGGGAAACTTTACAGAGGCTTCAAAGGTTCGCAAGGCAGCCACTTTCTTGATAGGGAATGCGGGACAATGGTGGACAACCTTATTGCTGCAAGGGCAAGCTCCGTCCACATGGATTTACTTCAAGCAGATTTTTGCAACAGCACAGTTATCTGATGACTTTGAAGCTGATGTCATGACAAAATGGCACCGACTTAATGCTGCTACTTGCAAGAATCTGGATGACTACAATCGGAAGTTTTGGAAAGCTCTACTTCCAGTAACTTCCTATAGGTTTGTGCCATTGACAGAACAGATTGAAAAATACTGTTGTGGGCTACCCAAAGGATTGAAAAAGTACTGCACGAAGACCAAAGTCACTACTTTGACGTAGCTCATCGAGGTAGCAAACACTGGCAATGGTTTGCTCAAGGAAGAAGATTGTGAATTTAATACTGGCGTCAAGGAAGGATCAACCAAGAAAAATTCAGCGAAGAAGCACGTTCCCAATGAGATTCCTAAAGGGACTCAGGAGCCAGCCAACGCAAAGAAAGGCAAAGCTACGGCTAAATCAGAAAAGGGACCAGCAAAGAAATGGAAAAGACCTTTCCCCCGCAAGTCGGAAGAGCAAAAAAAGGTCCTGAGGTCAGAGAACAAATGCTTTATCTGTGAGCAGCCTGGCCACATTGCTTACAATTGTCCTCAAAAGAAAAGGCCAGCTGATTCTGAAGACAAGGAAGACAAGAAAGGAAAGAAGCCCATGGCTGGTCTAGTGCCAGATATGGTGGGCGACGAGCCAAATTCAGATGCAAGTGAGTTCTGCAGAGCATGGGGAAAGGTCAGGGATCAAACAATGCTTATCTTCTTTGATCCAGGTGCCAAAGCCAACTTCATTTCCCCAGAATTGGCTTCAAAGTTGGGAATCAGACTTGAAGAGATGGGGTATACAGCAGAGGCAGGTTTGGCATGTCCTGGCCATACAGAGGCTGTGACACCCATCATCGGAAAGTTGCGCTTACATATCCAAGCCTATGTAGATGCTGAAGAATTTTACATCATGCCACTGGACGGATGTGATGTGTTGCTAGGTATTCCTTGGTTGTTTTGTGTATAGGGAATCATGGATGCCTACAACAAAAAGATCACTGTACAGAGCAGGGGAAAGACTCACATTCTGGATGTAAAGCTTAAAGGGGAGTCTATTCCCACTGTATCAGCTTCTGCTATTAATTCTGTAATGAAAAAGTATCTTTCTGCGTACTTGGTTTTTGCACGTGAAGTGTCACATTGTGATGAATCAAATTTATCTATGCTAAATAAAGAAAGGTCAATGTTTTTACAGCAGTATAGTGACTGTTTTTCCGAGTCATTACCGTCTCAAATACCGCCAGAGAGACCCGAGGACCATGCGATAGATTTGGTGCCAGGCAGTAGCCCACCAAATAAGCCTCCGTACAGGGTTAGTGCGGCTCAGCAGAAAGAGATAATGAGCCAAGTATAGGAGTTGTTAGAAAAGAGACTGATTCAGCCCAGTTCATCCCCATTCTGTTCTCCAGTGTTGTTGGTGTAGAAAAAGGATGGCTCATAGCGTATGTGCATCGACTACCGTGCACTGAACAAGAATACCATCAAGAATAGGTTCCCTATACCTAGAATTGATGATATTCTAGACAAATTAGAAGGAGCAGCTATGTTTAGCAGGATAGATGTAAAGAGTGGCTACCATCATATCCGCATTAGATCAGAGGATGTGCACGAAACTGCTTTTAGAACGACGTTTGGCCTTTACGAATTTTTAGTGATGCCCTTTGGTCTCACAAATGCTCCTGCTACGTTTCACAGGATGATGAACAGAATTTTCCGTCCACACCAACAGTTTGTTGGTACATTCTTTTGACGACATGATAGTCTACTCAAAGAATGAAGAGGAGCATAGGCATCACTTGGACATTGTGTTCAAAGAGCTACGCATCCATAGGTTACTCATCAATGCAAAGAAAAGTGAATTTTTTCTGGAAGAGATTCATTTTCTCGGACACATTGTCTCAAAGGATGGTGTCAGAATGGATCTTGCTAAAGTTGAAGCGATCAAGTCGTGGCCAGATTTGAAGACGGTGCATGATGTCCGAAGCTTCTTGGGACTATGCTCCTATTACAGAAGGTTCATCCGAAATTTCGCTGAGATTGCTTCACCTTTACATGCTCTTCAAAAGAAGGCAGTCACCTTCAGATGGACACAGAAAGAGATTTCAGCTTTTAATCTCTTAAAGGAAAAGATGACTTCAGATCCAGTCATTGTGTTGCCAGATCTTAGGAAGTCATTTGTGGTCCAGTGTGACACCTGCGGTAGTAGCATTGGTGCTGTGCTAATGCAAGATGGCAGGGTAGTAGCCTATGAGAGTAGAATCTTGCAAGGGCAGAAAAGACTATGCAAGTCTATGAAAAAGAACTACAGGCCGTCATTCATGCGCTCTTAAGTTGGAAACACTACCTGCTAGGTGCAAGTTTCGTTGTCCAAACGGATCATCAGACCTTGCGATACTTCTTAACACAGGCAAATTTATCTGAGAAGCATATGCAATGGGCAAATATCTTTTCCATGTTCCATTTTCAGATTGTGCATGTGGAAGTCAAGAAGAAAGTTGTGGCTGATGCCTTGTCAAGGAAGCCACAAATTTTAGCTGTGTCGATTCCTTATCATCATGAACTTGATGATATGAGAGAACAGTATGAAAATGATGAAGATTTTGCAAGGGTCTTCGAGCAACTAATGCAAGGACAACGTCATGAACACTATCTTCTTAAAGACGGGTTCATGATGATGCATGGCAGATTGTGTGTCACAAAGCCATTGCGACGCAAAGTTATGGAAGAGAGTCATGTCCCACCGTATGCGGGCATCGTGGTATCGATGCTACAGTTAAAGCGGTTGAGACATTCTTCTACTGGCCTACATTGAGAAGAGATGTGGATGCCTTTGTGCGAGAATGCCTAATATGCTAGAAGGTCAAGTTTGACAGGCAAAAGGCACCAGGGTTATTGCAACCACTACCTATTCCAGATAAACCATGGGAAAGTATTGCTATGGATTTTATCTTTGATCTTCCGAGAACGCAAACAGGAAACGATGGTATTTGGACCATCATTTGCAGATTCAGCAAGCAGGCTCATTTTATTCCTGTCAGGAAGAAGATAAAGCCATATCAGATGGCACGCTTGTTTATGAGAAATATTTTCAAGTATCATGGCATGCCACAGTCTATTGTTAGCAACCGTGATCCACGCATGACAAGTTTATTCTGGAGAGGCTTGTTTGAGAATATGGGCACAATGCTCAAATTCTCTTCGTCATTTCATCCTCAAACAGATGGGCAGTCAGAAGAAGCAAATTCTACTATCCTAGATCTGCTGAAGTGCTACGTGTCAGAGCATAAAGGAAAGTGGGAGCAGTATTTGCCATTGGTGGAGTATGCATACAATAATACAGTGCATTCATCAACTGGCAAGGCACCTTTTGAGATAGTTGAAGGTGGCAAGAAAGTTCCTCCCATACTGCATACAAAGGACAAGATATTTGAAGCAGATAAGTATGTTCAGGACATGGATGAAATGTACAAGAAGGTCAAAGTGGCCTTAGAAAAGACTCGAGCAAAGCAAAAGAAAGCACCTGCTCGTCACCATCGTGAAGTGGTATTTTCACTTGGTGATTGGGTGCTTCTACGCTTTGAAAAGGCAAGGTTAAAGAAGATGAAGGGCAAGGAAAGACTGTTTCCAAAGCTCAGCATGCGTTACTATGGGCCTTTTCAAGTATGCGACATAATCAATGATGTTGCATATAGGCTGAAATTGCCTGAGAGTTGGAAGATTCACAATGCGTTTCATGTGAGTCTTCTCAGACCCTATGTGGGTGATGTGCCAGAAGATATACCAGCTAAAGATCAGCCGGAAGTCGAGGAACTTGACGAGATCTTGGTCCCGGAACAGATTTTGGCACATAAAGAAAGAAAAATGAAAGGCAAGGTTGCTAGGCGTTACTTGGTGAAGTTCAGAAACTATCCACCAATGGATGCTAAGTGGATGGAAGAAGGAGTCACTAACTGTGTTATCACTTTACCTTGAAGCCTTCGATTTGCAACCTACCTTGACCCCTTGAGTTTCAAAGCTACATGGATTGTCAGTGTTACAATGGCTTCTGAAAGAAATGATGTACATGGTACATGAATGTTAAGAGTTGTACAGATTGTCAATTTGGCAATTGCTCTTATGGAATGTCCAAAAGTTTGGTTAGTGCTATAGAAGTGAGTATTTCTTGTCAGTTTGTCAAGGATACAGTAATTGCTTCTATTAAAGGGTACATGTGTAACTGCATTCTTAAACTGTCGGTCTGCGTATGCTCGAAAGTGTTACTAGATCCAACATGTACTAAAAGACAGTGGCAAAATGCGTAGCTACCATTTTGTCATTGCAAAGTTAATGACTCAAAGCAATGGCACAGTGCGAAGCGACCACTATGTCATTGGGACAGGGTTCACACGTAGGCAATACATGTGTCGACAAGGTGTTGAATACACCAGGTTGACAATGAGCATGTATGTGTCGTACATGTGTCGACAAGTGTTGAATACATCAGTGTTGACTGTGAGCATCTACGACATAGATGCAAACAAGGACATTTGAGATTTCAAGAGGGGGGTATGTCACCAGCGTGTGACTACTATCTATCCTTTTTGTTGATTTCTTTCTTATTACTTATTCATTTTCACTTTTTGGAAACACCCCTCGGGAAATCTAACTGCCCTGCATTGCATAGCTAGTGTGGAACTGTTCAGAGAGTCCAGGCCTGAGGGCAAGAGAGCACTAAGGTTGGACGAGGACTATGGTTAGCCAAAAGTGGGATCATTGACTAGCCAAAGTGGAATCCTTTGCTATAGAGGCTACATTTCAGTTTTGGGTGTGGCTGCAGTGTACAAAGGGGGTCAGATAACCTAGAAAGATACAATGGCAGCATCTCCTAAAATTTAGGGAACTGCTATTGTGGCACCTGAAAATGTGTTCGCGTCATTATCTCCGGAATGACAAGGGGAACATTTTATTACTCTGCCGTCAAGTCAACTGGGCAACCAGTCGGGAGATTTTTAGGCGGCAATCCCGACACGGGAAATAGCCTGTAAATGTGCCAAGTGGCACATTTCTGTGCACTTTCCTCATGCAAGAAGAAGTGACGCTGAATTTGAAGAAGGGAGGGCTCATTTGCAGCTTCTGTCACAGGTTGAGCGCTATGGAGTGCTTCCTTTCCCTCTTATGTACAGTGCGGTGCCAGGAGTGATGCCCTGCACGCTACACACTGCCCTCTCTCTCCCCTATGGCAGTATGTTATGCCCCTCTAGTGGGCTTTTCAATTGACCAATGTACAGTTATGTGGGTTCATGCGCGATTGCCGAGGCAAGAGCCTCTTGCACAGGTACTGGATTAGCTAGCGGCTAATCCCCCGCAGGTACAGGTGAATTCGGAGAGGTTTCACGTCAGAAATCTCGTCCGATTCAAAGGGCAAGTAGCCCTACAGGTGCGGGAGCTCGAGGACTTGCTACGGATGCGACCGGCACGCAAAACGGAGCCCGAAACAGTGAATTACAGCCTGCTGTGTATTTTTGCAGGTTTAGGGTTTTGGCCCTAAACGGACCCTAATACCCCCAGGAGGTTCGGGGACACGAGGGGACCGCTGTACAAGTGATCTGGCGCATTTTCGGGGCTGAAAACAGAGAATTCAGCGTGCTGCAGATTCTCGCCAGGTTTTGTAAAGTGTCTGTATGCGTCGGGAAAGTCATCTAATGCGTGGGAATACTGACTGTGAAGGGTCCTAGTACAGTTATGCTGCCGAAATCGTGCCAGAACAGTTGAAATTCAGCCAAGATTGTGCGGGGCAGCTTGTAGGGAACCACAGCTTTTATTCCCTCTGTTAAAGAATAAAGAAATACCGAAAGGGGCGCCTCATTTAGGGGCCAGTCTAGTGTCGATCTTCTCATACAGGTGCAATCTAGCAGCCTGTATCCCTTTCCCCTTTTGTTGTGTCTTGAAAGTACAGGTAAAGTGGGCGACAAATTAAATGGGTGAAAGCAAATAAGGATTAAGTCTAAGGTCTACCGCCCTTTTTGAAAGTACAGGCCGGGTTTCAGCAAGTTTGGCTTTCGTGTTCTTCGGTTGATGCCAGCTCTTTTTACTACTCGGCAGTACACTTGGGGGGCAGCTGCTTGGTCCACTCTAACGGGCCAGGCACTTCAGTTTGAGCTATCCTCCACCAACAGGACGATAGTGATGCAGGGAGGGTGACCTACACTCCAGCCTGCTACAGAGCTTACGCCACAAGAGTGGTGCAGTGAGAGAGGAGTGTTGGGAGGTCATCTTCTGCGTCCTGACACTCTAGTTCATCTGGCGGGCTTGCTGCTGAAACCGGCCCATAGGGCGGTAGGCGTTGGCTTTCACCCGAAATTCTTTACTTTAGACACACACAGAGTACTTTGCAAAGGTAACCTGTAACGGGGATTAACAGCTAACTACGTACACGGCTCGGAAGCTAGAATGCTCCGAGCAGACGCCGACAACCTGTAGGCCCCAAAATTGGCGCCCCTTTCAGTATTTCTTTATTCTTTAACAGAGGGAATAAAACCTCTCATCTCCTACAAGATGCTCCGCACAATCTACGCTAAGAAACACCTGTTCTGGCCCGATTTCGGCAACATAATTGTACTAGGATGCTTCACAGTCAGTATCCCCACGCAATAGATGAATATCCCGACGCATACGGACACTTTGCAAAACCTGGCGAGAATCTGCAGAACGCTGAATTCTCTTGTTTCTGCCCCGAAAACACGTCAGATCACCTGTCTAGTGGTCCCCTCGCGTCCCCGAACCTCCTGGGGGTATTAGGGTCGGTTTAGAGCCGAAACCCTAAACCTGCAAAAATACACAGCAGGCTGTAATTCCCTGTTTTGGGCTCCGTTTCGCGTGCCGGTCGCATCTGTACCAAGACCTCGAGATCCCGCACCTGTAGAGCTACTTGCCCTTTGAATCGGACGAGATTTCTCACATGAAAGCTCTCCGAATTCACCTGTATCTGCGGGAGATTAGCCGCTAGCTAATCCAGTACCTGTGCAAGAGGCTCTTGCCTCGGCAATCGCGCATGAACCCACATAACTGTACATTGGTCAAATGAAAAGCCCACTAGAGGGGCATAACATACTGCTCATAGGGGAGAGAGAGAGCAGTGCGTAGCGTGCAGGGCATCACTCCTTGCACCGCACTGTACATAAGGGGGAAAGGAAGCACTCCATAGCTCTTAACCTGTGACCGTTTGCAAATGAGGTCTCTCCCAGCATAAAATTCAGCGCCACTTCTTCTTGCATGAGGAAAGTGCACAGGAATGTGCCTTTACAGATCGTTTCCCGTTTCCCGTTTCGGGTCTGCCGCTTAAAAATCCCCCGACTGGTTGCTCAGTTGACTTCGCGGCAGAGTTGTAAAATGTTCCCCTAGTCATACCGGAGGTATGACGCAAACACATTTCACGGCCCAAAATAGCAGTTCCCTAAATTTTAGGAAATGATTCCGTTGGGCTCCCACTGGTCATCTGACCATCTATCCTCATTGGGACCACATCCAAAAGTACAATGTGGCCCAACTGTCGGATACTTTCCGTTGATAGTCACACCTTGACTTTAGGCCTTTATTGAGTTCACTCCCTAGCATCCACCAACTTGCTAAGTGCGACGGGGGGACCTATATGATCTTGCTATGAACCTAGACATCCTCTTACTATACGAATTCCAGTGCCGACCACTTCCCATCTGCGGGTGAAACTACCGTTCACATTGGCCATACAATGTCCGACCATTTGCTACTTCAAGAAGAGGGTCTCAAAAATAAAACAAAACCCATTGGAAAGAAACCAACAACTAAAGTTAGCAGTTGCCACGTCCTCGTGACATAATTAACAGCTGCCACGTCCCCGTGACATACCCCCCTCTTGAAATCCCAAACGTCCTCGATTGCATACCATAAATACACCCCACTGATGATCTTGTGCTATGAAGACTCTTTTATCATCGCATGTATCCGCAAGAAAGGTCATAACACATAGATACAAATGACTTAATGAGACCTTCATAATTTTGCCATTTCCATCTATTACACTGAATTCATATGTACATTTGATGTACTAGCTCTATCATTACCCCTCCTTTGCACACGTTGGGTTGGGGCATAAGTAGGCTGTAACCCAAAGGCTTCAAGGTAAAGCTGCAATACATTTGGTGACTCTGACAGCTCATGCTCTTCCATCCACTTTGCATCCATAGGCGGATAGTTCTTGAACTTCACCAAATAGCGTCTTGCAACTTGTCCTTTAATTTTTCTTTCCTTATGTGCCAAAACTTGCTCAGGGAGCAGGATCTCATCAAGTTCCTCAACTTCTGGCTGATCCTCATCTGGCATATCACCCACGAAGGGTCTTAGAAGACTCACGTGAAACGCATTATGAATCTTCCATGCATCAGGCAATTTCAGCCTATAAGCCACATCGCTGATCTTGTCAAGCACTTGGAAAGGCCCATAGTAACGCATGTTGAGCTTAGGAAACAGCCGTTCCTTACCCTTTATCTTCTTTAACCTTGCCTTTTCGAACCTTAACAGAACCCAATCACTAGGTGATAACAGCAATTCACGACGGTGACAATCAGCAGCCTTTTTCTGCTTTGCCTGAGTCTTCTTTAAGGCAACTTTAATTTTCTTACACATCTCATCCATGTTCTCAACATATCGATCTGCCTCAAAGATCTTGTCCTTTGTATGCAAAATGGGAGGAACCTTTTTGCCGCCTCAACAATCTCAAAAGGTGCCTTGCCTGTGGACAAATGTATCATATTGTTGTACGCATACTCAAGCATAGGCAAATACTGTTCCCACTTGCCCTTATTATCTGACACATAACATTTCAATAGATCTAAGACAGTAGAATTAGCCTCTTCTAGCTGTCCATCAGTTTGTGGATGAAATGAAGACGAGAACATGAGCGTAGTGCCTATATTCTCAAACAATCCTCTCCAAAACAAATTGGTCATGCGAGGATCACGATCACTGATAATCGATTGTGGAATACCATGGTACTTAAACACATTGTACATGAACAAGCGTGCCATCTGATCAGATTTTATCTTCTTCCTGACAGGGATAAAATGGGCCTGCTTGCTGAACCCGCAGATAATGGTTCATATACCATCATTCCCTGTTGGCGTTCTTGGAAGATTAAAGATAAAGTCCATAGCAATGCTTTCCCATGGCTTATCCGGAATCGGTAGTGGTTGTAACAACCCTGGTGCCTTTTGCCTGTCAAACTTGACCTTTTGGCAAACTATGCATGCTCGCACAAAGGCATCTACATCTCTCCTCAAGGTAGGCCAATAGAAGAATGTCTCTACCGCTTTAACTGTTGCATCAATGCCACGATGCCCTGCATACGGTGCGACATGAGTCTCTTGCATGACCTTATGTCGCAGTGGCCTAGTGACAGAAAGTCTGCCATGCATCATCATAAAACCATCTCTAAGGAGGTAGTGCTCGTGATGTTGCCCCCTTGTAACTGTTCAAAGATCCTTGCAAAATCTTCATTAGCAGTATACTCTTCCTTCATGTCATCTAGCTCATGATGATAAGGAATTGACACAGCTGAAATTTGTGGCTTTCTTGATACGCATCAGCCACAACATTCTTCTTGCCTTCCACATGCATAATCTGAAAGTGGACCATAGAAAGAATGTTTGCCCATCGCATATGCTTTTCGGATAACTTTGAAGTATCGCAAGGTCTGATGATCTGTTTGGACAACAAAATCAGCACCTAAGAGGTAGTGCTTCCAGCTAGAAAGCGCATGAATCACAGCCAAGAGCTCTTTTTCATAGACTTGCATAGTCCTCTCTAGCCCTTGCAAAATTCGGCTTTCATAAGCTACTACCCGTCCATCTTGCATTAGCACTGCTACGATGCTACTGCCACACGCGTCACACCGGACCACAAATGACTTCCTGAGATCTGGCAAAACAATAACTAGATCTGAAGTCAACTTTTCCTTTTAAGAGACTAAAAGCTGATCTCTTTTTGGGTCCATCTGAAAGTAACCTCTTTCTTTTGCAAAGCGTGAAGAGGCGATGCTATCTCTGCAAAATTTCTGATAAACCTTCTATAGTAGGAACACAATCCCAAAAAGCTTCTGACATCATGCACAGTCTTCAAGTCTGGCCATGTCTTGATAGCTTCGACCTTTGTAGGATCCATTCTAACACTATCCTTTGAGACTATGTGGCCAAGAAAGTGGATCTCTTCGAGGAAGAATTCACTTTTCTCAAGATTGACAAGTAACCTGTGACTGCGCAGCTCTTCGAACACAATGGTCAAGTGACGCCTATGCTCCTCTTCATTCTTCGAATACACTATCATGTCATCAAAGAACGTCCCAACAAACTATTGATGCGAGCAGAAAATCCGGTCCATCATTCTGTTGAACGTGGCAGGAGCATTTGTTAGCCCAAACGGCATCACTAGAAACTCATAAAGACCAAATGTCGTTCTAAACGTAATCTTGTGCACATCTTCTGGCCTTATACAAATCTGATGGTACCCACTCTTAAGGTCTATACTGCTGAAAATTGTAGCACCCTCTAAACAATCGAGAATATCATCAATTCTAAAAATAGGAAACCTATTCTTGATGGTATTTTTATTCAACGCACGGTAATCAATACACATGTGCCATGAGCCATCCTTCTTCTGCACTAGGAGCACTGGGGAGCAAAAGGGTGAAGACCTAGGCTGAATCAGCCCCTACTCTAATAACTCCTCAACCTGGCCCATAATCTCTTTCTGCTGCGCCGTACTAACCTTGTAGGGAGGTTTATTTGGTGGGCTACACCCTAGCACCAAATCTATCCAATGGTCCTCAGGTCTCTCTGGCGGCAATTGCGGTGGTAATGAATCAAAAATACAGTCACTAAACTTTGCAAAAATGCTGACCTTTCTTTATTTAACACAGATAAATTTGACTATCACTATCTGAGACATCACGTGCAAAAATCAAGTACACAAAAAGATGGTTCTTTATTACAGAAGTGATAGCAGAAGCAGATACAATAGGGACTGACTCTCCTTTAAGCTTTACATCCAAGATGTGAGTTTTGCCCCTATGCTGTACAGTGATCTTTTTGTTGTAGGCATCCAAGACTCCATGCACTCAGAACATCCACGGGATCCCCAACAATGCGTCACAACCTTCCAGCGGCATGATGTAGAACTCTTTTGTGTCCACATACGACTGAATATGCAGACGCAGTTTTCCAATGATGGGAGTAACACACTCTGAGTGGCCAGGACATGCCGACCTTGCCTCTGCTGTGTACCCCATCTCTTCAGCTCTGATGCCCAGCTTCATAGCTAACTCTGGTGAGATAAAGTTGGCTTTGGCACCTGGATCAAAGAAGATGAGTGCCGTCTGATCCCTAGCTTTACGCCATGCCCTGCATAACTCACTGGCATCTGTGTTGTGGCTATCACCCACCATGTCTGGCACTAAACCTGTCGTGGGTTTAGGCTTCTTGCCTTTCTGGTCTTCTTTATCCTCTGAGTCAGCTGGTCTTTTCCTTTGTGAACAATTGATAGCAAAGTGACCAGGCTGCTCGCATATAAAGCATTTGTTCTCAGCCATTAGGACCTTCTTTTTCTCGAGCGACTTGCGCACAAAAGGCTTCCTTTTCTGTTTCTTTGCCTGCGCTCCAGAAGTCCTGGCTGAATCCTTGTCTTTGGTGGCCTTTTCTGACCGCTGTGACGCATCAGGAGCCGTTTTCACAAAGGGTTTCTTCGTTGAATCTTTCTTTTGCTGCCCTCCTTTGTCGTTGCTCGGAAATCCATTGTCCTCTCCTTTCAACAGGGCAAGACCAGTGTTCGCAACTTCCATAAGCTAATGTTCTTTGTACAGTAATCTCGAAGCCCTTTAGGCAACCCACAACAGTACTTCTCTATCTGCTCTGTCAATGGCACAAATCTGTAGGAGGTCACTGAGAGTAACGCTTCACAAAACCTCCTATTGTACTCCAACAAGCTCTTGCACGAAGCTAAAATAAGCTGGTGCCAATCTGTCATGACGTCGGCTTCAAATTCATTTGACAGCCAAGAAGATGCAAACATTTGCTGTAAGTAAACCCAAGTGGCGGGTGTTTGTCCTTGCATTAACAATGTCATCCACCATGTGAGCGCATTGTCATTTAAGAAAGTGGCAGCTTTCGTGACTTTCGAGGCCTCTGTAAAGTTTCCTCCTGCACATGCTGTATCAAACTGCTCGAGGAAGGTAAGAGCCTTTGTCTTATCCTCGAAACCACTGAAGGTACTGAACTTTACAGTTGCACCACCTTCTTTGTAAGCCTTCGGCTTCTCTAGTGCACCCAAGTTGTCATAAGGTATGGTTTGCAACATGGGCACTGTAGTAGGCATGATCGGCACATCTTGGCCATTGACATTTTGCGTCAGAGGTGCGATATCTAGCTGTTTTCTAGAAAAACTAGCCAGGCCAAAATGACCCTGTGGCACCCCAAACTGGCCCTAGTTGCAGTGAAAACCTTGCTGCATGCCAATACTACCATACATGGGGTTTGGCATGATGCCTTGCATACCCCCGAACACTGTTCCTGGCATGTACGGCTGACTTCCAGGCGCATAACCAGCCATACTTTGGAACATTGATCCACCCCCGAAATACCCAGGATGTATCGTGGGTGGTGGAAAAACTGGGTGCATAGCCTGGTATCCAGTTCCCTGTCCATTCAAGACAGCATGCTGGCTCTGAAAGGTGGCGGGCTAAACTAGCATAACCTGTGGAATAGGCGTTCTAGCCACCTGTCCAAGGACGGGAGGAACCTGTTTTGGAGCCCCTGACTCCGCAACATGCGAGTGTTCCCTATCCTCTTGAGCCGCATGAAGTACCTGGGCTTGAGCCTCAGCAAGCCCCGTACGCGGCGTAGGTTGCCTATTTTGTTGTTGCACTGGTGGCGCTTGCAAGAACTCCATAAACCTTGGATTCTGCACCAGCTGCGAAAAGACATTCACTACGGCAACTAACTGAGTCTTGAACGCATCATCCTCAAGTTGCCCAGTCATAAAGCCCTGTACTACTGGAGGGACATTCACATTGACAGGAGGTACAGACTAACGTGGCCGTGAGCTCTCACCAATCTCGAAAACCATAGGTATCTCTTGCCTGTTCTTTGAAGAGCAACCCTCTTCCATAATGCCCTTCCCCTTGTCGGCCATAGTGTAATCCCACGTTCCTGCCCAAAACAACCGAGGCTCACTCTTTGAGGAAAAAGTGATTGATGTCCCGGCAACGGAACCATGAAACCGGCCCTTAGGGCGGTAGGCGTTGGCTTTCACCTGAAATTCTTTACTTTAGACACACAGAGTACTTTGCAAAGGTAACCTGTAACAGGGATTAACACCTAAGTACACATGGCTCGGAAGCTAGAATGCTCCGAGCAGACGCCGACAATCTGTAGGCCCCAAAATTGGCGCCCCTTTCGGTATTTCTTTATTCTTTAAGAAAGGGAATATAACCTGTGATCTCGGCAGAGATGTAAAATGTTCCCCTAGTCATACCGGAGGTAATGACGCGAACACATTTCACGGCCCAAAATAGCAGTTCCAAATTTAAGGAGATGATTCCGTTGGGCTCCCACTGGTCATCTGACCATCTATCCTCATTGGGACCACATCCAAAAGTGCAACGTGGCCCAACTGTCGGATACTTTTGGTTGGTAGTCACACCTTGACTTTAGGCCTTTATTGAGGTCACTCCCTAGTATCCACCAACTTGCTAAGTGCGATGGGGGGACCTATATGATCTTGCTCTAAGCCTAGACATCCTCTTACTATACGAATTCCAGTGCCGACCACTTCCCATCTACGGGTGAAACTACCGTTCACATTAGCCATACAATGTCCGACCGTTTACTACTTCAAGAAGAGGGTCTCAAAAATAAAACAAACCCCATTGGAAAGAAACCAACAACTAAAGTTAGCAGTTGCCACGTCCTCGTGACATAGTTAACAGTTGCCATGTCCCCGTGACAGCTGCTTCCACATCTTCGAGACTCGCCCTGTACCACCGGCAGAGACTCCTCGGGATCTTTGGCTAGAGCTGATCCATACTCTTAGAGGAGAGTTCGAGAGACTCTAGGGCAGCTCCGACCGCATGCGGGAGTGCAGAGAGGCTTTCCTTCGACTCTGGCGCCCTGGGCCTTTCTTCACCATGTTCCAGGGTGTGCTCAAATGGCACTATCGACCACCTGTGTGGCTTTTCCCTCCTCCCATCTCTTGATTTAGTCTCATTGTACATATGCTGGTTTTCCATTGGGAGAGACTCCCCGTCATGATTGTTGTAGCCCTCTCTTGTAGAGGTGGTTGTAGCCCTATGGGCAGTTTCAGTAACTAATAGAAGGATCTTTTTCTCAAAAAAAAAAAAGTGATAAGACCATGTTGTATGTGACACTTTGTTACGCAAAAGGTGTTGACAGAGTGTTACACTCCTCCTTTGTTCGGCATAGGGGCATTCATGCAACACCGATCAACTTTTTCATCTCAAAGGACGTAAGTATAGGAGTTTTTATAATACCCTTTGAACACACGTGTTACGAGTGATTTCTTGTGAAACCCCCAGGCCCCCGGGGGGCCGCATTCGAGAATATATGCATGCACTTGTAACACCATGCATCCCATATTACATGGCCTCACTCAATCGGGCGACCTTGTACAGGCCTAGTCTCACAAGCTCTCCACAAACGCTCTATTAGTGTTGGTGGTCGTCACAAATGAGACTTTTTACCTCATTTTACAGGTGGCTGGCCATGACGACATCCACTCACTCAATACCTATTCAACCAATGCCCCTCTCCTATGAGGCAGAGATAACACCAAGAAGTCCCAATTCAAGGCCACGGATTTTCTCGTGCAGGAGCATCACATATATATTTCCAATTCTCTCTCTCAAAATACTGCCTCTTTTTTCTACAAAATTGAAAAGCATAACACAAAGAGGCAGGCAACGATAGATTTCGAGCGCTAGTGCCCACGTGGTGCTAGCAAACACCCTTCAAAGTTTTGGATCAGAGGAATCGGAGGGTATTCACTTGTGCCACATGGCACCGAGGACTCGAAATTTAACCAAATGGCAAAGGGGGACCCTTGGTGATACGACAGATGTGACTTTCTTACTCCCTAAAACCAAAAGTTTCCTTTACCCATTCTTCTCAATCCTAATGGTATTGTATCATGCAACAAAAATTCTCGACAATTCCTGGAAAATCCAGTTTCCACACATTACCAACCTCCTTAAGACATAAAACACTGCAACTAACCTTCTGTAGCTTGAGAAACCATTAGGCTTCCCTTCTGTATCATGCAAAAAAAATGCTTGACAATTCCTGGATAATCCAGTTTTCACACATTATCAACCCTCCTTACCGCATAGATTATGTATCTTGCAACAAAAATGCTTGACAATTCCTGAATAATCCAGTTTTCACACATTATCAACCCTCCTTAACACATAAAACACTGCAACTAACCTTCTGTAGCTTAAGAAACCATTAGGCTTCCCTTCTGTGAAAGGGGAGTTTGAGAAGAGAGCTGTTGAAATCTGTCAAAAAGTACAAGAAAAGAGACTGGTGTGTAAATGTACTTGCATATTTTGTAAAGCTTTTTGCAGAGGCAGGAGCAAATATGACGCACAGGCTGCAGAGCTAGGCCAACTCGGTACTTGTTTATCATATCTTCCTCAGATTCGAAATCCAAGTTCACCTGTAATTGAAAATTCACAGTTTTCTAAAGGCCTAACCGACAGAATAGCTACCGTCTCGTAGCATTCTCAAATGTGATATTTTCTGAAATCAAAATCATGAGCTTTCAGCTGGATAACTATTTCCTGTAACAAAACTGATGACACGTAAAATGTCATTCAAAAACACAAGAAAAACTCTTATCGCGAGCAGGTACCTGGACCGTGCATGTCCGCACCATCACATTATAACCAGTTTCACCTGATATATCAAAGCAGTTCCGCATGACTTTGATTTTGTTCTGTAAAACCGTGGATGAGCTAAGTTGAATGAGTACCTTCCTACTCTAGTTTCTAAGACTGAGGGCCAAGAATCAAGGTGTTGTTAAGAGCATGGACCTGAGGCATCATCGGCATATCACCACACTGCCATTTTGGTTGAAAACCACACCCTAAAAATCCAATTCCCAATTCTTTTGCTACATCACGTACCTACATACAAGCCTCTTTGATGTTATCAGTGTCACTTAGTTACTTGGTATCAAGAACATGATAATGATCTTCATATACCTCAGAAAGATGTGAACTGATTTCTGCACTTGTCTCATATATATTTTCAAGGGGAGCACCACTAAGTTCCACCTGTCCACCACCCTCCAAAGTAACACTCTTGCCATCCTGTTCTCTTGAGAGAAGCCAATGTCTTTTAAAAGAAAAGGAAAACTAAAGCGCATTTAAATAAATGTCAAAAGGAGCAGCTTCATTTACCTTTTTCAATCCAAATATGTGGCCATCCTCGATAATTTTATCCCAATTGTAGCGCCCTGCAACGCCCTCAAGTAGGTTTTTAATCTGTCCATAACTTATTGGTCTCAAAGTTTTTAGGTCAAAGCCGAACTTTTCATGCTCTGTTCCTATCCTGAAAGCAATTCATTGAAAGAAATAATGAGATGGAGCTTGAAGCTGAGCTCACATTTATAGAAAAAGATAGGCACATCCACAAACATGACCGTAACATGATGTTTCATGAACAAGACGAGCACATGCAACTGCTTTCCCTGTTTCATCAGGCAGAGAAGACCAACTCTTAACATCTTGCGACTTGGCTGATTTACTTTGTCTCAATAAAGCTCCTCGTATGTCTGCTATACTTAAGAGGAGCCTGTGCCAGTCTAGAAAACATCCTTACACCAGGAATGTGCATAGTCTACTGTCCCCTCCCCCAAGGAATTTGCAGATTTTTGAAGTTTCTTTCATGCATTGAATAATGCCTACACGATATTTTCACAGTCTTTTCTGCTTTGAGATTCATAAGCACCCACTAGAGCGCCCCACATACAATCTGCAACGCGAGATGCTAGAGAAAAAAAGCTCAAACCTCCACTTTTCCTTAGGTACACAACCAGAAGCAAGGTAATCGACCAAATCCTTCTTTGTCAACAGCTCCGTCTGTTGGATGGTCTCTGCAGTGTTAGAGATAGCTTTAACACCAAGAAATCCCCTCTTTCCGTATGCAAATGAGCTCCCTGTGCTAGAATACAGCCGAAACAAAGCCCTTCTAGAGAGATTAGTGATTTGGAAGCTGCTGATGATGCACTTGCAACAACTCCTCTTCTTCGTATGTCTATAATCGGCTTCTACAAGGGGAGGGATACAACTTCCTGCTATAGAGGAATTCATGCCTGCCCACAACCCCAACATCAAGAATCAAACAGGCAATGTGGGTTGTAGAGTTAGATCAACAGGGACAACGTACCTTACGACAGCCTCTTCGAAGTGATGACACGGCCTACTCCAATTCCAAAAGAGCAGCTCAGAGTAATGGCTTGATATTGTCAGCGCCAGCAAGCGTGAAGAAGCAGCAATAAGCAAGAAGCCTGCTTGTAATGATCAGCAAACATCCGAACAGGGGAGTAAGGTGGCCACCGCCCATGCAGATAGTGTACCAAAATCGCGAATGTACGAGTACGTGGCTTGGTTCTAATACGCCACGCATTGGTCAGTCAAAATCCAGTAGTTCCCACACTGGGCCGGCCTCCATAATTTTTATGGCCTCGTTCCTCTCCCTAACAAAGCATGGCACCACACCCTTGTTCCTCTCCCTACCAAAGCATGGCACCACACCCTCGCCCCTCGCCCCCTTCCTCCTTGCTACGTGCTCTGCCCTCTACGCTTTGTAGCTTGTTGTGCACTACTGCTAAAGTGCCCTCCTGCAGCTCACACCCTTGTCATGCCCCCTCCACCACCCCCTAGACACATTCTCTGGCAACACAGAGAGAGCTCTGAGGCTATTACGGTGGGAAAGGCCGAGAGAGAGAGAGAGAGAGAGAGAGAGAGAACATGATTTGTAGAGCGGCAAGTGAATTGTGTGCGCCCTCCTACACCTCTGTGTTGGGGTAAAGGCGTTGCGTCTCTGTCTCGGGCCGGACGTCCGGTGTCTGGCTGTCCGCCCACGTGTACATCCCCTTATTCATTATATACATATGAATAAGGAGCTCCTCACATTACTTCCAGGGGTTGCTCCACCCACACCATCTCGTGCTCCTCCTCTTTCCCGCACGCACGCACGCATTCGTCCACGCGCACTCACAAATGGTATCAGAGCTACGACGACGAACGGCATGCGCGACGGCTTCCTGACGACGAGATGGAAGCGACGGAGTTCGGCTATGGCGGCTTGAGCTTGGCGGCAGTGCAGAGATCAAGAAAGATTGAAAGCTTTGTGAGAATGCAATGGGAGCTTGTGAGCTCTTCAGCTGAGAGTGATGTATACTCTTGTGGAAGCTCAGAAGAGAGTGTGAAAGTTTGTTTTTAAGTGAAGGCGCTTCCTTTAAAACTGTGTGCACAATAGCATTGTTTTCAGATTTCGTTTTTCTCCTTGTAGATGTGGTCTACAACTTTGTACAAGAAACTGTTTACAAATTCTTCACCGTTTTGCTAATATTTAGCTTAAACTAATTATATACAAAAATTGCAGGTTTTCTGTTTTCGCATAGTGTGCGAGTTTGATGTACTTTTGGAAGCACGACAGGTGCTCAAAGTTAGGTGCATAAATTTTGAGTTGAAGATGCAATTTCAGCTTGTGCAGAGCTTGAGTGGTTTGAGGATTTTTGGTAGATTTGGGCAACGAAGTACGGAGGCGTTTACTCACCATCGAAGCGGTCTATTGAGAGACATGGTTTTTCGAGCACACATGTGGAGCTTCTTTCACAAGTTTTCACAGGATACTTTGGCGGTGATGTTGTGCTTGGATTCATGGTCTTTGTGGATGGATTTGCATATGGTGATGGCACATGGTTGATGCCCATTATACATGCATTTTGGTGAGCACTTTCAAGTGTCGGTGAGCTCTCTTGAGAGAATTGTTTTTGCATTGATCAAGTTTCCGGAGTGCAACTCTTTTGATGCTTGTTTATGCACAGTTACTCCGTGGATGTACGTTATGTGTGGATTGCCATTGTATGTAAGATTGTGGAGCCATTTTGGTATTTCTAATCATTGGCATTGAGTAGTGTTATGGTTTATGGTTTAGAGTCCTCTTTCGGAGACTTTAGTGGTCGAGTTGGACTCCCACTTTGACCGGTTTTGACAGCTTGGACACAGTTCGTTCTTCTACCCACTCTCGGAGAAGTGATTGCATATGCTTGTGTGGCTACAGATAGACAGTCACACGTTTCACAGGGTTTTGGAGTTTTTTGCAGGTAGTTTCTCTTGTGGGATGCGTTTTGAGTTAGTTTTCTCTCTACTTGCGTATATGGTTATGCGCTTTACGCTCGATTGAGCTATTTGTCTTAGTTTATGCTTGCAGGTAGCACATTATGGAGTTGTTTTATGCATATGCGGAGAATCGATTTTGATGTGATTGGTCATGGTTTTCATGATTGTGTAGTGGTCGAGTGATCTCCCACTTTTGCTGCCATTTTTGCATTCACTTATGGCAACAGACATGTGTGACAGTGATAGACGGTGGTCTCGTTCTTTCCGATACTTGCGTTTTTTGCATTGTGGTCGCACAGGACACATTAGGCGTCGTTGTTCGGACGTATGAGACAGCAACGGAGATGTATGCGAGATGCGGATACGACTTTGACACATGTTAGAGAGGCAGTTCCAGTGGGAGTCTATGCCAGTGATGGGATGTCATGCTTGCCTCGAGTGTACCTCTTCAGATATGTTTGTGGATAGCACATTTTCTCCACAGTGGTTACTAGATAGCAATGTTGCTTTCCACGTCACACTGCATCGTGACTGGTTTAGCACCTTTTCTATTGGGAGCTTTGGATGTGTGCGGCGTGTGACATAGAGGGTGTAAGAGATGTTTGTTTGTCATTTCCCAATGGTGTGTCATACACGCTACAACATGTAGGCTACGTTCCTCAGCTGAGACAGAGCTTGGTCTCAGTGAGACAATTAGCAAATGTTGCCAGACACTTCTTAGAGGGGAGTCTTTCCAGATGCATTTGCGGTTCATTAGTGATTGTCCAAGGAGTCCATAGTGGTTTGGTATATCATATGCATGTGTTTGAGGTTCGAGATGGCGTGGTCTTGGTTATGTTGTTGTCATGCTTTGAGCAAGAAACGAGACGTGTCTCCTTCACGATTGAGCTCCACCATGCTCACGAGTCAAAGCATTTAGATGTGCAGGGCGTGCGAGTAGACTCTATAGAAACAAAGGTAGAGCGACAGTGCTCTAATGAGACACAACAGGTATTCTCAGAGTTTGTGCAAGTAGAGGTAGAGTAGGTTTGCTCCCTAGAGACACAAGTAGGGATGACAGATATAGAGTTTTTTTATATGCTCATGCTAAAGACTGATGTGGTGATGTCAAGACACATGCATCAAAGTCCCTATGGATGAGGGGGAGGTGGTCCTCTAGTTGTCAGAGTCGACACATCCATTTGTGATAGCTAGTCTTGATGATGAAGAGTACACATAGTCCATGGGAGGCAAGTACAGCCAGGTTTGCGTAGATTTCGCCAGTTGGGTGTCTCATGTTCGACTTAGTAGTGTCAAGGCCTGATCTAGCAGCTGTAGTGGGAGCATTTGCAACAGGGATTGTCAATCGTATGATGACTGACACTAGCATGACGCTTCGTGGAGCTTTGCAGACCATACAGAGTCATCTGCGAGATTTACATGCAAGCTCTAGTGTGGTTACACACGCTCATCTTCCACCAAAGCCGATTCAACTGCATGTAGATCGCCAGAGTGAGCAAGTGGGCATAGGTTGAGAGAGTCTCTCACTCAATTTCTTGTACATACCAGTAGTTTAGCTAGTAGGTCTCACTTGGCACATCGCCTTTAAGTGGGAGTTTGTTGGTAGGCGTGCCATCTAGAAGATATTTTGTGGTCTCCATTTCCACTACAAGCAGTACTGTGCAAGCTCTTTTGTCATCTTGTGCCGAAATTGTGTCAGTGTCGTTTTCTGCATAACAGGTCCCTTACGATCTTCTAGGGTTTGTGCTATATAGCACGTGATGTTCCCGCTTTCCTTCTCCTCTTTTCGAGCAGTTTTCACATCAAGTGCAACATTTACCATGGCTAACAACAACACAGGTGTGTTCAAGATGTTTGCTATTGAGGAAAGATTGGATAGGGACAATTACCCTATGTGGGCTTATATGATGCAACATGTTCTTGTGTTGAAGGACATTTGGAATATTATGTAGGGCATTGATGTACGTCCTAGTTCTGAGAATACAGACGATGTTGAGGATGTTGTTGGTCTTGGTGTAAGGATTGTTGTTGTTAGAGTTGTTTTCCCTACGATAGAACAAGCTCGTTGGGATGTAAAAGATGCGCAAGCTCATGCATTGATTGTGTTTTCTGTGAAGCGCACTAGTACTTCTGACATTCGTTCAACGAAATCTGAAAACAAGCTTGGGATATTCTGGTTGGTCTTTATGCAAGTTGTAATGAGGCAACAATTGCATTGTTGCGTAAAGAGCTGGAGTCAAAGATTATGCATAAGGAAGATGACATGGACACTTTCCTTGATGGTGTCAAAGATATCAATGAGCAACTTATTTTGGTAGGAGAAGTCATTTCAGACAGTTCCCTTGTGCAGATTGTTCTTAATGCCTTGCCAAATTCTTACCAGACTTTTGCTAGTACTTGGAGACCCTATGGAAATCCTGAAGTTGTCAAGTTTGATGCATTATGCATATTGTTGTTGCAAGAGTCACTTTCTAAAAAAAACAGGACTAGAAAGCGTGCAGCTGAACATGGCTTTATTGCTGCTCAAAGAAAAGGTGGTAACAACAATGCAGCCACTTCTTATGGTTCTTCAGCAAGTGGAAAATCACGTGCTTTTGCTAGCAGCAATTTGTCTGGAAATTCTAGTGGTAAGGAAAAAAAGAAGATGCGTTGCCATTATTGTAAAGCTAATGATCACTTGATCAAGCAGTGTCCTAAGTTGAAGGCCAAAGAGGCTGGTTCCACTACAAATGCATCCATTGTTGAGTCTTTTGTAAAAGGAGACTGTGATGCTGATGTTGATGCAGAATAGGCTTTTAGTGCAAAGTGCACTTATAATCTTGTTGTCCATGATGCATGCATGTCAATTGCTGCAGATTCACATGTGTGGTATTTTGACAATGGTGTTACAAAGCACATTATGTCACATCGTTATTTGTTCACCTCGCTTGAATCTGTCCCTCATGTGAATTCAAATACTTGTGCCAACAATGCCTCTTATCCGGTTTAGGGAGTTAGAGAGATTGTGCTTATTGCTGCAAATGGTAGTTCTTTCACACTTGTTGATGCACTTAATCTACCGAGGATCAAGAAGAATTTTTTGTCTGTATTTGCACTTGCTAGATTTGGTCTTGTAGTCAAATTTGTGGATGAAAAATCTACAATACATGATCTCAGTTTCGGTGATGAAATTATTGCATCTGGCATTTTATATTGTGGGCCATATAAGCTCACTTTGTATGACAAGTGTGGGAAGAATTTTGCAAATGAAATTGTGGATTCTAAGGCTATTTCACATGCAAAACTTTGGCATGCACATTTTGGACATTTGATGTGGTTTCTTCTTTTTCGCCTCTTGAAGCACCTATCAAACATGTTTGGGAAGGCTTTATTTTGGGTAAGATGCAGCGTTCAAAGTTTTCAAAGGATGGTTCAGTTAGGGCCACATGCAGGTTGCAACTTGTGCATTGTGATGTTTGTGGACCCATACTCTGTCCTTGGGCAATTACCTTCACTTTCCTACTTTTAGTGATGATTACTCCACACATGCATCGTATTTCCGCTTAAAGTTAAGTCCGAAGTATTTTTGTGCTTCAAAAAATTTCTTGCTATGGTTGAAAATGTCTCGAAATGTACTTTGGGCACCCTCCGTTTCGATCGAGGGGGGGAGTATATATCTCATGAATTTAATGCATTTCTAGCTAGTTGTGGGATAAAACACCAATGTACACTTCCTTATACGCCTCAACAAAATGGTGTTGCTGAGAGGAAAAACTGGTCAATTATGGAAATGGCATGATGTATGGTCAACTATCAAGCTTTGCCATTCGTTTTGGCTTGAGGCCATCATGTGTGCCACTTATGTCCTTAACAGGTGTCCTACAAAATCTTTGCAGTCTATTACTCCATATGAAGCATGGCATGATAGAAAGCCTCCTATGGAGCACATGCGTGTTTTTAGTTTTTTGGTATATGCTTTGGTGTCACAAACACATCGCAAAAAATTGGATGATAAGGCTATCAAGTGTATTTTTTTTTGTTATAGTGCTGAAAGCAAAGGTTACAGGTTGTATCGTCTGCAAACAAAGTGTATCTTGGACTCACGGGATGTTGTGTTTGTGGAAGATTCTAATCAGCCCTTGATTTCATGTACTAGAGACAATAATGTCAGCTCATAGGACATTTATGATAGTTTGTTGCCTCTTTTTAGTAGTGGAAGTTCAAATGTAAATTCCAATGAGGCAAATGTACAACCTATGTGGGTTTCTTAAAATGTTACATATCAACCTATTACTGATGTAGATGTACCTGATCTACTTGACGAGGAAAGGGCTGAGAATGAGCAGGCTATACGTATGCCTAAATGGCTGGTGCATACTTTGCATGACAGTAAATTGGATTCACCTTTGACTAGTCGTACTTGTTTAGGTTCTTTTGTCATGCATCAGATTGTTATGCTTGGCTGTGTCTAACTTACATGATGTTGAGGAACCTCTATCTTTTGATGAAACAGAAATAAAAAAATTGGATGGCTGCCATGCAATCAAAATATGATGCACTTATAGAAAATGACACATGGACTTTATGTGATTTTCCTTCTGGCAAAAAGGCCGTACTAAGTGGGTTTACAAGTTGAAACACAAGCTAGATGGTGAGATTGATCCCCACAAAGCTCGACTTGTTGCAAAAGGTTATTGTGCACGTCCGTCGCACGTGTCAATACAAGGGACTTGCCGATACACTGTGTGCGAGCCACAAATGGCTCCAAGCACACAACTAGACTAATCTAGCAAGCTCAAGAGAGCAAGGGTGTGTCACTCACCTCCTTACACTTGCCTTTGTGGAGGATTCCTCGCCGAGAAGAAGAAGGAGACGTCGTTGCACCGCGCTCAACCGCTTCACCGCCATTGTCGCAATGCTCTCTCTCTCTCTCTCTCTCTCTCTCTCTCTCTCTCTCTCTCTCTCTCTCTCTCTCTCTCTCTCTCTCTCTCTCACGCATACACACACACATAAGGAGATGAAGAAGAAGAAGATGGAGATGGAGCAAGAGCACTCTTCAATTGCACAAATGAGAGAATAAGAGATTTTAGGTTTAGGTGATTTTTATATGAACTCGCCTCATTCCCACTTGGATGTCCATACTGAGCCAACTAACCCTTGAATGTTCCTGTTAGAGTGCGCCTCTCGTCGGCGATCACTCTTACCCTTTTCCTATTGGACCAACAAGCCCGGTACTTGAATATACCAAATAAATAATACAGCGTCCATTGTAGGTGATAGAAATGTGTGTGAGGATTAACATGCCCCCCTTCCTGATGTAGATTCCGTCCTCAGAAGCTATTGAGTTGAAGCTCGTTCGTCGAGGTGGAAGAGCATTTGAGATGAATGTCCTTAGCATTGTTCAATCACTACAAAATCAAACAACATTGGCACAGTAATTGCATTCTCATATACAATTAAAAAGCATATGCAGTTGTAGTCAGACAAATTGATTGGTAACAGAATTTTAAATCATTTGTCAGCAAATAAACATTAAATTGTAATATAATCAAACGCATAAATAGTTGTAAAGATAAAAAACTAAACAAGTTCGGGGTCGCTAATTTAATGGTCGAAAGGCACTAAAGATTGACTATCAATACCATGGGTAAGCTTCTCAATTTTCTCTAGTCAATTAAGTTGTTTAATCGCGAGAGCCAAGTATTTCATGTTCGAAGGCTGATTAGAGGCTATACCTAGAAGACCTCGTAGTTAAGCTACAATAAAAGGAATTCTAATAAAATCATCGCCTGACTTATTTACTTTTCTTTGACCCCCTCAAAGTCTTTTCACAGTGATTCAATTTTAATGTGCGTGCTTATTTTGTATGCCTTGGGTTTTTTGCTTTTCAAGGAAAAGCGCCCACACTGGGAACCTCTAGCGCTCTATTACCATAGGCGATACATGCGAGTGGAGTACCAAATCAGGCTGAGATTTCTCTTTCAGCTTAAGATTTTACATTGTGGCACTTTGATTTTTTTGTTTGTTCGTTTTCAGCATTTTAATTTTGTAACTTTGGGGGGTCATATAACATTGTTACCCTCCCCAGGCTCATCACACTAGTAAACTCCCTTTATAATACTTAAGCTAAAGGTCAATAGGGACTAAGCCCACTAGAAAGCCCTAGTACATTGCACACAATTGTGCCTAAATCGGATTAAGAACCTAAGTAACCATAGAATATTAGGAAAGCATTCCCCATGGTATTAATAGAAGAACTCTAACACCTAGCTTGGTTAAACTAGCTTAGTCGAACTGCTTGATTTTTAAACCTAAACAAGTGATTATGACAAAAAATTACATTGAATTTAATGTTTAATACTAAGCAAATGCGTTGCATATTACCAATCACGATTAAAGCAGACAAACATGGTTGTAAAAGAGATAAGAAGCAATGGTAAATGGACAAGAAACACCTGTTTGTGTTGATGATCGCGCTTAATTTGAAGTGTGAATGAGAGAAAGATTCCATGAAGGTACAAATCCTAACAACAGCAATTGTTCTTGTACACACTATGAAACACAAACAATACCTCTAGGAGGCACATCAGTGGGAAGAAAGAACTTTGCTAATCACTAAACTCTAAAACAGAAACACTCCTATCGTACTTACTACTAATCCTACCTACCCTCCATCACTCGAGTGATAAGAATCAAAGGTGTTTGATGACATAGGTTTCTGTTTCAGTGTACCAGATGTGAATGTGTAGGTCTGGGTCAATGTTTTGACTTTTATTGTGCATACTCGTTCGCTAATTGCTCTTGATCTTTACTATTTTTGTTTTTTGTGAGTATAAGGCTTTATATATACATTCCCTAAGATTGGTGATTGAGAGGTCAGGGAAAGAAGGGTAAGAGGGAAATAATTCAATAGGCTGACGTGAATGAAGACTTCCCCCCTTCCTTGGGTAGGTCATACTGTTTGAAATGTGCTCGTCACCTTTTGAAACCAATTGTTCCAGTTGGTAATAGGTGATGATTATTGTCAGTAGTTTTCTATTACCTTAGGGGCCTCATTGAGTTGCAAGGGTGGTAAGGTACTCTCCCAGGATCAAAATTGAAGTGGTTCATCAGGTGATTCTTGAACACTGGGAGGTGTGGATTCCTTTGTAGCTTTCTGGAGGTCCACTATTGTAGGTGGAGGCTGTAGAGAAGCTTTTAACTCTATGGATGCATTACATGAGGAGCTAGAAGCTTCATGGGACTCCCCCTTCCTGAGCTAGGTGGAACAAATCGTTCTTTCTTCGGTACCCAAACTAGCTCTAGAGCGGGCGTGTAGCATTCTATGAGTTTTTTCTTTCCACGATCGTCAATTTGTTTACAGGATTGGGCGCACATGGGTCATGTGACAGGAAAGAACACAATCTACGTTTTGGCACCCAGATTTGATCATTTCCTTGATAGTAGCATTGGGCTTCCAATAGTCGTTTAGGAATCCACCGCCACGTTTCCTTACTTTTTTGGGGCCAGTGGGACGTTTCTTAAAAGGCTTCTATTTTTTGGCACTAGCTATGGTCTCTAAAGAATCTTTAGGGACCCACTTGCATGTTTTCTTTGCTATATTAGGATGAGTCTTGTCATAAGCTATATGCATTGCTTGTAGCATATTTAAGTACATGCATTTCATCCCCCTCAGGTGTTACCCAGGTCGTCTCCCTATTTCCCCAAGTGTCTATGGTTGCTGCCAGGTGGACCCAATCCACATTATCCGACTTAGTCATTCCAGGTAGTACATCCATATAAGGAGAATCTTCCCCAACATCAGTGTCCGCTTTACACGTGTAACAATACTGCCGAGTGAACTGTGGTGTCAGATCTACGATCAATTATAAACCTGTTTCCTAGGGGATATGCTCGACCAGTTACAAGATCCACTCAAATGATAGAATCTTGGAACTGCAGGTAGACATGGTTTTTAGACCAGTCATGCACCATTTTTGCTTCCCTCATGAAAGGACGTCATAAGATCATCTCAGATGCCATAGTGTGCTTGGAGAAATCCATAACAATGAAGGTAACTCTTATTTTATGTCCAAAGACCTTGATCTTGAGATCTCCTAGCATCCCAATAGGTTTAACAATAGACCCATTGACCATCTTCATACTATGGTTGTGGTCGCAAGGTAAGGTCTTCCCATAGTTTCCCAGCAATTTCTAGTCACAATGCTAACCCTAGCTAGCGCCACCATCAAGGATTCCCTTCACAGATAATCCCTTAGTAGTGATTGGTATGGTTGCATTGGACTCATCACCCTCAAAGTATTTTCTTAACTTGTTAATAGGTCTTTCTATAACAAGGTTCTCATCTAGGTTCGGTTGTGGATCTAAGTTTTCTTCCTCTATTGGCATCTCCCCAGCTCCATACATCTGTGCAAATTGTGGTAGCCCAAACTTCAGTTATCCATTGAGGAAGGCTCAAAGAGCTGAGACTAGCTCAGGGTCTTTATATAGTTTGGACATGATGGTGGTTCTAACTTCTGAAGACATGAAATCCATCAATTTGGTAATTTTTAACAGCACCTTTTGGGCTTCAGTACCTTGACGTGGGGAAGATGGGATGTCCATTTCTTCGATAGGATCAAGTGGTCCCTCTGTAAACATTCTTTCCATCAAGAAGTGAGTACGCCCACTTTCCTATGACTTTAAGTCACTTTCTCCTTGGATGACACTAGGTATGTCTAAGGGTCTATGGACTTGGTGAGGTTGTTGTTGCGTAGGGAACACGGTGTCTGTCATCTGGATCTACCTAGGTGCTGGTTCTAGATCCCTTTGGGTACCTTCTACCAAACTCTTTAATTGCTTGACTCGCTCGATCTCCTCTGTAGGGTTTGGATAAGTTCCTATCTTCTTCTTGGATCTTGGCCATTGTGGCTCATGAAGATCTTCCTTGTTGGTTTCTATCTTAGTGGTCATTTTGGTCTCCATGGTTTCACCTGAATCAGAACCCTCTTCAACGTTGTTCATATATACGAGGTCGTCACCAGTCCCTATGTTGGTCTTTTAACTGGGTCTGACTTTGCTGCTTTTTGATCTCTTCCTTCGTGTTTTCTTCTTTTTTTGAGATTGGGCAATTGATGTCGTGTCTCTTTTCTCAAGAATATATTTTTGTTTTTGAAGCATCGATCATGTGAGTACGTTTACTAGTACCACAAGTGTACTTTGTGGTGGATCCTCGGTAACCTCAATCAAGTTTAATGGCATGATCTTCGGTGCATTTGGATTATTTGGACATTCGGCAATCAAATGATCTATGCCACATCGATTACACATGAGTATCGGCATTGTAGACGTGCTCTCTAGATTAGTTTGCATTAGTGTGGTGTTCTTTTGTAGCCTAATAGGACACTCAGCCACACGATGTGGACCTCCACACTCATAGCATTGAAGAGGTGGCCTCTTAGCAGTGCAATTGATATTTTGGCCTCTTGCAGCAAGAGCAGCTACTTGATAGTCGGGTTTGACTTGTCCCCAATAGTCCTCCATGTAGTATTGTGGACTTTCTTCAAGCGCATCCATCCCATAGGAATTATTAGGGTCTATATCTTCCTCACAGCCTTCCAAACAAGTAATGGATGATTCACAACCCACTTGATTCACAGAAGTGATTCTTGGATGTGGTGGTTGCAATCCTAGCACTGGAGGTGGTAAGGGTGTTGTTTGAACAAAATTTTGGGCCCTAGGGACCATGTGTTGTGACGTTTCTTCAAGAGGTGGGATCGGCATCAATGCAGGCACTTGAGGTGTGTCTGTCCATGCTAAGGTTGGTCTATTGGCCATCTCCCGCTTAAATACTATGCAATCCTTAGCTTGATGACCATACCTCCCACATGCATTGTAGTTCCCATTGAGTTTTACTCTAAAAGTAGGGCATTCACTGAAATTATGCGGTCCATAGCATACTGAGCACCATTGTTGCTCCCTTCTTAGATACATATGATTGTTTTGCGGAGCACGATTGTCTCTAAGACTCTCTTGAATGGCCTTGGTGAGATCTGCTAAAGTCATCTGAGATATCTTTGGCTCCTTAGCAATAGGCTTTAGGGTCATTGGTTGATGCCCCAATGCTTGCAAGCTAATAGATTTAGGCTCAAGAGACACTCTTTCTCCTTGAATCATTAAATTATCCTCCAATTGGATCGCATTGGTGGTGACTACTTCCCAAGTGGTGATACCTCTAATGACTAGGCCATTGTAGATATCCTCATGTCGTAATCCCCTAATGAATCTATCAAGCAATTGATTATTATTGAAGCACTCATTTGGATTACAGCGAGAATTCAAATGCTTCAAGCAGCTAATAAAGTCTCTCACCGACTCTCCTTCCTCTCGTTGGGCTTTCTAGAGCTGAGAGGCTACACCCCAAAGCACTCCCTCTCGTATGTATTCTTTTAAGAACAGTCTCCTAAGAGTAGGGTAATTTTATTTTTCTTCCACCTTTAGGGTTCTATACCAATCCCCAGCCTTTCCACTTAAGATTAGTCTTAAATCATTACTCTTATGCAAGTCATTGTGTTCTCCTAGAGAATCGCATATTTGTTCAAACACTTCGATATGCTTTCTCACATCCCCGTCTCTACTAAATTTTGACCGATAGCTTGAGCAAATGTTGCCAAGTCACCTAAGTGAGCACGAACCGTGGGTGGAGGTGCTCCTGAGACTACATATGGAGTAGGTATTGGAATTGGGCTTGGTGCATAGGAAGCCCTTGGATTCCACGTTTGGTACGGTGGTTGTGCCATGTGGCAGTCCAAAATTCATATGTGTGGTCCTAGGCATAGCAAACGTCGGATGTGACATGCTAATTCTAGCCAGTATGGTCCCATGGAAATAAGAGCTTGGGTGTTGTGGTTGTGGAGCATAGGTTGTTGAAACAATGGGAGGGGTAAGGACTGTTGATCTATATATAGAGATACTATATATAGTATCTCTATATATATATCAACAGGGACTACATGAGTATGAGGACCCATGGGTGCATACGATTGGTACACACTTGTAGGGGCCGTTGTCGGTATTGAGCTACCATGTAGTGGTGCTTTACTAACAAATGAGGTCCATGGCGTATTCCCATCATTGGGGTAGGCATGGTAGCCGTGGTGTCATCAAGGGAAAGATGAGCTAGACTTGGAAAAGCAAAGCTATCACTTGTAGGCTCAGATTGCACCGAGACCGCTGGAGAAACAACATATAGGGGATCCATCGGACTTACCAAGTGAGTCTCCATTTGCGATAAGGTTGGTTGTTTAGCCTTCCTTGTATCCAAGAATATCATGAGACCCGTTGAAGGCATGTGGATCCCCTTGTTCTATCTCTCTAGCTCAATAACCCTATGGATGATCTCACAAACTCTTTGTTGTTGATCCTTCACACTAGTAGCACCCATTGTGGATTGTAGGACATCTAACCAACCCACGTGATAGGTGTGACATGTATATAGTTTGGTTAGAGGTTGAGTTTGTACTTCGTACTGCCAGTTCTCATTTAAGAACACTCCATCTAGGATTGAGGTGCTAGGGATGTCCTTTGAGTAAGCTTTCGTTTTTAACTCTCTTCGTTGCTCCACCTTGCGTAAGCTCTCAATTTCCTTTTCCCCAGCCGCAATGATATATCGCTCAACCTCTTGCACTTCGGCAAGGCTTCTACCATCAGGTAATATAACCTCGGAGGAAAATAGCTATGAAGCGTCAGGGGGTGCAGTGAATGGAGTATTCACGTGCAAACTCTCTAAGAGAATAGGGTCTACATTGGTCATGAATGGCGAATTTACTTCCCCACCTCCCTCATTTACATCGTTAGCTCCATGTTCGGAGCAAGTGGCTCTACTAAAGGTTTCCTTCAAGCGGCGAAGCATGCTCAACCCGGATCGTGGACCCATGGCATGCATGTCTTGGCTTGAGCTATCGGGATTAGGCATTGGGAAACTCTCCATGACATTGTAGTCAGAGGAAGAGTCACTAGCCGCTATGTTTGGGTCTTGGTTTGTACTACCTTCGGTCCCCGCCGAGGGCTCGGAACCTAAAGTAGGTGGTTATTGAGAACTCACATAAGTCAAAATGCTCGCTAGTTGCTCGGTCTCTAGCACATGACCAAAGCGCAGATGCATGTGCCTTTGGCACCCTACAAGCGTCAGCGAATAACCTCGAAGATTGACCACTTACTTTTTTAGGCGTCCGTTTTCACTCGTTTTTTGATGTTTTGTAATGTTTTTTAATGATCGGGTTTTGGATTAGAGCGTGTGATAGTTCAAAATGAGCGTATCGCTCAAAGGGTCGTGGTGTGCTTTACAGCACAGTGTTCAGTTACTCGAAGATCCATTGTTCCTCAAAAAGGTCAATTTTTACCTACGCGTGCGACTAAAATACGTAATTTTAAAGGGGGACTCAGGCTTGAGCGTGAGCATGAGCTTGGGCTTGGGTCTCGGAAGTATTTTTTATTTTGGTCCGAGCCTTTTTTTTGGATAAGGTCGCCGCGGTTGCGCTGTGCACGCGAGCACACACACACACCTAACCTACCTACTTACCACTAATACAGCTACTGTTACACACTTACACACTACTACAACAACTCATTAGCTAGCAGAACTACTTACTGTACTTTACACAGAACTAACATTATGGATCTACTACCTTAATCCTAACACCTTATCATAGAGAATACACCTTATGAATAGAAAAAACACAATACCTTTCAATACCTTATTAACAAAAAAATACACAATAGCAAAACAAACTCCTTCTCAACACACACACCTTCCTTCTCTACCTTTCCTATATTTCAAAATGCACCACAAAGTAGCATAGAGTGCTACTCGAGCTTAATGCAAGGCATTCCCCGGCAACGGCGCCAAAATGTGCACGTCTGTCGCACGTGTCAATGCAAGGGAATTGCCGATACACTGTGTGCGAGCCACAAATGGTTTCAAGCACACAACTAGACTAATCTAGCAAGCTCCAGAGACAAGGGTGTGTCACTCACCGCCCTACCCTCGCCTTTGTGGAGGATTCCTCGCCACGAAGAAGAAGGAGCCGCCGTTGCGCCACGCTCAACCGCTTCACCGCCACCGTGCTGTCCTCGCAATGCTTGATCGCATACACTCTCTCTCTCTCTCTCTCTCTCACACACACACACACACACACACACACACACACACACACACACACACACACACACACACACAAGGAGATGAAGAAGAAGAAGATGGAGCAAGAGCACTCTTCAATTGTACAAATGAGAGAATAAGAGATTTTTAGTTTTAGGTGACTTTTATATGAACTCGCCCCATTCACACTTGGGCGCCCATACTTAGCCAACTAACCCTTGAATGTTCCTGTTAGAGTTTACCTCTCATCGGAGATCACTCTTACCCTTTTTCTATTGGACCGACAAGCCCGGTACCTGAGTCTACCAAATAAATAATACGGCGTCTATCTTAGATGATAGGAATGTGCCTGAGGGTTAACGATTATGCACAAAAAAAGGCATAGATTATGAAGAGACTTTTGCTCCCACCTGTTGTATGACTACTATGCATTTTCTATGTGCATTGGCAGCTTATTTTGGTTGGGATGTACATCAATCCGACATTGTTATTGCTTTCTTGAATGGTGACAGTTCTATGTGCATTGGCAGCTCATTTTGGTTGGGATGTACATCAATCCGACATTGTTACTGCTTTCTTGAATGGTGACATATTTGAGGACGTTTATGTAACGCAACCTCGCGGTTTTGTCAAGAAAGGACTAGAGGATAAAGTGTGCATATGTAAGAAAGCTTTGTATGGGTTGAAACAATCTCCTCGTGCTTGGTATGAGAAGGTTGACACTCATTTGGTCGAACGAGGCTTTCATAACAGTCCAACAGAAAGCACATTGTATGTAAAGTGTGAGGGTGATATACTTCTCATTGTGGTTCTTTATGTGGATGATTTGTTAATCATTGGACCAAATGAAAGACATATTGCTGGATGTAAGGCTGATTTGAATGCTATTTTCAAGATGAAAGATTTGGGACTGTTGCATCATAACTTGGATATACAGTTTAAGCAACGTGATGGTGGTATTGCCCTCTATTAGAAAAGTTACATAGAGACATTGCTATGTAAGTTTGGACTTGAGGATTTCAAACCTATTGCAACTCCCATGGAAACATGTTTGAAGCAGAGTCTTCATGATGCTGGTGATCCTGTTGATGTCACTCTTTACCAAATTGTTGTTCTTTGCCTCATTTATGTATGCAACACAAGACCAGATATTTAGTTTGCAGTCTCACAGGTTAGCAGATTTATGCATAGACTAGGGTCTAAGCATTGACAGGCTTTCAAGAGGATTTTCTGCTACTTGAGTGGAACTTTACATCTTGGCTTGTTTTATCCCAAGGGGGGATCATTGCCGCCTGACTTACATGCTTTTTCGGACTCACATTGGGCTGGTTGTTTTAACACACAAGTGTCCATAACTGGTTTTTGTTTCATGCTTGGTAGTTCATGTATATCATGGTTGAGCAAGAAGCAATCTATTGTGGCCACTTCTAGTTGTGAGGTTGAGTACAGGATAGTCTTCACATCTGGCATGTGTATGGCTCAGACACCTTATGGCTAATTTTGGTGTTGGAGAGGACACTACCAACACTATGTACACTAAAAGTCAGAGCGCATTGGCAGTTGCGAGGAACCCATTTTTTCATGCTCACACAAAGCACATTGAGGTGCACTGCCACTATGTCAAGGAGAGGCTCTCAACAGGAGAGCTCAGCTTGGCTTATGTGCCAACACAGGACAACCTTGCATATCTTTTCACAAAGGCATTGTCTTGTGAGAAGTTTGAAGCTTTTCAAAAAGCTTTGGGCTTACTCCCCTTTGTGGACTGATCATGTCCTCAGGGCATGGCACTTCCCTTTACTATATGTGCTAGCTCTCGTTCACCGCATCACTCTAGGGAGGATTTTTTACCATATACATGTGGTAGTGATGTGTGTGAACACACTTAAGACCGCCGGGGCATTTTTTACTTCACTAGGAGGTTTTGCACCCGTGCATTGTATATACGCCCATCATTCTAGGGATATCTATCTTTCCATTTCATAGTAAGTAATACACTCTCTATTGTGTGCCTTGAGCTTCCTTCGTCTTCTCCAAGATGTGTGTGTTTCCTTGCAACCCTAATTCCAACATTTTTGAAGCTTGATAGGATTTACAGAGGTGGTATGCATGGTATGGAGCTGGTAGGAAGTGACGGCTTGTCAATCCGACTCTAGGGCATCAAGATAGAGCGGGTCAAACATGACAGTCGGTGTCGGGAAAGAGCGTCCCGGTGTTTTTTTCCATTTTGGGGCACTCGGTTCAAGGCCATGAGGGAGTTAATGTGCAGTGGGGAGTGGTCGGCTTGAAGTTGGGAATGGAGATTTTTGAGGGAAAGTTGCGGCTCGGTGTCCCAACCTTTAAGCATCAGATGGTGAAGTCCTGAAGTTGGGGTAGAAACTTGGTTTTCAAGTGATTTTTTTTGAAGTTTTGAAGGCTTGTGGAGGAAGGTAGAAGGAGCAACTGCCACATGGACCATCAAAGTCCCACATGCGCTGTAAACAAAGCCATGCATGGGCTATATTTCTTGGAGCACACACTCTTCTTTGTCAACACGAGCAAGAGAAAGAGCTCTCGAGCTCAGCGATGGCGGGCATCTCTTGGTTCTATTGGGGAATGGCTCTACTATTTGACGGCACCGTGACCTATTGCGTGGGGTTGATGCCGTCATCTATGATGGTTTTTGTACGTTGGAGATGTCCTTGGCGGTGCTCTCGTAATGACATGGCAGGCGGCCTGTCTCACGGCCCTTACAGGCGCCCAAGCTTGTTGAAGAGAAAGGGGAAGCCACCACTAGCAATATCATGCCGTCTTGCGGCACTATGCATACAAGGGCAGAGGAGTGAGAGGAGGTGTCCACCATGCAAGGCAATATCCAAATTGAGGTGCCAAATGTGTGTAGTCCATGGAAATGCTTAGAAAAAGAAAACTCATAGAGAATGGCACGGGCAGGAGAAGGAATGTTTTTCTCTTTTATTGGATTGGCACCTCTTATAAGAGGAGTTTTTTTATCAAGATGAAAGGGTTCTTTTTCTCTTGGCCATTTTTTGGGGGATTATTGGGAAGAGGGCTTTAGGGGAATCAACTGCCAAGATCTATTGGGTGGGATTGGATAGATTTACAGAGAGTTACAAAAATAGAGAGCCCTCTCTTACAATAGAGAGCTAGAGAGAGTGTCTCTCTTAAAATAACTAAACCCTAATCTATTGTGCATCAAAGGTGAGTCATCCGATCTATAAAATGATCTGATGGTGGAGATTGATTCCTCCTCAAGCCTTAGTCTTCCACCTGTGAACCATGATCAAATCACATAGATCATAGCATGTGAGAATCATCTCGCTATCCATAATATACTCCTTGTCTTAGAAATCAATTGTCCTCAGTTTACAAGATACAAAGATGTAAACAAAAGACTAAAAAGAAAAAATATTAGAATCTTGTAGTATTATGACATGGTTTAGAGTTTAGGGTAATAACACAATAAGAAATAGTATGTGGATGCCTTGTATTCTATATTACAGATGCATCATGTATGTATGAAAGAAAAGGGTCTTATTGGTGACAACAATGCCTTCATGTTTTTGATATCTACCCACTATCATTCCAAACATGTCCAGCTTCCAAACCATGCCTCCATCAATCATTATCCCAATCATGGCCAACTTTCAAACCATTTCCGGGACTGAGAAGCACTCGTTCTCAAATAATAAACAAATGAAAAATTATGTTGGGTGATTATTCCACATGTGCATATCTAAAAGCCTGTGTTGCCTTATCGGTGATCTACAAAATGTCGGTAGACTACACAAAAGTAATTAAGCATGCTACCTACATTGGCGATCCACCTTAAACATATAACCAAGCTGCCTACATTGACGATCAGCTATAAAGATATAACCATGTTGCCTACATCGGTGATCTAAATAAAATAATCATGTTGCCTATTGGGGCGATCTGCACAAAAGGAATAACCATGTTTCCTATGTCATTGATCTACGCTAAAACCTTAGCCATAGATTGCGTCAAATGGCGAATCTATGTACATGTGACCAATGGATGAAACAAGGCATAAGAAAATAATTTGACATGCAAAATAAGTATACTATTATGCTCATCACAAGGAAGCACAAGATGCATCTTTACACATCAATAGATCACATATACTTGCATCACATATTGAGGTGATAACTGTAGTTTATGTGTTTTAAAACATAAAGCGATCCAAACTATTGTGTTTGTATAAACAAATAGAAAATTAAGCCTTCTGAATCTCATGGATGTTATCAAAGTAACACAAAACTTTATTGTATTTTACAAACATATAAGCTTTCATAAACAAAATTCCATGATGACTAGCATATACTTATCATTAATATCATTGTGTTGTTGCGACTCAGGCGGTGTTGCTTTCTTTTTCTCAAACTATTTAAAAAAATACAGCCTTTCAAAAAAATTTAAATAAAATAATCAATATTGATCTTGAAAAACAAACTTTGAAAAATAAATGCCAAATATATCTTTCAAATTTAAATTCTCATTAAATAACAAAATCTCTACTAAAAGTATTCCTTTTTTGTTATGTGCATTTAAACTAAAACATTTATTCTATGTAGGGTACAAAGTCATTTGACTTTCCCCTCTGAAAAGCTAAAGCTTGTCATTTTTTACAATGTTACCCTGCACTTTTGCATTTTCAATCTTACCCTTTACGTTTGCATTTTAGAGCATATGTTTTATAGGCTTTCTGTCAAGTGCCACTGAGTGACATGTGGATAGCCTCTCCTTCCTTGAAATTTTTAAGCTGCATTATATATAGTATAGATTGCACCATAAGGCTATGTCTAGAGGCATCTTGCTAGTCCAAATAAAATAGAAACTAGCATCCTTGTAGACTCATGTTAGAAATAGAACAATATTCTTGAAATATAGAAATAAAAAACACTTGGAATTCATGTAATCTAAAGCGAGATACTTATCATTGCCTTCAAGGTGTCATACCATCAAAATTTTCTTGTTTCATAGGGTCAGTGTTACTATTATAAAATTATAAATACTACTTTTCAAGATTTGTTATCAAGAATAAACTGTTTGTTGTTCAAAAAATTTAAAAGGAAAGGACTTATCCTTGTCTATACTTCATCGTGTTTATCTGCACAGAAACAAAGAGGAGGTATAGGGAGCATAGGTTCATGGAGGGCTAGCATAACTTACAAACTATTTTGAGTGGTGGCTGCCAAGGTTGGTGTGTAAATTGGTATCCATGATGATGAAGACAAGACAAATTTGAATAGCACAAATATCCATGACAAGACATGGTACATCTCTCCAGGTGCTAGTATCATATGTCGAGTAAGATTGTTATTGGGTTGGTTATACCACTGCAAAACCACTATAGATTTAGACATATAGGCATATTTTTCCATATATGTTCACTCTCAAGTAGTAAAATATGTTAGTTGCATATGAAACCTTTTAAGGTATCTCTAAAAGATCATTATATTCTAAAATGACAATCGTAATTATAAATAACATAGATACTAATATTGATATTCCATTGCATCACGAGATAAATAAACGGGGAGCAGCAAGGAGTGCTCCAATTTGCAATCCATCAAAACGATGTTGAGGCAAGGTAAAGACTGCCAAGGAGTGGTGATGAACTATCGTTTGTTGGTGGGCATTGGGCATCACTCATTTGTGCAAATTGGAAGAGGGTATGGGTTTCAGTTGTAGAGGCAAAAGAGACAAGGCAGCAAAAGTAGCACAGCTCTAAACGACACCTCTTGTTTCCTTTTGGCTTGAAATTTTTTATAAGGTCTAAGTCATTTTTTTTCCATGTTCATGAGGCTAGGTTTTTGAAATCATCAACTATAGTTTTGCATGGGAGCTCCCTCTGAGTGTGATTCTATATTGCATCAAATTTGCAAGCTTATATTGTTTAAAGACACTTTAATTTACATTTCCAAACTTATTTACATTATTAAAATTATCAATAATGTTTTCTAAGATGAATTTTCTAATGCACAAAATATTTTTTAAAAAACATCAAAAAAGAACACTTAGGGTCTTGTTTTGGTATCAAACTAGAATTATAGGTAATGCCACTATTATCAATGATGAGGAATTGATGATAAGTGATTCTTGATGATGTATTGTGGGTGTGGTGCCTCAAACCATAGAATGTCATTAAATTACCTAGATACATGTTTGAAATTATCCAACCATGGCCTTATATTAGGCTTAGCTATATTGTCAACACAAAACTTGTACTTAAGTGCATGAAAGTATAGGTTGCAAACATTGGTAAACATGATAGACCCATATGTATACGATTGATATGTTTATAACATTTGTCCTAGAGTTGTATAAACATCAACCAAGATGAAAGCCCATTTTTGTACACATCTGTTGACCATCACCCTGTGCTACAAGATCTGGGTGGGGTTTTGAAGAACATCTAGGGTTCCTTCATTTGTTTATAGGCAAAGGAGATGAGATTATTGGTGAGGCCAACTAACCCTTGGTTCTCTTGATGAAGAATGTTTTCATAGCATGTTTTGCTATCTACCGTGTATAAGGATTCCAACTTATTGGGAAGGTTAACACTAGGTTGGTAACCTAACTGGACATAGAAGTGTCCTTTAAGGATTTGAAATAAACCTCCAATCTTGTAAGAGACCAATTATTTTTGGAGAATCTTTTTTAGAGGTTAAAGTTCAAAAGCTTTATTTATGGGAAAAATGAGTGACCCTAAAAATTTCTCACCATTTGGTCATGTTAAGCCTCCAAAGTTGATGTACTACTGCATATTTCTCAAAACAACAATTTCTTGCGGTTGATTGCACACTAAGAAGGCTAGGGAGATTATGAGACAACTTTTCCCACAAACTTTTGTGGGCTAGCAGTCACACCATGTGGTTGTTTTAGCCTCACAATTATATTTTTCCGACTTAGGTATAAAAAAGTCATGTTTTCTTCAATATGCTGACCTATCATAAAAATTTAGAGAGCCATACTCATTACTGCACACCACTAATTATGTGTTTCTTAGGTCCCTCTTGGGCCTTTACATTAATAAGTAGCTAAGGAGCATGTCCATAGCATCATAAAGCTCCCACTTAGAACAATGTTGGGCACGATAATGCAGTACGCGAATAGTATGCAACAAAAAAACAAGGTTTTGCATCATGGCCTTTAAAATCTCTTAGAAAATGCTTAATATATAGGAAACTTTAAAGTTTATGACTATGTAGTATTATAAGCTACAAAGTTACGTACTTGGCCTTTGAAATAAAAATTCTTCAGAAGACTATAGTCACTAGCTTCTAGAAGGGATCTAATTCTTGTTGATTTGAAAAACTCAACCCCCATTCTATACTTACCTAGAGGGGGGGGTATTAGGTGCCCCAAAACTCAAGGAAGAGTATATTGATGTTATGGAATCCACCTACACAATAGAAATTGCCTTAGGATTTTAGTGAATTGACCAAAAAAATAAAAATGTGTAAATTTTGGAAAAAAACAAGATTAAGAATTTTTTTGTAATTTGATCATAACTTTCAATTTGAGCATTTGATTCTCAATAGAAGCAATACAGAATGTTGAGAGCTACTAAGGCTAATCCTCTAGAGTGTGTGCTTGGAAAACTCTGAAGAATGGCCAAAAACAACACACATTGTTTGGCATGGTTGAGGTTGAGAAATGATGTGTAGAGATAAGGTAAAAGGTGAAATTGGTATCCCACAAAAATGTCAAGATTCTTTTAGCTCATAATCCAACTTTTTTATATATAGCACTAAAAATTATATGTTGAAACTCCTCAAATAATTCAAGGAAGCTGGTCACTAGATAGGACATAAAAGTGTCCCATTACCAACCTAGTGTTTAAAGAATGACTTTGTATATAGTGAATCTACTATCCACTAGCACTGGTATTTTACGTGTTGACATTGTAAGTCCTTGTGCTTACCTATGTGAGCTCTCTTTCTTATTAGAGGTAGGCACGTTGTTTAGGTACAATCCATAATTGTTGAAGCTTTGGAGAAACAAAAGTTGACCCACACGTGATGCATCAATTTTTTGTGAGCCTTATCAGTTTCTATTAGGTATGGTAGGGGGAGGAATTACAACAACCAAAGGCAATCAAAGCAATCTCTAGGTTGGTTGTGACATGTGGGTCATGGGTTATTTAAAAAGCATGTCCATTAACCCTTTTGGTTGCTTCCTAAGACACTCAAGCCCTATAGTAATACTAGATTAATTGCTTCTTTGTCTATGCTAGACTCATAGTACATGTCTTTTAAGGTTTGTATGTCTACCTCCACTTGATCTACCTCCTTTATAAGCTTATTTTTGGGGAGGTGCAGAATGCAATACTGAAAAAAGTGCTCTTTTACACTGTCTAATGTTACTTCCTTTGGTGGTGGTGTGACCATTTTGTAAGCCATTGAGGCGGTCTGGGGCGGGAAACAAGAAAGGCGACCTCTAAACACCCCTCAAGGCTCCCGTGCTGCTCAATTGGGGCTGGGGCAACCACAAGCACAACAAAACAACAAACCCACAGCCAAACCCAAACAAGATAGGGGCACCACCTAGTTATGGTATGCGAACTAGGACGCAAGAGAGATTTTGGTACAACCAAGAAGATGCACCACACAACACACACAAGCAACCTCACACCAAGACACACACAAAATGGACCAGAGAGAGCTAGACCAAAGGGAAGAGAGAGAGAAAAGGATCTTGCGTAATACCTTATTTGTGACTTGCAAATGGAGATGGTTCGTTATGATGCTATCATAGTGAGAGCGGATTTTTTGAGATGGGGCTCAACTAAAGGCTCCCACCAGACAACCACTCCGTGAGACCCTACACACGCATATTTCTTAGGGGCACCACCCTCTTTTATGGAGAAAGAAGGAAACCAAAACAAACCATATACAACACACACACACACACACACACACACACACACACACACTAACACCTTCCTTATGTGCTTCAACACAAAATGCCCTTCAACCATTCAACACACACTCCTTAAGCAATCCCTTTGAATACTGCACAAACTCACATGCAAAGATTGACCTTCACCATATTAGTGCTCATATACTTCTAAGAAAAGCAAGCACAAAACCTCAAAACTCAAAACACCATAATGCACAAATACTTGACAACTCCTTTCCTTTCCCAAAAGAAGAGACTACTTACACACATAAGGCGGCATGCATAGAGAGCTCTTCTCCATCTATGCAGCCCCAAAACTTACTTACACACAACATAAGGAGAGAAGCCAAGCAAATAGACACCATGGTGCACAAAAAACTTTCTCAACAAACAAGCAACCCAATGAGCACAAAATATGAGAAGCTGCCAAGATATGCTTACCAATTTTGCATGCGTTTAGAGCAAAAGTGTAACGACGACACCCCAATTGCAACGATTTGTTGATCAAACCATGAGATAGATCATTGAACTTGATATCCTTGCTCTCATATAGAATCTACAATCCTTATTTAGGGATGAGTATGGTAAGAGAAATATTTGCAAGAGAATGGTAGCAATAGCATATTGATGCTCTCTCTATGGTGCCGCTTATGATAGCGAGCTTAGGAAATGGATAGGGAGACAAGAGGAGAGAGAGATTAGGGCTTCCCTAACCTTAGAGGAGATTATTTGCAGCAATGGAGTAGGTGTGTGTATTTTTGTGCTTACCAAAGGGCCTTTTTATAGCTGTACAAGACCTTGGGTTAGGTTAAACTTGACTAGGGTAGGTAATTAACCATAGTTAGGTTCCCTTTTGACCATTCTTTCAATTATGAAAATAAGGGACTTATTTTTCATTAAAAATAGCTTTTTAGGTCGTGGAGGCTCCATAAGGGTTGATAATGTATGTGGGCCCCACCATGATGTCCCTCCAGTGGCTCCTGCAGAGTGTCCCCATCCTGTTTGTTGTGTCTCTGGAAGCATCTTGAGCCGACCCCTCCACATGCAAGTGGTTTCTAACTCCCCATTGGTATTTTAGAATGTTGGAGAAGTCAAGAAAACTTTTCACCTTTGTGGTTTACCTGATTGTAACTTTGACCTGCAGTAACAGTGTCCGCAGCACTTTGTTTTCACCATAACTTTCAGCCTGTAACTCAGAATTGGGTGCTGTAAAAGGCAAAGCTGACCTCCTCAAAGTGTTTAAGCTGATTTTGGAGTGTTCCTCAAGTATACCCACGAGCTAAGGCGTTCAAGATGCATCCAAAACACCTTTTGAACCAAGTCTCCTTGTAGGGGGCCCTTTAGCATGCATCCAAGGTGTAGCATGCTTTTTTCAAAAGGGAATCCACCTTAAACAAATGAGGTAGGCTCCAATAGAGTTTGATTTATTGGGGATATACATTATATTTAAAATTTGTTGACCAACACAAGTAAATGATCCAAGACTTGGGTCACATTGTGTTGGGTCACGTTGAAAGTAGGGCTTTAATCTCCATCCATTGACTCTGGTCTTGTGGAGTTTTCCTGATAAATCTGCTAATCTGTAACTACCATTCCCAAACTTTGTCTTTATCATGAAAGGTCCCTCCCATCTTTGCAAAAACTTTTTGTCAAGGCGAGTATCAAGTCGGTTATCATAGCGAAGAACCAACATACCTTCCTTCAATCCTTTCCCCTTGAGCTTCTTGTTGATTTTGTCCCTTTGGCTTGTGGCTTGAGCAATGTAATAGTTGATGGACTCTTCTCTATCAAGATCAAGTCGTTGAAGATCTAAAATTCTTTCCTGCAAAGCTTCTTTTGGCCTCTTTGCTCCTCGTGAGAGAATGCGTAGGCTTGCAATCTCCACCTCAATAGGAAGGAGTGCCTCCTGTCCATATACCAAATGAAAAGGAGTGAATTGAGTGGATACCTTGAAAGATGTTCTGTATGCCCATAGAGCTGCGGTCAAATGACGATCCCAGTCGTTTGGTCGATCTGCAACCTGATTAGAAATGATCTTACATATCATTCCATTCACCTTTTCAACCAACCCATTGCACTGAGGGTAGTAAGGTGTAGAATGCAAATGTTTGACTTTTAACTTTGCCAAAAGATTATCTAGGAGCTCTGCTCTAAACCCTGGACCACGATCTGACAAAATCTCTAATGGTGTGCCGAATCTACTGCATATGTGATCAAAGATAAATTTTGATACCTCCTCGGCTGTAATTCGTGTTGTACTTGTTGCCTCCGCCCATCGTGTCATGTAATCTACTCCCACAATGATGAAGACCTTCCCTGTAGATGTGCGAGGTAAGGGGCCTATTGCATCCACACCCCACTTCTCAAAAGGACCATATGAAATTATTGGAACTCGAGGTTCGTAAGTGAGTCGTCGATTTCCAGCAATCTGACAACCTTTGCATGACTTACACCAATGCTGGACATCACGGTGTAGACTTGGCCAAACAAACCCTGCTTGTAAAATCTTCCTGTTTGTAATATCATGAGAAAAATGACCCCCACAGACATCATCATGGCATGAAAAGAGGATTCTCTCTATTTCTTGAACAGAGGGCACCCTTCTTAGCACCAAATCTTTCCCTTTATGATACAGATCATCTCCTATGAGTTGGTAAGGAGTTGCCTTTTTTACCAACCTATGCCTTTGCACTTTATCCAAGTGTTTAGGGCACTCACCAGTTTGGAGGAAAAATATGATGTCCTTCAATTCCTCTTGGCCTTGGTACTTTGGTTCGTAAAGCTTCACACCTCCCACCATGATCTGAAGTTTCTCATTGGCGAGATAATCTGCTTCCTTGTTGAGGGTTCTCACAACATGCTGTACCTGTGTAGCTTCAAAGTTCTTTATCAAAGACTTCACCTGTCTAAGCCACTACACTAGAGTAGGGTTCTTGCACTTCCATATCCCTTGGATTTGGTGGCATTATTGTTGGAAGAGAGTTGAGAATACCCTTTACTTCAGTAAAGCATAATTCGTGTTCCTCTCTCCATTCAAATGTGGGTTTGTTTGCTAGCTTGTGCAAAGGTGCAATAGCTTCCGCTAGAAGGTGAATGAAACGAGACATGTACCTTACTTTGTGGTTGAAAGTCATGAGCTCGTTGGTTTTCGTTGGTGGTTGTAGTGACAAGAGAGCATTTACTTTTGATGGATCCACTTGAATTCCTTGCAAAGAAACCACATGACCTAGCAATACCACTTGTGACTCTGCAATGTGACACTTCTCAGGGTTAAGCTGTCCCCCAAATTGATGAAGTCTCCTAAGCCCCTCCTCAACTTTTTGGCAATGAAGTCTTTGGCTACTATAGATACAGAAGTCATCCATAAAAACCCTAATTGACTTTCCAAAGAAGGGCTGAAAGACAAGAGTTGTAAACCTTATAAAGGTACTAGGAGCATTTGTGAGCCCAAATGGCATCACTCTATAGGCAAAGCAACCCCAAGGTGTGATGAAAGTTGTTTTTAACTGATCTTCTTCTGCTATTCTGATTTGAAAATACCATGAATACCCATCACACACTGTGTAACATTCATAGCCGGCTACTTCGTTTAAGATTTCATCTTGGAAAGGAAGAGGAAAATGATCCCTCTTTGTTGCAGCATTGAGCGGTTTGTAGTCAACACAGACCCTCCATTTTCCGTTCTTTTTAGGGGTTACTACAATTGGGGACACCCACTCAGAGTTAGACACAGGGTAAATGAAACCAGCTTTGAGGAGTGGGTTAACCTCTGTCAAAAGTGCCTCTTGTTGTATTTTTCCTAGGCGCCTTAGCTTTTGAGCCACAGGTTTAGTACCTGGTTTTAATTCTATGCCATGCGCTATAACATCCACACCTCTAATTTGTGAGTAATCAGTGATAAACAAATTGGGATACCTCTTGAGCATATCGATGTAGGACCGCTTCTCCTCAGGGGTAAGATCTTTTGCAAGCATCCTCTCAAAGTCTTCAAAGTGCTTGTGGTCACCTTTGTCATCCTTTGTTTGCTCCTTTGTTGGGTGAACCTCTATTGATGGAGTTTTTGATGTGCTGAAGATGATTCCCATTACCTCCAAAGATGATTCTTCTTCGCTATTGGATGTAGTGGTTGAACTTTCCTCGTCGCTTGAGCCAAAACTCTCTTCACTTTCTTCATCAGCTGTGGTCTCATAGTTGATGTCGAGCTGCTTTCCTTCATGCCAATCGTATACTACATGTTGCCCCTTTTTGAGAATCAATTGTCCTCATCCCCATTTTTGATCTGCATTCACAGCAATGAGCCAAGGCCTCCCTAGGATGATGGGATAGCCCTCCCCCTTGGCTGGCATAACATACATGTCCACACGTGCATCTATATTACATACAGAAACTTTTACATTCTCGATGATCCCTAGGCACTTCACACTTGCATTGTTGGATAGCCTAGCTTGACAATTAGAGGATTTAGTGATTTCAAGCCCTAGTCTATTCATGGCTCTTTCCGTTATCACACACATTTGTGCTCCACCATCAACATACACATTGGATACCTTCCTACCCCTTACATAAGCATCTACAATAGGTTCCACATCTTGTTGTGGCTTTGAAGTCAATGCCTTTACTGTCACCTTTTCTTTCTTTCTTGGGAGTCTTGTGCTTACAAGTTTGGATTGGTGCTTTCTCACCTTGGGTGATAGATGTAGGAGTTGAGGCCAAGAAATATTGGGCTTTTGAGTTTGCAAATCTTCTAAGATGTTGTAGGGTTCCATATTCTTTCCTAATGGAAAATCGTTGATGCCGATCTCCCTTCGCCTTGACCTCTGCTTCTTGCCTCCTTCCTCCTTCTTTGACCTTTTCTTCCTCTCCTTCCTTGCAGGTTCTAACTCTTCATTCCTTGTGTCTCATCCTTGTTGTGTGCTCTTGTGCGCTTTTCTGCTAGCATAACATCAAAATGTATAGGGCTCACCTCTATCTCCTCTTCCAGCTTTATGACATTTACTCCCCTCTCTTCCTTCACTGGTGGGACAGGAGGGATGTTTGCCACTGGAGGTGGTGGTGGTCGACGAAGAATTTGCGGGGCTTGAGCATGCTCTTGCTGCACCATGAGCGGAGGGGGTCTAGGAGGGTATATGTCCCCTGGAAGCCTTCGAGGGTGAGGGTAATTATACATGCCATGACCAACTTCATTGCAATTCCAACATCTCAACTCTTGTGCTTGACGTCGTTGATTGCGATTCCCTTCTCTTGGTTGTCGTTGTTGGGATAGGCCCTGCACTAGATTCAAGGTGAGACTCTCTAGTTGTTGAGTTAATCTTTGCAAGATCTCTTGTTGTGATCCTTCCCCTATTTGTGAAGTTTGGGCAAGAGAGCCCCTAACTTGTGCTCCCATGCTTGGTGAAGAATCCCTCTCAATGACTTCATTTAGGTCCCTTGTTCTATGTGCTTGAAAATTTAACTTCTTGAATTTGACCATGGCCACCTCACGTGCTTCCTCAAATGTTGATGGGAATTTTAACTCTACCTTGGTCTTCAAAATTGGATACAAGCCAGCCATGAACCTATCTTTCTTTAGAAAGTTTGGTGCACCACCTTGGTTTTGTAAGGTAGCCTCCCATCTATCCCATAGGTTAAGGAAAACGGCCTCATAAGATGGGTAGTCTTCAAGGAATGCCTGTTTATGTTGAAGTAGACACTTCCAAAGACCCTCTGGAGTATCTCCTTGCCCAAATTTGGCAAGAAAAATTGCACGTAGCCTCTCCCAATTGGTTTTGTTTTGAGGTTGCAAGGCCTCGTACCATGCCTTAGCCTTCCCTTTGAGAACGAGTGGAAAAACACGCAGCTTTACCTCTTCTGGATCTCTCCCAGAGATGAGGTGTGCCATCTCCAAATTATCCAAAAATTCTTGTGCATCCTCACCATTTTTAGAATGAAAGGTAGGAAAAGTGCTTGACATTTTTACCATACAAGGAGACTTGTGTACCACAAAGTTTTGACTACGATGAGTGATCACATCAAAATGAAAATATATACATCAAGTGTTAGTTCATAATTTATCATAGGCAAAATAAAAGGGTTGATTGAGGCATTAATTTCATTAAGGTGAGTGGGTCCAAAAATTCTCCTAATGGTTGCTTGAAATCTAAATTTTGTAGCAATTATGAAGTGCACAGATTGACGAGCTATGGGTGTAAAAGGAGAAGCAGCTCCAGGTTGGTTCATGTGACAATGTGTTCTCCTTTTCTTTCTCTTGAAGAAAGTTTCCTTTGAGTGGATCGCTATCTAAGCGCCTCTTGTCCCTGCCTCAAAACAAAATAAAAACATGGACATCAAATGAATCATCATAATTAATGAATGGAAGAATGATGGGATTTGGAGATGCCAAGATTTCACCAAGTCTTTCTGCTCCAAACATAAAAACAATGCGTTGTTAGTAAAAAATTTGCGATCTACACAAATGTTAATTCTGATGTGTTGTGAAAAATGAAAGCATATGGTGAAACTCTATTGTTCATGAGGAGAATAGAAGGCAATTACGAAAGTTCCTCAGTGGGGGCACCACTTTTATGAGAGCGGAGTTTTTGAGATGGGGCTCAACTCAAGGCTCCCACCAGACAACCACTCCGTGAGATCCTACACACGCATATTTCTTAGGGGCACCACCCTCTTTTATGGAGAAAGAAGGAAACCAAAACAAACCATATACAACACACACACACACACACACACACACTAACACCTTCCTTATGTGCTTCAACACAAAATGCCCTTCAACCATTCAACACACACTCCTTAAGCAATCCCTTTGAATACTGCACAAACTCACATGCAAAGATTGACCTTCACCATATTAGTGCTCATATACTTCTAAGAAAAGCAAGCACAAAACCTCAAAACTCAAAACACCATAATGCACAAATACTTGACAACTCCTTTCCTTTCCCAAAAGAAGAGACTACTTACACACATAAGGCGGCATGCATAGAGAGCTCTTCTCCATCTATGCAGCCCCAAAACTTACTTACACACAACATAAGGAGAGAAGCCAAGCAAATAGACACCATGGTGCATAAAAAACTTTCTCAACAAACAAGCAACCCAATGAGCACAAAATATGAGAAGCTGCCAAGATATGCTTACCAATTTTGCATGCGTTTAGAGCAAAAGTGTAACGACGACACCCCAATTGCAACGATTTGTTGATCAAACCATGAGATAGATCATTGAACTTGATATCCTTGCTCTCATATAGAATCTACAATCCTTATTTAGGGATGAGTATGGTAAGAGAAATATTTGCAAGAGAATGGTAGCAATAGCATATTGATGCTCTCTCTATGGTGCCGCTTATGATAGCGAGCTTAGGAAATGGATAGGGAGACAAGAGGAGAGAGAGATTAGGGCTTCCCTAACCTTAGAGGAGATTATTTACAGCAATGGAGTAGGTGTGTGTATTTTTGTGCTTACCAAAGGGCCTTTTTATAGCTGTACAAGACCTTGGGTTAGGTTAAACTTGACTAGGGTAGGTAATTAACCATAGTTAGGTTCCCTTTTGACCATTACTTCAATTATGAAAATAAGGGACTTATTTTTCATTAAAAATAGCCTTTTAGGTCGTGGAGGCTCCATAAGGGTTGATAATGTATGTGGGCCCCACCATGATGTCCCTCCAATGGCTCCTACAGAGTGTCCCCATCCTGTTTGTTGTGTCTCTGGAAGCATCTTGAGCCGACCCCTCCACATGCAAGTGGTTTCTAACTCCCCATTGGTATTTTAGAATGTTGGAGAAGTCAAGAAAACTTTTCACCTTTGTGGTTTACCTGATTGTAACTTTGACCTGCAGTAACAGTGTCCGCAGCACTTTGTTTTCACCATAACTTTCAGCCTGTAACTCAGAATTGGGTGCTGTAAAAGGCAAAGTTGACTTCCTCAAAGTGTTTAAGCTGATTTTGGAGTGTTCCTCAAGTATACCCATGAGCTAAGGCGTTCAAGATGCATCCAAAACACCTTTTGAACCAAGTCTCCTTGTAGGGGGCCCTTTAGCATGCATCCAAGGTGTAGCATGCTTTTTTCAAAAGGGAATCCACCTTAAACAAATGAGGTAGGCTCCAATAGAGTTTGATTTACTGGGGATATACATTATATTTAAGATTTTTTGACCAACACAAGTAAATGATCCAAGACTTAGGTCACATTGTGGTGGGGAAGGGAAGGCCTACAAGGTTAACCCTACCCTTGAGAGAAGATGGGTAAGATAAGTGCCCATAAATTATTTATTTACAAATTATGGGATGTAGATAGCTATTTAAATTAGTAAAGTTAATTAGTTAAAAGAATATACAGTAAAAAACTAGGAGAGTAGAATTAAGTTTACTATTTACATTTAGCATGAAGAGAGAAATATGATGTAAATGCATAAAGATCTAAGAAGGGTAAGGTGTTTGTATGGAAAAAGGCTATTACGGAAAGAGAGAATGAATACTAGGTTAAAACTTTGATAAAAAAGATATACATTTAAGTAGAAATGTAGTGCAAATGCAAGGTTACCATTTAACGCTACTCAGTAGAACTTGTACAAAAAATCACTCTATGCTTAGTGATTGGTAAATATTGCCAACACACACACACACACTGTCTTAGGGTGTGGGAGACCTCTCACCACAATATCCTCTTACAATGGACACAAAATTTGCAATTAAAACACACTTAAAACACTTTCCAAAGCAAGATCAAACGATAGAACTCAAAATACACAAGTCACCTTGAATTCACCAAACTGTATTTCACAAATGGAAGGACGAAGATTTGAACGTCGAATCACGCCTTTGATGCACCAAACTTCAATTTATTGATGATGAAGGAGCATATACAATAGTGGTTTTGAGATTTGTGGAACTCACGCTCTCTCACTTGCAATGTGTAGCTTGAAGGCTTCTCTCACACTTAGAGTGAAGCTCACAAGTGGTTGCTACACCTAAGTCTCTGCTCACGCATAGAGTGTTGGGGTGCTATGTGAGATGTTGGAGGTTGTTTTACAAGAAGGAGAGGGGCCTATTTATAGGTTGGAGACCCCTCATTAAGATTATTGGAAATCCTAATTTACAAGCTAACAAATCAGGATTATGATTTTTTTGAATATCAAAACATTGCGGGCCTTGTTTGTCTGCTTGAGTCATGGGTGTGGGCTCAAAAGAGAGCATTATTGATGGTAGATAAGGTGAAAGTAAGTTTTTAGGAAGGGGAGAGAGAGATAGATAGATAGATAGATATGACCCATGGGACCAAAAACAAACATTACAACGGTGACGTTTGTAGCAGATCGCACTGAATACATATCAGTTAAGGACTGAGGGTCCATTGGAAAGATGAAAAATGAAAAGGACAAAAACCTAAGAGGGATCAGCTGTGGGGAGAGCTGATTTGGGTTTTCGAAACTCCTGGATGATGGCTTTACCACCTCGGTAGACTGCCCATTTGCCTTGTTTGCGGGCTTCATGTACCTTCTTGAGCTCTTCACTTTTGCGTTTGAGTTGTAGCGGGGTGAGTTCTTCTGCGATCCAAAACTTCGTGTCCTTGAGAAGACGTGATTGTTGGAGAAGCTTGAGCCAAAATTCCCTACTTTCGAATTCAAGGATGGCATGTCCACTTGGTATAGGTAGGTCAGGGCCTCTCCAAGTGATACGACTTATTGCATTGTGGTCGACCTTGATCGGCTTGAGAGTTTCGTTGAGGAAGTTGATGCGTTCCGAGAAGTCGAGCTCGGTTGTTTCCCATGCTTGAGGTAGCCCACCGATGCGGATCTTGAGGGTATTTTCTGCTTGGAGTCGTTGTTCTCGAAGCTCTACTGTCACACTGTTACCATATACATGTGGTAGTGATGTGTGTGAACACACTAGGACCGCCGGGGCATTTTTTCCCTCTTTAGGAGGTTTTTTCCCCCGTGCATTGTATATACACCCATCACTCTAGGGCTAACTATCTTTACATTGCACACTAAGTAACACACTCTCTATTGTGTGCCTTGAGCTCCCTTCGTCTTCTCCAAGCTATGTGTGTTTCTCTGCAACCCTAATTCCAACAATTGGTATCAGAGCAGGTCACGTCCTCCCGGGCTTAGTCGCCAGCTGCTCCAGCACACGCCTGCTCACTTTCTCCGATTTCAGTGAGCTTTGGCGAGCATTCGCAGGTCGACAAATATTTTGATTTCGGCTCATTTCGGCCTCCGTTTCCACTACGGGCAGTACTGCACAGGCTATTTCGTCATTTTGTGCAGATTTTCTGTCAGTGCCGTTCTCTGCATAACAGGTGCCTTATAGTCTTCTACGGTTTGTGCTATATAGCACAAGTTGTTCCCGCTCCATTTCTCCTATTTTCGGGCAGTTTTCACATCAGGTGCAACATTTACCATGGCTGACAACAACAACACAGATGTGTTCAAGATGTTTGCTGCTGAGGACAGGTTGGATGGGGACAACTACCCTATGTGGGCTTATATGATGCAACATGTTCTTGTGTCAAAAGGTGTCTGGAACATTGTGCAGGGCATTGATATACGTCCTGGTTCTGAAGATGTAGGCGATGTTGAGGATGTTGCAGGTCTTGCTGCAAGCATTGCAGCTGTTAGAGTTGTTTGCCTACGGCAGAACAAGCTCGTTGGGATGTTAAGGATGCACAGGCTCACGCATTGATTGCGTTGTCTGTGAAGCGCACCATTATTCCTCACATCCGTTCAACAAAATCTGCAAAACAGGCTTGGGTATTTTAGCAGGTCTTTATGCAAGCCGCAATGAGGCTAAAATTGCTTTGCTGCGTAAAGAGCTAGAGTCGAAGATTATGCATGAGGAAGATGATATGGACACTTTCCTTGCTAGTGTCAAGGATATCAATGAGCAACTCATTTCTGCAGGTGAAGTCATTTCGGACAGTTCCCTTGTGCAGACTGTTCTTGATGCCTTACCAGATTCCTACCAGACTTTTGCTAGTACTTGGAGACTCATGACCCAAGGAAATCATGAAGTTGTCAAGTTTGATGCATTATGCACATTGCTGTTGCAAGAGTCACTTTCTAGAAAAAATAGGACTAGGCAGCGTGCAGTTGAACAGGCTTTTATTGCTTCTCAAAGAAAGGGTGGTAACAGTAATGCAGCCACTTCTTATGGTTCTGCTGCGAGTGGCAAAAATTCTGTTCCTAATGCTTCTGCTGGCAGCACTTCGTCTGGCAATTCTGCTGATAAGGGCAAAAAGAAGATGCGTTGCCATTATTGTAAAGCCAATGATCACTTGATCAAGTCGTGTCCTAAGTTGAAGGCCAAAGAGGCTAAGAAGAAAGAGGGTGGTTCCACTGCAAATGCTGGTTCCACTACAAATGCAGCCATTGTTGAGTCTTCTGTGAAAGGAGATTGTGATGCTGATGTTGATGCAGAATGGGCTTTTAGCGCAGAGTGCACTTACAATCCTGCTGTCCATGATGCATGCTTGTCAGTTGCTGCAGATTCACATGTGTGGTATTTTGACAGTGGTGCTACAAAGCACATTACCTCACATCGTGAATTGTTTACCTCTCTCGAGTCTGTCCCTCATGGGAATTCAGTCACTTGTGCCAACAACGCCTCTTATCCAGTTCAGGGAGTTGGAAAGATTGTGCTCACTGCTGCTAATGGCAGTTCCTTCACACTTGTTGATGCACTTTATGTACCTGGGATCAAGAAGAATCTCTTGTCTGTATCCGCACTTGCTAGACTTGGACTTGTAGTCAAATTTGTGGATGACAGATGTACAGTTCATGATCTCAGTTTTGGTGATGAAATTGTTGCATCTGGGCTTTTGTGCCGTGGGCTGTATAAGCTCACTTTATATGACAAGTGTGGACAAAATTTTGCAAATGCTGTTGCAGATTCAAGGGCTATTTCAGATGCAAAACTTTGGCATGCACGTTTTGGTCATCTGAATTTTGCCAGTTTGCTGCGTTTGCAGAAATCTGATATGGTTGCTTCTTTGCCGCCTCTTGAAGCACCTGTCAAACATGTTTGTGAAGGCTGTATTCTAGGTAAAATGCAGCGTTCTAAGTTTCCAAAGGATGGTTCAGTTAGGGCCACATGCAGGTTGCAGCTTGTGCATAGTGATGTTTGTGGGCCCATGCAAATTCCGTCCTTGGGCAATTACCTGTACTTCGTGACTTTCATTGATGATTACTCAAGGCATGCATGGGTATTTCCGCTTAAAGCGAAGTCCGAAGTTTTTATGTGCTTCAAACAATTTTTGGCCATGGCTGAAAATGTCTCAAAATGTACTATGGGCACCCTCCGTTCCGATCGAGGGGGGGAGTATATGTCTCATGAATTTAATGCATTTCTGGCTAGTCATGGGATAAAAAACCAATGTACAGTGCCTTATACACCTCAGCAAAATGGTGTTGATGAGAGGAAAAACAGGTCACTAACGGAAATGGCACGATGTATGGTCAAAAGTCAAGCTTTGCCGCATTCTTTTTGGCTTGAGGCCATCATGTGTGCCACTTATGTACTTAACAGGTGTCCTACGAAAGCTTTGCAGTCTATTACTCCATATGAAGCATGGCATGATAGAAAACCTTCTATTGAGCACATGCGTGTTTTTGGCTGTTTGGCATATGCTTTGGTGCCACAAGTGCAGCGCAGAAAATTGGATGATAAGGCTGTCAAATGTATTTTTGTTGGTTATAGTGATGAAAGCAAAGGTTACAGGTTGTATCATCCGCAAACAAAACGTATTCTGGTTTCACGGGATGTAGTGTTTGTGGAAGATTCTGTTCAGCCCTTGCTGTCATGTACTAGAGACAGTAATGTAAGCTCACATGACATTTATGACACTTTGTTGCCTCTTTTCAGTGGTGGAAATAAGAATGTAAGTTCCAATGAGGCAAATGTACAGCCTATGGGGGTTTCTGAAAATGTTTTAGAACAGCCTATTACTGATGTAGATGTACATGATGTACTTGATGAGGAAAGGGCTGAAAATGAGCAGGCTAGAGGTATGCCAAAATGGCTGGTGCACACTTTGCGTGACAGTAAATTGGATGCACCTTTATCTAGTCGTACTCGTTCAGGCTCTCGCCATGCATCTTATGCATCAGATTGTTATGCTTTGGCTGTGTCTAGTTTACATGATGTTGAGGAGCCTGTGTCTTTTGATGAAGCACAGAATTCAGAAAATTGGATTGCTGCCATGAAATTAGAATATGATGCACTTATAGAGAATGACACATGGACTTTATGTGATTTGCCTCCTGGCAAAAAGGCCATTGGTACGAAGTGGGTTTACAAGTTGAAACGCAAGCCGGATGGTGAGATCGATCGCCATAAGGCTCGACTTGTTGCAAAGGGTTATGCACAACAAAAAGGCATAGATTATGAAGAGACTTTTTCTCCCACTTGTCGTATGACTACTGTGCGTTTTCTATGTGCATTGGCAGCTCATTTTGGTTGGGATGTACATCAATCAGGCATTGTTACTGCTTTCTTGAATGGTGACATATTTGAGGAAGTTTATGTAACGCAGCCTCGCGGTTTTGTCATAAAAGGACAAGAGGACAAAGTGTGCAAATGTAAGAAGGCTTTGTATGGGTTGAAGCAATCTCCTCGTGCTTGGTATGAGAAAGCTGACACTCATTTGGTTAAACGAGGCTTTCGTAACAGTCCAACAGAAAGCACATTGTATGTAAAGCGTGAGGATGATGTATTTCTCATTGTGGTTCTTTATGTTGATGATTTGCTGATCATTGGACCAAATGAGAGACATATTGCTGAATTTAAGGCTGATTTGAATGCTACTTTCAAGATGAAAGATTTGGGGTTGTTGCATCATTACTTGGGTATACAGTTTAAGCAGTGTGATGGTGGTATTGCCTTGTGTCAGAAAAGTTACATAGAGACATTGCTATGTAAGTTTGGACTTGTGGATTGCAAACCTATTGCCACTCCCATGGAAACAGGTTTGAAGTTGAGTCTACATGATGCTGGCGATCCTGCTGATGTCACTCTTTACCAAACTGCTGTTGGCTGCCTCATTTATGTATGCAACACGAGGCCAGATATTCAGTTTGCAGTCTCGCAGGTCAGCAGATTTATGCATAGGCCAGGGTCTAAGCATTGGCAGGCTGTCAAGAGGATTTTCCGCTACCTTAGTGGCTCTTTACATCTTGGATTGTTTTATCCCAAGGGGGGATCATTGCCGCCAGACTTACATGCTTTTTCGGACTCAGATTGGGCTGGTTGTTTTGACACGCGAGTGTCCACAAGTGGTTTTTGTTTCATGCTTGGCAGTTCATGTATATCATGGTTGAGCAAGAAGCAACCTACTGTGGCCACTTTGAGTTGTGAGGCTGAGTACAGGGCAGTCTTCACAGCTACGATTGAGTGTGTATGGCTCAGACGCCTTATGGCTGACTTGGGTGTTGGAGAGGACACTGCCAACACTATCTACACTGACAGTCAGAGCGCATTGGCAGTTGCGAGGAACCCAGTTTTTCATGCTCGCACAAAGCACATTGAGGTGCATTACCACTATGTCAGGGAGAGGCTCTCAGCAGGAGAGATCAGCTTGGCTTATGTGCCAACACAGGACAACCTTGCAGATCTTTTCACAAAGGCATTGTCTCGTGAGAAGCTTGAAGCTTTCCGCAAAGCTTTGGGCTTACTCCCCTTTGTGGACTAATCCTGTCCTCAGGGCATGGCACTTCCCTTTACTCATGTGCCAGCTCTCGTTCACCGCATCACTCCAGGGGGGATTTGTTACCATATACATGTGGTAGTGATGTGTGTGAACACACTAGGACCGCCGGGGCATTTTTTCCCTCTTTAGGAGGTTTTTTCCCCCGTGCATTGTATATACGCCCATCACTCTAGGGCTAACTATCTTTACATTGCACACTAAGTAACACACTTTCTATTGTGTGCCTTGTGATCCCTTCGTCTTCTCCAAGCTGTGTGTGTTTCTCTGCAACCCTAATTCCAACACACACATGTCTTCACGTTCGCAACGGTTGCTGAGTGGGTTTCGATGGCCTTGGCTTCGACTTCTTTCACTTTATTGGTGGCGAGATCGACCATGGAATCAAATCGCGCCTCAAGCTTGCAAAGGCGAGCTTTGAGGTCGCGATTTTCTTCCATGACGCGATCGAGATCTGCTTGAAGGCGTTCGATTCGGTCAAATTTGCTTGGCGTTGCTAGGACAGCAGCAAAGCTTGGTCGTGTTTTCGCAAAGCTCTTCGGAGTGTTGGTTTTGGTCGTCATTCTTACGATGCTAATCTTCTTGTTATTGAGTGCACCCACCAAACTGAAGTTTTGTGGCAGTCCCTGCTTAGTTTAGGCTCGCAGGTCGAAGCAGGTTGGGAGGGCGAGAGAGAGAGAGAGAGAGAGAGAGAGAGAGAGAGAGAGAGAGAGAGGGACCCGTAGCTCGAAGCAAGTTGGGAGGGCAGGAGAGCTCCAGGTCGGGGAGCTGCAGGTTGGGAGAGCGGGAGAGCAGATCGAAACTCTGAGCTCCGAGCAGGTCGTAGCTGCTCTAGGTCAAAAGAGCGAGGGCGCTACAGTTCTGAGACTCTGAGAAGGCTTTGATTTTGTTGCAGGCGAGCTTGGAGGCTTAACGCCCCTCCACAGGCCGCCCTTGATCCTGGGAGGGACACAGGTTGTGCGGGTCTTAGGGCGAGAGAGAGAGAGAGAGAGAGAGAGAGAGAGAGAGAGAGAGAGAGAGAGAGAGAGAGAGAGAGAGAGAGTTACTATGCACATGTCTTGAGGTGAGGTGTCTTTTATGGTTAGGTCAATGACTATTTTGTGTTAGTATGTTAGTGGTGGTTAGTGTTAGTAATCACTAGAAAGTTAATGATGAATTTACAATGGGTAGAATGAGGTGGATGGTTGAAGTAAGATGGTTGAATGAAGTGAGGCAATCCTTGTGATGGTGAAGCTTGAAGAAGTTTTTAACTTACTTGTGTAGGTTATCAAAATGACTATCGATCTTCTTCTTCGTCTTCTCTTCTTTACGCCACCGCCGCCAAGGTTGATTATCACGATGAAAATGGTAATTCCATTGATGAGATCTCTTGATTTGCAGAGGTTAAGCATGGTACACATGCTGAATTTATGTATATATATAAGGGTTAAGATGGAATTGTACTTTGAAGATAATAGAGAGAGGCATAGAGATGGTGTATGTACATGGAGAGCTCATATGAGAGCTATGGAAGTAAGTGGGGAGGTTAATGGTGAAGAAGGTGAGAGAAACCATTGTAGGTGCAGGTTTGAGTGAGGAATTGAGAGGAATGTGTGTGTGTGTGTGTAGAAGTGTGGAAAGAGGTGAGAGAAGACTATGGGCTACTGGGGTCCACTCAAAAAATCATAGCTCACCGGTGGTTGCTCCAAAAATCATGAAAACATTTGAGGTGATTATTTAGAGAGTGGGCTACATTTTCTCTTTTGACCACCGCTCCAAATTCGGAGTGGAGATAGGTGCCAAAAATCTCACCAAAAAGTCTGTTTTTTATGCCTGCAAAAGTCTTTTAGTGGCCCCCTCCTTTGTTGAATTTGTACAATGCATCCAAGAGTGAGTCCCTCCTTTGTCATATCATAATACAAAGCATCCAAGTTGCCCTTGACCCATGCATGGAGGAGGATTATTGGTGAATAAAGAAATATATACATGGTGGGACTAGTGTATGGACTATTCATGGACTTTAGCTCAATGAGCACATGGTGTTAGAATAATGAGTAAAAATAATAATAAAAATATGGAGGAATTATGGATATGGAAAGATATTGGAATCATATGATATGGTCCCTCTTTGTATTATTTTGGGTGAAAGAGGAAAAGGTATGCAGGTAAATAATATAATAAACGTGACCAATGAGTAGAAATCAATTTTTTTGTTTTCACGAGGGTGAGGGTGAAAATGTGGGGGTGATTCGTATAAAAGAAAAATATGAGGTTAGAGTATGTACACATTGGCAAAATATACTTATGGTGTAAGAGGATGAAAGAAGGCATACACAGGTTTAATAAAACACACACCTAAGTATAGCTATTTAAATAAAATACCAGAATAATTATAAAAATTCCTATATTTAGGCTATATATATAATGCAATATTTACACATAAATGGGCCATAATATATTTTATTTTTTTGATTTTATTTATTTTTTTACTCAACTAGCCCAGTGACTAGCTAATTTAGGGTTTTTAAGAAAATATGGGAAAAGTCCCCTAACTCACACACGCCTATTTACAGTGAAATGGTAGGGATAGCCATAGAGTTTGGGTGAATTTGGTAGGGTGGAGTAACTTACTATGGCAATTATGGAGAGCCGAAAAACGGCTATCACCATCACCATAGGTCCTACTTTCTTAGGTTCAATTGCATCTTGTTCCATGTCAACAAGTTGAGGCATGATGTAATTGAGACCCTTCCTTTTGTTAGCCTTTAATGAATGGTCTTTAAAGACCATGATCATTGTTAAAGCCTAGCATAGAAGCATTACATATACAACTTATAGTTTCCAATGATGTAAAATTTGCTCTTGCAATACAGAGGATCAAATTCAAAGGGTGGTGAAAGCTTGAATCAAAAAGGCACTTAGACAAAAAAGTGAGCTGTACATTCTATAACATAAAAGGGAATATAATTATGATGTTTTTAACAAGGATGTCCATAAGTTGGTTGTGTTACTCAATAGGGTAGTAGCAGATTCCTTTTTGCCAAGGTTTGGGTTGCGTCACAGATCGACAAGCTTCACCTTTCATAATCTTCTCCTTCCACAGGCTAGTTGTAGAGGACCTTCTTAGCACTACTCTTGCAAGTTGTGTTGAAAACCAATCTATATCTTGGGGGGGAGTCCTAGACATGTGAGAATCACGTGGGGTTTTGCTAACTACAGAGGAGTTGGGAAATGATTCAACTTGGGAAGTTATTGTGGTCCAAGAGGGTTGGGCAAGTTGGTGGTTTGGTGAGGAATCAAGCATTAGGAGAGTTGTGTCTCCCTCTTCCTTTGTCAGCTTCACCTCTAGCTCTTTTACCACCATGAGCATCATTAATTCGACTTCTAAGACGGTAAGGTTGTCTTTTGGAGAAAATCCTCTAAGTCATTATTGGGGTAGTTGGGCCCAAGTTTTTGGCAAAGTGCAACATGATTTGCATAAGCTTTAAACCTCTCCCTATACCATAGATGAATCAACAATGCCTTGATAGCCCCTTGGCCTTGCCCTTTATTGTGGCTACCCATTTGAAAAATCTAAGGTAGAGAGTTGTAGAGAATGTGTAGGGAAGAACACAGAGACTTTGTGCAACATTCACCATGATGTGTGGTAAAAAAATAACACATTGTCACCTTCCATGTCATAGCCACACTCGATGAAGGGTTTGTGAACATTTCATATTTGGGTGGTGTATGAGACATCGCAAACAAGTGTAGGAGATATTGACTCCCTTAACACTTAGCATGAAACCATAATTTGTGGGGTAGCAATGACTTTAAACATTTCTTATGGTGAAGGAGCAATGAGTTTAAACATTGCTCATGGTGAAGGAGAATGCTATCATGTATGACTCGATGTTGGAAGAATTAGTACTTAAAAAAATCATTAGTCCAAGCTTGGCAGCTACTTTATATTGATCATTAGTAACATGACACTTTTATGTCCTTGGAAACTTTTATGTCCTCTTAACCAAGCAACTTCCTAGAATTATTACAAGAGATGCGAACTAGGTTGTAAAGGACTTGATATCCACAAAGCTATATTGTGACTTGACAAAAAAAAGGAAAATTTTTGCGGGATTAATTCCACTTGTAAAGTTGTGTTTGAAAAGCATTTTTCAAGCTAAGTGGTTCCAAAAAATGAGTGTTATTTTTGGCTAATTTTCAAAAGAATAGCATTAGACCACCTGAACAACCATCTTGGGGAGATCTAGGGTGCTACATTGTTGGCCTTGGTAGTTCTAGAGGTGTTTTGATGCTTATTTAACCATGGAAAATTTGTGTACCAAAAGTTCTGGGCTATTTATAAAAAATTATCACTACAAGAAAACAGGGTCACTTTGATGTATATTGTGATGCACTACGTCGATATATCCGTCTAAGTGGGCGTCGCTATAAAACCATCGATATATTCGTCAAAAGGCGCGTCGCGATACCAATTGTAGCTTATCGACGTTTATTTTGACATCTATAGAGATGCACATTTTGACTCTGTACAAATTTCTTTTTTCTTGGGCAAAGGGCATGCAACCTAGCGCATGGTTGTGCCCTGTCAAAGAGGGGATACATGCATGTGTCAAGTTGCATGCCCTCTGCCCAAGAAAGCGAGCATCACCAAAAGCTATTCTCCCGCAAAATTTCGGCATAGTCTCCTTTGCTTTACCGTTACCATTTATAAAAAAAACTACAAGACAACCATGTAGGATCTTGCAGGAGATTTAAGATGAGATATTGTAATAGAAAGCAAAAACTTTGACACCATCAAGAGAGATTGCAACAACTTGTACAAAAACATAACCATGCATGTCCATCACTACAACCATATACATAACCATAACCATAAACACTTGAAGATAACCATAACCATAAACACTTGATGATAATCATAGCCATAAACACTTTACCATAACCATAACCATAATCGGTTGGGCACCTGACCATAACCATAACCTTAACATGGTAATCACTTGTCTAAAACAATCACTAGCCTAGCTGTCCACCATAACAATCATAACAAACAATCACAATAACCATGTAGCAAGTGTATGTCCATAACCACAATCATAACCGCACCATAACCATAAACGTGTGAAAAGTACAATGTCATACTAGCTGAATACAGGAAAAAGATATTGTACGTGTTGCCGCGATGAGAATCAACACCTGCAAACACCTGCAAACAGAGGGACAAATCAATATTTTTTTAATAGCAAAACTCACAATTGTGAGTGAATTATATTGAGTAGCCGAAAAAATTACAAGGTTTTGTCATGCTCATGTTAAGCCATGACAACATTCAGGAATCATAATTACAACGGCTATAAGGGCAGCCACTCCCACCGATGGCCAAGGTTTGCCCCCGGTATTCCGTCTGCTTACAACAAGGCATAAGTAGTCCTAGACCAGTCCTCCGAGTGATGCTTGCACCTGAGTGCCCATATTAGCACTTTGCTTTCCTGTATAATTTTTGCGAAGCTTGCCACCTCAAATCCTCCTTCAAACACACGGCAGTTCCTTGTTTGCCATACATTATGAAAGAAGAAGTATCTGACAATCTGAGTGCTGACGAGGAGTGCAGGATTACTTGAGTTTTTACCTCCAAAGCATAGGTCAGTCTTGAAAAATCTAATTTTCCATGTTCTCTGGACCCACTTGCATACTTTCCCTGCGATTCCTTTTATAGCTGGGTAGTCCATGAGCAAGTGAAGATCTGGCCCATAGTAGCTCATCTTACATGCTCGTATTGAGCAAAGAAATTTTCTCAATTGTCTCACCTGAATTATCGACGAAGGTTTAAGTCTTGCCAGTGGACTGTCTCTTCCCTGGCCTCAAGATCAATCCTTTCCAATATGCAGCAGTGAAAACGTCATAGGATACTCAGAAAATCATAACGAAAGGTGTCAAATTCGCCTGAGATGTACGTCCCTTGGAAGTGAGGTGACTCTGCACAGCATCTCTCTGCTACCTGAACCTTGTGTTTGTCGACTCCTCCTCCTCTCTGGTCTGCTGCAACGCCTTGTGTGGGATGCCACTAGGCTTCTCTTGGACTAGCCTGAAACATAGACAAGTGTGATCTCGACGGTGTTCCACGGTGTCCCGTGCAACACCCGTGATCCACCTCCTGTGAATGCGGAGCAAGTTGATACTCTCAAAGAATTCTTTCCACTATGTAATTGATCTTGTCGTGGTCCTACTATGGCCAAGGATCCATGACGGTGTTAGTGAACCATAGTTCTATGAGCTAGTAAATCCGTTGTCTCATCTCAGTCCCGATTGCAACCATGTCGGGCTGCCCATCCTCCCGTACATGATAGACCTTGGAGGCAGTGTGCTCGTGTGCCCCCCAAGGTGTCTGAGATGTGCTTAGCGGCGTGTCTACGTCAAAAGTGGTCCGTGAGCAAGGAGGGATCGAAGCATCTATAGACCCTCCCCCACAACAACCCCCACCTCCACTTGACGATCTCCGAGAATGTCAAGAGCGTGTAAAACTGGATATGCGCCTGGAGTAGAAAGGGGCATTGTTGACGGACCCGTTGAGCCAGTCAACTTGGGTGTCAAAGCGGCCATGAGTGGATGACTAGCATCCACAGGTGTCAAAGAAACCGTGGCTGGAGATGTACCCACAGGCATCGAACCCTCTCGTGTCCAACCTGGTGGTGTTGTGCTAGTACCGCGTGCTATTCAATACTACGAAGCTGCTGCCATCTGACCGGGGGTGATCGGGGGTCATCCGTGTGACAAAGCCCATAAATGCATCCGTGCTCATAGAAGTAGGATCTGGTGAAGAGTCACCCATACTGAAGTCCTGCACAAAGAAATCGAAAGAAAGCATTAGAACACATTTAATTACATATGCTAGATAAAAATCAACATATTGAGATTAACACATACAAGTATCGACTACTGATGCATCATCGTAAGATATTCTTGCACTGTATTATTGTCTATCTCCAGGCTAAAGGCATAACTCTATCCGGACTCATTGTGGCGAATTGTCTTCTTCCATGTCAAGGTCATCTTCATCCACAACTACCAAATCTTCCTCGACCGCCACATCATCCTCATCTCCGCATCATCCAAATCCTCATATCCACATCATCCAAATCTTCATCCGCATCCTTTGAGCTGAGAGGAGTTCTTGCCCTTCAAATACTTGCATGTTTCTTGGAGCAACCTGAACCACAAACCACCATTGTGGCTCTTGAGGGTTCGGTACAAAGACAACTTGCTCGCAATGTTCAAAAGCACAAACATGTTGCTCACATCGATCCAAACCTTTGTGGAGTCTACCTGCACAAGCACGTTGATGTCTCTACATACCATTACATTGCAACCGGCCATAATCACCATGAACCACTTCACATCCAACAAAAAAATCTCAAACCACCTGAAGCTGACTTTCAAGATATTTGAAATCACACCACAGTAGTCTAGGTTGCTAATGCATTCATTCGTGTCTCTGGTGTTGGCTCTTCTCTTTTGCAGGAAACTAACCATTACCCCACTATCAAAAGTTGATGAATCCTTGGGGGTCTGTAGCTTGCTGCACGCTTCACTGCCTCTCAATAGCCCTTAGCCTCTCTCGCTTTTTCCTTACACTCATATTACCTAAATCACTTTCATGTTTTTTCTTTTGTAACACTTAGGCTGGGTTCAGACTGAGCCGGCGAAAGAAAGAAGTCTTCGCAAATCTGTCGCCAGCTAGTGTGAACAATGTGGAGGCGGAACAACGAAAGATCAAAGGGGTCTGAGGGAGGCCATCAACTCTTCCGGGGGGGGGGGGGGGGGGGGGGATCGGAAGAAAAATGGAGGGCCCGACGGAAGAGTGCCTCAACTTCAACCAATCAACTTTCGCCATGGAGCATTGACACCTCTTTGCAATTTTCTTCCGCCGCCTGGTCTGAATCCACCCTAAGTTAGTATCTCTCTCTCTCTCTCTCTCTCTCTCTCTCTCTCTCTCTCTCTCTCTCTCTCTCTCACACACACACACACACACACACACACACACACACACACACACACACACACACAAACATGCACCATCTTGGTATTCTCAATCTTTGCTGGCTTGAAAAGGATGGACTATGTACAAGATGGTGTGCATATCACCATAGAAAATACTCGTACATAAGAGACATTCAAGGGCTTTTTGTATAGAAGATATGCAAAAAAAATTTATATTATAGGATATACAGGTGTTGGAGGCTCGCCATAGCATAGGCAATCTCCCAGAAAATCTATCAATCCGGAGAGAGAGAGCATGACCTGGCTAGGGCTTGGAGGCATCACACAAAGAATGTGCGAGAGCGTCATCGAATGCAAAGATTGAGAGGATTCAAGAGCGTGCATCCTCCAATGTAAATAGAAATCATCCCAAATCAACTAATGCTAATCACACATCAAGCATCAATACAAGCAATCATCTACACACATCAAGCAACGAAGTGAAACACACTAATCTTGGAGTCTCTCAAGCACAAATATAATTACATGCATTGACGATTAAGCACACAAGATCGCATTCAAGTCGACCACCCCAACCATGCCAATCATGGTGTCCAAATCAAGTCACACATAATCAAATTAAGCTCAAGGCTTCTTAAACCTACACACACACAAGCACACCATTAGAGGAAAACTCTAATCTCTCAATCACGAGTATGCCCACTCCACTTAATCGAGAGAGTTAGATAAAGACTCCACTAATCGAAGTAGCTTAGCATAAGTAAGAGTTAGATTAGGAAAGATCAACACTTCAAAACGACGGAAAGTAGAGAAACATGATTGATAACATAATGAAAACTAGATTACTTAAGAGAGTATTACACTAATTACATGTGATTAGCACTAGCCTTCTAAGCATGGGCATTAAGCTCAAAGACTAGACCATCAAGACCTACTCTAGGGAGAGAGTTCTCAAAAGGACCACTCCAGAATGACCTCTTTGCATAAAAGGGTTCCCTATAAAGGCATGCACCACAAACCCTCCTACTATGGGATTAAGTTGAGCTTTCTGGCTAGCATATACAACTTTCGAACTCCCAAATGAGCCCAAGACCTTATACAATGTGAATAGAAAATATTGTGCACTATAGCACATCCACAACTTGGTGCATAATTGGTGCAACTGTTAGCCACTGCTAACACTCCCCCCTTCCTAATTTGGCACACGTCCTCGTGTGCCGTCAAGGCAGTCACGAAGGCATGTAATCGTATGTCCTGGAGGTAGGTCTGTCAAAAAGAGAAAGCATTTGATTAAACACCACAAGCTGAGTCATGGAGATTCAATATGAAGTACATTAAGCATGCAAGGTAAATTGTTGTAAAAATTAGAGTTTAATGTATGGCCAAATTTAAAGTATCATAAAGCAAAAAAACACTTAGACTATTGTAAAGATTAACCCTTCAAAAATTTCAAGTTTATGAATGCTAACACAAGCAGTAAAGTTATGAACCTAGATTAAGGCAAACTCAAAATTATGCTAATCTAAAACCCAAATGTTTTATACTTAATGCAACTTCCTACACCTAGACATGTTCTGGCTATAATTAGACTTACTTACAATTAGTACAATGTCATGTAGGCACTCTTTTGAAAGCTCATGGAAGATTGAATTTCATATCATTGAAAAAATTAATTCACAACACAAGGCGACCATCCCATGGCAGGTCAAGCTACGACTTTCAGTTCCTTGTTATCCACAAGGCCTTCTCCAAAAGTCTACTAGCCTACTAAGGCAACAGGTAACCCCTATCAATCTAGGGTATCGGTTCAGGGCCTCAACATCGCATGCCAAGGTGGTCCCCCCCACCTACCAAAGACTAATAAGGCGCTAGGCCACATTTATACACATCAAGTGTCTTGGTGGCCATTTTTGGCCACTTCTTTTAGACACATTTGCAATTTGTGCATTTGATTTTTGCTTTGTTAGCACATTCTTCCACAATTTAATAAGTTCGTATAGCATTTGGACTAAGAGATAGGGAAGTTTAATCTAACCTAGAACAAAATGTGTGAGAATGCTACATTTAAAGTAGGCATTAGGATATCTAGACTAGCAAAACATGAGCTAACATTAAGCTAGGTCATTACCTACACGCATGCTAACAAAAATAAACTCAAATTCTTAACGGATTTATATTGACAAAGCCTAATGTTGAAACTTTAATGGTAATTTAAATTTGGCCGTTACAAAACCAAAATTTGAAGCAAATTTACTCAACCAAGCAATGAATGTGTAAAGAGCAATTGCAAAGCTTGAAAGGAGTTCACCTTTTGCCAATTTGGATCATCTTGGCAAGTGGTATCCTTGTAGGCCTTCTTTATTTTTATTGAAATCCTTGGTTCTTGCATTAAAGGTTAGTGCATAACACATCGTGCAAAGAAACCCTTTATTGAAAGCAACAAGCACAAAACTTTTATTGAATCCTAATCTAAGGTCTTGGAACCTAGATTTGCCAAAGGGAAAAAACCCAAGGGAAAAAAAATGCCTTTGTTTATGCACATGATGCTCTTTGATAGAAAATTTATGCATACATAACAACCATGAGAGATAAAATATGCTTCTACATAAGCACATTTGACAATTTTTACCAACTCTCATGCATGATTCAAAAGTCGGTTAATTTCTAGCTCAATGAAATATGGAATTTTAAACAAGCCAAGAGCTGAAAATAATGCAACTTATGATGAAATGAAGTGGCTCTCAATAGCCAAATTTTACAGTTTAAAGCTTTCCAAAAAGTTGGCTAAACACTAGCTCAAATGAAAAAAAATTACATTTTTAGACCAAGCTATGATCTAGCATTACAACTTTAATCCAAACAATTGGAATGGCTCTAATTAGCCAGATTTTGCAATATTGCAATGATTACTCCTTCTTGGATCAATGAGATCACACTTCTGCCACACCCCTTCAAAATAACTCAAATCATTAGTGCTCTTATGCATTGGTCATTCAACACGAGCACTTAAAAATGCACAATCATTCACAACCCCAACAATTTAATGCTCACTCTTGGCCATCAAACAAGCTTCATTTAGTGCTTTCCAATGATTTTTTTATGTTCAAGCACCAAATTGTACAAGTAATGTTAAGTTTTAGCACAAAGTCCGACCAAGCAATCACAACTCATCATTTAGTGCAACTCTCACATGAATCTCACATGCATGTTAAATAGAGCTTGCCATTTTAGTGCAAATGAGAATTTCAATCAAGTCAAGCACTAGAAGAATTCTCAATTACAAGCCTAAAATTTTACTACCCTCTCATGGTCATTCAAGAAACCCAAATTTTAGTGCTTTTCAATGATTTTTCATTCAATTTAAGCACTAAAATATACAAGCAAACCAAGTCCAAGCACAACCTGTCTCGATCAAGCATGAACATATCATCAATGTAACTCTCAAACCCCATGCATGTCAATCAAGCCAAGCACTAAACCACGTTTTGCATTAGCAAACCATTAGTGCAAAATACGATCATTTGTGCATAGAAGTTATCACACAATCAAAACACACAACCGATGTATACATCATGCTCATATAGAACATATGGCATTTAGAGAAAATGATGAAGTGTCAATTGAGCTCTCTTGAAGCATCAAAACCTTGTTTTGTATTATTGGCCACCATCCCTTCAAAAAAAGATCATTGATTAGTAATTGCATGAAGTTTTTATTCAATACAAGCTCCAAAATCTATCACATACCACCACAAACTTGGCAATTTTTATGTAACTCTATGAACAAATGTTCACCCATCGCACAATAAATCAATGCATTTTCTTCTCATGCTCTTATGTAGCATATTTTGATATACAAAGCAACAAAAGAGAGAGCATGGCATTGGCCAAAGATTGCACCTATCATAACTTCATTCAAAACTCTCTCTCAAGTGGTTCAAAACAAAATTTTTATCTTAAATTACAATGTCACATGCATTTTTAAATGCAATCTATGCAAAAATGTTCTGAACCTCTTAATAAATGTACATGAATAAGCTCTCAAATCCCCATAAGCCGACCTCATTAGAGAATTTCAATCAGTTTTAATTGTGATGACAACCTGAAAAAATGTTCGATCAAGCTTATAGCCATGCACAAAAATCCCACATTTTTGATCAAATTCTCAAACCCATGCAAGCATGAAATTCATGTTCTAGGATTTGTTGAACGTGCGAGCAGTATATATCAGTGCAAAGGTAGGGGCTCCGAGGGCTTTAGGCTTATGAGCTCGAGGGCAAGGAGAAGGGTGGGAACACTTGCTTACATTTTTATTTTTATTTTAAGTTTCCAAAAAAAAACCCTGCTGATGCGAGCTGCACATATGGGGCCGTTAGCATGTTGCGAGACTCGGGATCAACAGAGAAAAGCAGCGCAAGAGGGTGTGTGTGTGTGTGTGTTTGCAGGCTATGAGCCACGGTCGGACCAACAACATGTGTGTGCGTGTGTGTATATGTCAAGCCAAAGCGGGTGGGATCGGCTCCGGTTCAACAGGTCTGCACGTGTGTGGGGCTAGCTGCAGCGTGCGCGTGGGTTTCCAGGGCTGCAAGACAGACGACCTGCAAGTGGAAAAAATTGTGTGAGTAGTGTGTGTGTTCGTAATGCGCCAAAACTGGCAATTGTGGGTTCCTGCTTGAAGTAGCAGGAGAGATCATGTGTGTGTGTGTGATGGCGTGGGCTCTTGAAAGCCTCAACCAAGCCAGACTGCGAGGCCGAGAATATGTGGCGAGCAGTTGCAATCGAAGAAAGTGGGCAGCGGCTCATTGGCGGGCAGCATGAAACCATAAAGGGATATCGCTGCAGCAGTGTGTGTGTGTGTGTGTGTGTGTGGGGCGGGGGGGGGGGGGTTTAGCGAGCCAAAAAATGGCAAGCGGGTGGGGTAGGAGACAAAATCCGAGACTCCGTAGCCTTTGCAGTCAAGCTCTAACATGTGTCCCCCTTTCCACTTTTGTGAGAGATTTAGGTAATTAATAAATGCAACCAAACTCTCATTGGACCCCTTTTCCTCCTGGACAATAGGAATCAGGCAAGCCATTGGGCTGCTGAATGCTCATTGGTGGACCCCTTGGGAGACTGTCCAATAGTCTTCTAGAGAGCTTAATTCTTATTGGTTCTTTTTTTAAGTGTTTCTAAAATAATTAAACTAGATTTACTCTATCCTAATTCTCATTGGTCCACCTCCATGGCCATCCAATAGGATTTGAGTACACCTTGTGGGCATCTGGGCTAGGGAGCTGACATGTGTCCCTCATTCCCTTTGTGTAAAGGGAGCTTGTGTGTGTTCATGTGTGTGTGTGCGTGTGTGTGTTTCTCTCTCATCCCCTACTTGCAAGGCTCGCCCCCTCCTATGTAGGGATTATGAATACTTTTAGGGACACACACAAAACATCCAATTTCCCTAGTGTTTGACCTTTGGACATAACCTTTGAATTTTGGAATTAATGGGCTGATTCTTAGGGTCTTTTAAGCTCATTGTTGCACCTTGCTCTTGTGCATATGCCCCCCCCCCTTTGGATCCCTATTTTCCCTCCTCTGGATCCCTATTGTGGTTGCCGATCTGCCAGCTTAACCAATATTCTATCTTTTTCTCCCCTGGCTGTTTCCCATATCAAATGATCGGTTTAACATGAGAAAATCATTTAGGAGAATTAGATGTTAGTTATTATCACACGTTGATTTTTAGGCGCACAAACAAGGGCAAAATAGTGCACACACATTTGCAATTGATCATCCAAGCATGCAATTAACTCAATTAGGCACACAATTGACAACGCACATTCACCAATTAGCAATTGAAACTTGTCAAATTCATACGCCACCAAATATTAAAAATTTCAGCATTACGACAGCATGAAAACGAACAATCGAAAAATTTCAATCCAACATAGCATCAACATTGCATTGCATCATGGTGAGATCTCTACACAATTCTACACATCTTTAGATTCTAGGGAGGTTGAGAATACCACCTTGATTACCTTTCCATTGAAGATCGATTGAACGGTTGAAAGCTCCGATCCTTCATAGCAAATTAGTAAGTTAGCAAAAATTACTGAAATTAGCAAGGGGTTAGTGTGAAATTATGAGTGTGTAAAATACACAATTGGCAAGATACGGTGACAAATTAGGGAATTATGAACACATTGCTGCATGCACACACATCCAAAATCCACAAAAACATATACACGCAAGTGAAATTAGTGAGGAACACATCCAATTATGCCACAATTACACTAGCATAGGCCATCATCCTCGGCAACGGCACCAAATGTTGGGGGTTCCATCATTGCATAGCTCTAATGACCAACAAAATTATCAATCCGAGGGATGAGCTACCCGGCTAGGGCATGGAAACACTCACAAGATTAGTGAGCTAATCATGGCAACACGAATGGTGACTCTATGAGGTGAGCTTCTCGGCCTATGGAGGAGCTAAGCCACAACAAAGGGCAATCTCCACATCCACTTCTCTTCACCTCCAGTGAACCCAATCACACACACTACGATTGCAAGACACACACAACACTAATCCTATCATGCAACACACTAATCGCAAGTACACACACATAGATCTATTGTGCACCACACTCCAATCAAACCTACATGCACACACAAGCAAAAGAGGGCAATCACACAAGATTAGAGAGGGATTAACAACTAATTAGCTAAGATCTAGTTAATCTAAGCATCATAGGCAATCATAAGAAGCATGAGAGAGGCATAGTGAAAGAGAATGAATCATTGATTAGTGTTAATCAAGTCTCATGAGCAAGGAGAAGCTCAAGGACTCCATAGCCACACATCTCAAGAGCTCTCACCAAAGAGTGCTCTCAAAAAATGAGCTTGAGAACCCTAATTTGATTTACACACTACCTTATGTACCTAGGGTATAAATATGTAATGTCCGGGTGCCCAAGGCCTTTAGGGCTCCACCACTTACTGAATCTGCTACCTAGGCACACTAACTAACCTGTTCTTTACAGCTTGGAACTCCCATTGAGCCTGTAACACATTAAAAAAATTACAATGGCTTGAAATAAATCAGAAATTTACAATACATGACCATTTCAAGAATATGTGTAACTCCAATCTTCACTGCTTCTTTATGTTGATCTTCAGTGTGCATTTGTTGGATCCCAACAGTGGTATAAAGCCCCTTTGTAATGACTATCAAATGTTGGATCCCAACAGTGGTATAAAGCCCCTTTATAATGACTATCAAATTCCCTTTGTAATGCTAATGATGTCTACCGTCTTTATCCAATTGTTTGGATTATGTATAGATTTATTAGTTGATCAGGACGCAATGCGTTTCCACTTTGTAATTATGATGAGTAGAACTCAATTAAAACCCCATGTACATTTTGAGCTAAGGTGACTAAAGTGTAAAGGTCACCTTAGAACCATTTTTTAATAACATTATTTTAAATCATTAATTCTACGTCGTACGGGTCTGTGAGAGAGAGAGAGAGAGAGAGAGAGAGAGAGAGAGAGAGAGAGAGAGAGAGAGAGAGAGAGAGAGAGTGATCTTATCCTCTTCGCTACGCGCATCTCCCTCACCAGATTGATGAAGCGACCACACCATCGCGGTAGCCTCTCCAGGAGGTACGCGCCCACGCCACGCATTCGCATCTTCGAGTTGTTCGCGAGCGATCCTTCCACGAGCTTGTTTTTCTTGCAAGTAGCACAAATAGTGTCTGTTTTTAACAATCAAGTACTTCATGGAACGAGGGAGAGATTAGATACGCATAGATACTCATAGACTTAGGTTTCGCACACTTTTAGATTATGACCTGTGAGTCTATCGCGACTGTATTCGAGATAACTAGGGTTATAATCTGATGAGATTGGACTTATAGGTAAGTGTATCCTAGTGAGAGGATGGTGCCTAGCAAGTTTGAAGTGATTTCGAGTTCATTTGATGTGTAAACGGTGTTATGAGCGTTTAGGGATATAGTGGGTTGGAGTTAACAAGGATTAGTGATTGATGCATCATAGAAGTGCATATGTGTAGGTTGGTCTCAGCCTGACAAGCTAACAAGATTGCCTCTGTGCACCTACGGGTTAGTCGTGTCACCGGATGACAAGTACGTTGTGTGTGTCGTGCTTGTGAGCATGAACAAGGGAGTAGTTTTCCCTAAAACATTGGCGTCGCTGCCGGGGGACACAAGACCTAAAGTAGAGAGATCTACGTCACTTGTGTGATGGTTAGCTTACTTTAGTTTCGACTAGAGAGAGCTTAAACTTTTAGAACAAGATCCAGGAGAGGGTATCCTGAGGTCTAGTGGATAGCGAGGAAGCCTGTGTCTTGCCGAGGGTTTGTGACTAGTTAGATTTAGTTAGGTAGGATAATGCAGAGTTATGGTTTTATGGTTTTGAGTGCTTGTTATGGTTGTGTAGAAATACTGTAGAAAAACGTTGTAAAAACGCAAAACAAAAAAAAAGAAGAAACAATGAGGTTGTTTGCTTGCCTTGAAAGCAAAAAATCCACACCATATACTCTTTAAGGGTGTGAATAGAGTAGACATTTGGGTTTATGATCCAGCGCTTGAGAAAACGTTAAAATTGCGACCAAAACCAACAAAAAGAAACAAGGGAGTTCCATAAGAAAACACTAAGTGAACCTAGAGAGACCAAAAAGAGATATAACCACTAGCTTGGGGTAAACTGATTGTGTCATGATATACAAACGATATTCACAAGCTTAAGTTTGAAGTGTCATCAAATTTGCATCACTTTAGGAGCATTTGAGTTGTGAATTTTCCATAGAAAGGTGAAATTTATCAAGTGCTTGAGTCCAAGGTCAAAATGAGTCCAAATTCAGTGAAACTCAAGAGATAGACTTATATGGGCACAAGGGACCAAACTGTCCAAAAACAATAGAGAAATCACATCCCAGTTGTCCTCTGCTAAGTCTATCGCGATAGACTACTACTTGGAGATAGACTCACGTTCAAGTAAAATCCCATGGACCACTCGCTCAATACATCAAAAAAAGAGTGCTCACAAGATTTGAGGACATTTGAACACCTACTTGACCACCAAACCCTAAGTCTGGTGATAGAGTCTGAGTTCAGAGATATATTGGCAAAAAGGCCCTGACCTATTGTCCAAACACTACACAAATTTGTGGATACAACACACAGAGGGTGGGGATTCCAGCTGTGGTGAGAACCTTGGAAAAAGACCCAGTTTGGAGAAGATCCTTAGTCTATCGTGATAGACTAAGGAAGTTGGGCTATAGACCTTATTTTGCAAAACCCTCCTAGGGTTAGCTTAAACAGGACCTAAAGAGCTCACACACCTAGTTTCAAGGTGTTTGGATCACTAGAAGTGAGTCTAAGGTCCAGATAGAGATTCAGAGTCTGACAAAATCACTAGATATGGCTTAAAATACAAACCAAGTGTTCAAATTGTATGAAATTCAAGGGATAGAATCTAGAGAGTAAGGGGAACCCAAAGGTGAAGTAACAATTTTAAATTGACTTATACAGAGGAATCTGTCAGTCTATCGCGATAGACTCAAAAAGGGGTGATTCAGACTGCAAATTGTGACTATACAGTTAGGACATACTCGTCACATAGATCCCAGCCCTCATTTCACATTTGAAATTGGACCACCAGAAGACCCTGAAACACCCATTGGGGAGAAAAACACAAATTGGCTAAGATTGACCAGTTGTCATAAAAAAAATGATTGTTGTACATAATTGAAAGATTTTTTCCTAGTTCAAGGAAACCTTGGTGAACAGACTAACCATACATGTGTAGATTCCAGAAGGAGAAGTCCAGGTAAGCTTTAAGTTCGCAATACAGCTTTGAGTCTTATGTATTTAAGGTTAGGAGCCTTTTTTAAGTCATGAGCTAAAAGTGTCAAAAGTCAAGTAAGCACCATGTCCACTGAAGAGAGTGTAACTCAGGCAAGGCTAGGTCCACTAGCACCGATTATTAAGGAGGGTAGTGATACTGACACTTCATCAGACAAGTCCTTGTTCATGATGAGTAGTCAATAGCCAGGAGGTTTCTCCTTTGAAGGACCAATGCCAGGGGGAAGCACCTCCCTAAATCCTTTGAACGACTCCAAGTTCACTGTAATCTTCTTAGAAGGAACAAACTCGAGGGAAGCCTTAGTTTATTTTGACTATCGAGAACACAAGTGTATTTGTATTGAAGAAAGACCAGCTCAGAGACTGGAGATAATTCGAGTCTATGATGATGGAGATAGATTCCGAGACAAAAAGTGGAACCACTATCTGATAGTTAGTAACCCTAAGGATTACAACAGATATGGAGATAACGTGGCGAAAGGGAAAATGGTTTCAGAAACTCAAGAAACACCTCCAAACATTGATCGACCTGGAGCGCTTTTTATGTATGATAAGAAAACAACCAGGGTCTCAACCTATAATGAGAATGTGGGAATTTACAAGCATGAGAGCGAGGGAAAATTCTCCTACTTTCGTTGCAAAGAACCATACCGAAACAAGTTAAGCAAAGACAAGGTATGAAATTGCTATGGGGAAGGATATCGTTTTTGTTGTGATAAGTATGGGCAAGAATACCAACGTATTCTTCCAGAGGAGGTAGAAAAGGCAACAGTTCCAGGAGCATCAATATATGTCCCCGATGAAGTGCCAAGAGCCACCTACACCCCTAGCAAGTCGACAAATCCCTTTTCAGAGGAGTATGACGCAACCTCACATTCTTCCCGACCACAGACATTCAACCAAAACCAACCAAAAACCCAGCCATCATTGCAGGCATGGCTTCGACAGAGTGCAACATTGGAATAGGACCGAAACCGAGATGGTTCTCAAGCCGTACGAGGGCTAAGGGATTTACAAGAACCACCACTCTATTCAAGATATCAAGGAGAGAGTAAGCCAAAGACTCAAGGGTCAACAGACCCTGGAAGACCACCCATAGAACAAGTTCGAAGAGATGAACCATCTCTGGCAAGAACTATTAGAAATTATGGCTTAAGAGCACCACTGGGAGAGGAGTCCGGCCACTGCAGAAGACCAGAGGAGGTATATCAAATAGGACGTGGAGATCCAATGATGAGATTTAAAAACCATCATAGAATTAGACCTTCTCAAGTGCAAAAATGGGTAAACAAGAAATACACGGGAAACAGGGATCCGAGAGATCATGTAGCAGCCTTTGTGCATGTAATTAGAGCTGAAGAGGTGTTAGAGTTCCCTACCCAATTTACAGGGTTTGGACTAACCTTAGAGGATGATGCAACTACTTGGTTTGACTCTGTGGAGCGAAGAGACTTTGAGTCTATGGAGGAGGTGTTTGACGAGTTTATTGAGGAATTCTCACAAAGGGGAATAGCTCATAATACTGTCTCACAAATCCACAAATTCAAACAGAAAGAAGGGGAATCTGTGAGAAAGGCAACCCTACGACTAAAAAGATATGTTAAGTTGTGCCTTGTGGAACAACTGCCAACTCAGTCCAGACTTATGCTTATATTTATTCAAGGACTGAGGAATGCAGATCTCCAGAAGGACTTACATATGAAGAGGATCACGACGTTAAATGAGTTAACTAAGGAGGCTCTTTACCTTGTAGACAATTGCGCGGTCTACAAAGAGGGTGAATTCAAGGATCTTGACGACGATTCATCCTCACAACAAAGTGGAAGCAAGTCCATTAAGACAACACCGAAAGGAGAAGTAGTTGTAAGCCAGGAGCAGCTTGTAGAGGAAGTGCTAAAGAAGATTAACTTGTATGCCAAACCTCAGGTTAAACAGCCAAAATGGTGCGATTGAACAAAAATGGACAAACCATGGGACGGAGGAATGTTATTATAACAAGGGGTATGTGAGAGAATGACCATATGCTCCCCAAGCTTAGGTAGAATCTCCTCAACTTCCACCGATGCCTAGGTATTAAGCAGGCAACCTACCAAGACCTGTAGGTGTTGAAAGACCACAACCAGTATTGGGGCAACAACCACCCCTACTAGGAGTAACATCGGTAGGCATAAGATACACACCAACGGTAAACGAACCAGAAGAGAAGGCTTTGGTACCTATGCATGCATATTATGATGATTCCATTGGATATGCAATAAATCCTGTCTATTATCCACCGGAAGAACCCTCAACACCAAAACCATGGAGCATGATGGGAAGTGCAAGACCACCAACAGCTGCACATGCATCAGGAGAAGGAAGATATATCTTGGATGAACGAACACTATTGTTCATAGCCAACGGAGGCATGAGAGGGTAGAGGCATGCACACCAACAAAGAGGAGCTCAAGGAGCACCTCAACAGCCTAAGGGACCCTGCTGCAAGTGTGGTGGAGACCATTGGCTGAGAGACTGTCCTCATGATGAAATCATTAGGGTCAACGCATATTGCACGGAGTGTGGAATTATTCACTTGATTCCTGATCGCCCTAAGAACCTAAGCAAAGGATCAAAGACTACCTTGAATATGCTGGGAGCAGTGCCTTCCAGTGGAGGGTCAGAAAACGAAACTACGATTCCTGTTAAGGTCTTGACGAGAGCCCCAACAAGGAAAAATGAAAATCAACCCAAGAGTAACGATGAAAATCAAGAGGAAATCAAGACTGACAAGTCTAGCATCAGTCGTGATAATCCTTGGAAAGAACGAAGAACAAAAATGAAATCTAAACGTGAACGAATACATTAAGTTGTAGAAGCTGAGCTAACAATGGCTCAAGAGCAACTTAAATAGCAAAGAGAGTTTGACTCTCTAAAATCGACGGAGGGACCAAGGTGTGCAAGCTCAGGAGGGTCGGTATTGGTAGATAAGGTCAATGAACCCTTGGATGCAATCTTGCAAGCCTATGAAGCAAGATTGAAGAACATACAGACTCTAGAGCAAAGGTGGATGACATATCCATATCCAGAGATAGAAAAACAGAGACTAGAGATGTACAAGCAGTTGATTGAAACTGCACAAGCCTTCTAGAGCCTCCACCTATGGAAGTGAGGGATAGAATAGTCAAACCACCAAACAATGAAACACCTATCAAAACTGAACAAAGGGTACCTGACAAGATAGACAACGTTAAATCCTTGCCTAATGTAGAGGATGCAAGAGTCGTGCCTAATAGCACTGATGAATCACTGAAGGTTTTCCACCATATGCACCCATTGTGGAAGAAAAATGGCCTGAAGAGCTATGAAAAACGGTGAGAAAAGCTCAAGAAAAATATGAGACAAAAACAGTCGAGTCAACACCTTTCTCGGAGTTGAACTTGAATAAACCACCATGGGATTTAGACGCTAAATCATTTCAAGGGGATGATGGTTCAGTTGCATCAGAATATAGAAGACGAGCATCACTTAGAACTTTGCCACCATACATGGGAGACTATGAAGCAAAGTCGGAAATTCGAAGGGTGCCTTCTCAAAGAATAGGAGGGACAAATCAATTGGACACTAAAATTTTGACAAACTTGTTGTCTACTCTGGTCAAGTGTACAATCACATAAGCAGAATTGTTAAAAATTAGGCCAAGCATGTGGACGGAAGTGGGAAAATGTCTGGAGAAATTTGGTATAAGGACGCCTCTTAAGTTCTTCGAAACCGAGCTTAATGACACAGAACAGAAGAGAGTCAACACTAGACTAGTGCCTCTCAACAAGGTTGGAGAGTATTGTGAGGGTGAAGACGACAACACTACTCTACCAGTCGAGTATAACAGCATAGAGACTAAGGCCATACTTGATAGTGGAGCTGGCATTGCCATTGCTGCCAAATTGCTATGGGAAAAATGGGGAAAATCGGCAATACGAACAACTAGAATGAAACTGCAACTAGCGGATGGGCATGTAGAAAGACCTATAGGATTGCTTAAGGCAATTGTGGTATCTTCATGTGGCATAGAGTACGAACATACATTTGCCATAGTAGATTTCAGCAAGAAAAAAAATTATGAGATTATCCTTGGTAGGCCGTTCATGAGGCAACTCAAGATGGTGTAGGAATGGGGGTATGATTATTTGTATCTAAGACATGCTGAAACCACTACACGTGTAAATATGAGGAATCACAGGTACCATGATGTCACGAGAACATCTGTGGAAGAATTCAACTCAACCACCATTAGTGGATCAAAAGTCCCAGCGTGGTTCTGTAAGAAAAAGGAGATATGGATGTGCGGAGCATCTCAATCTAATGAATTCGACCACAATGAAAGGACACTAGAGAGGGTATTGGAAGACGATGCCTATATACGAGAACCCTTCCCTGAAGAGAAGCTCAAACCCCTAGAATGGTCTCAAATTTTGGCCACTTTGGATGTATGCGTCAATGAAGTCACTCCCACAAAGTTTTGTGACGAGAATGGCTACGATATCGTACCATACTACATGTTGAGCAAAATTGTAGAGGAAGACAAGAACGAAGCAGACACCGAGAATACAAGAGTCAATCAAACAGACATGAAACTTGACATTAGGATAGTGGGCTATGTGGACATCCCCACTAAAAACATTGAGCAGGATGGAGAAGAATTTTATGATTCTTCTGATTGATTTGAAAATGAAGATAATGCGGATGACGAGAAGTCAAAAAATACGGAGGAAGACGACCATCAGGATCAAGACAATGACGTCTTTTACAACTTTTCGAACCAAAGTGTGAGACGCCAAAAAAGATACAAGAGTAGGCGACACCATAAAATTCTACCAACTAGGCTTAGACCTATGCCTAAGTTCAGGAGTAATATACATTTCCTTATGAACATTAATGCTATTGATTGTGCTAAGGATAAAGTGTCAGGAAGATTTCTTAAGGTTGCTGAAGACCTAGGTTTTAAGGCAAGACTATTGAAACTTAAGAAAACCAGCAAGACAAAAAATAGAGTGACAAGGAAAATATTGGTGGATGTCTTTGGAGATCCAATTATAGCGAAAGTTGAGCAAAAAAAGAAATACAATGATTTAAAACAAAAGCTGAAAAATGTATGGACAACTGAAATGGAAAGTAGCGATGGATCAAACGCTAGTGATGGGAGTAAAAAGATAGATGTGCCTCCTCACTATTGTAAGTACACCATTTAGGAGAGAAATTTGGTGGTCCAGCAACCGATGAGAGAGCCTAAATCCAACGAGTCCTATGATGGGCCAGAGAACGCCAAGAAAATAGACCTAGCAGAATCGAGAGAAAGTCCTCGGCCTGCCTACATTGCTACTGACCTACGCCAGGAAGAAGAGGACTTACTGATCAAAACGCTTAAAGAATTTCGTGATATATTTGCCTGGTCATACAAAGATCTGAAGGGGGTGGATCCTAACATTTGTGAACATTCGATCCCTATGAAGTCGGATGCAAAGCCAAGAAAACAATGTCCGTACTCGTACAATGAGACATTCGCCATATAAGAAACTAGGCAACTAGGCTCTACTGGATCCTCCTCCCAACCTCCCTTTATAGGTGGGCTCCTAGCCCCTTGCCCTAGACGGATCCCCTGTCCACATTGCCTAGCCCGGCCCTTGGCCGTAGTCCTTGCCTAGCCTAGTTCTTAGGGTAGAGGACCCATGTCCTGACATTACTTCCCCCTTAAGGAAGAGTTTTCGTCCTCGAAAACACAAGTAGTAACATCTTCTTAAGAATACTGGTGTTCTCTTTATTGACGTCCCGTAAGTGAGCCAGTTGTCTGTATGACCGATAATTGGTGCAGTGAGGAGGTTCAATGAAACCAAGATGAATATCTTGATTTTCAACATTGTTGTCCATTTGCAACCACTTGGGTCTAAATGGTAACTCCATTTATAACTCACTTGAGTGCTGTAAAGGAGTAACCACAACTAAGAGTCACTTGGGTTTAAATGGTAACTCCATTTATAACTCACTTGAGTGCTGTAAAGGAGGAACCATAACTAAGAGTTGTCCAAAGGCATAACCAGTTTTCAGATCTTCTGAAGGTACTGGAATAATGCAAGGAAACCTTGGCGTAACTTTCCATGCAGTTGTGAGCCAGATTTCCTACTCGCCTGAGTATCTTGAACAGTCCGTTACATGTTCATCCCTAATGAAGGTTACTTACCAACATGCTCTGTCAGCACACCTGGTAAGTCTTTGACGTATGAAAGTATTGACACAATCTCCAACCCCACCACAAGAGGTGTTCAAAGTCGAAAATCGTACTTAAGAAAATTCTAGAATAGGGAGAAAAGCATCTATTTAGAAATGCGTTGTGTTAACGTATGCTCTTAGCAGATCCTTTAGCACAAGATTACTCTTTGTAATCTGTCTATCCCCTTGGATAATTGACAATATTGAGGTATGTTTTCCTCACGGTTTACAGACAGTCGTCCCAGATGACTGGTAAACGGGAAATCACAGTAGTGTTTAACATTGGTGAAGAATCAACAATGTCCGAAATAACCATCGTGGTTAACGTGAAAAAATCCACGAACGCTGAAACCGAGCCATGACCTCTATTGGTGATTTATAGACTCAAAGGTAATCTCATAGAGATAGTGCACATAAAGTGCAAAATGCTTCATAAGCAACAACTTGAGGAATATGCATGCCATTCTAAATCAGCCTTTGCTAAAAACTAGGGCCCATAACACCTAGTGTGCATGCATTTAGCAAAAAACAGATCCGAACATGTATTTCCATGGTAATTCTTGCCAATACGTATGGCAAATGTGATGCGCCTAGCACACATTAATAGGAATGTAAATAGTTCTGAAAAGAAACTAAACACTTTCATTTGCAATCTTTTGCAAACTTTGCTTAAACGTTTGAATCATAATAGAAGGTGAAACAGTGATCACTTCTAGATACAAACAATGAAACTTTTTCATTTTCTATATGTGTAAACAACCATCTGTAATGTTGTTTAGCAATACTTGTACCTTAACAAGTCATTCTAAGTATCCGACAGTTTCTGGCCCACGAAATTGCTCCTGATACGTCGTGCTAAAAATGGTCTAGAAAACAAATGTGACCATCACTTAGGGACTTTGTTGTGACACATATTTGAAATAGGGGCGCCAGTGTCAGTCCCAGAGACTCATATTCGGCACATGTGGAATATGTCTCAACTAAGGATGTCTGAAAAAAAACATCCTACAAGTACAAGATGTACTTGTGTGTGGAGGTAGCTCTAAACACTTTACGACAGGAGTGAGAGGGACCCTCATTCATTGCTGCACACTGGCTAAACCGAACTCCTTGAGTTCCCAGACTATGTTGTATCCCATGTGACAACATGTGTCAAATTGAACCCTACAAGTAGGTTCATAATAGCATAAGGCAGAAAGATAGATTGGCTACTTGGCCCAAAATACTTTGTGCCGACATGCCATTGGCATGACTCTGTAACATTCAAGCGTACTTATACGTCTTGAAAAACCAAGCAAAGCATACTAAAAATGGAATAACACCAAATCAATAGATGCATACCTGGAGATTCAAACGTAATGTTCACTTACCCGTATTCAAATGGGGAGGAGCACGTCCCCCACCTGAAAAAACAAACAGCATTGCATTGGGAACTCTCAGTGTTGCCTTTGCAATCCAAGCCCATGGATTAGAATCTACGTAGTCAAACCCCTTGGTAAGACTCTTTGTAGAAACTGCTCAACTAGCAGATAACGGTAACCAACATAGTCAACCGTGTGCAAAATGATTGGAAACACTTGAAAAGTGTGTTCGTCTGCTACCGCGTGGTAGATTGCAGAATTATTTCCTTGAAAGTATAAATGGGAGAGATCAACTGTGATCCTCAATGCCTATGGGGTGATGTAGCAATCACATGTCGAGTCTTACCCCAAAACAGTATGTAGTGCTATAGAGAGAGCAGGAGACCCACACAAGTGAACTACCGATCTGTTGTGGACAGCCATGCTGTCGGAACTGATTGATGTATCTATACTTCCTTGTAGAGATGAACGGCTATGAGTTGAAGATTTTCAAAAACTCAACGTGAGTGTCGCACAGAAAAAATGTAGTGCCAAAATGACACCCTAAACATCCGTAATGACAAGACTCTTGCTTGTCCATTAACGTTGATGTGTACTTCCTTGGGTAGATCTGTTCGATATTGAAAACAATCACCCAAAGAATGCCAATAATTGGGTCTTACCCTTGGTCAGGCTCTTAGCCTGTGTGGCTCATAGCCCTTATGCAAATTAATGGTCAATGGATGAACCGATGAAGAATAATTTGAGTAGCATCTTAGACACAAGTTAGCTGAGAGTTAGAGCACCTTGGCTCAGGTTGACTCACGAGAAAAACACGTATCAAAAGCTTCTTAGAAGGTTTTCATTTTTCCCTTAAAGAGAGAAAGAACGAGAGAAGAAGAGCATGCTGGGCTCAGGAACTTTCCTTAAGTTTTTAGAGAGTGTGCCCAAGCTATGTGCTCTTATGCATCTTATGTTTGACTTGAGATTATCGTATAAGCATTCCACAATTTTCTGGTATGACTCGCTCATTGAGAGAGGTAACAAAAAAAACACAACCACATCTTGACCTACCTTTCTTGCAGGGTCGTGATTGTATGAAAATGACGTAGCATTGGCACTTTGCCTGTGAAATAAGTCCTAGATTTGGGGTTCCTTTTAGTGCTGTTGGGTGTTGATAGCAACCAACCATCAGGTTAATTAATCCATCACTTATTCTGTCCTTGACAGAGTTGCGAGTATGGTAGCAGAAGCATACTGCATGAAGTGGTGGAATCCATGCCACATGATTAGCATGCCGTGCATTCAGAGTGTGAAGCCCTTGATGAGAGTGATGCCCTCAAACGTGAGAGCCAAAACCATTAGTGCCTTGCACATTTTAAACTGGTTGGGATTTTGTGAGGTGGTATTCCCTATGTTGCCAGTTTGTCAATCTTGTGTGCCACTGCTCGTGATTCCAAGTCATTGTGCAGTACCTTGGCACAAGGGAGAAGACTTGCTTCATGTACAATTGTGAAAACACGTTGCTTTGCACAAAAGCAATAGTTTCCCATCAAAGATGTAAACATGGAAAAATATGAAGAATGTAAAATTGGCTAACCTGGTCTTTGCTACTGCAACCAATGGTCATGAAAGTTGGGAGAAAAACTCATTCCAAAACGGCCCATAGCCATATCTGCACAGACGCTCTCGTATGTTTTATACACCCGTCCGGTACATAAGGCCATAACCTGCAAAATTGACTCCACCTGCAAACACCTTGCATATTCCTTCCCCATTGTATATGGTCGTAGCATATGCCATACGTGACCAGGTTCAATGCAAGATGTAGAAATTGAAGTCTTGCTACGTAGAACTCTGTCTGGACTCATTGCCAACAAATGCTATTAACGACAGATGTCATAGCAAAGGGAGACGACCTTGTCGTTCATGCAGAAAAAATCGACCTTGTCGACTTGTAGATCTGCTAGAAGAATTGAATTATATGTGCAATAAATAAACACCAATTGCGTACCTCATGAAGTACGCCTACCGATGAATTGGCCGTTGTAAGAATGGAACGAGTTGGAATCAAGGTTCACAGCTGTTTGACCTTTTACTGCCAAGGGCCTTGCCCCATGCTCTTGTGGTGTTCTAGAGACCATACCCATGAGCATCTTTAACGAGCCTTGCTAGCCTCATGGCCTTTGTGGTAGCTTTTTCATGATCCTTGTAACCCATGTCTGACTGACCCGGAGGAGCAAACATTGCCGAGGATCAAAAATTTCCAAACCAAAACTAGGAATTTGATAGCTATAGCTATAGACCCGAACATCCTCAAATTGCTCCATGATGTGCTTGTTGTGCATATAATGCAGATATATCTGCGAGATTCAAAGAAGTTATCATTGAAAAATATTAAAGCCGACTTGCTTACCAACTCTTAGAAATCCAAGTCGAACGACGGAAATCGTAGGGGAAACATGTCCATACGTGCCAGAATGTTTCCCAAAAGTCGTGCATGCAATGCCCTTACTGTGACAACCCTGTGCATGGCTTTGTCATGGTGGCGGTCTCTTGAAATGCTATTGGATGCACCATGAGGCATCTCCCATATACCAAACAATTTTGTTTTGCGATGCATGGAATCCATGGTCATCTTGCATGATTGCGCAAAACTGAACCGTTGCATATCTGCGAAATATGTTGTCGATTTTGCTGAGATTGCAGAATTCTGCAATATTGTGCCTTGACAGGCGTGGTGGAGCGGTGAAGGAAAGGATGGGGGCCAACCGTGGGAACCCCTCCTTAACTATTTAAATCAAGGGCCTTGCCCTACCATGGGCGGCCAAATCTGGGAGGGCCGGAAAAAAAAAGGACAAGTTTGGCTATGGTGGCAGAGGCTGCGATGACGAGCAGGAGGCAGAGGGAGAATTCAAACACTGTGCTGCTCCACGGCGTCTGCTTGTGTGACGAGTTTTTCTCAACACGGCGCCCTGATCCGGACAAGCTCAAGAAAGTCCAGCTCCGCGCAGGTCGATTCCGACCCTCCCATGTGTAAGGGTGCTTACCCGTGCTCCATCGATTCCGACCCTCCCCTGTGTAAGGGTGCTTACCCGCGCTCCTTCTCGATCATGCAAGCTTGAGCCCCTATGGAAGTGGCTGCTCCTGCGGCCCTATTCTTTTCCTTCTTCCAAGGGACCCTGCCCACGCCATGGTAGGCAAGCTCAAAGCGACAAGCGAGAGAGAGAGAGAGAGAGAGAGAGAGAGAGAGAGAGAGAGAGAGAGAGAGAGAGAGACAGAGAGAGAAGCATGCCCTAAGACCTGCACGAATATGAAGCAAGCCCCTTCTCCTTACCTCCTCCACGGCCTTCCTCTCCCCTAGCTCTAATACCAATATAAGAAACTAGGCAACTAGGCTCTATTGGATCCTCCTCCCAACCTCCCTTTATAGGTGGGCTCCTAGCCCCTTGCCCTAGACGGATCCCCTGTCCACATTGCCTAGCCCGGCCCTTGGCCGTAGTCCTTGCCTAGCCTAGTTCTTAGGGTACAGGACCCGTGTCCTGACATGCCAAAAGGATCAAGGATGAGATAGACAAACTTATGGATGCTGAATTTATTATGAGATAGAGCACACTGATTGGGTGTCGCCGATCGTGGTGGTACCTAAGAAAAACGGGAAATTACGGGTGTGTGTGAATCTCAAGAAGGTAAATGCAGCAACAATAAGGGACAATTATCCTCTTCCTATCATGGAACACGTCTTGGAACGAGTAGCAGGCAAGTAGGCCTATAGCTTTATGGACGGATTCTCTGGTTATAACCAATTGGGGGTTAAACTAGAAGATCAATACAAAACAGCGTTTGCAACAGAATGGGGCATATATGTGTTTAGGGTAATTCCATTTGGCTTGACCAATGCTCCATCCACATTTAAGAGATTAATGACACATGCTTTTAAAGAATACTTGCGAATATTTTTGGATATTTACATGGATGACTTGTGTGTCTATTCTCTATTGAGAGAAGACCATATAGATCATCTTAGAAAGGTATTTGAAAAATGCAGAACGTATAGGATTTGCCTGAACCCAGAAAAATGTGTATTCATGGTACGGCAAGGCAAGATCCTAGGCCACATAGTATCGGCTAATGGAATTACCACTGATGAAGACAAGGTAAAGGTGATCATAGAATTACCAAGACCAAACAGTGTACGAGAGGTACAATCATTTATAGGACACTGTGGATACTACCGACATTTTATCTACATGTATGGAGTAATAGCAAAACCCTTGTACAGTTTGATCACAATCTTCATATGGACCGATGAATGTGAAAAGTCATTCCAGAAATTAAAAGATGCACTGGTATCTTCACCAATTCTAAAAGCACCAGATTGGTCAAAGATTTTCCATGTACATGTAGATGCTTCGGCATTTGCAATAGGCTGTATATTAGCACAACCAAGAGAGGGTAATACAGATTTTTCCATCAATTATGCTAGTAGACAACTCAACAGTGCAGAGAAGAATTATACCACCACTGAAAGAGAAGGATTAGGTATGATATACGCGGTAAAGAAATTTTGTTTATATCAACTAGAAGAAGGCAGACAATGGACCACAGATCAAAAAGAGGGTAATTTGAGCATAACTCCCAGTCTATCGCGATGGACTAAGCAGAATGACACAGGGCCATTTGATCAAAAACTAGAATCAACAGTTGGCTTCAGCATGGTGCAAGAAGGCTACCCACAAAGTTTGAGCCCAAAAAAAAAAAAAAAAAAAAAGAGGGAGATAGACCAACATCTCCTTGGGAGGATCCTGAAGAAATGAAAGTTGATCCAAAAGTGCAAAAGGGGGTCACTTGACATCCATTTGAGATGGAAATGGGATCAGTTCATATATAGGCCATGGGGAATCTGAGTGTGAAGTCACACGTGAAAAATAAGTCCCCTATGAGAAGATAGCGAGTCTATCGCGATAGACTCAGCAGAGTGTGAACTTGGCATGATTATGAAATTATGACCATATGGAGAGTTTGGATACCCTATGCACATGTACCACACAAAGTTTCAAAGTATTTGGACACATTATCCTTCATCAATAGCATTAATTTGAAGCCGTCAGAGTCGAACACTAAAAGGACTTGTCTATCTGCTAACATTTTTTACTAACTCCTCTTGAGACTAAGAGGGCTCAACTAGATGAATGCTTAAGTGATAATCAATTTAGAAAAGAGGTACTATGTTTATAAATTAACCATTACTTGTGGATACAGGATCCATGGATGCTTCTCCGGGAAAAAGAAAAGGCAAGAACCTGGCAACGGAGGGTGCAATATCCTATACACTTCTACACAATTCATTAAAGCCAACAGCCACATGGAAACCTGCAGAAGTGCAACAGGCAGCAACTTTCCAAATCTACCAAGGTTCCTATATGGATGGCAAAGGAAATTTAGTGGATAGAGTAATGATCCCCAAGGAGGCAGAAAACTACCTGAAAAGATCACCGCAAAGATCATGGCTGAAGAAACTTGGCTTATGGAACTTTGTTTCACTACCACCAGTGGGGATAGACTTCAAGAGGGTACAACAACTGATTGAGACTATCCAAGAAGACGGAACTTGCAGGGTTGCAGGCATGGATAATGAGATGATGGAGATTCAGATCACGAAGGAAATAATCCAAGAAGCGTTAAAATTGTATGATCAGGGAGCCAACATGAGAGAAAGAAGGAAGAATCTCACAGTCTACCTGCAAAGATCCAAACTGCCGTCGTTTGAACTTATAGCAAACCCAGAAGTGAGGGAACTGACACAGGTATACAGTCAATGTTTGTTTAGCTACATCAAGAGACCGCCTATATACACTACACCACACGGGGTCATCTCAACAAAAATGACCTGGGCTATGGGAATGACACATGATTTCTATATAGATCATGCATCATATCTATTTGAGGAAGTCACAAAGCTATAGTAGGACAAGCCAAAATATATTCTAGGAGGAGAAGTACTCACCAGAATGATATACCGTGCCATAAGAACGACATATCAGCTATTACCACCTGCTCCTCAACAGAACGACTGGCTTGTGCTACGAGAGAATATTGAAGACAGACCAGAAAGGCGATTACCTCCCTCTACTAACACCATTGGAGGACGCAGGCTAGAAAGAGTCACCAGAAGTACACATGAAAAGAGGAAAGAAGAAAGAAAAGCTAAAGAAGAGAACTTGAGATTAAAGAAGCGGAAAGCAGAAATTGAGAACAACACCAGATTGCAGAAGGTATCAAAGATGGAAAGAATGCTAGAAGGCTTTGTACTAGAAAGATCTCTACGAGGTGATGTAGGCGCCACTTGGAGACCCTCTAGTAGCACTTACACATTAAGAACAAAGAATAAACACAATCCATCTTTTGAGTTGGACTAGTTTGAAAGATACATCCAAGAGAGGAATGCTACGGATGAGCCAGAACTGCCACTTGAAGAGGAGGATCTCCAAACCTTAAGAGATCAATTGAGGCCAACTACACTAGATGAGGAAACACCACCTCCATCTCCAAGGCCAGAGACAAGTAAAAGGCAACCAACTCCACCTGTTGACTCTCCTCTGCATTCAGAGAGTTCACATCATGATGAGAGAGTTCCTACACCACCCAATACAGAAGAAGAAGAAAGGACAAATGGCCATCTAATCACTGGAACAATATCACACCTTGATAAAGGCAAGCACATAGAGGTAGATCTGACAAGAGAAAAAGATTCCTCCTCTCAAGAAATTGAGTTGGAAGCTACTATAAACCCTGGATTTACAGTCAATGGAGACTCTACTAAGCCAAATAAGACTGCACAGTCGGTTTTTAGCTGATCAGAATAGGGCTAACAAAAAGAAATTGGAAACAACCCATCAAGAGGTTCTAAAGTTGCAAGAGCAAAGAGATGACAACCTTAAACTGATCAGCATTAAAGATGGTGAGATCTTGGGTCTCAAAAGCAGAGTAGACCTCCTCAAAGAAAATTTATAGGAGTCAGAAAGTTTTAATGACATTTGTGAAGATACCATCAATGTGTTTCTTGAAGATGTCAATGATAGAGATGAACAAATCCAGAGGTTGATGGCAAAAAAGCAAGATGCCTTGGAGACAGTCAAAAATTTACAAGTCATAATTGATGACTTACAAATTGAAGTGAAGTATTTGAGAGCAGTAATAACGGACATACAGGCAAGGGAGATAGAAAGAGAAAAGAAACAAAAGACGCTGCTACCAGCAACACCAGTGGTCCAACCGCAAGAAGACATGGAGGCACTGAAGAGAGAGATGGAATTGGAAAGAAAACAGAGGTTAATGATAGCTGAAAGTGCACTTAGAGTTGAGGATCAGTTGCAAAGGAAAATAGAGGACTTACAAGTGAACAACAAGGCGATGGAATTTCAAACACTCCAAATCAATAATCGAACAATGGCAGCACAAATTGCAAATCTCCAAACTGCAAGCCAATCCCATGGGCAGGTGCGGGTGCACATGGTGTAAGCGGCCACGGATTTGGCTGGCCTGACAAAACTATATGGGGGTGGTGATGACTATGAGGAAGGATCAGAGGACCATGGGGCCCCAGATACACAGAATGACCAAGTTGGCTCCAACAACCAAGAAGAAGACGAAGATTCAATCACAAAACTTGAAGAGTAGAAGCTGACCGAAGAGATGGAAAAGCAGTCAGATATGATGTGGTACAAGGCCATGAAACTAGAGAAGGAAATGCTACGAGGACTCTCCAGATCAGGCAAGACAACAACAGAGGTACAGGAAGAGTGGAATGCCCCAATATTACCCTATGCTCTGCTGAAATATGAAACACTGACACATCAATGGTAGCTAGCAAAGGAAGAGCAAGTGCCACTATTTGAAGGAGAATTACAGGTTCGGGAACAGCAAAGCAGAATCATAGATAGCCAGCCAAAGTGGAGGCTTCAGTGGATTTTGGATCATCCTAACAACCTGATCCACTTAGTCAATGCACCACCTGAGCTCAGAGATGATAGAACTTTTTGCCCAACACCAAGAACTTATACTTACAGCCAACATAAAGCCTTACAAAGTAGAAATCCCACATGGCTGAACTATCCAGTTTTGTCAAGACCGGCCGAAGGAGAGAGAATATCCAATTCTTACATGGTGAAAACCCTTCAGGGCGCCATTGCGGAATTCGGAGGCTCTCCCGACCTGTCATGCTTTGTAAAATAGCTTGGACGTTTTTGGCCTGTCTCACAGCCTTTTCAGAAAGCTGGATTTCAGAGTTCATGAATACGGAAAGAAACATATCGGAGCTATCATATGATCTAAGTGGGACACCTACAGCGCCAATTTTGTACGCATACTTCAGACGGCTCATGTTTTTGCCCAGCTACCATCTCCAGACATTCGAAGAAGCATTTTACACCGGCTTCTTCATGTACAAGTCACAAATTTTTGGCCCATTAATGGCGAGCGAATCTATGAGATACGATGCCTTTCTACATCAACTAAACCAGGAAGGAAGACAAAGACATTGAAGACAAAGCCAGTCATGTCGTGGTAGACATGAACTATGAGGTGGGGAGTGTTGGATCCCAACAGTGGTATAAAGCCCCTTTGTAATGACTATCAAATTCCCTTTATAATGCCAATGATGTCTACCATCTTTATCCAATTGTTTGGATTATGTATAGATTTATTAGTTGGTCAGGACACAATACGTTTCCACTTTGTAATTATGATGAGTAGAACTCAATTAAAACCCCATGTACATTTTGAGCTAAGGTGACTAAAGTGTAAAGGTCACCTTAGAACCATTTTTGAATAACATTATTTTCAATCATTAATTCTGCGTCGTACGGGTCTGAGAGAGAGAGAAAGAGAGTGTGATCTTATCCTCTTCACTACGCGCATCTCCCTCACCGGATTGATGAAGCGACCACACCATCGCGGTAGCCTCTCCGGGAGGTACGCACCCACGCCACGCATTCGCATCTTCGAGCTATTCGCGAGCGATCCTTCCACGAGCTTGTTTTGCTTGTAAGTAGCAAAAATAGTGTATGTTTTCAACAATCAAGTACTTTATGGAACGAGGGAGAGATTAGCTACGCATAGATACTCATAGACTTAGGTTTCACACACTTTTAGATTATGACTTGTGAGTCTATCGCGACTGTATTCGAGATAACTAGGGTTATAATCTGGTGAGATTGGACTTATGGGTTAGTGTATCCTAGTGAGAGGATGTTGCCTAGCAAATTTGAAGCGATTCCGAGTTCATTTGATGTGTAAACGGTGTTATGAGCGTTTAAGAATATAGCGGATTGAAGTTAACAAGGATTAGTGATTGATGCATCATAGATGTGCGTATGTGTAGGTTGGTCTCAGACTGCAAGCTAACGATATTGCCTCTGTGCACCTACGAGTTAGTCGTGTCACTGGATGACAAGTATGTTGTCTGTGTCGTGCTTGTGAGCATGAACAGGGGAGTAGTTTGACCTAAAACAGCAACCCTATGTCTTCGATCTTTAACAACTCCTGTTAACTGACATTGACTTAGTTAACATAAACCCAAGAAAAAAATAAAAGCGTCTTTAGCATTATAGAAATGTTGAAAGATGAGTGCCATACATATAATATTTTAAGTAGGCATAGTTCCACTCAAGGCCCTTTTAATTAGATATCAGTTTCCAAATCCATAGGGGTGTGAAAAATCTTACCGTCTAGAAAAGCACAACAATCACAATTTGAACCACAATTTAACTTACAAAACTCCTTGGGCTAAGTTCATCACCAAAGGGGCTTGTGATTAGTTGATAAAAAAGGGTCAATGCCAAGAACGAAAATATGATGAAACACCTCACGAACGAAAACATCACGAAACACCTTATATTGTAGCATGTGCAAAACAATTGAACAAGTATTTGCAAAACACAATGTTCCATAGAACTCAAAATCATAAGAAGATAGGAATTATTAAGAAAAATATACAATTGATGCCATGGGAAATCCAATTGATTTCTTTAATAGAAAAATTACCGATAGATTTTTACAAGTCATCCAAAAGACACTCGACCATAATAATGTCCTTTCATTCACTAAATTTGCGAACCTTTTTTTTGTTTTGTTTATATCAGCATTCATTTCCATCATAGCCCATCTTGGGCTAATCATACCCCCCATCAGCAAACCTACATTGTCGCCATTGGGAGAGAGTTGAGCTTATCACGGAGGACCATTCTAGATCTATGTTTTCAGTAGAGTCAACCATCCCCTTGTGTTTTGTAGGGTTGGGGCAGCCACATCACCCATCAACAGCCCTACATCTTCACCATCAATAGATCCATCCTTCCATCACGAAGAAGTCTCAAATCTAGCCCTTAGGTCATCATTCATGGTAGCCTTGGACCAACCCATACCTCACCATCAGACCCAACCTAGTCTTAGGTCAGTCTCAAATCCATCTACATCAATCGTGAGACGGGTCAGCCATCAGATCGGAGTTTCGAGCCTGTTGGACACCCCTCAATGATCTGCCATCTCTCATAACCTATCTTCATCAGTACCGTTGAAGGTGTGATTGCATGAATCAGTTTGTACACCCATTTGTGCAATCAGCAAGGAAATTACGGCTCCAATAACGGATTACAGGATCCTAAGAGGGTGATTGGGACCCCATCGCAATGTCTTCTCTCTCTCTCTCTCTCTCTCTCTCTCTCTCACACACACACACACACACACACACACACACACACACACACACACACACACACACACCTTCACCATCACATCTTGCTCTCTCTCTTTATCTCTTAAGGAAACAAGGAACCATAAGTGGTCCAGAACACATTAACATAAGGATTGTGACTTTGTGTGGAGCATATGCGTTCTCTCTTTTGTTCCACCTAACATACATCAAGGCTCCCCAATAACTCTATTGCAATCATTAATAACCAAAGACATCATGTAAGGGAAACTTCCTAAAGATAATTGTTGCACATGTCCACAAAGATCAGCTGGGCTAGCCCTAGGAGAGTGGAGGTGCTCCCCATGGAAAGTGAAACAAAGGCCGATTCTTGCGTCTCACTGGGGTAATAATAATATCCTACCTACAAACTGATTACAACTCTAGCAAACTTATCACCCTAAATGGATCTTGGCAAATGCATCGTATGCATGGAGAAAACTGAAGTTGTAAGGCTAGAGCACTAAGGAATGAGACAGCTTGGAGGTGGTATTGGCCATAGGGGGGTTCATCATGGAAAACTTACCGCACCATGTAAGTGCAACGGAGGGGGGTTTTTTACAAGTTACATAAGCGTATAAGTTAGGGGTAGGCCCACAATAATTTATCTCCCAAGCTTAAAAATAAGGGAGGGGGTATCATATTTATGGGGTGGGGGGGAGGGGAGAAGTGAGAAAAGGAAAAAATGAAAGGAAGTTTTTGTGTTTCAAAATCATGGCTTCCCAAAAGAGTCTGCCCTCAAACTTGTGAGTCAATAGCTACAAAGATAGATGCAAGAACTAACATTGATTTGTATCAATTTTTTGTTTTGTGATTATAGTTCATTTGTTGAGAGATAAAAGCTATAAAGAATTTGTATAGATGCAATTTTACCCGGAGAACCTAGCACAAATTTATAACCATGTTTTTTGAGTAATTTAGATGGGTCAGAATTGGATCAACAGAAGTGGGAGAAAGTGTGCTATCCATAGACAAATCTACAAGAGGTACATCAAGGAAAGCATGACATCACCATCATTGACATAGACTACCACTGGAACTACCTCTCTAACCTGTGTCAAAGCTGTATTTGCACTACCCATACATCTTTGATGTTGTCTCATACATCTGAAACAACGGCGTCTAATGTGCCTTGTGTGACAGCTTGCCAACAATGCAAGTATCGGCAAGAACGAAACCGCCGTTCCTCAAAAGTCATCGTAGTGGACTCTACACTGTCACACATATTGGCAACCATAAGTGAATGGCTAAGAACCAAATTATGGTGAGAAATCTAGAAGAAATTTGGGAAAATTTCCCCAGTAAACTGAGCAAAACCTCAAGTACAATCTCAACCATATGCCATGCCATACTAGCAACAAAGTGGGAGGTAGCTTGACCACTACACAATGCTCAAAAGCATTATCAATCACATCAAAACTGACGCTCACATATGCATAAAACCAAGGCCACAATATGCAAACTCTGAAAGCAAAACAACCCCAGAAAAGCTGCTCAACTAAGCATAAAGCACATAACCCTATACACAAGTAGAGAGAAAACTAGCTCAAAACCCATCCCACAAGAGAAACTGCCTGCAAAAATCTTAAAAAACCTATGAAACCTGTGACTTCCTGATTGTAGCCACACAAGCACACGCAATCCTCACTCGTGCGAGAGTGGGTACAAGAACATCAAACCGTGTCCAAACTGACAAAACTTGTGGTAGTGAGAGTCAACACTCAATCACTATCAAAGTTGGAGTCTATCTCGACTCTACTTTTCTTCCGGGTACCCTTTCTCTATCTGCTAAACCATCAGAGAGCAAACTACAAATACGCATGAAAACATGGCGAGAAATCTTGGGGAAAATCCGATAGAGTTTCCCCTGGAAACTGAGCAAAAACTCATAAAATCTCACCAAATCGCATGAAAGTCTTAGTAGCAAAATGTACAAATGGTCTACATGCAATGCTAAAAGCCTGCTCACTCCTGACCGAGTGGCTCTATGGACATATACCTGTAAATCTGCTACCTGTGAGCTACACCTAGCTCAAGCTGTATCCACACAAGCATACATAGCCTGAAACTGCACAAGACCATGCAAAAACTACTCTCTAGTGCTCCACATAAGCCGCATTGTAACGTGTGAGCAAAACCGCTAGAAAATTGGCAACAACTACGTCATCGACCGGTAAACACATCGACTGGAAACGCCGTCCAAGAGGTGTGTGTTGAAGAAAAACCTACTCTGAATGGTCCTCCAGAGCTGTATTTGTCGGTATGTGCCGTTGAAGCCGAAACTGGAAGCTGTTGAAGTAAAAAATGGTCAAGGATGGCCATCCGAGCCGTCTTCCACCGCCGTTGGGCAGAAGTGCCAATGCTATGCCGCCTGTGCTTGAAGTCGAAAAAACGCTCGATGTCAACTTTCACCGTTGGGCGAAAGCGCGCTAGTCGAATAGCCGCGAATCGGTGTCAAAATTGATGCATCAAGCCGTAAATGCTCAAAGCGGGTGCTGAGTCGTCAATGCTGAGGTTAGAGAGGAAAACCGAGGCACCAAGAAAACGTTGAAGTCGGTGTCAAAACCGATGTCGGGTCACCAAAAAACCGAAGCCGAGAAGGAGGAGAAAAATCACCAAAAAAATCGACAAAGTTGGGCCGATGCCGGGTGATGTCCAGGCTTACTCACGTGCTACCTGCACGTGCTTGCCTATTTGCATGAGCATGCGCCAGAAGAGGTGGTCTCTATCTCTACCCTCACTCGCTCTCTCTCTCTCTCTCTCTCTCACACACACACACACACACACACACACACAAACACACACACACAGCTGGCTAGCTCTTTCAACTCACACGCTCTCACTCTATCTCCAAGCTGGGGGTGTGTTCGCCAATATTGGGTCCAACCAAAAACCTATCCTCTCTCTCTCTCTCTCTCTCTCTCTCTCTCTCTCTCTCTCTCTCTCTCGGGGTGACATAGTCGGGGTGTGAGAATCAGGGGTCAGGGCAGCTTGAGCAATTTGGCTCCGAGTCGGGGGGAGGGGGGGCCCGAGGGTCTTTGGTGAGAACAAACCCTTGCACACAATCAAATTGTGTTAAAAAAAAAAAAAAACTTCAATTCACTGTCAAGCCTGGCTCTTGCTGACGACTCTGCTCCCGGCCTGCTTTACCACAGCGCTGCCCCTGCTCCAATTGCTAGACTCCTGAGTCCTTACTCCCAAAACGTGCTGCTCACGGCCCTGCTTCACCTGGTACAGACTGTTCGACCTGCATTGGCTCCCCCAAATGCCTCCAATTCCTGCTCTTGGTTTCCTTGGCTATGTTCCCTGCTGCTCGCGATACCCAAGCTTGTTGGGATTTAGGAAATCGTGTGTGTGTGTGTGTGTGTGTGTGTGTGTCTGTATGTGTGTGTGTGTTATACACAACACCAAAAGCCAGAGCTCCAATTGCCCCAATTGATCTATCCAAATGCTCTGGCTTGTGTGCAGCTCACACCCTCTGTTCAATTGTTGGGGCTGATTTTGGCTTGATTTCAAAAGCTTCTTTGCACACAAGCTTTGACGTGCTGCTTGTTCACAGCAATGCCCTTCGAGCTTGTACTCGAAGCTCCCTGCACTGTTAGGCTTCTTCCCCATTTCTCTGCATACTGCCCGACTATTTTTCTGCAGAAATTCCTTCAAAGTCTCTGAAGATGCCCTCCAAGCCTAGAGGGGCTACGCAAGTAGGGGTTGCCGGGAACCACCGATCTCTCCAATTCGTGCTGGATCCTCTGTTGAATCAACCCGTCCCGGGGCCATGAAGCTCCGAGCTCCGACCGAGCTTCGTCGCCGTCGAGAGATTGCCACCACCGTCGAGCTGTAGCTCTGATACCACTTGTGAGTGCACGTGTGCACGGATCCGTGCGTGCATGCAGGGAAGGGATAAACACAAGCCGGTGTGGGTGGAGCAACCTCAATCAAGGAATGATGAGAAGGTGAGGAGCTCCTTATGTCTATAGTCAATGGAGTTATCTCCAATGTTGGCTAAAATGTTTTGAGTTGAAGTATGTTTGGATCAATGGAGTTGTCTTCGGTGTTGGATATAGTGTTTAAGTTGAAGTATATATAGTCAATTGAGTTGTCTACTCTGAAGCATTTCCATATCTTTGGTGTGCCATGACCTTATCATGGTTTATAAACTCTTTGAAATAAATATTTACAGAGTAGTGAATCGAGAGAAAAAATACTTTCCAAGATATTTAATATTAGTCTATTTGGAAATTGTAGTTTTGAGACACCATGGCTGAGGAAAAGCAGGCATGTGAAGCACAAACAGTGCTGGCAGATGAACACCAAGTGGTTGTAAATGCTTTTCAACACATAAGTCTGTAGCACACGACATGTTTGCGCAACAAGCGACACACACAACTCATTGACTATCAAAATGGGAAAATCCAAGCCACATGCAATGGAAAGACAACAATAAAGAAGTGACAAAGAAAATGATTAAGTCAATATGGATGTGTGAAGATGCAGAGATCAAGAAAGATTGATGGAAAGTGTCGCAGGTGCCAGCATCAAGAAATGAGTAAAAACGCGGAGAGAATGTACTTAGAAATTTATGGACATCCATTACACAATGAAATTGTGCATTGTACTTTGTGAAGATGTTATACACACAATTTGTCTAGCAATGTCTAGTAGACTTCTCCTCAAAGGAGACAACTACGGCCACACATGATTTAAGGGAGAGCTGTGTGACATACACACGGGAAGAGTTGGCACTAATAGTTGAAGGTGCCGATCTAAATTTGAAAAAGGAAAAAGAAATTTTGACAACGCAGTTGCAAGAGAAGGATGCAAAAAATAATACGCTTGCTTGAAGTAACCCACACGCTGGTGTAGCCAAAGTTGGTCCGCGCTATAAAGTGTGCTAGGCAGTGCAAAGGGTGCTAACAGGTGCATGGTAGAGGGCTAAAGCCAATGTGGGAGACTTCAGCAAGACAGTGGCAACGGAAATGCATGCTTAAAGTGTTTTTTTAGGCCAGGGGGCCTCCAAAGTGAGGTAATCATGATGGCAAGTAAAGGTGTTCGAAATGCATGGAATGTGTCCCAAAATGTGGTATTCGAGATGCTCTAGAAGCTCGTCCAGACGGCTCGTCAAGCGGGGGTTCGGTGTGAAAGATATGCCAGCCCGAAGTTAGAAGGCTTCGTAGGTCCCGATGGGCACGGCAGGTACAGACAGGTGGCGAAAAATTGGATCAATGGATACACGTGTAAAGCTCAAGCTTTCGATCATGCCGGTCTTTTCGGTTCGCCATTCGGAGCTCAAACGGGCAAGTTATGGCCTGTGGAATATTTGTCGGGGGTCGGGTATGTGCTCACCGGGCCATGTTGGTAAGCGCACCAACAAGAGTTTTTTGAGCTCGCTAGAGTTCTAGAAAGTGGCATGCAATATGGAAAGTCAATCTGAGTTTACGGCTTGCTGATTGAAGTCATGGTCAGCAGAATATGCGCACTTCAAGTTGACAAAAGATTGCGATGGTGGCAAATTGAAGGCTTTTTTCCATTTTTCGGACACGTTGTGAGTTGCTTATTTTGAAAGTGTTTTCGAGAGGATAGGGGTGCTATGAATACCCTGAGCTATATAGGACAGCTGTTTGTGTGTCGGGTGTGCTCCCCATTCCCCCTCTCCATCTTCTGGTGCCCCCAAGGAGGAGCACACTGATTGCTCCCAGTTAAGTGAAGAGAAGCAGTTTTTGGTGTTGGTCGACATGGCGTCTCGGAGCTATGGGCCAATTTTTACAAGTGAAGAAAATCCTGATGAGTGGGTTGCAGACTTTGAGTTGTATATGCTGTCGGTGCGCATGCCGAATGAGGATAGCAAGATGCAGACATTTCCTTTGGTGATGTGCGGGAAGGCAAAGATATGGTACAAAGCTTTGGAAGGTGAGCCGAGGCATGCTTGGCCGGCTCTGCGAGCGCGTTTCCTACATGATTTCCACAAAAAGGCGTCCCCAGTGGAGATGGATGCCAAACTGAAGGCACTCAAACAGGATGTACGTGAAGAGTTCAATTTGTTTTTGGATCGTTTTGAAGTGTGCTGGGCAGAGTTAGCGAGTGCCATGCAATTGGCCAATGGCGACTACTTCAAGCTCGATAAATTCATGGCATGCCTGCATCCTAAAGTGAGGGAGAAAGTGGATTTTGAGAGCCCAGAAAACTATAATGGTGTGGTGGCCATCGCAAAGGCAAAAAGCAGGAAAATAGAAAAGAAGATTGAACAAGGCGTGTCGGGTTATGAAGCGGTGGTCCAACCTCAGGGTCCGAAGGATGCTGTTCATGATGAGAACCATGCAAATCAAGGTGTAGCCGTTGTGCCACAAAATTGGGTGCGAACCATGTAAGATTTGTCTGAGCAAATGTAGGAATTGCGGCTAAGTGTGATGGATAGAGGTCAACCAAGAGGGGCAAGGAGCAGGGCAAGGCCACTGCCTGGCCGGTGTTACAATTGCGGTGAAGAAGGACACTATGCGCCAGATTGCCCTCACCCGCTAAGAGAAAGAGGCAATATTTATCCATTTTTTGGCAGAGGTAGAGGCCAAGCATAGCTCAATGGCCCGAGGGAGAAGGTAGTTGAGAATCAAGTGCAGCTAGCTCCTCCGGATGGTGGTGAAGTCCCTAGGGTGAATATCATCGGAGTGGATAAGCAGGATGTTGAAGTTTTGGCCAACAAAAGAGCAAGGATGGAAAGAGAGACAGAAATCGAGCGGGAGACGAGGGCTTGTAAAGGTAAAGAGAAAGTGTACGAAGGCAAGGAGCAGCTGGAAACTAGCAAGAAGAGGAGGCGTCGCAAAATCAAGCAAGCAAAATTTCAGCTAGGGCGCAGCTACCCTGAATACGACCTAGTAAGCGATGTTCAAAATCAAAAGGCTAACATTACCTTTGGTCAGCTGTTGGCTTTAAATCCCAAGCTACGAAGACAATGGTCTACAAAGTGTCAGCACGAGGCTTCCAAAGGCTAAGGAAAATGTGCATGCAATACAAAACATGGCATTGAGAGTGGGTAGCCCGACCGTTGTCCTTCCTCTAGTGGATGCGGTCAGGGATTTTAATTACGCGATGACGCATTTTGTTAAATGTTAATTATTGTTGTTATTATCACTATTTTTTTCATGTTAATAACATATCTAATGTCATGACTTACGAAAACCGGTAGAAAACGTAGAACCGACGGGGCAACCACAAACCCCGGCAGGCCCGACGGGCATATTATGAATCCCGGCAGGCAAAGCAAGAATCCCGCCGGCCCCGTCATGTACCCCCTCCATATTTGGCGGCTCTATATAACCCTGTAGTAGACATCACATCACATCAACGCTTCCTCTAAATTTGGTCATCCTTTAAAATTTAGAAGAAAAACTAAAGGTAAAAGAATGAATAGTCTTTAAAAAAAATTAAAACTTAATGAAATTCTGATCATGGATCATTAGTTCTTTTTTGGACTGAACTGATTCTTGAAAGGAGGTAGAAAGGTGAATCTTTGGGTCGGTATCTCTACATTTGGGATGGACTAATCTCATGTTTGGTTCACCGTTATATTTGCTAAATTGATTGCTATATTGATTAGAACTTCTATCATGGGTCATTAATTCTTTTTTGGACTGAACTGATTCTTGAAAAGAGATAGAAAGGTGAATCTTTGGGTCTATCTCTACTTTTGGGATGGACTGATCACATGTTTGATTCACCGTTGTATTTGCTTGCTATTCCGATTAGAGCTCCAATCATGGGTCATTAGTTCTTTTTTGGACTGGACTGATTCATGAAAGGAGGTAGGAAGGTGAATCTTTGGGTCGATATCTCTACTTTTGGGATGGACTGATCACATGTTTGATTCACCACTGTATTTGCTTGCTATTTCGATTAGAGCTCCAATCATGGGTCATTAGTTCTTTTTTGGACTGGACTGATTCATGAAAGGGGTAGGAAGGTGAATCTTTGGGTCGATATCTCTACTTTTGGGATGGATTGATCACATATTTGATTCACCGTTGTAGTTGCTTGCTCATGTTTGAGTAGATTGAGGTTATTCCCTTCAGGCTTCACTACTACGCTTGTGTGTGATATTGATTATAACACTAATGTTTGGTTTGAATAATACTTGAAAGAAGAGATAGCATACTGAGCTATGTTTATTGGTATTGCAGGCATCCAATAAGTATGTATTCCACCGGGAATGTCAGCGGTGGTGTTGGTGTCCCAAGCTTGGCTTCCTTGAGGAGACCTCCTACCTCGATGCCAGGTCTTGCTTCGCAGGGTAAGCGAAAGGCAGGTGGAAAAAGTCCAGGACCCGAGTGGAATTTTGCCACAAATTTAAATAAGTATCAAGATTGGAAATGTAACTTTTGTGGCGAAGAGAAATCTGGAGGAGCACCAAGAATAAGGGATCATTTGCCAGGTGGCAATACTAGAATTCAAGGAGGAAAGTGCAAGGGCTTAGGTGCAGAAGAAGCAGCTATGCGCTTAAAAGCTTTAATTGGTAAGCTAATTTCCACGAGCAAAAGATCAAAACTCTCTACTTTTGACCATCACACCCCCGTATCGATAAGATCAAACCAGTATGAGGGATCATTGGGTGTAACGCCCACCAATGGAAGCACTCAAAGTAGGGAACCAACTTCTCATATCGATGGAAGTACTCCTCCAAACCATGGATCTCCTGACTTTCAGGTAGGTTCGTCAAAAAGTAGATAGGTTAGCTTACAGACGAGCTTCAAAACACTTGCCTTAGAAGAAGCACAACTTGCACTAGCTAAAGCCGTCTATTTCACTGGGGGATCATTGGCCATTGTCACCCGTGATGCATGGAAGTCAGCTTGGAAACGCATTGGGGAGTATGGTGCTGGATTTACCCCTCCAACATATCACCATACGAGAAACCAATTGTTGGATAAGTGTTACATAAGCACACAACAGGATATTCAAAGGGTAATATTAAATGCAACAGAACAATCTTGATACACCATAGTTAGTGATGGTTGGTCCAACGTTCAAAGGCGGCCATTGATCAACATCATGCTTGTATGTCCTCGTGGTGAATGTTTTATCAAAGCTGTGGATAGCTCTGGTCAAATAAAGTCTGGCACTTTTATAGCTGACATCATTGGCGACGCAGTTGAGGAACTTGGAAAAGAAAATGTTGTCCAAGTAATCATGGACAATGCCAAAAATTGCAGGGCTGCAGGTAGAATACTTGAAAGTCACTTCTCTCACCTATATAGTGCTGGTTGCAGTACACACAGCTTGAACTTGGTATTGCAAGATTGGTACAAGAGGGAGGACACAGAGTGGTTCAAATGGATAGTAGACAATGCTCGCTTAATAGTCAAGTTTGTTTTGAAGCATCAGAGGGTTCTTGACATGTACCGTCAGAGGATGTCTACTATGTTAAAACTGCCGTGCGAAACTAGATTTTGCACCAACTACTATACGGTAGAATCACTAATAAAAAATAAGAATGCTGTGATGGAGACATTTGTTTGTGCCACTTTTTTAGAATGGGAGGCTGGTCAAAGGGAGAAGATAAAAAGCAAAATAGGGGTGATCAGAGATCTACTAGCTGATCGCCACTTCTGGGATGATGTGGTGGATGTGCACAATGTCATGATGCCCATTATGCTCGCATTACGCCAACTGGATTCTGCCTTGCCTAACATAGGTAAGGTGTGGATGGCTTGGTGGACTGTTCAAGAAAGCCTTGCAAATCCAGAGGAGCCCCGGGAGCCAATTGTGAAGCCTTGGAAGACACCATTCACTCAAAAGAGGAGAGAAATTTTGAGAAAGTATGTGCATGGTCGATGGGTTGGAGCACATAGTCCACTACACAACGTAGCTTTCTTATTGGATCCAGAGTATTGGGCAATGCAAATAAACAAACTTGATGAGGAGGTGTTGGAAGACTTTTATGATGTGATAGGCAGGTTTTATGATGATCCTGACGAGCATGCATCAGCTGTTACTGATCTTACGAAGTTTAAACTCAAAGAGGGTAAGTTTGGTACAGAATTTGTGCAGAAACTTGCCACGGAGCAACCAGCGTGGAAGTGGTGGATGATGAATGGTGGTAGTGCACCCACCCTTAAAAGCCTAGCTGTTAGAATCCTAGCCCAATGTGCATCCAATTCAAGTTCTGAGAGAAACTGAGTACATATAAATATGTACATTCCACCATCAGAAACCGCCTTCTAAATTCAAGAGCTGAAAAATTGGTGTATATGTACTGCAACCATCGGCTATTGGCAAGAGTGCAAGATGAGAACTACAAAGAGGAGATGCCGCGCTGGACTTATGATGTAACCAATGATGAGGTGGACGAAGACAGTGAGCTGCAAGGGGAATCTCATGAAGTAGAAACTACATGTACTTTAGAAGAGATTGAAGAGAATTTGGAAATTGAACCAACTTTGACCCGTCGCAGCAAGCGATGGTGGTTTAATTAATAGATTATCGAATCCATTGAGTGACTTCTGCTTAAGTTCAGAAACTGTTTATCTTATAAGCTTTTTTTTATATTTAGTTTAAGGTTTAGACATTTGCTTAATAATAAATGAATCCCTTAAAAACCTTTACAAGGCCACAAATCACTATTAAAGCTTCATAATATACAAAGCCCTAACAAATCGTTGCATTATCACATATCATAATTTAAGCTGAAGAGAAGACAATTCACAATTCACCAATAAATTCTCGCAAGACAACGAGTCAATGTTATCAAATGTTACAAAAACTATCCAAGTGATAGTGAAATATTTGTGAGAATATCTTCATTCTCCTGTTCACGCTGACATTTAAGCTTATTATAGTCTTCGGACATTTTAAACATTGCATATAGCTTTTTGGATATCTCAAACTCACATATAGCACAATGAAAGTTATTCATCATGCTTTGTATCAAGCATGATATATGATACATATGTCCTCATGGCAAGCTGAAGTGACCACACCACTCATGAAAGAATGATCTACATATGGGGCAAGGACCACCGTGCTCACCAGAAGCTGGAGGGGCCTCAATAGATGTTGGGTGCTCAATCAATGTGGCAGCATTTTGTTTTTTTATAGTCGCCTCTAACTCTTTTACGTGGCGAGATAGTACCTTCACCTCCCTTTGCAAGTCTCTATTTAGGGTTTCTTCTGCATGAGAGCCTTGTGTAGCTTGTGATGCTTGCCTGAGTTGAGTTTGAAGCTCCTCCTTAACTTGATGCACTTCCATTGATGCACCTTCTAGTGCCAATGACATCTCTTGCCGTGTGACGGTGATTGCAGTACTGCGAATGTCCTCAACCGTCATGTGAGGTGTCCTTGAGCTAAAGTCCACTGCTTCACCCAAGACATAATGCATGTATAACATCTTGGAAAACCACAATGGACAATCCATATGATGCATAGGATGACCCATAACATCGAGATATATGTTCTCTCCATTGTCTCGTATGTCTGCATTAATGCATTGTGATAGCTTGAGTCGGCCTTTCTTGATGTTGTCATCTGCAACGCCTGGCCATATGGATTTCACCATTTCTCGGTCAATCCTAGTGTTCACCTCTTTCCATTGTGTACCCACCGGGTTGGCCCACTGGGAGCAACGAGCAGCAATTCGAGCGGTGTCGTTCACTCCACCGCCTTGACACATGGATCTGAGACGCTCAAAAGCGCGCTTAGCCCTTTGATTATCATTATCCATATCCTGATTAAACACTATACTTCAGTTACGGCATACAAACTTAATGATAATCAATTGCTATAAGAGTAACCACCATTTTACGACAATCAATTGCTATAATTTTAACCACCATTTTACGTCAATCAATTGATATTAGAATAACCACCATCTTACGACAATCAATTGATATAAGAGTAACCACCATTTTTTAAATCAATGAATGACAATCAGTGACTCCACGTGGCTTATTGCTTGAAACTTAAGAGAAAAAACAAAACTCATAGAAAATTTGTTGTCTATTGAGATATAACAAAGTGTTTTTATTACTCATACATCATCCATTACGCACAAAACCCAATTTTTAAAAGTGCTTTTATAAGTCACAAGTCTCAGAAAACCCTGCTTAATAAAGTACATCATATATCCATCAAAAAAAGGCTACACTCATTTCAGAGGGAGGGCGTAAGCATCGTTCTGGCTGGGCTTCAAATATTTCTAATTCTTTGTCCAAAAGTGCCAAGGTCTTTCTGTCTGTGGATTTCTTCCTCACCCAACCTTCCACAACAATCCTAGATATGGCTTGTACCTCCACTGAAACCTTATGTTTGAACCAATCTGTGCTGTAGTAGTCAGAGAACTCTCCACAAAACTTACAAAATTTCCATATCACCCATCCTATGGCGTACACATCTGTGGCCTTGGTCCATGGGCATAAATTCTTGCCATCTAGTAACTCAGGAGCTCGCCAAGGATGAAGCTTTTGCCAGTTTTCATCGGTATTGTTGGTCTTTTGTGTCTCTAAGCCAACACGTAGAGCCAATCCCCAATCAATTATTCCAATACGGGGAGTGAGATCCTTGGTAAAGTCCAACATGATGTTCCATGGATGGAGATCATTGTAGATCACTCCCTCGTCATGTGCGAATCGCAATGCCTTCATCAAGGCATGGATCAACGAGGGAGCATGATTGCACACGCTCTTGATACATTTTTTCTTGTCTTCAGAGGGCTGCTCCCATTTAAAGTCTTCAGGGAGACAATGCCCCTTCCACATGGCTCTTTCAAGACAACTTACAAACAGATGCTCCTGTCATTCTAGCAGCAACACACCTAGTCGCAATTGCAACCATGTGCCGAAGCATGAATGACTAGGAGAAACATAAAACATAGTCACCCTACGCTTTTGCAATGACACACCTAGCCGCAATTGCAACCATGTGCCAGTGCATCCACGCACGGTGAGTTCTTTCAAACAGATTCTCCTGTCATTCTAGCAGCAACACACCTAGTCGCAATTGCAACCATGTTCCAAAGCATGAATGACTGGGAGAAACATAAAACATAGTCACCCTACGCTTTTGCAATGACACACCTAGCCGCAATTGCAACCATGTGCCAGTGCATCCACGCACGGTGACTTCTTTCAAACAGAAGCTACCGTCAATCTAGCAGCAACACACCTAGTCGCAATTGCAACCATGTGCCGAAGCATGAATGACTAGGAGCAACATAAAACATAGTCATCCTACGCTTTTGCAATGACAAACCTAGTCGCAATTGCAACCATGTGCCAGTGCATCCACGCACGATGTCTTCTTTCAAGATTCAAGCATATGAAATATTATGAAATTATTTGAGCACACATTCATGCATTAGATGCTACCGTCATTCTAGCAGCAACACACCTAGTCGCAATTGCAACCATGTGCCAAAGCATGAATGACAGGAAGCAACATAAAACATAGTCATCTTGCGTTTTTGCAATGACACACCTAGCCGCAATTGCAACCATGTGCTAGTGCATCCACGCACGGTGAGTTCTTTCTAACAGATGCTCCTGTCATTCTAGCAGCAACACACCTAGTCGCATTTGCAACCATGTGCCGAAGCATGAATGACTAGGAGCAACATAAAACATAGTCACCCTACAGTTTTGCAATGACACACCTAGCCGCAATTGCAACCATGTGCCAGTGCATCCACGCACGGTGACTTCTTTCAAACAGATGCTACCGTCAATCTAGCAGCAACACACCTAGTCGCAATTGCAACCATGTGCCGAAGCATGAATGACTGGGAGCAATATAAAACATAATCATCGTACGCTTTTGCAATGACACACCTAGCCGCAATTGCAACCATATGCCAGTGCATCCACGTACGATGATTTGATAAAAGAAATTTTATACCTTTGAGTTTTAACGCAAAAAACTAAAAAAAACATCAATAAAATAAGGAAGGGATTAAAAAATTACCGCTACACTGCTTTGAGAATGTGGAAAGCTGCCAGAAAGTTTGGTGAAGAAGACTTTTCAATGTACCTCTCTTGTGAAAAAGACAAGCACCGGCGTCGTCTTTATATAGCCACGGCGGGCCCTGCGGGGAAGTGGCTTTACCCGGTGGGCCCGGCGGGTTAACTACTTAGCCCGGCCGGCAGCCGGTCTCCAAGTCTCCTTGCAGGTCAAAAAAGATGAATGTCAATTAACATAATATTTGTTATTTTGCATTTCTATTGTTATTAACCTGAAATTATAGTGTGATCACGTCATTTTGAAATCCTTGGATGCGGTCATTGAAAAGAGGATGCAGGTTCAGGCCTATGTAGATGATGGAGCACAAGTTTGCGTCATGACGGAAGCTGCTATGAAGGAAACAGGGTCAAAGCAGTAGCTAAATCAAATGTACGCATGAGGATGGCTAACCATACCAAAGCGAGGTGTTTGGGCGTGGCTCAAGATGTAAGAGTGAAAGTGATGGGCATTGAGTGCCTGATCGATTTCTTTCTGATGAAAGCAGGTGATAATTCTTATCCAATCATCTTGGGTAGGCCATGGCTACTTGCAGGCTAAGCAGGATTGGGGAAGCAGGGTGTTCACCTTGCCTGACAAGGAGAGAGGGAGACATGTGGTGCTTGATTTGAAGACCAAAGAGAGCCGTTTTCACCTTGTGGCAGAAAAAGACAAAGATGATACGACAAGCTATGACTATGAGACCGAGACAAGCTATGATGAGGGCTACACAGATACTGAGGAAGAGGAAAGTGGGGATGATATGCTAAAGATAGATGCCGACTTGTTTGGGGTTACTGCTGAAGGCTCCCATGCAAAAGGGGAGGTGCAACCGCAGGTTGGTGGCATAGGTGTGGAGGAGGTAACTGCTATGCTAAGCGAAGATTTGACCAAGAAAGAGAGAGAAGGCTATGTTGAGTTGTGTGCCTCTTTTCTGAATTTATTTGCGACGAAGTACGAGGATCTACGAGGAGCGAAGGGTGCAGAGCACAAGATAGTTCTCAAAGAAGGGTGCAAACCAAAGGCGCAGAAGCTAAGTAGGTTAGGGGAGATTCAGAAGGAGGCTCTTTGGCAGGAGATTAACCAATTGTTAGATGCAGATATCATATACCCCGTGAAGGAGTCGGAGTGGGTTTCTCTAGTGGTTATCACCCCTAAGAAGAATGGAAAATGGCGGGTGTGTGTCGATTACAAGCCATTGAATGCGGCGACCAAGAAAAACCACCATCCGCTGCCGTTCCAAGATGAAATCTTAAATCAAGTGGCCGGTCATGAGAGGTACTCTATTATGGATGGATTTTCAGGGTACTTTTAAATAGGGATTTCCCTTGAAGATCAACTCAAGACGACATTTATCTCTCCATGGGGGTGCTTTGCCTATCTCGCAGGATGCCGTTTGGTTTAGTGAATGCCTACGCCACCTTCCAAGACTGGATGAATAGGGTGTTTGGTCCCTACTTGGGAAGATTCATTAGGGTTTTCATGGATGACATTGGGTGCTACAGCTCAAGGGCTACAGCTCAAGGGCGGATCATTCATTAGGGTTTTCATGGATGACATTGGGTGCTACAGCTCAAGGGCAGATCATTTATCAAAGCTCCGGCTATGTTTTCAAAGGCTGGACGAAGAAGGAGGTTAGCTAAACCCTAAGAAGTGCAAGCTAGCACAACCTCGAGTGCAGTTGCTAGGTCATGTGGTGTCACAAAATGGAATTGAGGCAGATCCAAAAAAGGTCAAGGCGCTAGTCTTGATGGAGCCTCCCGCTAGTGCGCAAGGCTTGGCGTCCTTTGTACATAAGCTAAAGTACTTGTTGCGGTTTTTTTGGATGCTGTCACAGTATGTGTATCCTCTCCAAAAGAGGGCTCAACATGTGCATGGTTTTGAATGGGATGAAGATGCTCAAGAAGCTTTTGACAGGGTGAAAGAAATTTTATGTTAGCTACCAACTGTGTGCCCTCCAAGCCAAGATAATGATTTCTATGTGTCAATGACAGTAGGTACCGTGGCTATTGGGGTGGTGTTACTACAGAAGGTAGGAAGGAGTTATAAGCCTATCTACTTTGAAAGCAGGGTGATATCCTGGAGAGGTGACTTACACTGAAGCGGAGCAGTGGGTAATGGCATTGGTTTTTGCTTGTAGAAAGTTCAAAGTGCACCTCATTGTGCGTAAGTTTTATGTGTTGATGGCTAACAATCTATTGCCGGAAATAGTACTACACTTGAAGCCAGGGAAGCGGATCATGAAGTGGGTGATAGAGTTGCAGGAATTTGAGTTCGAGTTCAAGATTGACCATACAAGTCAGTCCCATTTGGCGGTCATTTTGGTCAGCAAAGCCGTAGATTTTCCAATTTATCCAAGAGTAGTGCGAGATTAGGCCAAAGAGGAGCCCGACCTGATGGGAGCTTTCACCATGTGGTTTGATGGTGCATATAGGAGAGTGACAAAGAAACCTGGAGGAGGTGCAGTGATACATGATCCACACGGCAAGGTAATCTTCTCAAAAGCGTATGATTTGGAGGATGTCCATACCAACAATGAAGCAGAATATCTCGCCCTCCATCTAGGTTTGAAACAATGAGTCGAGTTCGGCATTTCCAGGTTGGTGGTCAAAGGTGATGCGTTATTGGTCATCAAGAAACTATTAGGCCAATGGCAGGTAAAACGAGATTCCTTAAAGCATTGGTTCTTTGCCATCAAAAAGTTGTTGCAGTTCTTTAGAGAAATCCAGTTCAAGCATGTGAAGAGAGAGCACAACCAAGAGGCAGACCAACGAGCAAGCAGTAAGGTGCACGTACATGTCGCAGGTATATATGTGGCCCCGACCACATACACAGGTAGGGAGTCATTGAAGGAGGTGGAAGATTTTTTGAGTACCGGGAAGTGTCCTCAAGGTTTGTCTAAACTGCAAAGGAAGAGGATGGTTCAGAAAGCTCGCAAATTTACACTAATAGGTGAAGACCTATGACTTACGACAGAGATGGGGTGCTAAGGAGAGTGCTCTATAACGAAGAGATTAACTTGGTGTTGGAGCAATGTCATGAGGAGAGCGGACAGTAGGGGAAAGGTCAAGTACTGTTTCGAGTGTTGAGAGCGGGTTTTTGGTGGCCCTCAGTGGTGAAGGATGTGCACTATTGGTGCAAGACCTACCATGAATGTTAGACTATAGGAGAGAGGCGTTTGACACCTGAGTCACAGGGAGCCATTATTGCTCAGAATGCTTTTGAGAAGTGGGGTTTGGATGCCATCGGTCCACTCCCTAAGTCTACAAGTGGTAAGAAATATGTTGTGGTAGCCATCGACTACCTCACCAGGTGGGTCGAGGCCAAAGCTGTGAAGGAGGTAAATGCACAGGTTGTGGCCCACTTTGTTTTCGATAATATTTGTTGCCGTTTTGGAGTGCCTTGGGTGCTCAGTTCGGACAGAGGGCAAGGGTTCAGAAGAAAGCTTATGCAGGCATTGGTGGAAAAACTAAATATTCAGCATCGGTTTTCCTCGCCTTATCATCCCCAATGCAATGGTCTTGTGGAGAGTGCCAACAGACAAATCATCAAAATGCTCACAAAGTATGTATATAAGCAGGAGACAGAATGGGAGATCAATCTAGAAAAGTGTCTATGGGCTTACATGACGTCCTACAAAGTGGCGACCAACTTTACTCCATTTGAGTTGGTTTATGGTAAGGAGGCAGTGCTGCCAGTGCATGCACAACTGGGTGCTTTGAAAGGTATGTGGGGCATCAATGCCACTCCACAAGCTCTCTTACAAGATAGGATTGTTGGCCTTGAGGCATTGCAGATGAATAGAGAGGCAGCATCAGACTACTATGTGAAGCAACGGGAAAGGAGAATGGCCAAAGTCAATGAGAGTCTGCCAGAAAAAAAGATAGAAGAAGGGAACCTAGTAATGAAGTATGAGAGCTACTTGGACTTCACCTTCCAGAAGAAGTTCAAAAAGAAATGGATGGCTCCGTACAAAGTGCAAAAGGCCTTTTCGAATGGGACCTATCAACTGGTGAGAGCCAATGGTAAGCTTCTCAGGCACAGGGTAAATGGTGTAAGGCTCAAGATGTACTTTGATAGGGGAGTGGTGCCCGATGTACATCAAATGGTGACCAGGGGAGTTGGGCAACCCACTCGAAGGGACTCAAAACTAAAAGACATGCAGTTTTGTACATATTATACATATTGTACATATGGTGGTGTGTTTTCCAATGTAGTTGAGTGTTTGTAGAGTGTTGCAAGTTTCAAGTTCAATAAAGCGACTTTTGGTTGAACATGAATGTTCAACAGGGGGGTGGGCAATGATGGTGTAGCCAAAGTTGGTCCGCACTATAAAGTGTGCTAGGCAGTGCAAAGGGTGCTAAGAGGTGCATGGTAGAGGGCTAAAGCCAATGTGGGAGATCTCAGTAGGACAGTGGCAACGGGAATGCATGCTTAAAGTGTTTTTTTAGGCTCGGGAGCTTCATGTGTCTCCAAACAAGGAGTGGTTTACCTCTTATGTGACCACTAAAGATCATGTTCGGCTAGGAAATGGGCAGACATGTAAGAGATTAGGTGTTGGAGATGTTCAATTGAAGTTTCAGAATGGCTCGGCTTTCACGCTGAAAAATGTGAGACATGTTCCCACAATTACAAAGAGCTTGATCAGCACAGTTTTACTTGATGATTCTGGCAACGTCACCACTTTTGGATAGAACATGCGGAAGATATCCAAGGGTTCTATGACAGTAGCACATGGAGTAAAGTCTAGAGGACTTTACATGATTTATGTATCAAATGTCTCTAAAAATGTAATCAATGTAACCGAGCAGCCGAATGTTTCTTTGTGGCATAGCCGATTAGGACATATGTACAAGAAGGGAATAGAAATCTTGTCTCGTTCTGGTTATTTTCCTGGGTTTTCATTTAATGATTTTGAATTTTGTGAACATTGTCTATATGGTAAGAAAACACAACAGCCACATAAGCATAGAAACAGTAAAAGAGATACACAGTTGGCACTTGTTCATAGTGATTTGTGTGGACCTATGCCTAACCTATCTCTAGGGGGAGCTTCTTACTTTATGACATTTATATATGATTAATCGTGGAAAGTATGGGTTTACTTTCTCAAGCACAAGGATGAAGCGTTTACTGTTTTCAAAACGTTTGTGACACTTGTGGAGAATCAGAGTGGCAAGAACCTTAAATGCTTACGCACTGACAATGGTGGAGAGTATGTTTCAAAGGCCTTTCAGGACTTTTGTGAGTCAAAAGGTATAAAACGTGAACTTACTGCTCACAATCCTCCTCAAAATGGTGTTGCTGAGAGGATGAATAGGACCATACAAGAGAAGGTCAGAAGTATGTTGTCTAATGCACAATTGCCAAATGGGTTTTGGGCTGAAGCTGTATCAACAGCTGTTCATCTTATAAATAGATCTCCTAGCAAGGTTTTGCAGAAGGATTCAGTGGTAGAGATGGTATGGTCAGGCAAAATTCCCTCATTCAAGCATCTCAGAGTCTTTGGCTGTGAGGCATATACTCACGTTCCAAAGGAATTTAGGAACAAACTTGAGCCAAAGAGTAGAAAGTGCATCTTTCTAGGCTATGGTAATTTTGGTGAGATGGGGTACAGACTTTGGGATCGCGAATCCAGAAAGGTTATCTGCAGCAATGATGTTCACTCTAATGAAGCCAAATATCATTCTACACGAGAGAGGGTTGAGGAGATTAGAAGAGTTGTCTTCCAAGAAGATGGACCTGCACGTGCAAGACAAAATGTCAGGGCTCAAGAGGAGCGAGGACAGGATAGAGTGGAACCATAGGTTGTGGCTGAGCCTCAGCCACCTATTTTGTGTAAATTGGGACGTATCTCACGACCTCCTAATTGGTTTTTCCCATCTATGAACTATGTCATGTTGACTAATTGCAATGAGCCTTCATGTTACAAGGAAGCAGTGCAAATGAAGGACTCCGGGAATTGGCAATTGGCCATCCAGTCAGAGATGACAGCTCTGCATAAAAACCAGACATGGAAGCTAGTTAAATTACCACAGGGCAAAAAGGCTCTACCTTGTAAATGGGTTTACAGGTATAAGATCACCACTCATGATAGTCAGCCAAAGTACAAAGCAAGGCTTGTTGCCAAGGGCTTTAAGCAAGAACAAGGCATTGACATTGATGAAGTCTTCTCTCCAGTAGTCAAGATGACTTGAGATGCTTTCTTGCATTGGTTGCCATATTAGATTTGGTGTTGCACCAAATCGATGTCAAGACAACATTCTTGCATGGTGATTTAGATGTCAAAATTTACATGCAGCAGCCAGAAGGGTTTTTTGAGAAAGGCAAGGAAGATTTGGTATGCCAGTTGTTAAAAAGAGTCTTTATGGCTTAAAACAATCACCGAGAGCATGGTACCATAAGTTCCACAAGTTTATGCTTTCTCAAGGCTACAAACGTAGTGAGTTCGATCACTGTCTATATACAAAGAAGGCTAAGGATGGCAGTTGGCTGATCCTTATTTTGTATGTGGATGACATGTTGATTGCTGGCAAGCACTTGGAGGAAATTTCAGCTTTGAAGTCAAAGATGGCAAAATCGTTTGACATGAAAGACATGGGTGAGGCAAGTCATATTCTTGGTATGCGCATTGAGAGAGACAAATCAAAGAAGCTGATTTGGTTATCTCAAATAGAGTATATTGACAAGGTTTTGCAACATTTCAATATGGAGAAGGGAAAGGCATTGAGTGTTCCACTACCACCATATGTGAAACTTAGCAAACAAGATTGTCCTGTGTCTGAGGAAGAACAGGCTGAAATGGATAAGATTCCATATGCGTCTGCAATGGGTAGTTTCATGTATGCAATGATTGCTACTCGCCCAGACATTGCATTTGCAGTGGGAGTAGTAAGTCGATACATGTCAAACCCAGGCAAGAAACATTGGGAGGCATAGTGAAAGGAGTATTGAGATACCTGAAAGCTACAAAGAGTATGCGTATATGCTATGGGAGTCAGGAGCTAAGTGTAAAGGGTTTTACAGACTTAGATTATGCAGGTGACTTAGACAACCGAAGGTCTACGTCAGGGTATGTCTTTACATTGGCTGGTGGAGCAGTATCATGGCGTTCTAGATTACAAGATTGTGGTACTCAGTCTACTACAGAGGCTGAATATGTTGCAACATCAGAGGCATGCAAAGAATCAATTTGGCTTAATCGACTAGTAACAGATTTGGGAATCAAAGAAGAGATGCTTGTGTTATATTGTGATAGTCAAAGTGCTATACAATTAGCTCGCAATCCAGTTTATCACTCAAAGACAAAGCATGTGGATGTGAAATATCATTTCATCAGGGAAATGATCGAGGATAAGCAAATTCAACTTGTCAAAGTTCACACCATAGAAAATCGTATTGGAAGAGGAGGAAGGTGAAGAAGAAGGAGAAGAGGGTGACCTCTTCCTAGCCCTTTTCTTCCTTTGTTTCCTCTCTTGCCTTTCAGAGTGATGAGAAGAAGGACTATTTGTTGATCTTTTCCTCTTGGGAGGAGTGGGCGATCGTCTAGACCGCCGTCTTCGTGGAGCCACATCTTCAGAGGAACTTAAACTGTCATTGCTTTCTTGCTCTTTGGATTCCTCCTCTCGAATTGGAGAGAGTCTTCTTTTGGGGGTCTCTTCAAGAGTCCTCCTAAGCTCTCTCTCCTCTTGGAGAGGAAGGGAAATTCCATAAGCACGAAGTTGTTGAGTAACTTTGGCTTGCAAAGCAAGGTTGCCCATAGCTTGCTGCAACCTAGTAACGAGATAATTCACAAACATGGGAGCATCATCATTAGCACCTCCATGTGCAAAATCAAAGCTATCAATGTTCATTCTACTCTCTTCATTATTGTCAGCCATGTTAACAAAATTTATGTATGTACTTAGCGTATGCTTTGGCAATTCAAAACCTTAGTTGCCACTCCTCTTAGCCTTTGAAAATCGGCTCTTAAGTATCTACACCCACGGCTCAAAGTGGTTAATTATAGAGAGTAGAGGAGTTGGTCTAACATAGCAGAGTTGCCAAGGGCTAGCTCCTTTCGGACTTCTTATGGCTCAATAATGGTAAAGCCGTAGGAAAGTCTAAAAAGACTCCATTATTAAGTCCAAAGCTCCCGAGGTGTGCACCATCCCCCACATAGTGGGCTCAACAAAACCGATATTAGATCCCAGTTCCACTTATCCTAATATAATTAAAAACATCAACCATTTATAGTCTACTTAAGGACCTCTCTTCTTAAGCAAGAAAAGAGAAACCAAATGCTCTGATACCAATGTAATGGAATTGGCCTATTTAATTTGAGAGTAGCGGAAATTAATGAGAGTACTTTTGAGAAATGACTTTGTGAGCATAGCGGGTGAACATAATTGAAGGTAGCAACATAATCATAACAATTAGTTAACTTGGCATGAACAATACTTTTGCAAGAGAGAGAATTTTGAGAACATGACAACAGTTGAGGACCGGATTTATGTGGAGCCGGTCCCCCCTCCAATAAACATTTGTATTATGATTTCTTCCTTTAAGAGAGACTTGTTACAATACAATCTTTGTGTTCCTTGTGACCTAGGTGATGCAATGAAGATGGAAAGCTTCATGCATCACAAACATAACATAAAATTGAAGAAAGCTTTAACTATCCCAAGCCTCAGTCTCAAGACCTCAAACACCTTCGAAGGTGGAGAGAGCTAGCAGGGAATATGGGTAGGGAAGAGGAAGAAGAAACATTTCGTAGGAGAAAGAATTAGTTCCTCACTTATCATAACTTTTGTTGCTAGCATACATAATAGCATAGTAATGAAGAAGAAGGAGATGGCAGGCTTAAGCATTGAAGCATGGCTCTTGGTTGGATTTGCACTCCATATCCAAGAGTGTTGGTGTAGGCTTTCAACCTCTACTTGCTTGGAGAAGGAGAGGGAGATCTTGCACTTTGCATAGCACACAATGAGAGGGTTTGTGAGTGTGTGTGGGTGAGTATACCCCCTAAGCAACCCCCCTCCTTGCTAGGTCGACCCCCTCTTCTAGCTCATCATTGAAGCTCATTGGCTCATGCCAAGCCTAGCCAATCACAAGCTTCAGCCATTTCTAGCAATAGGTATAGTCTTGGGACAAGTGCCCCCCTTTCCCCTTTGAGAGAGAGGACTTGATAAATGCAAAAAAAATTAGATAATTGTTGTAAATTATCATTGGACCCCTTTTAATCCTAGCCAATAGAGTTCAAGCACCTCATGGAGGTAACACGGGTAGGGGCTTGACATGTGTCCCTGTTGCCTCTTTAAGCTTGGGCTTTCCTTGAGAGTGTGTGTGTGTGTTCTCTCTCTAGCCCCTAAGAAAAGGGCTCGCCCCCCTCTTTGTAGGGATCTTTTTGACCTTTGGTGCTCAAGCACCTTAGTCATCAAGCATGACTAAGCACTTGGACTAGGGTTGTTCCCACAAGCATCTCAGGAAAGCATGTCAAAGCACCTCAAGCACCTTAATCATGCAGCAGGTCAAGTACCTCAAGCACCTCAAGAATGACAAGCACCTCAAGCACGACAAGCACCTCGAGCTTGGGCCGGGTTCCCACCTCAAGCTCAGACCTAGCTTACCTAAGGTCAAAGGACTTTTACACACATTATTGGAGGTCTTCAATGAAGCTATCCCTAATGTATTATGATCCATTGGTTAGCCTTGCTCTTTGCTAGACCATCTCTCATTTGGGCCCCTTTACTATTGGCCCCGTGTTGAGATAGATCTATAAGCACATATCTATATCTTAACACTTGTTCCCGTTCATTCTCCCACATTAAGTGATCAATTTAATATGAGAAAATCATTTGGGTTGGTTAGATTTTAGATTTTATGACAAGTGGCATAGCAGGTTCTTGAGGTACCTGGACCATGTATGTTTACCATTCAGACATTTGACTAAAAATGATGTGGATTTTGTGTAGAAAGAAGAAGAGGAAACTGTTTTTGGCCTACTCAAGAAAATGTTGGTAATTTTACCAATAATGATTTCACCAAATTGGGAGTTACCTTTCCACCTATTTGTAGATGAACCCCATTCAGAAGTGGGAGTAATTTTGATGCTTGAAGCACAAAATGGGTGGTTCAAACCAATTTATTATGCCAGTAGAGTTCTTACATATGTAGAGAGAAACTATACAATGATAAAAAGGGAATGTTTGGGGATGATTTTTGGACTATAAAAATTTAGATACTACTTATTGGCAAATAAAGTAGTCATTCTTATGGATCATCAAGCTTTGGTATGCCTAGGCAACAAGCCTCATCTTTCAAAAAAAAAAATTAGGTAGGTGTTGTTAATGTAGGAATTTGATTACACAGTGAGCGACACAAGCTAGGTCAAGAGCAGGTGATAACATATTATTTAAGCAGGTTGGCTTCATGAGAAGTCCCTATTGAAGAGATAGAGTGAGCTGCCTGATGCAAGCTTATTCCCAATAGAGTTGGTTGATGATGAATATTAGTGGTATGAAGAAATGTTGCATTTCCTTCTCCAGGGAATTCTTCCAAAAGAGATTTCAGTAGTGAAGAGGAAAAAGTTGGCATGGAGAAGCAAGACATTTACAATTATTATGGGTGTCCTCTATATGAGGGGGATAGATCAGATTTTGAGAAGTGTGTTTAAAAGTTTGAATACAAATTGATATTAGCTGAAGCACATGCAAGTGATGCAGGAGGTCACTTTTGAGGAACCAAATTGCAAAGAAGATTTTCAAGGCTGGTTTATGGTGGCCCTAAGTTTTCTCCGATGCTCATGAGTATGTGAATACTTGTTTGACTTGCCAAAGAGATGATAGACCATTGGATGCAAATAGAATGTCACTGCAACCAATACTTGCACTTGATCCATTTCAAAAGTGGGGTCTTGATTTTGTGGAGGCGTTTCAAACAAACTATAAAGTATACAAGCAACAAATATATTCTAGTGGCAACAGATTATTGCACCAAATGGGTGGAAGCACAATAAATGAAGGATAATAAAGCAGAGTGTGAATTTTTTTTTGACACAAGAACATTATGACAAGGTTTGGATGTCCTTAGAGTTGATCTATGATGAGAGAGGTCATTTCATTAACAAAGTAATCAAAAAGTTGATTGAATATCACCTGATTATTCACAACAAGTCCACGATGTATTATCTTCAAGCAAAGTCCACAAATAAAACCTTAATCAAAAATCCGAGAAGAATGGTTTCAAAAAATAGGAAGGATTAGGATAGCAATTAGATTCAGCTCTGTGGGCATTTAGGATAGCATTCAAGGTCATTGCAAGAATGAACTAATTTAAGATGGTGTATAGACTGGAGGACATTGTGCTAATGGATTTTGCAGTTCTAAGTTTAAGGATTGCAGTAAAGTATAAATTGTCAGGGGATGAATCTTTAGTTTTCACATAGGAACAACTCTTGAAGCTAGGAAGAAGACAAAATTTAAGCTACCTGCTACGTTGCTAAAGCAATTCAAAGAAGGAGGCAAGCATGGGTGAATAGAAATTTGATGCACAAAACATTTTCAACAAAAGTTTGGATATTGATGTATAATAGTAGGGGGTACCCAATGATGAAAAATGTTAAAAAAAAAGAGAATCTGAGTTGATCCCTGTTGCAGTGAAGAGCGAGGCAGTGATGATGGTAGCTCAAGGCAGCACGACAGCCAGACAGAAGGGCGTGCCAGCAAGGTGGAGGGCAGGCAAGCAAGGGGAGTGTAGGGACTGAGGGCAGTAGGTAGTTGAGATAGAGGAACCTAGAGGTTGAGCCGTGTGAGCATTTTTTATGTTGTGAATTAGAGAACGGCGACAACGTAGCCTGGCTGGCAGGCTGCTTGACTGACTGTGAGAGTAGTCAATAAGGGTAACGAGCGAATCATCATGGGTTCTAATCCTCCTCTACCTTTTACAAATATGCTAGAGCAATGCCCTGAGAGGTAAGGTAAGAAGCATAATCTAGAGGAATCTCAAAGTGATTTGAATAAAACATGATACGTGCCAGTATGTGCAGTAGTAGGTTGGGAAAGAGACCACGAAAATTAAAGCTCAAGAATTTAGGTCATTTTCAGATTATTGAGGAAAATGGACCTTCAACTTACTTGCTAGTTGACCGTCAAGGGAGGATTTTCCTCATGCTCTTAACAAATTTCACTTAAAGCCTTTGCTAATGGTGGTTCTCATTTTAAGGAAGGTGATACAAGAACCTTAAATTTAGGAGAATCCTGGGAAGAAGTTTATGCCATCAGTGGGTGGGGTCCCATCCACGTATTTTGAATTTGGAAGTGAAAATGGATTTAAATGTACCCCTCCTCCTAAATCTCCCAGTGCTCTCGTGCATGCAGTTGTCCTGTTTCAAGCTCTACACACCCTATTTGTCTCAACCCATGTCTAAGGAGCCAACAACAATTGAGGTAGGAAACTCTACAATGATCCCATAGAAGGTAGAATATATAGAAATATGATGACCAGGTGGTCTGCATGCAAGTCAAAGCTGCCACTCAAGCTGAACTAGCATCACTAGAGATGTGGTGATAGTGATAGCTGTTTTTTGGTCCAACTATCATAGAAGAAGGAACGACAAAAACTATAAACCTAACCCTAGATAAATCGAGTGAATCTATGTAAATAGCACTAATAACATTATTTTGCATAGGTGATAAAAACACTCTTTCAAAGTGTTGCATGGGAACCCCTACTCTCCATTCGATATTTACCATTAGGTGTGTGTTTAATATTAGGGGTGATTTTATTATATGTAAATTATGATTTGGGGGTATCTTCATAAATAAACAAGTGTTTCACGTACGCTTAGATATTTTGATCTATATATTTGTTCTTTTACTCTCACTTGTCAATATCCATATAGAACATGAAAAAAATTGGTGATTTATCTCACATGGAAAACAACTTGAAGTGAAATCATTCAAGACACACGTCCATTTCTTACAGAATTCAAGGGGGTTTCAATGTAAAAGGAGAGAAAGACTTCAATTTGTATTTGTCTTCCTAGGATGAAAAGTCAATTGGTAGTCTTCAAAGGCTATAGAAAAAGAAATACCGCTATTGATCTCTATAGGCTTTTATGCAAAGTGGAAAAGAATAGGGACATATTGTACATAGAAAATTGAAAACATGGAGGACTTTGGGGATAGCATTGAAATTGGAAAAAATGGACTCATCATATGCTACCAAAGTGCATACTCATTTTTGAGTCTCTCTCATAATATTTTGGTCAACATTTTTTTCTCTCTTTCTTTTTTCATGATAAAAAGCAGCCATGTGACCAATTATCTTGATTTTGAAAGCTTGTTTAGGCCTCTGGAGAGCTCTAAAATTCATTTATCCATGAAACATAGACCATGCCATTTTTTCTAGTTTACATATTCCTTTTACACACACTCTTTTCATTACACACACATACACCATTTTTACTATCATGAAGAAGGACGCTTCACAGATTTGGCTATATCTTCTATGTGTATATCTACATATTCCATTACTTTTCAAGCATAATTCACCTATTTTTGTCTTGCTCTATCTCTCATATCCTATCACCATATCTCTAATTTCCTATGAATTTCGTCCACGCAAAGTGGAAAATGAAGGATAAATTTAGCAAAGTACCAACTGCATCCAATGAAATCCATACACGATGCATGGAAGTGGTAGTGATGATTCAACAACACCAAAGCAAATAAGAAGGAGAATCTTTCCAATTGGGCTATTTTATTATTTCACCAATTTCACCACTTGTAAAACTTCCTTCATGGTAGCCATTGTATAAATCCATACTAATACTAACTCTTACTCTAACTCTAACTCTTACTGCTATGTAAGTTTGGACTTGAGGATTGCAAACCTATTGCCACTGCCATGGAAACATGTTTGAAGTTGAGTATTCATGATGCTGGTGATCCTGTCGATGTCACTATTTACCAAACTATTGTTGCATGCCTCATTTATGTATGCAAAACGAGGCCAAATATTGAGTTTGCAGTCTCACGGGTTAGAAGATTCATGCATAGCCCATGGTCTAAGAATTGGCAAGCTGTTAAGCGGATTTTTTGCTACATGAGTAGAACTTTACACCTTGGTTAATTTAATCTAAAGGTGGGATCATTGCCACTACATTTACATGCTTTTTCAGACTCAAACTGGGCTGATTGTTTCGACACACAAGTGGGTTTTTTTTCATGTTTGGCAATTCATGCATATCATGGTTGAGCAAGAAGCAATTTACTATGGACACTTCCAGTTGTGACGCTGAGTATAGAGCAGTCTTCACATCTACAATTGAGTGTGTATGGCTCAGACACCTTATGGTTGATTTGGGTATTGGACAGAACACTACCAGTGCTATCTACATTGATAGTTTTAGCGCATTGGCAGTTGCAAGGAACCCCATTTTTCATGCTCGCACAAAGCACATTGAGGTGAATTACCACATGTCAGGGAGAGGCTCTCAACAGGTGAGATCAACTTGGCTTATATGCCAACACAAGACAACCTTGCAGATATTTTCACAAAGCCATTGTCTCGTGAGAAGTTTGAATCTTTCTGCAAAGCTTTGGTCTTACTCCCCTTTGTGGAATGATCATGTTCTTAGGGCATGGCACTTCCCTATACTCTATGTGCCAGCTCTCATTCACATCATCACTCCCACGGGGATTTGTTACCATATACATGTGGTAGTGATGTGTGAACACACACTTAGGACTGCCGGGGCATTTTTTCCCTCACTTGGAGGTTTTTCCCCCCGTGCATTGTATATACGCCCATCACTCTAGGGCTATCTAATTTTCCATTGCACACTAAGTAATACACTCTCTATTGTGTGCCTTGAGCTTCCTTAGTCTTCTCCAAGTTGTGTGTTTTCTTGCAACTCTAATTTAGCAGCATTGGTTCTTAGCACTTTGATGTAGTTTCCTAGACTAGATTGGTTGCAACAAACGATTATAAAAGAAGACTATGCAGGGAGATCTAGTACTAAAAACATCTAAGAAGATTTTGGTGCCATATCAAACTCTCTTGTTATTCTATGAGATAGATCAAAACAATAGAGATACTATTACTAATGAATGCGTTCTACCATACAAGCTGAGTGGACCAAGCTGGGTGGAATACCATTGTAAATGGTATGGGCTAGATGATGGAATAATAGGGTTCCATTTTGAATTCTGAACTGACTACTTTGAATTCTAAATTGACTACTTTATAAGAGGAATTACAAAAGGTAAGAGCTCAAGTTGAATAATTCCAACAAGAAACATTTGATTGAAAGATCTAGATTTGAAGTATCAAATTGAGCAAGAAAAGGATGGACGGCTCATGAACAATCAATCGAGGAAGATAGATCAGCTAACAGTTGACAATGCAATGTTAGAAGAAGAAAAGAAGGAAGTGATTAGAGAAAAAGGTGTACTCAAAAGTATACTGAATCAAAAAAGGCTTATTTGAGTAAAATCCATGAGGTTCATAATACTTTGAAGAAGTCTATTATGGAGAAGTAAATTTATTATTCCTAATCTAGATGGCAATCTCACTCTAAACTTAGAAGATATGTAGAATCTAGTTGGGTCCGTCAAGTTTGATCTTGATAAGAAGGCCAAAGAATATAATACTACTTTAATCAACCAAGGATTGATGAATTACTTAAGGAACTATGAGTCTAATGAGGACTATGAAGTAGAAGAAGATGAGCAGGATCAGGAGGATGGAGTTGGTACAAGTCGTCATAGTGATGATGATTAACCTCCTCCTCTAGCATTAGGTTCAGTGTGACTGGTGTCCATCAAAACAATGATACACAAGGGGAAAATGGATCGAATGGAAAAACTAAAGGATAGGATCAGACATAGTAGAATGATCAGACATAATCCGACTAGACCCAACAATAGACTTAACAAGAAACCCAGTACTAGTTTGCCAAAAATCACACTACTTCAAAAATTCAAAGGTTGGAAAAAGGGAAGGATATTGTGATGGACCTAGGTTCAAAAATTGACTTGGATCATTAGACTAAACTGCTAAGCCTAAACAGCTGTGGTGACTTGCATAAAGACCAGGCAGAATATCCCAAGCTTGTTTTGTAGATTTTGTTGAGCGAATGTGGGGATTAATAATGCGCTTCATAGAAAACACAATCAATGCATGAGCCTGTGCATCATTTACATCCCAAGGAGCTTGCTCAAATGTAGGCAAAACAACTCTAACAGTAGAAATCCTTGGAGCAAGACATGCAACATCCTCAACATTGCCTACATCCTCAGAACCAGGACGTACATAAATTCCTTGCACAATATTACAGACACCCTTTGACACAAGAACATGTTGCATCATGTAAGCCCACATAGGGCTCGGGGGATTCACTCTATATACAAAACAGGACGCCACATGCGAGCGGAAAACTTTGATAAAACCCCTATATACGACTCATATTGTTGGAATTAGGGTTGCAGAGAAACACACACATCTTGGGGAAGACGAAAAAAGCTCAAGGCACACAATAGAGAGTGTGTTACTTAGTGTGCAATGGAAAGATAGATAGCCTTAGAGTGATGGGCATATATACAATGCACGGGGGGAAAAACCTCCTAAAGAGGGAAAAAATGCCCCAAAGGTCCTAGTGTGTTCACACACATCACTACCACATGTATATGGTAACAAATCCCCCCTGGAGTGATGCGGTGAACGAGAGCTGGCACACGAGTAAAGGGAAGTGCCTTGCCCTGAGGACAGGATCAGTCCACAAAGGGGAGTAAGCCCAATGCTTTGCAGAAAGCTTCAAGATTCTCACGAGACAATGCCTTTGTGAAAAGATTTGCAAGGTTGTCCTGTGTTGGCACATAAGCCAAGCTGATCTCTTCTGCTGAGAGCCTCTCCCTGACATAGTGGTAATTCACCTCAATGTGCTTTGTGCGAGCATGAAAAATTGGGTTCCTCACAACAACTGCCAATGCGCTCTAACTGTCAGTGTAGATAGTGTTGGCAGTGTCCTGTCCAACACGCAAATCATCCGTAAGGCGTCTGAGCTATACACACTCAACCGTAGCTGTGAAGACTGCCCTATACTCAGCTTCACAACTTGAAGTGGCCATAGTAGGTTGCTTCCTGCTCAACCATGATATACATGAACTGCCAAGCATGAAACAAAAACCACTTGTGGACACTCGCGTGTCAAAACAACCAGCGCAATCTGAGTCCGAAAAACAATGTAAGTTTGGCAGCAATGATCCCCCCTTCGGATAAACCAAGCCAAGATGTAAAGTGCCACTAAGGTAGCGGAAAATCCTGTTGATAGCCTGCCAATGCTTTGACCCTGGGCTATGCATAAATTTGCTGACCTGTGAGACTGCAAACTGAATATCCGGCCTCGTGTTGCATATACATAAATGAGGCAGCCAACAACAGTTTGTTAAAGAGTGACATCAGCAGGATCGCCAGCATCATGTAGACTCAACTTCAAACCTGTTTCCATGGGAGTGCTAATAGGTTTGCAATCCTCAAGTCCAAACTTACATAGCAATGTCTCTATGTAACTTTTCTGACACAAGGCAATACCACCATCACACTGCTTAAACTGTATACCCAAGTAATGATGCAACAGCCCCAAAAATTTCATTTTGAAAGTAGCATCCAAATCAGCCTTAAAGTCAGCAATATGTCTCTCATTTGGTCCAGTGATCAGCAAATCATCAACATAAAGCACCACAATGAGAAGTACATCACCCTCACGCTTTACATACAATGTGCTTTTTGTTGGACTATTACGAAAGCCTCGTTTAACCAAATGAGTGTCAACTTTCTCATACCAAGCACGAGGAGATTGCTTCTTCAACCCATACAAAGCCTTGTTACATTTGCACACTTTGTCCTCTTGTACTTTTATGACAAAACCGCGAGGCTGTGTTAAATAAACTTCCTCAAATATGTCACCATTCAAGAAAGCAGTAACAATGTCTGATTGATGTACATCCCAACCAAAATGAGCTGCCACTGCACATAGAAAACGCACAGTAGTGATACGACAAGTGGGAGAAAAAGTCTCTTCATAGTCTATGCCTTTTTGCTGTGCATAACCTTTTGCAACAAGTCGAGCCTTATGGCGATCGATCTCACCATCCGGCTTGCGTTTCAACTTGTAAACCCACTTCGTACCAATGGCCTTTTTGCCAGGAGGCTAAACACATAAATTCCATGTGTCCGTTTCTGTAAGTGCATCATATTCTGATTGCATGGCAGCCATCCAATTTTCTGAATTCTGTGCTTCATCAAAAGACAGAGGCTCCTCAACATCGTGTAAACTAGACACAGCCAAAGCATAACAATCTGATGCATAAGATGCATGGCGAGAGCCTGAACGAGTACGACTAGACAAAGGTGCATCCAATTTAGTGTCACGCAAAGTGTGAACCAACCATTTTGGCATACCTCTAGCCTGCTCATTTTCAGCCCTTTCCTCATCAAGTACATCATGTACATCTGCATCAGTAATAGGCTGATCTAAGACATTTTTAGAAACCCCCATAGGTTGTACATTTGCCTCATTGGAACTTACATTCGTATTTCCACCACTGAAAAGAGGTAACAAAGTGTCATAAATGTCTTGTGAGCTTACATTACTGTCTCTAGTACATGACAGCAAGGGCTGAACAAAATCTTCCACAAACACTACATCCCTTGAAACCAGAATACGTTTTGTTTATGGATGATACAACCTGTAACCTTTGCTTTCAGCGCTATAACCAACAAAAATACATTTGACAGCCTTATCATCCAATTTTTTGTGCTGTGTTTGTGGCACCAAAGCATATGCCAAACAGCCAAAAACACGCATGTGCTCAATAGAAGGCTTTCTATCATGCCATGCTTCATATGGAGTAATAGACTGCAAAGCTTTTGTAGGACACCTGTTTAGTACATAAGTGGCACACATGATGGCCTCAAGCCAAAAAGAATGTGACAAAGCTTGATTTTTGACCATACATCGTGCCATTTCCGTTAGTGACCTGTTTTCCCTCTCAGCAACACCATTTTGCTGAGGTGTGTAAGGCACTGTACATTGGTGTTTTATCCCACGACTAGCCAGAAATGCATTAAAATCATGAGACATATACTCCCCCCTCGATCGGAACGAAGGGTGCCCATAGTACATTTCGAGACATTTTCAGCCATAGCCAGAAATTGTTTGAAGCACATAAAAACTTCGTACTTCGCTTTAAGCGGAAATACCCATGCATGTCTGGGGTAATCATCAATGAAAGTCACGAAGTACAGGTAATTGCCCAAGGACGGACTTTGCATGGGCCCACAAACATCACTATGCACAAGCTGCAACCTGCATGTGGCCCGAACTGAACTATCCTTTGGAAACTTAGAACGCTGCAGCTTACCCAAAATACAGCCTTCACAAACATGTTTGATAGGTGCTTCAAGAGGCGGCAAAGAAGCAACCATATCAGATTTTTGCAAACGCAGCAAACTGACAAAATTTAGATGACCAAAATGTGCATGCCAAAGTTTTGCATCTGAAATAGCTCTTGAACCTACAATAGCATTTGCAAAATTTTGTTGACACTTGTCATACAAAGTGAGCTTATACAGCCCACGGCACAAAAGGCAAGATGCAATAGTTTCATCACCAAAACTGAGATCATGAACTGTACATCTGTCTTCCACAAATTTGACTACAAGTCCAAGTCTAGTAAGTGCGGATACAGAAAGAAGATTCTTCTTGATCCCAGGTACATAAAGTGCATCAACAAGTGTGAAAGAACTGCCATTAGCAGCAGTAAGCACAATCTTTCCAACTCCCTGAACTGGATAAGAGGCGTTGTTGGCACAAGTGATAGGATTCCCATGAGGGAATGACTCGAGAGAGGTAAACAATTCACGATGTGAGGTAATGTGCTTTGTAGCACCACTGTCGAAATACCACACATGTGAATCTGCAGCAACTGACAAGCATGCATCATGGATAGCAGGATTGTATGTGCACTCTGCACTAAAATCCCATTCTGCATCAACATCAGCATTACAGTCTCCTTTTATAGAAGACTCAACAATGGCTGCATTTTTAGTGGAACCAGCATTTGCAGTGGAACCACCCTCTTTCTTCTTAGCCTCTTTGGCCTTCAACTTAGGACACGACTTGATCAAGTGATCATTGGCTTTACAATAATGGCAACGCATCTTCTTTTTGCCCTTATCACCAAAATTTCCAGACGAATTCCTGCCAGCAGAAGCATTAGGAACAGAATTTTTGCCACTCGCAGCAGAACCATAAGAAGTGGTTGCATTGCCGTTACCACCCTTTCTTTGAGAAGCAATAAAAGCCTGTTCATTTGCACGCTGCCTAGTCCTGTTTTTTCTAGAAAGTGACTCTTGAAACAACAATGTGCATAATGCATTAAACTTGACAATTTCTGGATTTCCTTGGGTCATAAGTCTCCAAGTTCTAGCAAAAGTCTGGTAAGAATCTGGTAAGGCATCAAGAACAGTCTGCACAAGTGAACTTTCTGAAATCACTTCACCTGCAAAAATAAGCTGCTCATTGATATCCTTGACACTCGCAAGGAAAGTGTCCATATCATCTTCCTCATGCATAATCTTCGACTCCAGCTCTTTACGTAGCAAAGCAATTTTAGCCGCATTGTGGCTTGCATAAAGACCTGCTAAAATATCCCAAGCCTGTTTTGCAGATGTTGCTGAACGGATGTGAGGAACAATGGTGCGCTTCATAGACAATGCAATCAATGCATGAGCCTGCGCATCCTTAATATCCCAACGAGCTTGTTCTGCCGTAGGCAAAACAACTCTAACAGCTTCAATCCTTGCAGCAAGACCTGCAACATCCTCAACATCGCCTACATCCTCATAACCAGGACGTACATCAATGCCCTGCACAATGTTCCAGATGCCCTTTGACACAAGAACATGTTGCATCATATAAGACCACATGTTGGAATTAGGGTTGCAGAGAAACACACACAGCTTGGAGAAGACGAAGGAAGCTCAAGGCACACAATAGAGAGTATGTTTCTTAGTGTGCAATGGAATGATAATTAGCCCTAGAGTGATGGGCGTATATACAATGCACGGGGGAAAAAACCTCCTAAAGAGCGAAAAAATGCCCCGGCGGTCCTAGTGTGTTCACACACATCACTACCACATGTATATGGTAACAAATCCCCCCTGGAGTGATGCGGTGAACGAGAGCTGGCACATGAGTAAAGGGAAGTGCCATGCGCTGAGGACAGGATCAGCCCACAAAGGGGAGTAAGCCCAAAGCTTTGCAGAAAGCTTCAAGCTTCTCACAAGACAACGCCTTTGTGAAAAGATCTGCAAGGTTGTCCTGTGTTGGCACATAAGCCAAGCTGATCTCTCCTGCTGAGAGCCTCTCCCTAACATAGTGGTAATGCACCTCAATGTGCTTTGTGCGAGCATGAAAAACTGGGTTCCTCGCAACTGCCAATGCGCTCTGACTGTCAGTGTAGATAGTGCTGGCAGTGTCCTATCCAACACCCAAGTCAGCCATAAGGCGTCTGAGCCATACACACTCAACCGTAGCTGTGAAGACTGCCCTGTACTCAGCCTCACAACTCGAAGTGGCCACAGTAGGTTGCTTCTTGCTCAACCATGATATACATGAACTGCCAAGCATGAAACAAAAACCATTGTGGACACTCGCGTGTCAAAACAACCAGCCCAATCTGAGTCCGAAAAAGCATGTAAGTCTGGCGGCAATGATCCCCCCTTGGGATAAAACAAGCCAAGATGTAAAGTGCCACTAAGGTAGCGGAAAATCCTCTTGACAGCCTGCCAATGCTTAGACCCTGGGCTATGCAGAAATCTGCTGACCTGCGAGACTACAAACTGAATATCTGGCCTCGTGTTGCATACATAAATGAGGCAGCCAACAGCAGTTTGGTAAAGAGTGACATCAGCAGGATCGCCAGCATCATGTAGACTCAACTTCAAACCTGTTTCCATGGGAGTGGCCATAGGTTTGCAATCCTCAAGTCCAAACTTACATAGCAATGTCTCTATGTAACTTTTCTGACACAAGGCAATACCACCATCACACTGCTTAAACTGTATACCCAAGTAATGATGCAACAGCCCCAAATATTTCATCTTGAAAGTAGCATTCAAATCAGCCTTAAATTGAGCAATATGTCTCTCATTTGGTCCAGTGATGAGCAAATCATCAACATAAAGAACCACAATGAGAAATACATCATCCTCACGCTTTACATACCATGTGCTTTCTGTTGGACTGTTACGGAAGCCTCGTTTAACCAAATGAGTGTCAGCTTTCTCATACCAAGCACGAGGAGATTGCTTCAACCCATACAAAGCCTTCTTACATTTTCACACTTTGTCCTCTTGTCCTTTTATGACAAAACCGCGAGGCTGCGTTACATAAACTTCCTCAAATATGTCACCATTCAAGAAAGCAGTAACAATGTCTGATTGATGTACATCCCAACCAAAATGAGCTGCCAATGCACATAGAAAACGCATAGTAGTCATACGACAAGTGGGATCAAAAGCCAAGATGTAAAGTGCCACTAAGGTAGCGGAAAATCCTCTTGACAGCCTGCCAATGCTTAGACCCTGGGCTATGCATAAATCTGCTGACCTGTGAGACTGCAAACTGAATATCCCGCCTCGTGTTGCATACATAAATAAGGCAGCCAACAGGAGTTTGGTAAAGAGTGACATCCACAGGATCACCAGCATCATGTAGACTCAACTTCAAACCTGTTTCCATGGGAGTGGTAATAGGTTTGCAATCCTCAAGTCCAAACTTACATAGCAATGTCTCTATGTAACTTTTCTGACACAAGGCAATACCACCATCACACTGCTTAAACTGTATACCCAAGTAATGATGCAACAGCCCCAAAAATTTCATTTTGAAAGTAGCATCCAAATCAGCCTTAAAGTCAGCAATATGTCTCTCATTTGGTCCAGTGATCAGCAAATCATCAACATAAAGCACCACAATGAGAAGTACATCACCCTCACGCTTTACATACAATGTGCTTTCTGTTGGACTATTACGAAAGCCTCGTTTAACCAAATGAGTGTCAACTTTCTCATACCAAGCACGAGGAGATTGCTTCAACCCATACAAAGCCTTGTTACATTTGCACACTTTGTCCTCTTGTCCTTTTATGACAAAACCGCGAGGCTGTGTTAAATAAACTTCCTCAAATATGTCACCATTCAAGAAAGCAATAACAATGTCTGATTGATGTACATCCCAACCAAAATGAGCTGCCAATGCACATAGAAAACGCACAGTAGTGATACGACAAGTGGGAGAAAAAGTCTCTTCATAGTCTATGCCTTTTTGCTGTGCATAACCTTTTGCAACAAGTCGAGCCTTATGGCGATCTATCTCACCATCCGGCTTGCGTTTCAACTTGTAAACCCACTTCGTACCAATGGCCTTTTTGCCAGGAGGCAAATCACATAAATTCCATGTGTCAGTTTCTGTAAGTGCATCATATTCTGATTGTATGGCAGCCATCCAATTTTCTGAATTATGTGCTTCATCAAAAGACAGAGGCTCCTCAACATCGTGTAAACTAGACACAGCCAAAGCATAACAATCTGATGCATAAGATGCATGGCGAAAGCCTGAACGAGTACGACTAGACAAAGGTGCATCCAATTTAGTGTCACGCAAAGTGTGCACCAACCATTTTGGCATACCTCTAACCTGCTCATTTTCAGCCCTTTCCTCATCAAGTACATCATGTACATCTGCATCAGTAATAGACTGATCTAAAACATTTTCAGAAACCCCCATAGGTTGTACATTTGCCTCATTGGAACTTACATTCGTATTTCCACCACTGAAAAGAGGCAACAAAGTGTCATAAATGTCTTGTGAGCTTACACTAACGTCTCTAGTACATGACAGCAAGGGCTGAACAGAATCTTCCACAAACACTACATCCCGTGAAACCAGAATACGTTTTGTTTACGGATGATACAACCTGTAACCTTTGCTTTCAACGCTATAACCAACAAAAATACATTTGACAGCCTTATCATCCAATTTTTTGCACTGCGCTTGTGGCACCAAAGCATATGCCAAACAGCCAAAAACACGCATGTGCTCAATAGAAGGCTTTCTATCATGCCATGCTTAATATGGAGTAATAGATTGCAAAGCTTTCATAGGACACCTGTTTAGTACATAAGTGGCACACATGATGGTCTCAAGCCAAAAAGAATGCGACAAAGCTTGACTTTTGACCATACATCGTGCCATTTCCGTCAGTGACCTATTTTCCCTCTCAGCAACACCATTTTGATGATGTGTGTAAGGCACTGTACATTGGTGTTTTATCCCACGACTAGCCAGAAATGCATTAAATTCATGAGACATATACTCCCCCCCTCGATCAGAACGAAGGGTGCACATAGTACATTTTGAGACATTTTCAGCCATAGCCAGAAATTGTTTGAAGCACATAAAAACTTCGGACTTCTCTTTAAGCGGAAATACCCATGCTTGCCTCGCGTAATCATCAATGAAAGTCATGAAGTACAGGTAATTGCCCAAGGACGGACTTTGCATTGGCCCACAAACATTACTATGCACAAGCTGCAACCTGCATGTGGCTCGAACTGAACCATCCTTTGAAAACTTAGAACGCTGCAGCTTACCCAAAATACAGCCTTCACAAACATGTTTGATAGGTGCTTCAAGAGGCGGCAAAGAAGCCCTAGAGTGATGGGCGTATAGCCACGAAGTATCGGTAATTGCCCAAGGATGGACTTTGCTCGGGCCCACAAACATCACTATGCACAATCTGCAACGTGCATGTGGCCCGAACTGAACCATCCTTTGGAAACATAGAACGCTGCATATTACCCAAAATACAACCTTCACTAACATGTTTCATAGGTGCTTCAAGAGGCGGAAAAGAAGCAACCATATCAGATTTTTGCAAACGCAGCAAACTGACAAAATTTAGATGACCAAAACGTGCATGCCAAAGTTTTGCATCTGAAATAGCCCTTGAATCTGCAACAGCATTTGCAAAATTTTGTCCACACTTGTCATACAACGTGAGCTTATACAGCCCACGGCACAAAAGCCCAGATGCAACAATTTCATCACCAAAACTGAGATCATGAACTGTACATCTGTCATCCACAAATTTGACTACAAGTCCAAGTCTAGCAAGTGTGGATACAGACAAGAGATTCTTATTGATCCTAGGTACATAAAGTGCATCAACAAGTGTGAAAGAACTACCATTAGCAGCAGTAAGCACAATCTTTCCAACTCCCTGAACTCGATAAGAGGCATTGTTGGCACAAGTGACTGAATTCCCATGAGGGACAGACTCGAGAGAGGTAAACAATTCACGATGTGAGGTAATGTTCTTTGTAGCACCACTGTCGAAATACCACACATGTGAATCTGTAGGAACTGACAAGCATGCATCATGGACAACAGGATTGTAAGTGCACTCTCCGCTAAAAGCCCATTCTACATCAACATCAGCAACACAATCTCCTTTCACACAAGACTCAACAATGGTTGCATTTGTAGTGGAACCAGCATTTGCAGTGGAACCACCCTCTTTCTTCTTAGCCTCTTTGGCCTTCAACTTAGGACACGACTAGATCAAGTGATCATTGGCTTTACAATAATGGAAACGCATCTTCTTTTTTCCCTTATCACCAGAAATACCAGATGAATGACTGTCAGCAGAAGCATTAGGAACATAATTTTTTCCAGTCGCAGTAGAACCATAAGAAGTGGCTGCATTACTGTTACCACCCTTTCTTTGAGAAGCAATAAAAGCCTGTTCAACTTCACGCTGCCTAGTCCTGTTTTTTCTAGAAAGTGAGTCTTGCAACACCAATGTGCATAATGCATCAAACTTGACAACTTCTGGATTTCCTTGGGTCATAAGTCTCCAAGTACTAGCAAAAGTCTGGTAAGAATCTCGTAAGGCATCAATAACAGTCTGCACAAGTGAACTGTCTGAAATCACTTCACCTGCAGAAATAAGCTGCTCATTGATATCCTTGACACTCACAAGGAAAGTGTCCATATCATCTTCCTCATGCATAATCTTCGACTCCATCTCTTTACGTAGCCAATCAAATTTAGCAGCATTGCGGCTTGCATAAAGACCTGCTAAAATATCCCAAGCCTGTTTTGTAGATGTTGCTGAATGGATGTGAGGAACAATGGTGCGCTTCATAGACAATGCAATCAATGCATGAGCCTGCGCATCCTTAACATCCCAACGAGCTTGTTCTGCCGTAGTCAAAACAACTCTAACAGCTGCAATCCTTGTAGCAAGACCTGCAACATCCTCAACATCGCCTACATCCTCATAACCAGGACGTACATCAATGCCCTGCACAATGTTCCAGACGCCCTTTGTGTTGGAATTAGGGTTGCAGAGAAACACACACAGCTTGGAGAAGACGAAGGAAGCTCAAGGCACACAATAGAGAGTATGTTTCTTAGTGTGCAATGGAATGATAATTAGCCCTAGAGTGATGGGCGTATATACAATGCACGGGGGAAAAAACCTCCTAAAGAACGAAAAAATGCCCCGGCGGTCCTAGTGTGTTCACACACATCACTACCACATGTATATGGTAACAAATCCCCCCTGGAGTGATGCGGTGAACGAGAGCTGGCACATGAGTAAAGGGAAGTGCCATGCGCTGAGGACAGGATCAGTCCACAAAGGGGAGTAAGCCCAAAGCTTTGCAGAAAGCTTCAAGCTTCTCACAAGACAACGCCTTTGTGAAAAGATCTGCAAGGTTGTCCTGTGTTGGCACATAAGCCAAGCTGATCTCTCCTGCTGAGAGCCTCTCCCTAACATAGTGGTAATGCACCTCAATGTGCTTTGTGCGAGCATGAAAAACTGGGTTCCTCGCAACTGCCAATGCGCTCTGACTGTCAGTGTAGATAGTGCTGGCAGTGTCCTATCCAACACCCAAGTCAGCCATAAGGCGTCTGAGCCATACACACTCAACCGTAGCTGTGAAGACTGCCCTGTACTCAGCCTCACAACTCGAAGTGGCCACAGTAGGTTGCTTCTTGCTCAACAATGATATACATGAACTGCCAAGCATGAAACAAAAACCACTTGTGGACACTCGCGTGTCAAAACAACCAGCCCAATCTGAGTCCGAAAAAGCATGTAAGTCTGGCGGCAATGATCCCCCCTTGGGATAAAACAAGCCAAGATGTAAAGTGCCACTAAGGTAGCGGAAAATCCTCTTGACAGCCTGCCAATGCTTAGACCCTGGGCTATGCAGAAATCTGCTGACCTGCGAGACTACAAACTGAATATCTGGCCTCGTGTTGCATACATAAATGAGGTAGCCAACAGCAGTTTGGTAAAGAGTGACATCAGCAGGATTGCCAGCATCATGTAGACTCAACTTCAAACCTGTTTCCATGGGAGTGGCCATAGGTTTGCAATCCTCAAGTCCAAACTTACATAGCAATGTATCTATGTAACTTTTCTGACACAAGGCAATACCACCATCACACTGCTTAAACTGTATACCCAAGTAATGATGCAACAGCCCCAAATCTTTCGTCTTGAAAGTAGCATTCAAATCAGCCTTAAATTGAGCAATATGTCTCTCATTTGGTCCAGTGATGAGCAAATCATCAACATAAAGAACCACAATGAGAAATACATCATCCTCACGCTTTACATACCATGTGCTTTCTGTTGGACTGTTACGGAAGCCTCGTTTAACCAAATGAGTGTCAGCTTTCTCATACCAAGCACGAGGAGATTGCTTCAACCCATACAAAGCCTTCTTACATTTGCACACTTTGTCCTCTTGTCCTTTTATGACAAAACCGCGAGGCTGCGTTACATAAACTTCCTCAAATATGTCACCATTCAAGAAAGCAGTAACAATGTCTGATTGATGTACATCCCAACCAAAATGAGCTGCCAATGCACATAGAAAACGCATAGTAGTCATACGACAAGTGGGATCAAAAGCCAAGATGTAAAGTGCCACTAAGGTAGCGGAAAATCCTCTTGACAGCCTGCCAATGCTTAGACCCTGGGCTATGCATAAATCTGCTGACCTGTGAGACTGCAAACTGAATATCCCGCCTCGTGTTGCATACATAAATAAGGCAGCCAACAGGAGTTTGGTAAAGAGTGACATCCACAGGATCACCAGCATCATGTAGACTCAACTTCAAACCTGTTTCCATGGGAGTGGTAATAGGTTTGCAATCCTCAAGTCCAAACTTACATAGCAATGTCTCTATGTAACTTTTCTGACACAAGGCAATACCACCATCACACTGCTTAAACTGTATACCCAAGTAATGATGCAACAGCCCCAAAAATTTCATTTTGAAAGTAGCATCCAAATCAGCCTTAAAGTCAGCAATATGTCTCTCATTTGGTCCAGTGATCAGCAAATCATCAACATAAAGCACCACAATGAGAAGTACATCACCCTCACGCTTTACATACAATGTGCTTTCTGTTGGACTATTACGAAAGCCTCGTTTAACCAAATGAGTGTCAACTTTCTCATACCAAGCACGAGGAGATTGCTTCAACCCATACAAAGCCTTGTTACATTTGCACACTTTGTCCTCTTGTCCTTTTATGACAAAACCGCGAGGCTGTGTTAAATAAACTTCCTCAAATATGTCACCATTCAAGAAAGCAATAACAATGTCTGATTGATGTACATCCCAACCAAAATGAGCTGCCAATGCACATAGAAAACGCACAGTAGTGATACGACAAGTGGGAGAAAAAGTCTCTTCATAGTCTATGCCTTTTTGCTGTGCATAACCTTTTGCAACAAGTCGAGCCTTATGGCGATCTATCTCACCATCCGGCTTGCGTTTCAACTTGTAAACCCACTTCGTACCAATGGACTTTTTGCCAGGAGGCAAATCACATAAATTCCATGTGTCAGTTTCTGTAAGTGCATCATATTCTGATTGTATGGCAGCCATCCAATTTTCTGAATTCTGTGCTTCATCAAAAGACAGAGGCTCCTCAACATCGTGTAAACTAGACACAGCCAAAGCATAACAATCTGATGCATAAGATGCATGGCGAAAGCCTGAACGAGTACGACTAGACAAAGGTGCATCCAATTTAGTGTCACGCAAAGTGTGCACCAACCATTTTGGCATACCTCTAACCTGCTCATTTTCAGCCCTTTCCTCATCAAGTACATCATGTACATCTGCATCAGTAATAGACTGATCTAAAACATTTTCAGAAACCCCCATAGGTTGTACATTTGCCTCATTGGAACTTACATTCGTATTTCCACCACTGAAAAGAGGCAACAAAGTGTCATAAATGTCTTGTGAGCTTACACTAACGTCTCTAGTACATGACAGCAAGGGCTGAACAGAATCTTCCACAAACACTACATCCCGTGAAATCAGAATACGTTTTGTTTACGGATGATACAACCTGTAACCTTTGCTTTCAACGCTATAACCAACAAAAATACATTTGACAGCCTTATCATCCAATTTTCTGCACTGCGCTTGTGGCACCAAAGCATATGCCAAACAGCCAAAAACACGCATGTGCTCAATAGAAGGCTTTCTATCATGCCATGCTTAATATGGAGTAATAGACTGCAAAGCTTTCATAGGACACCTGTTTAGTACATAAGTGGCACACATGATGGTCTCAAGCCAAAAAGAATGCGACAAAGCTTGACTTTTGACCATACATCGTGCCATTTCCGTCAGTGACCTATTTTCCCTCTCAGCAACCCCATTTTGATGATGTGTGTAAGGCACTGTACATTGGTGTTTTATCCCACGACTAGCCAGAAATGCATTAAATTCATGAGACATATACTCCCCCCCTCGATCAGAACGGAGGGTGCACATAGTACATTTTGAGACATTTTCAGCCATAGCCAGAAATTGTTTGAAGCACATAAAAACTTCGGACTTCTCTTTAAGTGGAAATACCCATGCATGCCTCGCGTAATGATCAATGAAAGTCATGAAGTACAGGTAATTGCCCAAGGACGGACTTTGCATTGGCTCACAAACATTACTATGCACAAGCTGCAACCTGCATGTGGCTCGAACTGAACCATCCTTTGGAAACTTAGAACGCTGCAGCTTACCCAAAATACAGCCTTCACAAACATGTTTGATAGGTGCTTCAAGAGGCGGCAAAGAAGCCCTAGAGTGATGGGCGTATAGCCACGAAGTATCGGTAATTGCCCAAGGATGGACTTTGCTCGGGCCCACAAACATCACTATGCACAATCTGCAACGTGCATGTGGCCCGAACTGAACCATCCTTTGGAAACATAGAACGCTGCATATTACCCAAAATACAACCTTCACTAACATGTTTCATAGGTGCTTCAAGAGGCGGAAAAGAAGCAACCATATCAGATTTTTGCAAACGCAGCAAACTGACAAAATTTAGATGACCAAAACGTGCATGCCAAAGTTTTGCATCTGAAATAGCCCTTGAATCTGCAACAGCATTTGCAAAATTTTGTCCACACTTGTCATACAACATGAGCTTATACAGCCCACGGCACAAAAGCCCAGATGCAACAATTTCATCACCAAAACTGAGATCATGAACTGTACATCTGTCATCCACAAATTTGACTACAAGTCCAAGTCTAGCAAGTGTGGATACAGACAAGAGATTCTTATTGATCCTAGGTACATAAAGTGCATCAACAAGTGTGAAAGAACTACCATTAGCAGCAGTAAGCACAATCTTTCCAACTCCCTGAACTCGATAAGAGGCATTGTTGGCACAAGTGACTGAATTCCCATGAGGGACAGACTCGAGAGAGGTAAACAATTCACGATGTGAGGTAATGTTCTTTGTAGCACCACTGTCGAAATACCACACATGTGAATCTGTAGGAACTGACAAGCATGCATCATGGACAACAGGATTGTAAGTGCACTCTCCGCTAAAAGCCCATTCTGCATCAACATCAGCAACACAATCTCCTTTCACACAAGACTCAACAATGGTTGCATTTGTAGTGGAACCAGCATTTGCAGTGGAACCACCCTCTTTCTTCTTAGCCTCTTTGGCCTTCAACTTAGGACACGACTAGATCAAGTGATCATTGGCTTTACAATAATGGAAACGCATCTTCTTTTTTCCCTTATCACCAGAAATACCAGATGAATGACTGTCAGCAGAAGCATTAGGAACATAATTTTTTCCAGTCGCAGTAGAACCATAAGAAGTGGCTGCATTACTGTTACCACCCTTTCTTTGAGAAGCAATAAAAGCCTGTTCAACTTCACGCTGCCTAGTCCTGTTTTTTCTAGAAAGTGAGTCTTGCAACACCAATGTGCATAATGCATCAAACTTGACAACTTCTGGATTTCCTTGGGTCATAAGTCTCCAAGTACTAGCAAAAGTCTGGTAAGAATCTCGTAAGGCATCAATAACAGTCTACACAAGTGAACTGTCTGAAATCACTTCACCTGCAGAAATAAGCTGCTCATTGATATCCTTGACACTCACAAGGAAAGTGTCCATATCATCTTCCTCATGCATAATCTTCGACTCCATCTCTTTACGTAGCCAATCAAATTTAGCAGCATTGCGGCTTGCATAAAGACCTGCTAAAATATCCCAAGCCTGTTTTGTAGATGTTGCTGAATGGATGTGAGGAACAATGGTGCGCTTCATAGACAATGCAATCAATGCATGAGCCTGCGCATCCTTAACATCCCAACGAGCTTGTTCTGCCGTAGTCAAAACAACTCTAACAGCTGCAATCCTTGTAGCAAGACCTGCAACATCCTCAACATCGCCTACATCCTCATAACCAGGACGTACATCAATGCCCTGCACAATGTTCCAGACGCCCTTTGTGTTGGAATTAGGGTTGCAGAGAAACACACACAGCTTGGAGAAGACGAAGGAAGCTCAAGGCACACAATAGAGAGTATGTTTCTTAGTGTGCAATGGAATGATAATTAGCCCTAGAGTGATGGGCGTATATACAATGCACGGGGGAAAAAACCTCCTAAAGAGCGAAAAAATGCCCCGGCGGTCCTAGTGTGTTCACACACATCACTACCACATGTATATGGTAACAAATCCCCCCTGGAGTGATGCGGTGAACGACAGCTGGCACATGAGTAAAGGGAAGTGCCATGCGCTGAGGACAGGATCAGTCCACAAAGGGGAGTAAGCCCAAAGCTTTGCAGAAAGCTTCAAGCTTCTCACAAGACAACGCCTTTGTGAAAAGATCTGCAAGGTTGTCCTGTGTTGGCACATAAGCCAAGCTGATCTCTCCTGCTGAGAGCCTCTCCCTAACATAGTGGTAATGCACCTCAATGTGCTTTGTGCGAGCATGAAAAACTGGGTTCCTCGCAACTGCCAATGCGCTCTGACTGTCAGTGTAGATAGTGCTGGCAGTGTCCTATCCAACACCCAAGTCAGCCATAAGGCGTCTGAGCCATACACACTCAACCGTAGCTGTGAAGACTGCCCTGTACTCAGCCTCACAACTCGAAGTGGCCACAGTAGGTTGCTTCTTGCTCAACCATGATATACATGAACTGCCAAGCATGAAACAAAAACCACTTGTGGACACTCGCGTGTCAAAACAACCAGCCCAATCTGAGTCTGAAAAAGCATGTAAGTCTGGCGGCAATGATCCCCCCTTGGGATAAAACAAGCCAAGATGTAAAGTGCCACTAAGGTAGCGGAAAATCCTCTTGACAGCCTGCCAATGCTTAGACCCTGGGCTATGCAGAAATCTGCTGACCTGCGAGACTACAAACTGAATATCTGGCCTCGTGTTGCATACATAAATGAGGCAGCCAACAGCAGTTTGGTAAAGAGTGACATCAGCAGGATCGCCAGCATCATGTAGACTCAACTTCAAACCTGTTTCCATGGGAGTGGCCATAGGTTTGCAATCCTCAAGTCCAAACTTACATAGCAATGTCTCTATGTAACTTTTCTGACACAAGGCAATACCACCATCACACTGCTTAAACTGTATACCCAAGTAATGATGCAACAGCCCCAAATCTTTCATCTTGAAAGTAGCATTCAAATCAGCCTTAAATTGAGCAATATGTCTCTCATTTGGTCCAGTGATCAGCAAATCATCAACATAAAGAACCACAATGAGAAATACATCATCCTCACGCTTTACATACCATGTGCTTTCTGTTGGACTGTTACAGAAGCCTCGTTTAACCAAATGAGTGTCAGCTTTCTCATACCAAGCATGAGGAGATTGCTTCAACCCATACAAAGCCTTCTTACATTTGCACACTTTGTCCTCTTGTCCTTTTATGACAAAACCGCGAGACTGCGTTACATAAACTTCCTCAAATATGTCACCATTCAAGAAAGCAGTAACAATGTCTGATTGATGTACATCCCAACCAAAATGAGTTGCCAATGCACATAGAAAACGCATAGTAGTCATACGACAAGTGGGATCAAAAGTCTCTTCATAATCTATGCCCTTTGCAACAAGTCGAGCCTTATGGCGATCGATCTCACCATCCGGCTTGCGTTTCAACTTGTAAACCCACTTCGTACCAATGGCCTTTTTGCCAGGAGGCAAATCACATAAAGTCCATGTGTCATTCTCTATAAGTGCATCATATTCTGATTTCATGGCAGCAATCCAATTTTCTGAATTTTGTGCTTCATCAAAAGAGAGAGGCTCCTCGACATCATGTACATCTGCATCAGTAATAGGCTGTTCTAAAACATTTTCAGAAACCCCCATAGACTGTACATTTGCCTCATTGGAACTTACATTCGTATTTCCACCACTGAAAAGAGGCAACAAAGTGTCATAAATGTCCTGTGAGCTTACATTACTGTCTCTAGTACATGACAGCAAGGGCTGAACAGAGTCTTCCACGAACACTACTTCCCGTGAAACCAGAATACGTTTTGTTTGCGGACGATACAACCTGTAACCTTTGCTTTCAGCAGTATAACCAACAAAAATACATTTGACAGCCTTATCATCCAATTTTTTGCGCTGCACTTGTGGCACCAAAGCATATGCCAAGCAGCCAAAAACACGCATGTGCTCAATAGAAGGTTTTCTATCATGCCATGCTTCATATGGAGTAATAGACTGCAAAGCTTTCGTAGGACACCTGTTAAGTACATAAGTGGCACACATGATGGCCTCAAGCCAAAAAGAATGCGGCAAAGCTTGACTTTTGACCATACATCGTGCCATTTCCGTTAGTGACCTGTTTTTCCTCTTAGCAACGCCATTTTGCTGAGGTGTATAAGGCACTGTACATTGGTGTTTTATCCCACGACTAGCCAGAAATACATTAAATTCATGAGACATATACTCCCCCCCTCGATCGGAACGGAGGGTGCCCATAGTACATTTTGAGACATTTTCAGCCATAGCCAAAAATTGTTTGAAGCACATAAAAACTTCGGACTTTGCTTTAAGCGGAAATACCCATGCATGCCTGGAGTAATCATCAATGAAAGTCACGAAGTACAGGTAATTGCCCAAGGACGGAGTTTGCATGGGCCCACAAACATCACTATGCACAAGCTGCAACCTGCATGTGGCCCTAACTGAACCATCCTTTGTAAACTTAGAACGCTGCATTTTACCCAGAATACAGCCTTCACAAACATGTTTGACAGGTGCTTCAAGAGGCGGCAAAGAAGCAACCATATCAGATTTCTGCAAACGCAGCAAACTGGCAAAATTTAGATGACCAAAATGTGCATGCGAAAGTTTTGCATCTGAAATAGCCCTAGAATCTGCAACAGCATTTGCAAAATTTTGTCCACACTTGTCATACAAAGTGAGCTTATACAGCCCACGGCACAAAAGCCCAGATGCAACAATTTCATCACCAAAACTGAGATCATGAACTGTACATCTGTCATCCACAAATTTGAATACAAGTCCAAGTCTAGCAAGTGCGGATACAGACAAGAGATTCTTCTTGATCCCAGGTACATAAAGTGCATCAACAAGTGTGAAGGAACTGCCATTAGCAGCAGTGAGCACAATCTTTCCAACTCCCTGAACTGGATAAGAGGCGTTGTTGTCACAAGTGACTGAATTCCCATGAGGGACAGACTCGAGAGAGGTAAACAATTCACGATGTGAGGTAATGTGCTTTGTAGCACCACTGTCGAAATACCACACATGTGAATCTGCAGCAACTGACAAGCATGCATCATGGACAACAGGATTGTAAGTGCACTCTGCGCTAAAAGCCCATTCTGCATCAACATCAGCATCACAATCTCCTTTCACAGAAGACTCAACAATGGCTGCATTTGTAGTGGAACCAACATTTGCAGTGGAACCACCCTCTTTCTTCTTAGCCTCTTTGGCCTTCAACTTAGGACACGACTTGATCAAGTGATCATTGGCTTTACAATAATGGCAACGCATCTTCTTTTTGCCCTTATCACCAGAATTGCCAGACGAAGTGCTGCTAGCAGAAGCATTAGGAAGAGAATTTTTGCCACTCACAGCAGAACCATAAGAAGTGGTTGCATTACTGTTACCACACTTTCTTTGAGAAGCAATAAAAGCCTGTTCAACGCAACGCTGCCTAGTCCTGTTTTTTCTAGAAAGTGACTCTTGCAACAGCAATGTGCATAATGCATCAAACTTGACAACTTCAGGATTTCCTTGGGTCATCAGTCTCCAAGTACTAGCAAAAGTCTGGTAGGAATCTAGTAAGGCATCAAGAATAGTCTGCACAAGGGAACTGTCCGAAATGACTTCACCTGCAGAAATGAGTTGCTCATTGATATCCTTGACACTAGCAAGGAAAGTGTCCATATCATCTTCCTCATGCATAATATTCGACTCTAGGTCTTTACGCAGCAAAGGAATAATGGTGCGCTTCACAGACCTGCGAACGCTCGCCAAAGCTCACTGAAATTGGAGAAAGTGAGCAGGCGTGTGCTGCAGCAGCTGGCGACTAAGCCCGAGAGGATGTGACCTGCTTTGATACCAATTGTTGGAATTAGGGTTGCAGAGAAACACACACAGCTTGGAGAAGACGAAGGAAGCTCAAGGCACACAATAGAGAGTATGTTTCTTAGTGTGCAATGGAAAGATGATTAGCCCTAGAGTGATGGGCGTATATACAATGCATGGGGGGAAAAACCTCCTAAAGAGGGAAAAAATGCCCCGGCGGTCCTAGTGTGTTCACACACATCACTACCACATGTATATGGAAACACTTTGACACAAGAACATGTTGCATCATATAAGACCACATGTTGGAATTAGGGTTGCAGAGAAACACACACAGCTTGGAGAAGACGAAGGAAGCTCAAGGCACACAATAGACAGTGTGATACTTAGTGTGCTATGGAAAGATAGATAGCCCTAGAGTGATGGGCATATATACAATGCACGGGGGGAAAAACCTCCTAAAGAGGGAAAAAATGCCCCGGCTGTCCTAGTGTGTTCACACACATTACTACCACATGTATATGGTAACAAATCCCCCCTGGAGTGATGCGGTGAACGAGTGCTGGCACAGGAGTAAAGGGAAGTGCCATGCCCTGAGGACAGGATCAGTCCACAAAGGGGAGTAAGCCCAAAGCTTTGCAGAAAGGTTCAAGCTTCTCACAAGACAATGCCTTTGTGAAAAGATCTGCAAGGTTGTCCTATGTTGGCACATAAGCCAAGCTGATCTCTCCTGCCGAGAGCCTCTCCTTGACATAGTGGTAATGCACCTCAATGTGCTTTGTACGAGCATGAAAAACTGGGTTCCTCGCAATTGCAAATGGGCTCTGACTCTCAGTGTAGATAGTGCTGGCAGTGTCCTGTCTAACACCCAAATCAGCCATAAGGTGTCTGAGCCATACACACTCAACCGTAGCTGTGAAGACTGCCCTGTACTCTGCCTCACAACTCGAAGTGGCCATAGTAGGTTGCTTCTTGCTCAACCATGATATACATGAACTTCCAAGCATGAAACAAAAACCACTTGTGGACACTCGCGTGTCAAATCAACCAGCCCAATCTGAGTCCGAAAAAGCATGTAAGTCTGGCGGCAATGATCCCCCCTTCGGATAAAAGAAGCCAAGATGTAAAGTTCCACTAAGGTAGCGGAAAATCCTCTTGACATCCTGCCAATGCTTAGTCCCTGGGCTATGCATAAATCTGCTGACCTGTGAGACTGCAAACTGAATATCCGACCTCGTGTTGCATACATAAATGAGGCAGCCAACAGCAGTTTGGTAAAGAGTGACATCAGCAGGATCACCAGCATCATGTAGACTCAACTTCAAACCTGGTTCGATGGGAGTGGCATTAGGTTTGCAATCCTCAAGTCCAAACTTACATAGCAATGTCTCTATGTAACTTTTCTGACCACCAACACACTGCTTAAACTGTATACCCAAATAATGATGCAATAACCCCAAATCTTTCATCTTGAAAGTAGCATTCAAATCAGCCTTAAATTGAGCAATATGTCTCTCATTTGGTCCAGTGATCAGCAAATCATCAACATAAAAAACCACAATGAGAAGTACATCACCCTCACGCTTTACATACAATGTGCTTTCTGTTGGACTGTTACGAAAGCCTTGTTTGACCAAATGAGTGTCAGCTTTCTCATACCAAGCACGAGGAGATTTCTTAAACCCATACAAAGCCTTGTTACATTTGCACACTTTGTCCTCTTGTCCTTTTATGACAAAACCGCGAGGTTGTGTTACATAAACTTCCTCAAATATGTCACCATTCAAGAAAGCAGTAACAATGTCTGATTGATGTACATCCCAACCAAAATGAGCTGCCAATGCACATAGAAAACGCACAGTAGTCATACGACAAATGGGAGCAAAGGTCTCTTCATAGTCTATGCCTTTTTGATGTGCATAACCTTTTGCAACAAGTCGAGCCTTATGGCGATCGATCTCACCATCCGTCTTGCGTTTCAACTTGTAAACCCACTTCGTACTAATGGCCTTTTTGCCAGGAGGCAAATCACATAAAGTCCATGTGTCATTCTCTATAAGTGCATCATATTCTGATTGCATGGCAGCCATCCAATTTTTTGAATTCTGTGCTTCATCAAAAGACAGAGGCTCCTCAACATCATGTAAGCTAGACACAGCCAAAGCATAACAATCTGATGCATAAGATGCATGGCGAGAGCCTGAACGAGTACGACTAGAAAAAGGTGCATCCAATTTACTATCACGCAAAGTGTGCACCAGCCATTTTGGCATACCTCTAGCCTGCTCATTTTCAGCCCTTTCCTCATCAAGTACATCAGGTACATCTGCATCAGTAATAGGCTGATCTAAAACTGAAAAGAGGCAAGAAAGTGTCATAAATGTCCTGTGAGCTTAGATTACTGTCTGTGGTACATGACAGCAAGGGCTGAATAGAATCTTCCACAAACACTACATCCCATAAAACGAGAAAAAATTTTGTTTACGGATGATACAACCTGTAGCCTTTGGTTTCAGCACTATAACCAACAAAAATACATTTGACAGCCTTATCATCCAATTTTCTGCACTATGCTTGTGGCACCAAAGCATTAACCAAACAGCCAAACACACGCATGTGCTCAATAGAAGGCTTTCTATCATGCCATGCTTCATATGGAGTAACAGACTGCAAAGCTTTCGTAAGACACCTGTTAAGTACATAAGTGGCACACATGATGGCCTCAAGCCAAAAAGAATGCGGTAAAGCTTGACTTTTGACCATACATCGTGCCATTTCCGTTAGTGACCTGTTTTTCCTCTCAGCAACACCATTTTGCTGAGGTGTATAAGGCACTGTACATTGGTGTTTTATCCCACGACTAGCCAGAAATGCATTAAAATCATGAGACATATACTCCCCCCTTGATCGGAACGGAGGGTGCCCATAGTACATTTCGAGACATTTTCAGCCATAGCCAGAAATTGTTTGAAGCACATAAAAACTTCTGACTTCGCTTTAAGAGGAAATACCCATGCATTCCTGGAGTAATCATCATTGAAAGTCAGGAAGTACAGGTAATTGCCCAAGGACGTAGTTTGCATGGGCCCACAAACATCACTATGCACAAGCGGCAACCTGCATGTGGCCCAAACTGAACCATCCTTTGGAAATTTAGAACGCTGCATCTTACCCAAAATACAGCCTTCACAAACATGTTTGACACGTTTCTATATCAGATTTCTGCAAACGTAGCAACTATATCAGATTTCTGCAAACGTAGCAAACTGGCAAAATTCAGATGACCAAAATGTGCATGCCAAAGTTTTGCATCTGAAATAGCCCTTGAATCTGCAACAGCATTTGCAAAATGTTTTCCACACTTGTCATACAAAGTGAGCTTATACAGCCCACGGCACAAAAGCATAGATGCAACAATTTCATCACCAAAACTGAGATCATGAACTGTACATCTGTCATCCACAAATTTGACTACAAGTCCAAGTCTAGCAAGTGTGGATACAGAAAAGAGATTCTTATTGATCCCAGGTACATAAAGTGCATCAACAAGTGTGAAAGAACTGCCATTAGCAGCAGTAAGCACAATCTTTTCAACTCCCTGAACTGGATAAGAGGCATTGTTGGCACAAGTGACTGAATTCCCATGAGGGACAGACTCGAGAGAGGTAAACAATTCACGACGTGAGGTAATGTTCTTTGTAGCACCACTGTCGAAATACCACACATGTGAATCTGCAGCAACTGACAAGCATGCATCATGGACAACAAGATTGTAAGTGCACTGTGCGCTAAAAGCCCATTCTGCATCAACATCAGCAACACAATCTCCTTTCACAGAAGACTCAACAATGGTTGCATTTGTAGTGGAACCAACATTTGCAGTGGAACCACCCTCTTCCTTCTTAGCCTCTTTGGCCTTCAACTTAGGACATGACTTGATCAAGTGATCATTGGCATTACAATAATGGCAACGCATCTTCTGTTTGCCCTTATCACCAGAATTACCAGACGAAGTACTGCCAGTAGCAGCATTAGGAGCATAATTTTTGCCACTCGCAGCAGAACCATTAGAAGTGGCTGCATTACTGTTACCACCCTTTCTTTGAGAAGCAATAAAAGCCTGTTCAACTGCACGCTGCCTAGTCCTGTTTTTTCTAGAAAGTGACTCTTGAAACAGCAATGTGCATAATGCATCAAACTTGACAATTTCAGAAGTTCCTTGGGTCATCAGTCTCCAAGTACTAGCAAAAGTCTGGTAGGAATCTGGTAAGGCATCAAGAACAGTCTGTACAAGGGAACTGTCTGAAATGACTTCACTTGCAAAAATAAGCTGCTCATTGATATCCTTGACACTCGTAAGGAAAGTGTCCATATCATCTTCCTCATGCATAATATTCGACTCCAGCTCTTTACACAGCAAAGCAATTTTAGCCTCATTGCGGCTTGCATAAAGACCTGCTAAAATATCCCAAGCTGAACTGATTTTGCTGAACGGATGTGAGGAACAATGGTGCGCTTGACATACAACGCAATCAATGCATGAGCCTGCGCATCCTTAACATCCCAATGAGCTTGTTCTGTCGTAGGCAAAACAACTCTAACAACTGCAATCCTTGCAGCAAGACCTGCAACATGCTCAACATCGCCTACATCCTCAGAACCAGGACATACATCAATGCCCTGCACAATGTTTCAGACACCCTTTGACACAAGAACATGTTGCATCATATAAGCCCACATAGGGTAGTTGTCCCCATCCAACCTGTCCTCAGTAGCAAACATCTTGAACAAATCTGTGTTGTTGTTGTCAGCCATGGTAAATGTTGCACCTGATGTGAAAACTGCCCGAAAATAGGAGAAACGGAGCGGGAACAACCTGTGCTATATAGCACAAACCGTAGAAGACTATAAGGCACATGTAATGCAAAAAACGGAACTGAAAAAAATTCTGCACAAAATGACGAAATAGCCTGTGCAGTACTGCATGTAGTGGAAACGGATGCCGAAATGAGCCCAAATCAAAATTCTGAGAAGACCAAGCTCTTCGAGCTTACCCAAAATTTTTGTCGACCTGCAAACGCTCGCCAAAGCTCACTGAAATCGGAGAAAGTGAGGAGGCGTGTGCTGGAGCAGCTGGCGACTAAGCCCGGGAGGACGTGACCTGCTCTGATACCATTTGTTGGAATTAGGGTTGCAGAGAAACACACACAGCTTGGAGAAGACGAAGGAAGCTCAAGGCACACAATAGAGAGTGTGATACTTAGTGTGCTATGGAAAGATAGATAGCCCTAGAGTGATGGGCGTATATACAATGGACGGGGGAAAAAACCTCCTAAAGAGGGAAAAAATGCCCCATCGGTTCTAGTGTGTTCACACACATCACTACCACATGTATATGGTAACACCACATAAGGTAATTGTCCCCATCCAACCTGTCCTCAGCAGCAACAAACATCTTGAACACATCTGTGTTGTTGTTGTCAGCCATGGTAAATGCTGCACCTGATGTGAAAACTGTCGGAAAATAGGAGAAACGGAGCGTGAACAACACATGCTATATAGCACAAACCGTAGAAGACTATAAGGCACTTGTTATGCAGAAAATGGCACTGACAGAAATTCTGCACAAAATGACGAAATAGCCTGTGCAATACTACCTGTAGTGGAAACGGAGGCCAAAATGAGCCCAAATCAAAAATTTGAACAAACCAAGCTATACCAGCTTCCCCGAAATATTTTTCGACCTGCAAATTCTCGCCAAAGCTCACTGAAATTGGAGAAAGTGAGCAGGCGTGTACTGGAGCAGCTGGCGACTAAGCCCGGGAGGACGCAACCTGCTCTGATACCAATTGTTGGAATTAGGGTTGCAGAGAAACACACACAGCTTGGGGAAGACGAAGGAAGCTCAAGACACACAATAGAGAGTGTGTTACTTAGTGTGCAATGGAAAGATAGATAGCCCTAGAATGATGGGTGTATATACAATGCACGGGGGAAAAACCCTCCTAAAGAGGGAAAAAGGCGGTCCTAGTGTGTTCACACACATCACTACCACATGTATATGGTAACACATATTAGGGATATGATCCCCCTTTCTATGCTTATATGACAATCAATGTAGAAAACTATCATACCCCTATCTTACATAAAAACGTTAGGTCTCACATGATTTAATTGAATAAAACTAGTGAAATAGCATGTAGCATAGTGACTAGCAACTTACTAAGGAGCCACTAATGTTGATAACTAGATGTACCCTCAATGTGTTTTAGTTTGACTTTCAAACTATGTGCCCGTTCAGCTTGCACTCTAGTTACTTGTGCAATTCTAACCCATATAAATTACTCAAAAATAGTGGTTATAAACTTGTGCTAGGTTCTCCGTGTAAATTTCCATTTGTACAAACTTGTTATAGCTTTCATCCCTCAACAAATAAACTATAATCACAAAACAAGCAATTGATACAAAGCAATGTTAGTTCTTGCATGTATCTTTGTAGCTATAGACTCACAAGTTTGAGAGAAGACTCTATTGGAAAGCCATACTTTTGAAACACAAAGACTTCCTCTCATTTTTCCCTTTTCTCCCCCTCCCCCCCCATAAAAATGATACCCCCTCCCTTATTTTTAAGCTTGGGAGAAAAAATATTGGGGGTCTGCCCCTAACTTATATGCTTATATAACTTGTTAAAAAAAAAAACGCTCCCCTGCACTTATGTGGTGCGGTAAGTTTTCCATGGTGAATCCCCTGGAACATAGGGTAATTGTCCCTATCGATATCCAATCTATCCTCAGCAGCAAACATCTTGAACACATCTGTGTTGTTGTCAGCCATGGTAAATGCTGCACCTAATGTGAAAGCTGCCCGAAAAGGAGAGAAATGAATCAGAAATAACACATTCCATATAGCACAAACCATAGAAGATTGTAAGGGACCTGCTATGCAGAAAACAACACTGATAGAAATTTTGAGCAAAATGATAAAATAGCCTGTGCAATGCTGCTTGAGTGGAAACAGAGGCCGAAATGAGCCCAAATCAAAATTTTGAGCTCCCCCAAAAACAAATTTGACCTGCGAACGCTCGCCAAAGATCACAAGAATCAAAGAAAGTGAGCAGGCGTGTGCTAGAGATGTTGTGGCAACTAAGCCTGGGGAGATGCAACATGCTCCGATACCAATTGTTGGAATTAGGGTTGCAAGAAAACACACACAACTTGGAGAAGTCAAAGAAAGCTCAAGGCACACAACAGAGAGTGTATTACTTAGTGTGCAATGGAAAGATAGACAGCCCTAGAATGATGGGCGTATATACAATGCACGGGGGAAAAAACCTCCTAGTGAGGGAAAAAATGCCCCGACGGTCCTAAGTGTGTTCACACACATCACTACCACATGTATATGGTAACATGTTATACATATACATATATGTCTATGTGTATATATATACAAATAGACACACACAAACACACATATATGTATATATATATACACACAGACATACATATGTATATATATACATATACATATACATACATATATATATATTTCACTTTTTGGAGAACGACGAGCAGAGACTATTTTTTTTAAAAATGGAATTGGAGAACGATGCGCAGAGGTTATTCCAATTTTTTGTGGAATGGCCTCTACGTGCCGTTCTCCAAAACCAATTCTTAGTAGTTTTTTGGGCTTTTCTCCCTCTCTGGGTGTCAGATCGAGGCATGTGCATACTTGTTTTTTCAGTTTTTGGGCGCCCCAAATGCAATGGAGGTGTCAAAAGCTTCAAATTCCACCACTAAATAAATTCTTTGTGATTTTTTTCATTTCAATGATGACGGAAGCAATATTAAATGAGCGGCGCCTATGTCATGAAAAAGACAGTCACATTGAATGAAAAGGTGACCGTTTTCAACGATTGCTAGATTGTTAAATGAGTGGGTAGCACCGTTTTCATATTTTTGTTAATGAGAGAAGAGCCAACATTACCTGTTAACCCTATTTTGTTAACATCTGCCTATTTTTCTATGTAATGTTGGTTCTTGTCAAGCATCTAAGTAGTTGAGGAGCCACATCTGTCTCACCAAAACTAGGGTTAATAGGAATATCTATAGCATTTTTTTTTGGATGTGGAACCAATCAAGCATGTAAGACGGCGGGTCTATCACATATATTCTGCCAACTAGACTGACATAGAGCAGATTGGATGGCAAACCAAAATATACACCGATATATTGGGATTGTTGCATGTCGGTCCACCAAAACCAACTCCATTACACAGACCAAGAAAACCGCTTTCGTTCAAATAACTAAGCAAGTTGTTTTGAAGCCGTTCAAGACAAAAAAAAAATTAGATTAACATGTTGCCAATTATTCTTCTCGTGAAAAAAGCAGCAAGCATGGAGCTTGATGTTAAGATACAACTGAAGGGATGGGACACGGTGGTACACATCCAATTTATCGAATAAATCTGGCAAGCTTTGTCATACGTCCACTTCTATTACACCAGTTGGGAAAGTTCCACAAGTAATGTTAGGATTACGTACCCAGCAAACAGGCCCTCAACACGAAGCATGACATCACAATTAATTAATTAGCGATTGGAGGCATTAGTGTTTACATTTGGAAACACGTGAAGGGTATATTCTCCATTATACTACATCGAGATTTGTTTGAAAATAAAAAAAGTTGCTCCAAAATACAGTACAAACGCTAACTCAATTGCTAAGATAGAATTACTCCTAAACTCTACTTTGAAGTCCAAAGCTTCCTCACACTTTTTGAACCAGCTCCTAAAGTTAGGAAGAGAGACATTCTTGGCCAATACATAGTCAGCCCGAACAAGTCCCACTTCTCTCCAACTATCTTATCTTTAGCTTTGGCTAGTAGAGACAAATCCACCCTAGCACGATCGTTTCAAAGTTCTGTACTGATTGGAGATGGCTTAACCATGGCTTGAGGGGATCCATGGCCTCTCTTTTTTTGTGAGCTTTGATCATGCCCAAATCTTTCCTTACCACCCGCTTAATGGAAAGAATTACATTAACATATGAGGATATAAAAAAGACACAGAAAAAGTTTTATGCATGTAATTGGACGATGTACACAATCAAGTGCTTCAAAATCTCGATAGAGAAGAGATCAAAGAACAGAGGGCGAGAAGCTTACCTCGGGTAGAAGACTTCACTTTGTTGCTAGGAAATACAACATAAAGGATCTGAGAAAGAACAAGCGCAGTTAAGATAGTGGTCACATGACCATAGTTATCAAGAAATTTTCACAGGTTAAAGTCACACAAGGAATTAATTCATACAACTTTTCACACTAGAGAAAACAAAAAATGATGTTGTGAGATCCCCAGCCCACGAATACCAAGATTGGGATGGGGTCCTTGACATGTCTCTAGGCCTTTTAAAAGTTAGAGTCTCTAAGTAATAAGGGTCCAGGGAATAGATCTTTACCATTGACAATGGCTTGGGTCTATAGCCCTAGAAGAAGACCTAGTCCTGTCTCGCAGCAGAACGAGACAACATCTTAAAAATCTAAGACTGTTTCAGCCCTATAGCTTCCACAATTTGGGCTAAGGTATTCTCAACCAACACTTTTTTTCCCCTAACAGATGTGAGGGCACAGCCGCATGTGAACTCCTCTTCCAATTGGAGAAGTTTTCTAAATATTTTTAGTGCACGGGAATGGATAGTTACTTGACTAACCAGGTCTACCTATCCATGATTGACAACCTTAGTCAATCCCCACTTACCACCCCTCACTCACACATGATCCCTTTGTTTCCTAATTACTACCACATGTGTTTTAACATTTAAAATAATGGATTCCTTTTTAACTTTTCGTCACATTAATTCGTTAAGACAAGTCATTAAAATCATCATTGAAAACAATCTTTCAGAAAACAAACGTCTTTAGACCTAACACAAGGTACGGTCACTTATAATATATCTTGAAAATCGTGACATGTACTCCACTTGTCTCAAGCACACCTATATGTGGGTGAGCAAACAACACCCTTCCTTATTTATAAACAAGGTGGAAACCCATCACCCAAAGTTCGGGGCACCCATATGCCCAAACCAGTTGCCCATACAACCGGGCGGTTCCCCTACGATAAAAACGGTATCCTAAGTACTATCCACAACCATACACATGTAGGAGGTACATACTCCACGTACATGGGGAAAATCGACTCATCCATGGCTGACAAGCCATCGTTACTCATCACATGAAGTGAAAATACTCCAAGGAATCAGAGGTATCTTGAGACAAGCTTAAGGATGACCAATCATTCTTTTCTAAATCAAACCAACCTTATCCCAAACAGTTCCTTCCTAGTTTACAAACAAGTGCACGTTGGTTTCTTGGAAGATGTCTTCCGTTACAGCCAGTTTTATTTCTCCTAATTCCTTACTCCCTCTTTACGTATGCAATGTTAATATTCAAAGAAAAACTTGACTTATTTAATACTTAATTATAACAAAGACCCACCTGAGACAAATCGGGCATTTGTTGTAGTGTCGGGGCATGAATGCTCTCATCAGTAGGCCTACTACTAGGCCCAACCTCGTTGTTGTGTGACGCTCTAGCTCTTTTAGGAACATCATCACATGGAGGATTGTGGCTCGGGTCCTTTTTGGTGCCATGACTTCTTATCCTTATAAAAATGATGTCTATTTATTAGGTAAATCATCCAAAAAATTGACTTAACCTTTGTATTCAATCCAGTTCGTCTTCTTAACCCAATCAAAGTTAAATTTGTAGTCCTAGATGGTAATTTCTTCACCTAGTAATTTCTTATCTACTTATATGGATAAAATTACATTTTCATGGTTTTCTAAGCTCTTCTTAAATTTTTTTATAAATTTGTACATCTTTTTCCTAATTTCTCCATCTTTATTAAGCTTGAAATCTGCTTAATTTAAGCTTAATATTTATTATAATCATTTTCTCTTAAAGATTGCATTTCCTCAGCTTTGTATCAATGGTTACACTTTTTGTAATTTTCTTAGAGACTTTTGACAATAGATTCTATTTATCCTAACTAAAGATAAAAATAGGACTTTTGATCAACTATAATTACTTAAAATAATTAATTCATTATGTTATAATTATCACAAGTAGATAGTGACGTTGCTTAACACTAATAACTACCTTTTAATTATCCGAATTAGTTATCAAATTTTCCTCTTTCATTTTCAACTAAAATCAATCTATTTAGTCTTAATTAAATAGCTAAATTAACTTTTTGACCTTAATCTAATTATCATGGTTTATATATGATGTATACTAAGTTTGATAAATAGCACATAATTATCTAACTTGATTAGCTAATTTCCCTCCTTTAATTTTAGCTAAAATTAGTCTATTTTGACTTAGTTAAATAGCTAGATTAACTTTCTGACATTAAAATGATTATCACATATAGATTATGATGTATATTAAATCTAATAAATACCACATAAATTATCTAACTTGATTAGCTAGTTTCTTCCTTTTATGTTTGGCTCAAATTAGTCTATTTTGGCTCAATTAAATAGACAAATTAACTTTCTGACCATAAGCCAATTATCACGACTTGCCTATGATGTATAGTAACTTTGATAAATAACACATAATTATCTAACTTGATTACCTAATTTTTCTCGTTTAATGTTAGCTAAAATTAGTCTATTTTGACCTAGATAAATAGATAAATTAACTTTTTGTTAATGAGGTAGTTACATCATGTTTCTTATAGTATTTCCTAATTGTGATAATTAAATTAGGAATATTGGATTTAATTAAGTAGGTTTTTTGGTTAAAAATATATAATTTTTACCTAATTAATTACAAAGACTAATCAAAAAGTTATGTTATAGACTTCTTAGCTTCTTAAAAATCTAATCAAGCTCTAACAATTATCTTGTACTAATCTCAGCTTGATTAGTGTATTTACCCTTAATTTAAGATTAAAAAGATTAATTTCAATCCTAATATGGTTTAATGATTAATTAAAGTAATATCCCTAATCTTAATCTAAGTCATCAACAAAATAATAAGAGTTAAGAGAGTAACTTATAATGTAAAGAGGTTTAATCTTCTTGATTAATTAGATTAATTAAGAAAATAGTGGTAATTTAGCTTAATTTTGTAATTAAAAAGAGATTAGGCGAACTACCATTGATAAATCAGCTAGAGTTCTTTCTCTCTAGTGATTTTTTAGTAGAGTTTCTCTCTATGTGAGAGAGAAATGGCCAGGTGCTCAAGTCTAAATGAAACTGAGAGGCCTGGGGTCCTATTTTTAGTTTTTGAGGCACACACAGGCTCTATCTGGCTGCATCTAGCAGTTCCTTGCTACTCAAGAAGCCCCCATCCTCAAGAAGGAGACATCTTCTACTAAATCACTGCCTTGCAGCTCCTACAATCTCCTCCCATAGCCTACCTGATTAAAAAATCAACCCTGCTAAATTTTTTTGGTTGTTTTCTACTATTTTTATAAATATATGGGAGACCTTAGTAAAAGTCTATGCTTAAATGATTACTGCAACCATCCAATTTTTCTTAGCAATTTAATTTACAATGGATCTTCCGGAGGGACTAGTGGGGTCAGTTTTTGTCCAAACTTAATTCTTAAAATTTCTAGCCCTAGGTTTGTTGTGCTTAAGATTCCAAAAATACCATTTTTAATTGCTTTTGAGATAGCGTTTTCACCTATTTATATGACCAATGCTTTCTCCTAAAGCTTTGAATTCATTCTTGGCAGCTAGAAAGGTGGAGACCTTATAGATTTGAGAATAATTATGATAACATGTTCTCTGTCTTGGAAAAAAAATCTCATATGCTAAAATTATGCACAAGAGTGAATCTCAAAAAGGCTATTGTGTGAAAAAAGGCTCTTCACTTTCTTTTGTGTGTAAATGAGATTCACACATGAGAAATACAATTTAATATCCATTTGTGGAAATAATGTAAAAAACATTTTTAAAATTAAATATTGATAACTTTCAATGACTTGCCAAATTTGTTAATCTAGCCTACATTAAGTGCAAAAGATTAGAAGAAGAGCTAGCACATTATGGAGTATATTCTTAGGTGCATGTCAATTGAGTTTCATGTACGCACTAAAACACATTATCATACTTCCTAGACCACTTAACTATCTCTGCTATGTTGTGGACAAGCTAACCCAAAAGTGCGTGAAAAAGGCTTCAACCTACACGTGCTATGAGAACCGAAAATTGAACTAGCTAAAGTACATTGATTTGATGTTGTTTAAGTCAGAGAATTTAATTGGTACGACATTCGTTGTATGACAACCATAGCACCAAAAGAGGGGTTTTGTGCCCTGTCTAGCACCTACCTCTAATAGGAACCTTAGTTTCATTGCATTAAATAGCCATGGCATGTCTTCCAAGTTACTGAAACTTGATCCAAAAACAACACTTTGGTAAGGACAATAAACAGCAAAGGAAATGATAGAAACTCTTTCACCTATTGAGAAGGGAACCTCCATCATTATGCAAATAAAATGATTGCATTCATCAACCACAAATTGGATGGCCCATAGTACATATAAAATTTAAGCAACTCAACTTTCACCACTCTTGTGCGTAAAAATCCTTGATGGTCTTTCAAAGAAATGATAGTACATATAGAATCTAAGCAACTCAACTTTCACCACTCTTGTGCGTAAAAAAGTGTTGATGTTCTTTCAAAGAAATGAAGGTGCACAAAAATAGTTCTGCACCAAATGTCTGGCCTTATAGACATGAAGTCTATGATGATTAAAGGTTGAGAGAAACATTACACATTCACAATCAGACCTCAACAAGTATTTATGTACCATGAGAAGATAATAGCTACCATTTTGAGCAAGAGAAAAAAGATTACATAACATAGGCAAAATGGAGCATTGAAAGGTGATAAATGTCAACAAACAAAGATAGAATAAATTTCCAACAAATTAAGCACAAATTTGCATGATAATGCCTCATATCTTCCTACACTTCAGCTTCTACTTTAGGCCATAATCCATTGCCTAATCTGGATGACGTTATTTACATCAAGTTTCTACCAGACTCAGAAGTAATCGAGGGCCCATATTGCAAGAGGGTGGCGGACACATAATGTCATGTGCACATGGATTTGTATGCCACATGGACATGCTCCAAAGTGAATTCTATACCTATACCTATATAGGAGTCTCTAGAATCCTAGGAGGACAAGTACCGGTAATTTTGTGAGCTTGTTCACATGATTTGCATGTCCGAACAAGTCCATTAGATTAGGTTTTTCAGTTTTGGAGCCCCCTTGCATAAATGGAATGTACAAGCATTTTGACAGATATTGCTACACTGCGATGGGCATCTGGCATGACGTGCATGTAGTTTTAGGCTAGAGGAATCAAACAAGATATTCCCCACATCAATTGGATTGTTGGGTGGTGATGGTTCATCCCAAAAGTTCTAATTGGATAAGTTTATAAATAAATCATTTCAAATGATCTATTTTTAAACTTTTTATTCCAAGTTTCCCCTATCTAAGTCCTAAAAGGTTCATAAGCAATATTTTCCCCTATAAAAGCAGCAAGAGCTCTAGCGTTCTCTCAGATCAGCTAGCGCTAGGAGAAGAGACAGTGTTTTTGTAAATCAGCCCTGGTGTTTTTGGCATTTCATCATGAGCAACTTCCCATATTAGTAAGGTAGCCGAACGTTTTCAATTTTCACCCCTTTTTCTCATGGAGAATGCGATGGATTTACTAACTCTATCTTTCCTGTGGTAGGTTGATACTTCAGCAACCCATTGAGCCTCTTCTTGGTTGCCATCATCAACCCCTCATCGAGATTGATTTAAAGCTGCATCAAATCAGCCCCAGAGGGGGAATCGTTAGTTGAACTCCACAGATTAGGGGTCCGAGATACATCAGTGAAGGCTTTAGTTCTAAGGTAGTGCATGTCAAAAGAAGATTCCTCACGCACTCCTCTCGCTCATGTTTTGCCTCAAGGTTATGGGTATGGTCTCCATGAATTACACCTACAAATTTTTTCAAGACAATAGCAAGAAAGATTCCACCATCAATTACTAGAAAGGGACCAACATAATTACCTCTCCTGTTGTTTGTGACAAGCCACTCAGATTGTTTTTCCTCTCTGATGGATTGTTTGTCAGCTTCAAGCTGGCTCTTGAAGCCTTAGCATGTAACCTAAATTGTTCTCTCCTACTTTGTTCCTCTTCTTTATGCAATTTATCCAACATTTGATTGCTTTGCATGTCACTAGATACAGTAAAAAAAGAGGCCTCTCATGCAGTTCTCAGTTACCAAAGCATCTGCTTTGGTGAACCTTTTCTACCCCTATTTACATTTTCTAGCCAAGCTATGCTTTACCTCTTCAAGATTGACCTCTTCCTCTCATCATGTTGTAATACATGGTGTGAGTGGGCCTACCCTCTTTTACCCATTCCTTCATGGGTTTACATATGTAGAATGATGAAGTCCCTTCATAAGCTTATTTGCTATGCAACATCACACAATATTTGTAGAGATTACGTTATTTTCTGATGTAAACTCAGCTAAATGAAAAGAGATGCACATAGGAACATATGTTGAGATTTCAAGCTCGAATCCTGGATGACTACCACCGAAACTCATCATCACTGGCATGCCTTGGTGGATACCCATATCTTCGCCAGTGATACTAGAGCCATACTACACCAAGGTGGTCTACCTATAGGAGTGATGGAACACTTATCTACTCACGTCACTCACTATCGGTTCATACTAGAATGATGTACTATTTCCCCTTTTATGTTGTATTTTTCCTTGTGTTTCATAGACCTCTTATTTTGAGTTAGTGAAGAAGAGGAAGTATAGTCTTTTGCCTCCAACTTTGTGTGTGTGTGTGTGTGTGTGTGTGTGTGTACGTGCGCGCGCTTGCAAGAGCTAAAGCTCTCATGATATCAGAGCCTGGTTGTACAGATTTCCATTCCGGATGCGTTTCGACCCTCGTTTTGGAGTTAAAGTACGTTCACATGTAGAAACGCTAAGGTTTGGGATTCTGCAGATCTGTATATTGGTGGTGGAAAAAGTTTTGGTTTGGCTACAATGTGCACATGTATTTTTTAGTATAGTGAAACAAGCGTATGAATGCAGACTGTGGTTACAGGTGGTAACCGACTATTTTTAGCAGGTAGCTCGAAGACTGTGTGAAGGGTTGGAAACATGTCATCCAACAATGATGGACTTAATCGGGTTGTTAGTGAGAAGCTGGACAAGAACAACTTCTATTCTTGGAATTTTGGAATGACCAATTTCCTTAAGGGCAAGGGTTTTTTAGACTACATTCATGGAGAGCATGAGATAGCACCACCACTGCCATAGGAAGGTGCAAGTGCTTCGTAAATTAAGACATTTAAAGATTGGAATGAGGGAGCTCGGAAGGTCATGTATTGGCTTTCTATTAGTGTACATGACACTATGATTGGGCATATAGAGGATGCTCAATCTCCTAAGGAGGCTTGGGACACTTTGTTGTCATTGGATGTCACCAACACAAAGGCAAGGAAGCTTCAATTGAAGACTGAACTGAATATTTTTAAGAAAAAAATCATATCCATCAATGGCTATTTGTTAAAGATAAAGAACATATGTGAGTCATTTGCAACAATTGGTGTTACTATTGATGATGAAAATAAAGTAGAAGTTTGTCTCCGAGGTTTGGGTCCTGAGTACAAACAGTTTAAAATTGGCATCCATCTTCGAGAGAATATTTCCTCGTTTACAAATTTAGTGTCCTTATTGATTGTGGAAGAGGAGGAACTTGAGGAAGACTCTGGAAAAAATTCTGATGAGGTCCTTTTCAACAACAGAGGAAGAGGAAGAGGATGTGGTACATGTCATGAACGAGGTCGAGGAAGAGGGAACCACCAAAAGCACAATAGCATAACAACAATCAGGATCATAACACAGGTGGTGGTTGATGAAATTTTTGAGGCAGAGGGAGTCCAAGAGGTGATGGAAATGTGCATCACATTAATGTAGGTAAACACAAAAATGTAGTATGTTGGGTGTGTGGAAGACATGCTCACTTTAACGTGACTATCCAAACATGAGATAGAAAAACAATTATGCAACCACTATCAGGAATGCAGATGAGCCCGAAGGGCTATTTGTGGTGCAACACATGCTAAATGCTATGTCTGCAACAAATGTGGTAAAATCCGATGATAATTTCTCATATGTGAATTTTGGTGCATCAAATCACATGACCAATCATAATGAATGGTTCAAGGAAATGCAGACTTTCCAAAGTCCTACTTATGTAGAGGCTGGGGATGATATTGCACATCCTATTATGCATACAATAAATGTGACATTGTCTATGACATATGGTAAAGTGAAGTACCTGGCTAATGTACTACATGTACCCAACGTTACAAAGAACCTAGTTTCTATTAGGCAAATGGTTGAACAAGGTTTATAGGTCAGGTTTAACTCCGATAATCTCTTCATCAAAGAGCATGAGAAGAATGGAAGGCTAGTTGCGCAAGGAAAGAAAGTGGGAAGAATGTCTACTTTGGATGTAAATGTGCTCGAGATGAATGCTTCCATGTTTGCACAAGGTACATGTATTGTTCTAGATAGAAATATTTGGCACAAACGTATTGGTCATGTAAATTTGCAGAGGCTGAAAATGATGCTAACTAAAGAGATGGTTACAAGTTTACCTATGTTCAAAGTTGCTAAAATGCATAAAGTATGTGAAGCCTTGTCAATTTGGAAAGAAAAACAAAATTCTTTCCTCATGATAAGAATGTAAGCATAAATGCATGGATTTAGTGCATATAAATGTATGGGGTCCGACAAAGACTGCATGTATAGCTAGGAGGGTTCACTATGTGTAAAACTACCATATCACGTGCGTTCAAGTCATGTTTGTAAAACCCCTTACATGTGAATTTTGTTAAGAATATAATGTACCCTTCTCTTTTAAAATCTGTAAGTTTTTTTCAAAATTGAAAAAATAATGCCCTTCTATGTATATATCTCTGTAAGTTTCAAGAACTTTAAATACCCTTCTGTTGAACTCACGTGATAGGTTACATTTTTATTAGGTGACCTCCCCGGGATCTATGGGTGGATGTAGATACTATGTGAGTTTCATTGATGACCATACGAGGAAGCTATGGGTCAACTTCATGAAGCAAAAAAGTGAGGTGCTTATGCATTTTCAAAATGTCAAAGTTATGATTGAAAAACAGACTGGAAAGCATGTAAGATGCATAAGGTCAGATGGAGGGGGAGAATACTTCTCCAATGACTTCGATGGTTTTCTAAAAAAGCATGGAATTTAGAGGCAATTTTTGTGCAAGTATACTCCTCCAGTAAAATGGTGTGACTGAGTGGAACAACATGCACATTACAGAAGTGGCTAGAGCATTGATGAATAAGAAGAACATGCCTCATTGTTATTGGGTTGATACTGTTGCTACATGTGTCTACATTATGAACAGGACCCCTACTTCTGCAATACATGATATGACATCTGAAGAAAATTTCAATGGTGAATAACCAGAAGTAATAGATTTTAAAGTGTTTGGATCTATTGCTTATGTGCATGTGTCGGATGAGTTAAGAAGTAAGCTTCACCCAAAAGAAAAACAATCCATGTTCATTGGCTATCCCCTTGAGAAGAAAGGGTACAACTGTTACAATCCTGTCACGAGTAAAGTGAGGGTGAGAAAGGATGTCATTTTTTATGAAATGGCAAGTTACTATGCTGATGTAAAAGATGATCTGGGGGGTTGATTTAAGATAGAATGTGAATGCCAAAAATACAGGTGCACGGTCACAAGTTTTGAGTGGGCCGCAAGGATCCTCTAGTGGAAGTCATGGTGAGAGTCCATGGATTGGTAGGTTAGGTGAAAGAGTGAGTCCTGCAAACTCTTCAAATGTATCAAGGAAAGGAAAGGAAAAAGTTAATGATGCCCCCACGGGGGATTCAGTAAGGGTTACCGTATGGTATCACATGAGTGTACAATAGGGGGGTTTTCTAAGGCCAAATGGATAGATTTTACATAGGAGGGTCCCGTATGTAGGGGTTAAAAAGACAGGGGGGTTTTCTAAGGCCAAATGGATAGATTTTACATAGGAGGGTCCCATATGTAGGGGTTAAAAAGGCAATTTTGTTGCACGCAGGTGGCGTCCCCCTATTACTACTAGTGAGTCCCCCGTGGATGTCCCTAAGTTTCCAAATTTGAGTGTTGGTTATGATGATGGCGATAATAGTGGTTTTGAGCAGAGTTTGGATGGGGAGTTTGGCATACCCTCTGTGAAGACTTTGGGTGCAAGAAGAATGCAAGCATGGGCTCCTAGAAGTGATCCTTGACCACGCATGTCAAAAAGAGTAAGATATCTTGTGCAGAGATTCACTTATGACAAATATGTGGCTCGTCATTGTGCATTTATGGTGAAGATTACAGAGGAAGTAGAAGCCACATGTTTTGAGGATGTTGTCAAGGATGAAAAATGTTCGCAAGCTGTGGATGAAGAGGTGGCTACACTTGATGCAAATGGAACATGGGAATGGGTTCCATTACCAAAGGAAAAGAATGCAATTGAATGTAAGTGGGTTTACAAAATAAAGAATAACACTCATGACAAGGTGAGTAGGTACAAGGCTAGACTTGTGGCCAAAGGTTATGCACATACTTGTGGGATTGATTATGAGGAGATGTTCAACCCTGTAGATAAGATGACTTTTGTTTGCGTGTTTATTGCAATGGCTGCCACATTAAAATGGGTGTTGAAACAGATGGATATAAAGAATGCATTTTTGAATGGAGACTTGGAGGAAATTGTGTATATGGAGCAGTCACAAAGGTTATGCAAATATGAGGCTATGTGACCTTGTATGCAGGTTGAAGAAATCATTTTATGAACTAAAGTAAGCACCTACAGCTTGATTCGAGAGGGTTGTGGCATTCCTTGTTTCATTGGCCTTTGAGATGTCTGATTTAGACCATTCATTGTATGTGCTAAAGAATGAGGTAGGAATTGTGGTAATATGCATCTATGTGGATGATTTGATTGTTGGAGGTGATAATGTGGTTGAAGTAGAAGGGTGTGCAAGCTCTACTTATACAGGAGTTTGACATGAAAGACTTGGGAGATGTGCGGTATTTCTTGAGCATTAAAATTATTCGCACAAAACTGTAATGCCAAGGGCAAACCCAAGGGAGGTCACGGACCGGGCCGACTGCTAATGGAGACGGTATCCTAGGGGCAAGGCCTATAAAGGGAGGTTGGGTGGAGGACCAAGACGTTGAGGCGGTCCGGGGCGGGCAACAAGAAGAGCAACCTCTAGACACCCTTCAAGGCTCCCGTGCTGCTCAATGGGGCTGGGGCACAACACAACACAAACCAAAATAACAAACCCACAGTCAAATCCCAACTACACAAGGGGCACCACCTAGTTTAAGAGCGAACTAGGACGCAAAAGAGGAGAATCGTTAGAGCAACCCACAAACAAGCAAGGAATTTACACTAACCCTAACACCAATGGAACACTCTCACACACTAAAACACGAGAGAGAGAGAGAGAGAGAGAGAGAGAGAGAGAGAGAGAGAGAGAGAGAGAGAGAGAGAGAGAGAGAGAGAGAGAGAGAGATAGTGCTCGGGCTGCTTTGAAACGTATCGGCAATGATCAAGCAAACACAACTATATATTTAAGAAAGAGAGAGAAAGGGGGAGGGGGTGCTTGTTGCATTAATACCTTCTTGCAAATCTGTCATGACAAATCAAAGTGAAATTAGTATTTGTTCAACATAGCTTGCGTAAATTTCACCACAACACATCACAAGAAAAGCCACCCCAATCACTGTCTTAAAGCCAGGGGAGTCCTCTCCACCCTGTCGCCCTCTTACAGTATGTGGGATTTATGGCTAGATTGATGACAACACCAGAGACAAGCTATCAAGAACTTAACAAAAAACACCAAGACACTTACGCATCATTGTTGTCCATTACTTCACGTTGGAAGGGAGACAAAATATCCAAGCTTAGTCCAAATCCACCCTCCTTGATTCAACAAATGTTGGGCTTACACTAGTAGGAGAAATGATAGATTTCCTACTCTCAATTGAATGATCGCTCTCTCTCTTACAATGGCATAGAGTTCCCTTGCTAATCCCCTATTACAACACATGCACATGCATAAGACAATGAGCTTCCACTCAAGAGCTCCTTCTAGAGAGGTTGAGCTTGGCTTCTCAAGCTATAGCATAGTGCTCTTGCTTATGGCTCCCCCTTTTGTGCTAGCTACACCCTCCTTTTATAGCAATTTTGAAGGCTAGGGTTACTCCTCTAACCATGGTTGGGTTAGATTTTCAGCAATTTATCTAATTTCTTTTGCTTGGAATTATCAAGAAGTTGGTGGGGAAAAGAGAGAGGAGAGAAATGGAGGTGATAGGACTTTTCATAGTGGGTTAGTGTTAGTAGAGTTAGTATTAATTTACAAATGGAATTGGATATTTACAATGGGAGTATCCATGTAGGATACAAATAAGGAAGAAAAACTCTTAAGAGGTAAGAAAAGGTGGATTTCTTACAAGGTTGATGCTCCAAGTGTCTTGAGTAGGGCCAATTTTGACGCTTGTTGACGGTACATTTTTTCTCCACTCTTGACCTTCCTTGAGAGACAAGATAATTGAAGCTGAGTAATCAACCACCATGATGCTGTCTTTTAAGAGAAGAGGCTGAATTTTGTGGTTTGTTTTTATAGATATGGGTAAATTGGAGGAGGAAAAATGAGACTAGGTGGTCAATTTTGGAATGGAATTGTGTGTGGGAGGTATGAGTTCACCATGGTTTCTCTTATTCTTCAAGGTTGAGGAGAAGGTGAGTAGGGTGCAGAGAGGTGGGGATGATGAGTGGAGAAGTGTGTGTGACAGAGGAAAATGATAAAGTGGAAGAGAGAGTGTGGTTGCATAGCATGGGAAAACTGGGGTCCACTAATAAAATCATAGCTCACAGCTCGTAGCTCAAAAAAATATGAAAAACTTTGAGGCAAAAGTTCAGCCCACGAGCTACAACTTTTGTTTGTATCACCTTTTCAAATTCAGAGAGCAAGTGAACTTTAAAAATTCAGCAAAACCGATCGTTTTTTTCCACTGCACAAGGTCCTTGTGGGGTCCTTCTTTGGATGATTCTTTTGAATACCTCCAAGAGTGAGCCCTCCATAGTGCATGTATGCATGCCACCTACCCTTGACCTTATTTGGTAGGTCAATAATTGAAGATATTGTTGAGATTATGATATAAGTGAATAGTACAACTAAGAAAATCAAATATTGAGGGGTCTAAAAAATATGTACATGTCAAATATAAATAATATAAGTGAAAAAAATATAAAGAGGTCAAAAGAAATCTCTCTCATTATGAGGCTACCATAAAAAGATAAATATTTTTGGTGTTCTAATTTTTTAGAAAAAAAAAACAAAATAGATGTAGGAAGGGAAAAAATCACAATAGTGAAAAAATATACACATAAATAAAACTAGTTTTTTGGATTTTTGTTGGGGTGGAGTTACACCAAATATAAGAGAAGCTTACATGAAAATATTTCTATATGGAATAAAGAGTATGAAAAATGGTAAGAAAAAATTGTGGTAATGGTGAGGCAATGTACAGAGCATAAATAACACACACCTAGGTAGAAATATTTAAATAAATACCAAAATAATTATGAAAAAATCTTTTATTTAGGCCCTATATACAAAGAAATATTTACATACGCATGGGCCATAATATACTTATATTTTTTATTTATTTTATTTTTTTGGCTCAACTAGCCCAATGACTAGCTAATTGAGGGTTTTTCAAGAAGATATGGGAAAAGTCCCGTGACTCACGCACGCCTATGTACAGTGAAATGGTAGGGATAGCCACAGTGTTTGGGTGATTTTGGTAGGGTGAGGTAACTCACTGTGGCAATTACAAAGAGCCGAAAAACGGCTATCATTAGCCCTACCCCTGGATGATGGTATATTCATGTACCATCATAGAGCATCTTTTCCAAAGAGAGTGCTTCAGAGTCCTTGACGAGATCTTTATTGTTTGGCCCCTTAGAATTTTGGCTAGAGTTACACTCATGCTTCATGTAACAATACTTACATGAGACAGTGGCCTTTTGACAGATCTTTGGTAGATCCTTTGGTAGAAGGCGACTCAAATAGGGCTTCAAGCGATACCCGTTTACTTTCCTGGAGTGCTCTTTACCATTCAAGTCCATAAGCTGATAGTAACTTGAATTGAAAGCCTTCTTGACTATGTATGGCCCTTGCCATCTTGTTTCAAATTTGGCATCAAAACGATTATCGAGTCGATTGTCATACCTTAGCACAAGATCTCCTTGATTGATGCCTTTTTCCTTCAGTTTCTTGTCAAGCTTCTCCTTTGTCTGTGTGGCTTTCCTCTTATAGCACTCGTATGCTGCTTCTCTTTTCCACTCAAGCTCAGCTAAGGTAAGAAGTCGATCCATCCATGCTTCTTGATCATCTTGTGCTGATTTGCCATGAAGTCGCATTGTTAGAATGTTTAGCTCAATTGGCTGTAAAGCCTCTTGACCATAGACCAAGTGAAATGGTGTGAACTCCGTGGCTTTCCTATATGTGGTTCGATACGCCCACAAGGCACCATCCAAGAAGTCATCCCACAACTTTGTCTTGTTTTTCACCATCTTTCTAATGATGCCTGCAATGACACCATTACCTGTTTCTACCAAACCATTTGATTGGGGATAGTAGGGTGTACTGTGACGATGTAGAATGCAAAGTTCTTCACAGACTTCTGTGAGCAATCCCTTTCTAAACCCTGGACCATTATCAGAAACAATCTCCAAAGGTGTGCCAAATCTACAACAAATGTGAGTGTAAACGAATTTGCTCACTGTCCTCTCATTTACCTTTGCCACACTTTGTGCTTCCACCCACCTAGTCATATAGTCTACCGCCACTAGAATGTAGAGTTTACCATTTTTTGTCCTAGGCAGAGGACCCATAGCATCAATGCCCCACTTTTCAAAGGGTTCATTTGCAAGCACAATTTGCCTTGGACCATAAATCAATCTTCTATTCCCATTTACCTGACAATTGTGACAACTTTTACACCAATGTTGGACATCCACATGTAGACTTGGCCAAACATACCCCACAAGCAAAATCTTCTTCACAGTTAATTCTTGGGCAAAATGACCACCACATGCTTCTTCATGCAAACCTTTTAGAATGGCTGGAATTTCCTCAATAGTTGGTACTCTTCTGCATACTTGATCCCTCCCTCTTTGATAGAGGGAGCCTTCTAGGAAGAGATATGCACTTGCCTTCTTCATGAGTCTCCTCTTCTGAGCCTTCGTGAAGTCTTGTGGAAACTCGCCCTCAAAAATGTAGCTAATAATGGGAGTCAATGACTCCAATCCCTGGTATCTCGGTTGCTTGACAGTTGCTGCCACCATGATGACCTGCACTTCTTTCTCAACACATGTAACTACTTACTGTGCAAGTAAATCGGCATCTTCATTTTGTTTCCTAGGAATATGATATAGTTGCACTTCTTGAAATTGATTAAACAATCTACGAATGGCATGAACTTTTGTCCGTAAGCTTTCATTCTTGCATGCCCAAATGCCTAAAATCTGTTTAACAATGAGAAGTGCATCTCCCTTTACCATGAGGCGTTGTATCCCTTGGCCAATGCACATCTTCAAACCATGAATTAGTGTGTCGTATTCTGCTTCATTGTTGCTAGCTGAACTTGGTAGATTGAACTTCTCTTTCATGACCACCTCTCCACTTGGGTTGAGCAACACTAGCCCTCCCCCTGCTTTTCCTGTGGCTCGACGAAAAGCTCCATCAAAGAACAAGGTAAAAGCATGGGGAATACTTTTTGGTGGTGGCAATGGTAGGGTCTTTACTTGAGGCACCTTAATTTCCTTCTCATGTACCCTATAAGTGAGAATCCCTGCCAATTGTGCACACACACTATCTTCTACCTTGAAAGAGTATTGGAACTCTTGCAACTCCATAATCCACTTTGAGATCCTAGTACTAAGATTCATTTGAGATGACACCCAAGGGAACAAATTTTCTGCAGTGAGAATTACAAAAGGTTTTGGTAGTAGGCAGGATCTAAACTTTCTCACCGCAAACATGAGAGAAAGCATCATGAGTTCTGCTTCTGTGTAGTCTCTCTCCAAAGCATTCATGACCCTACTAGCAAAGTAGATGGGTCGCATCCTTGTACTGTGGGGATCTTGTTGTAGCAACACAGCACCAATTGTTTCTTTCCCAGCACTAGAGCTAACAAAGAATGTGTACTCCCAACAAGGAGGCATGAGTGTTGGTAGCTCTGACAAAATGACTTTAATGTTACAAAAATACTCTTCAAGCTCATCAGACCATGCAAATTCTACTTGTTGTGTCAACTTTTTCAAAGGATGAAGCAACTCCAAGGCTAAGTGAATGAAGCGTGACATATACTTCACCTTCTGAATGAAAGAGATGACCTCCTTAAGACTCTTCGGTGATGGGAGCTCAATAAGAGCCTTTGCCTTTGAAGGATCCACCTCAATGCCTTTATAGGAAACCTTGTGACCGAGCAAGATCACTTCATCCTCACCTATGTGGCACTTGTCGGGGTTGAGTTGACCTCCCATGTCGTAGAGCTTCTTTAAACCTTCTTCTACCCTTTGTAGATGCAATGATTTTGAGCTATAAATGCAGAAATCATCAATGAACACCCTAATTGACTTTCCAAAGAATGCTTGAAACACCATGTTCATGAAACGTTGGAATGTTGCAGGAGCATTTGTTAGACCAAATGGCATGACTCTAAAAGCATAACAACCCCAAGGAGTGATAAAGGTTGTTTTCAATTGATCTTCCAATGCGATACCTATTTGAAAGTAGCCTGAGTAGCCATCACACACAGTGTACTTCTCATGACCAGCTACCTCATTTAGTATCTCATCCTGAAATGGGAGGGGAAAGTGATCTCTTTTTGTTGCCTCATTGAGTGGACGGTAATCCACACACCCCCTCCACTTGCCGTTTTTCTTAGGAGTGACAACAACGAGAGAGACCCACTCTGAATTCTCCACTGGATAAATGAAACCTGCTGCTAGAAGCTTTCTTACCTCCTTGAGTAGAGCCTGCTCCTTATGACTCCTAGCCTTCGTAGCTTTTGAGCCTTAGGTGTGGCCTCTGGCTTCAACTCAATCTTGTGTTGAACAACATCTACTCCACGCACATCGGTGTAGTCTTTAGCAAAAAGCCTCGGAAATTTCCTTAGCACACATTTGAACTCCTCTCTTTCATCCTTTGTAAGTGTTGTAGACAACATACCTTCTAACATTCCTTCATCTTCCACCTTTTGGTTCTCTTGGGAACCTACCTCTTCCAAACCTCGAGAAGAGGTCTCCTGGTTGTTTGGCTTAAACCTTACCCCCATGACTTCAATGGAGGACTCCTCTTCAGTAATGCTGCCGCTACTTTCTTCTTCTGAAGTGTTTTCAGTCCAATCTTCTTCCGTCTCACTTCGAGATGATTCTTCATGGAGCTCCTCTTGGCGTTGTTCCTTCATGTCAAAGACAACCTTCTTGTGATTGTCATTCCTGCAAATTAGCTTTCCACTCTCCCAATCCTGCAAAGCTCGCATTTTCATTAGCCATGGTCTTCCTAGGATAAATGGATAACCACTTCCCTTGGTCGACATAACATAAAAATCCACCGCTTTCTTAATGCCAAAGGCCTCTACAAAGACATTTTTACAAATGCCTACACACCTAGCCTTGCTATTGTTTGCCATCTTGACTTTGATTTCAGGTGTCTCCTGGATATGCATGCCTAGTCTTTGCATGAGTCCCTCTGTCATGATGCAAATTTGTGCACCCCCATCCACTAGACCTTTCCTAACCAATCTTCCTTTGATGTAACAATCTAGCACCGGTGTAATGTCCTCATTCATTTCAGCTTGTGCAATTTTTACAACAGGAAAACTCTCTTTTACCTTTCTCCTAGTGCTAACTGCCTTTGTTAAATCCCTCCTAACTTGTGGGCATAATGCAAGAAACTGAGGCCATGAGATATCAGGACCCTTACCTCGCATGTCTTCCAACAGGTTGTATGGAGCCATACCATGTCCAAGAGGGAAGTCTTGGAGATTGATACGACGTCGAGTCCTCTTAGCTTCCTTGGTCTCCTTTGCCTTCTTGCCTTGTCCATGGTCACTCTGTGATGTGACTCCTTCTTTCTCTTTACCTTTTCCTCGGCCACGCTTAATGCCATTGGCTTCCATGTCAACCTCATTTGAATTTGTCACCTCTACCACATGCACATTTGGATCTGGCAAAGGTGGAACTCCTTCTACCCCTTGTGGAGGTGGTCTTGGTCCATTTGGCCTTTGTAGAAGCCTTGGTTGTTGACCAGCTCCTTCTCCTGCATTCATCACTGGGTAATTCAAGTTAGGTCTCCCTGGCTCTCCACGGGGCCAAGGACAATTATACATCCCATGTCCAGACTCTCTGCAATTCCAACATTGCAAGACTCTCCTAGTTCGTGGCTCTCTCTCTTCTGACTTCTTTGCTTGTCCCTTTGGACCTATAGCTTGTGCAAGGTGAATTGACAGGCTGCTTAAAGATTCATTTAACTTCTCAATCACTTCAGCCGTTACCTCAGGAAGCTCCCTAGATGTTGATGCTTGTGACTTACCTTTGGGTCTAAGAACTTCTATTGGAACCTCTCCCCTTAAGCACTTGAGTTTCCTATACTTCTCAGCAGCCCTAGTTTCCGCTGCATCAAAAGTAGCAGGTGCACCCGCCTCAACTTTTACCTTAAGGTCAGGAAAGAGTCCGGCTATGAACCTCTCCTTCTTTAAAAATTATGCACCATCACCAGGGTTAGCAACATTTCGTATCCATAGAGCCCAAAGACGTAGAAACTCTTGCTTGTACAAGTAGTAGTCATCTAAGTCATTTTGCTTATGAGAAACAATGTCTTGCCATAGTTTTTGAGTGTTTTGGGGATCAAAGAAGTATCTCTTAAAACGATTCAAAACTTCTGTGTAATTCCCCTTAACTTCCTCAGGCAAAGAGTCAAACCAAGTACTAGCATCTTTCCTAAGGACCACCTCAAACATTTCTACACGTTCTTGATCGGTTACTATCCTCTTGATACGGCAAGACATCTTGAAATTTGCTAAAAATAATTCAGCATCCTCTCCAGGCTCTCCAAAGAAAAGAGGATACCCATACATTTGGCGTTGGCTTTCCATTGAATTGATTTCAAAGTGACACCCGTTTTTGTTTTTCTTTCTTAAAAAGATTTACACAATAATGTATCTAGCTTGCAATCTATTCTACAACAAAATAAAGATATTCACATCAAACGACCTATGATAATCAATAAGAGGTAGGATGACAGGGTTTGGTGATGCGAGAATTTCTCCTACTCTTTGGGCACCAAACATGAACACCATACGTTGTTGAAAATGGATTTTCCTACTAATTGCAATGTTTATTCTAATGTGTGGAGTGAAATGGAAGGGGAAAACCTCTATCCCTGGGCCATTATCCATGGTCTATGCATGACCTAATACTTAAAACAAAACAAAAATATAGACGTCCAAACTAAGGTCGTACCTAATGAGAGGCAAAATAAAAGGATTTACTGAAGCATTTATCTCGGCCAACCTAAGAGGACCTAAAATTCTACGAATGACACGTTGAAATTGCAACTTAGTACTAACAATTATGTGTACCTTTTGCCTTGCAATGGGAATGAAGGGATCATACAAATTTTCGTGATTCATGCAAACTACTTGACTATGCTAAAAGTTGATTCTACACAAAAATACACAAGCCGTCCCAAGTGGGGGCACCAATTTGAGGCGGTCCGGGGCGGGCAACAAGAAGAGCAACCTCTAGACACCCTTCAAGGCTCCCGTGCTGCTCAATGGGGCTGGGGCACAACACAACACAAACCAAAACAACAAACCCACAGTCAAATCCCAACTACACAAGGGGCACCACCTAGTTTAAGAGCGAACTAGGACGCAAAAGAGGAGAATCGTTAGAGCAACCCACAAACAAGCAAGGAATTTACACTAACCCTAACACCAATGGAACACTCTCACACACTAAAACACGAGAGAGAGAGAGAGAGAGAGAGAGAGAGAGAGAGAGAGAGAGAGAGAGAGAGAGAGAGATAGTGCTCGGACTGCTTTGAAACGTATCGGCAATGATCAAGCAAACACAACTATATATTTAAGAAAGAGAGAGAAAGGGGGAGGGGGTGCTTGTTGCATTAATACCTTCTTACAAATCTGTCATGACAAATCAAAGTGAAATTAGTATTTGTTCAACATAGCTTGCGTAAATTTCACCACAACACATCACAAGAAAAGCCACCCCAATCACTGTCTTAAAGCCAGGGGAGTCCTCTCCACCCTGTCGCCCTCTTACAGTATGTGGGATTTATGGCTAGATTGATGACAACACCAGAGACAAGCTATCAAGAACTTAACAAAAAACACCAAGACACTTACGCATCATTGTTGTCCATTACTTCACGTTGGAAGGGAGACAAAATATCCAAGCTTAGTCCAAATCCACCCTCCTTGATTCAACAAATGTTGGGCTTACACTAGTAGGAGAAATGATAGATTTCCTACTCTCAATTGAATGATCACTCTCTCTCTTACAATGGCATAGAGTTCCCTTGCTAATCCCCTATTACAACACATGCACATGCATAAGACAATGAGCTTCCACTCAAGAGCTCCTTCTAGAGAGGTTGAGCTTGGCTTCTCAAGCTATAGCATAGTGCTCTTGCTTATGGCTCCCCCTTTTGTGCTAGCTACACCCTCCTTTTATAGCAATTTTGAAGGCTAGGGTTACTCCTCTAACCATGGTTGGGTTAGATTTTCAGCAATTTATCTAATTTCTTTTGCTTGGAATTATCAAGAAGTTGGTGGGGAAAAGAGAGAGGAGAGAAATGGAGGTGATAGGACTTTTCATAGTGGGTTAGTGTTAGTAGAGTTAGTATTAATTTACAAATGGAATTGGATATTTACAATGGGAGTATCCATGTAGGATACAAATAAGGAAGAAAAACTCTTAAGAGGTAAGAAAAGGTGGATTTCTTACAAGGTTGATGCTCCAAGTGTCTTGAGTAGGGCCAATTTTGACGCTTGTTGACGGTCCACTAGCTTTGACGGTACATTTTTTCTCCACTCTTGACCTTCCTTGAGAGACAAGATAATTGAAGCTGAGTAATCAACCACCATGATGCTGTCTTTTAAGAGAAGAGGCTGAATTTTGTGGTTTGTTTTTATAGATATGGGTAAATTGGAGGAGGAAAAATGAGACTAGGTGGTCAATTTTGGAATGGAATTGTGTGTGGGAGGTATGAGTTCACCATGGTTTCTCTTATTCTTCAAGGTTGAGGAGAAGGTGAGTAGGGTGCAGAGAGGAGTGGTGAGAGAGGTGGGGATGATGAGTGGAGAAGTGTGTGTGAAAGAGGAAAATGATAAAGTGGAAGAGAGAGTGTGGCTGCATAGCATGGGAAAACTGGGGTCCACTAATAAAATCATAGCTCACAGCTCGTAGCTCAAAAAAATATGAAAAAATTTGAGGCAAAAGTTCAGCCCATGAGCTACAACTTTTGTTTGTATCACCTTTTCAAATTCAGAGAGCAAGTGAACTTTAAAAATTTAGCAAAACCGACCGTTTTTTTCCACTGCACAAGGTCCTTGTGGGGTCCTTCTTTGGATGATTCTTTTGAATACCTCCAAGAGTGAGCCCTCCATAGTGCATGTATGCATGCCACCTACCCTTGACCTTATTTGGTAGGTCTATAATTGAAGATATTGTTGAGATTATGATATAAGTGAATAGTACAACTAAGAAAATCAAATATTGAGGGGTCTAAAAAATATGTACATGTCAAATATAAATAATATAAGTGAAAAAAATATAAAGGGGTCAAAAGAAATCTCTCTCATTATGAGGCTACCATAAAAAGATAAATATTTTTGGTGTTCTAATTTTTTAGAAAAAAACAAACAAAATAGATGTAGGAAGCGAAAAAATCACAATAGTGAAAAAATATACACATAAATAAAACTAGTTTTTTGGATTTTTGTTGGGGTGGAGTTACACCAAATATAAGAGAAGCTTACATGAAAATATTTCTATATGGAATAAAGAGTATGAAAAATGGTAAGAAAAAATTGTGGTAATGGTGAGGCAATGTACAGAGCATAAATAACACACACCTACGTAGAAATATTTAAATAAATACCAAAATAATTATGAAAAAATCTTTTATTTAGGCCCTATATACAAAGAAATATTTACATACGCATGGGCCATAATATACTTATATTTTTTATTTATTTTATTTTTTTGGCTCAACTAGCCCAATGACTAGCTAATTGAGGGTTTTTCAAGAAGATATGGGAAAAGTCCCGTGACTCACGCACGCCTATGTACAGTGAAATGGTAGGGATAGCCACAGTGTTTGGGTGATTTTGGTAGGGTGAGGTAACTCACTGTGGCAATTACAAAGAGCCGAAAAACGGCTATCATTAGCCCTCCCCCTGGATGATGGTATATTCATGTACCATCATAGAACATCTTTTCCAAAGAGAGTGCTTCAGAGTCCTTGACGAGATCTTTATTGTTTGGCCCCTCAGAATTTTGGCTAGAGTTACACTCATGCTTCATGTAACAATACTTACATGAGACAGTGGCCTTTTGACAGATCTTTGGTAGATCCTTTGGTAGAAGGCGACTCAAATAGGGCTTCAAGCGATACCCGTTTACTTTCCTGGAGTGCTCTTTACCATTCAAGTCCATAAGCTGATAGTAACTTGAATTGAAAGCCTTCTTGACTATGTATGGCCCTTGCCATCTTGTTTCAAATTTGGCATCAAAACGATTATCGAGTCGATTGTCATACCTTAGCACAAGATCTCCTTGATTGATGCCTTTTTCCTTCAGTTTCTTGTCAAGCTTCTCCTTTGTCTGTGTGGCTTTCCTCTTATAGCACTCGTATGCTGCTTCTCTTTTCCACTCAAGCTCAGCTAAGGTAAGAAGTCGATCCATCCATGCTTCTTGATCATCTTGTGCTGATTTGCCATGAAGTCGCATTGTTAGAATGTTTAGCTCAATTGGCTGTAAAGCCTCTTGACCATAGACCAAGTGAAATGGTGTGAACTCCGTGGCTTTCCTATATGTGGTTCGATACGCCCACAAGGCACCATCCAAGAAGTCATCCCACAACTTTGTCTTGTTTTTCACCATCTTTCTAATGATGCCTGCAATGACACCATTAGCTTTTTCTACCAAACCATTTGATTGGGGATAGTAGGGTGTACTGTGACGATGTAGAATGCAAAGTTCTTCACAGACTTCTGTGAGCAATCCCTTTCTAAACCCTGGACCATTATCAGAAACAATCTCCAAAGGTGTGCCAAATCTACAACAAATGTGAGTGTAAACGAATTTGCTCATTGTCCTCTCATTTACCTTTGCCACACTTTGTGCTTCCACCCACCTAGTCATATAGTCTACCGCCACTAGAATGTAGAGTTTACCATTTTTTGTCCTAGGCAGAGGACCCATAGCATCAATGCCCCACTTTTCAAAGGGTTCATTTGCAAGCACAATTTGCCTTGGACCATAAATCAATCTTCTATTCCCATTTACCTGACAATTGTGACAACTTTTACACCAATGTTGGACATCCACATGTAGACTTGGCCAAACATACCCCGCAAGCAAAATCTTCTTCACAGTTAATTCTTGGGCAAAATGACCACCACATGCTTCTTCATGCAAACCTTTTAAAAGGGCTGGAATTTCCTCAATAGTTGGTACTCTTCTGCATACTTGATCCCTCCCTCTTTGATAGAGGGAGCCTTCTAGGAAGAGATATGCACTTGCCTTCTTCATGAGTCTCCTCTTTTGAGCCTTCGTGAAGTCTTGTGGAAACTCGCCTTCTAAACAGGTCTCCAAAGTGCAGTATACAGAGATTTACTGTACAAGTACAGTGGTTGTGAAACGCTTGATTGTGGACACTCGTTGAGTGTAGAAAGCGTTACAGGAACCACGATAGCAGGTTCAGCAGATTTGCAGGTTTTTGCAGATTGCAGCTATTTTGTCTTAGTGCTTCAAAATGTCTGACGGTTTCAGTCAGATTGTTACTGAGAAGCTTGAGAAAAATAACTACCCTGCATGGAAGTTCAGAATAACAAATTTCCTAAAAGGAAAAGGTTATTGGGACTATGTAGAAGGAGACAATGAAAAGGAACCAGAGATTCTCGAGGCAAATGCTACAACAGAACAAAGGAAAGCTTTGAGGGACTGGCAACAAGGCCAGAGCAAAGTGATGTATTGGCTTTCTATGAGTATCACAGATGGCATGATGGGCTATCTACAGGATGCTGAAACCCCCGCCATTGCATGGAAAAACTTAGGCAGAGTGTTCGAGGTGAACACCAAGGCCAGGAAGCTTCAACTAAAGTCGGAGCTAAATCAGGTTAAGAGGAACAACCTCTCCATCAATGATTATGCTTTGAAGATCAAGAGTATCATTGAGGCTCTTGGATCTATTAAAGTCTCAGTGGAAGACGATGACATTGTCCGTGCATGCTTGGATGGTCTAGGAGATGAGTATGTACATTTTAGGTCTTCCATGAATACAAGAGACGACATCCCCGTGTTCCAAGATTTGATTTCTATGCTTATTCTTGAGGAGAAGAACCTTGACACATCTTCTTCTCATGGCAGAAATAATTCTGAACAGGCCTTCGATTCTAACTCCAACAGAGGTAGAGGTAGAGGTCGTGGTCGAGGCCCAAGGGGTTGCAGGGGCCAATTTCTGGAAGGTCAATCAAATCAAAACAATACAGGTGGCAGGGGAAACCAGTCTCAAGGCAGGGGGAGTCAAAGAGGTCGTGGTGCAAGATCAAGCAGGCAGCAACATACTCCAGATAGTAGAGAATGTTGGACTTGTGGTGAAAGAGGTCACATGTCACGTGACTGTCCAAAGGGAAAAGCAAGTAGAAAGAGAGAACAGGGCAACTATGCATCTACTAGCAGAGATGCAGATGACAGCAAAAACGAGCGCATGTTTGTTATGCAACATGTAATGAATACAATGACTGCAGAGAATTCCACCCAAGATGATGTTTGGTATGTGGATTCAGGTGCCTCTAATCACATGACGTCTCATGGAGAGTGGTTTAGAGATATGCGCAAACCAGATGTGTCAGGCTATGTGCAGACAGGAGATGACACAGCTCACCCCATTGCTCATGTAGGGGAGATACCTCTAAATACGAAGAGTGGGAAATCAAAGTACTTAGCAGATGTACTTCATGTCCCAAACATTACAAAGAATCTTGTTTCTGTTGGACAAATGGTTGAGCAGGGTTTGCAGGTTCGCTTCAATCCAAATGGCTGTTATGTAGAAGATTTCCAGAATGGCTGTAAGCTGATCACAGAGGGCAAATGTGTGGGCAGAATGTTTACGCTAAATGTAGACATGCCTGAGGTAAAAGCTGCATTATTTGCACAGGGCACAGGTGTTGTGGCTGATGTTGACATTTGGCACAAACGCATTGGCCATGTCAATGAGCAGAGATTGCGCAACATGCAATCAAAACAGATTGTAAACGGTTTGCCCAAATTCAAGGTGGATGGTATGCATAAAGTGTGTGCAGCATGCCAGTTTGGAAAACAGTCAAAGGGCTCATTTCCACATGAGCGCAATGTATGTAAAAGGCCACTTGAGGTGGTGCACACAGATGTTTGGGGTCCAACCGATACTGCAAGTATACATGGTTGCACGTATTATGTCTCTTTCATTGATGACCATACAAGGAAAGTATGGGTCTACTTCATGCGTAACAAAAGTGAAGTGTTTGGTCACTTTCAAGACTTCAAAGTCATGATTGAGAAGGAGACAGATATGCAAATCAAGACATTGAGGTCAGATGGAGGGGGAGAGTACTTCTCCAATGATTTTTCAGATTTTCTGCGAATGCATGGTATACACAGGCAGTTTACATGCAGATATACTCCACAGCAGAATGGGGTCGCAGAAAGGAAAAACAGGCACATTGCAGAGGTTGCACGTGCATTGATGAATGAGAAGAACATGCCTCATCATTTCTGGGCTGAAGCTGTAAATACAGCTGTGTACATTATGAACAGGACACCTACAGCTGCGGTGCATGATGTAACACCTGAGGAAAAGTTTACAGGTACAAAGCCTGATTTGGCACACTTGAAAGTGTTTGGCTGCATAGCTTACGTGCATGTACCAGATGAGTTGCGTAGGAAATTGGATCCTAAAGCAGAGAAATGTATTCTTGTGGGATATTCCCTTGAACAAAAGGGGTACAGGTGCTACAATCCTACTACACGAGAATTACGAGTGAGCAGAGATGTAGTCTTTGATGAGATGAGCAGCTGGTACAGTAATGCACATGGAACTATTGGGGCTGATGTAAAAGATGATGTGGTTGTACAAAATGTGAGGCCACAGTCACAGGTTTTGAGTGGACCACAAGAGTCCTCTTCTCGTGGCTCTGTTGAGAAACCATGGAATGGTAGACTACGTACGCAGGTTACTCCACCAACAGGTACAGGGAATGTATCACGAAAAGGAAAGGAAAAGGTTGATGAACCTCCCTTTATGGTTGATGCATCATCAGGTTTTTCACATGTAGACATGGATTCAAATGGTTCTGAACAAAGTCTTGATGAGGAATTTGGAATTCCGGCTGTCAGGACACCTGGTGTAAGGAAAGTACAAGAAGATGCTAGAGGGCAAAGGAGTGACCCAGGACCGCGCAGATCTAATAGAGTCAGAAATCCAGTTCAGAAATTGACTTATGATGGGTATCTAGCGCATCACCAAGCCTACATGGCTAAGGTGATACAGGATGTGGAGCCCACATGTTTTGAGGATGCAGTTGGAAATGTGCATTGGGATGATGCAATGAATGAAGAGATGGCTGCATTGGAAGCAAATGACACATGGGAGTTGGTGCCATTGCCAAGTGTCAAGAAAGCTATTGGCTGCAAATGGGTGTATAAAACCAAGCATAAGGCTGATGGTAACATTGAGCATCACAAGGCAAGGCTGGTCGCAAAGGGTTATGCACAGACGTATGGCATAGACTATGAGGAGACCTTTGCTCCAGTGGCAAAGATGACGACTGTGAGAGCTGTCATAGCAGTGGCTGCATCTAGAGGATGGATTATGCATCAAATGGATGTAAAGAATGCCTTCTTGAATGGTGAGTTGCAAGAGGAAGTGTATATGGATCAGCCACCTGGTTATGTCGATCCAGGTTACCCAGATTATGTATGCAGACTTCTCAAAGCTTTGTATGGTTTGAAGCAGGGCTCTAGAGCATGGTATGACAGGATTGCCAAGTATCTTGTCAGTATTGGTTTTAGGAGAGCTCATGCTGATCATTCACTCTATGTACGTGAGAGTGATGTGGGTAATTGTGGTCATTACCATATATGTAGATGACCTTATTATTGTTGGTGACAATGCTATGGAGATTGACCATGTGAAGGGTCTTCTCAAACAGGAGTTTGAAATGAAAGATTTGGGCGAGTTGCACTACTTTCTTGGCATTGAGGTGATCAGGACTCCAGAGGGTGTATGGCTGTCACAGAGACAATATGCTTTGGACATGTTGTCAAAGTATGGTATGGCTGATTGTAAGCCGATTTCCATTCCCTTGGATGTGAATGCAAAGCTGAGTGCAGAGAAGGGTGATGTTGTTGAGGATGTCAATATGTACAGGAAGATGGTGGGTAGTCTAATCTACTTGACTATCACAAGGCCAGACTTGAGCTACACAGTAGGCTTGGAGAGTCAGTTCATGCAGCTTCCGAGGAAGCCACATTTGGATGGAGTACGACGCACACTTAGGTATGTGCAAGGGACTCTTGACTACGCATTGTTCTATGCAGCAGATGCACCATTAGAATTGTATGGGTATACAGATGCAGATTGGGCAGGTAGCATTGTTGATAGGAGATCTACGAGTGGCTTCATGTTCTCTTTTGGGAGTGCTGCTGTTACTTGGAGTAGCAAAAAGCAGCCTACGGTTGCTTTATCGAGCACAGAGGCCGAGTACAGAGGTGCAGCAGTTGCGGCGTGCGAGGTAGCTTGGCTACGCACATTACTTGAGGAATTGGGAGTGCACGTGGACCAGCAGATTGTCATTCATTGTGACAACCTCAGCAGCATGCAGTTGGCTAGGAACCCAGTGTTCCATGCTAGGACCAAACACATAGAGGTCCATTACCACTACGTTCGAGAGCGATTGTTGGCGGGCGACATCGACTTGGTCTACGTCAGCACAGAGGAGCAGATAGCGGATATCTTTACCAAGGCCCTCGGAGCTGAGAAGCTTCGACGTTTCCGAACTATGCTTGGACTCTGCGACATGCAGAGCTCGAGGGGGAGTGTTGAGATGTCGAGCTCTACACCTTGAGCTGGCATCCACTACGGGTCTTGGCCGCTTACGGCATTTACTCACTGGCGCGTTAGGTGACCGACACGGAGGATCTCTGCCAGTGATTCTACAGTTGGACTACACTTATAGTGCCAGCCTAGTACGCTTCTAGCGAGTTCACACTTAGTGACCGCATGTACATATGTGCTACTTTTCAGCGCACTTAGTCATTTTGTACTCTCTTTTCTGTGAAGAAGAAGAAGAAGCTTTCCATCTCTGTGTGCTTTGTGCTTGTCTTGTGTAGCTCTCTTGCATCCTCATTCTTTACAATAAGGGTGAACCCAAGGGAAGTCACGGACACAGGCCAAGGGCCGGTTGCTAGCTAAGCAGTTTTCGTGCAAAGTTTAACCAAGGGGTTTGACAATGTCAATTTTAACCAAGGGGTTTGGATTGAAAAGGCAACACTCAAGGTTACATGTGCAATATTACTTGCATTTCACTAATTTTCAATTAGTGTTCCTAGGCCTTTGCAGGAGAAAAATTTGGGCATGTGCCTTTCACTACGAATAAGTGAACACTGTTTTCAACCTCCAGGTACGCATCTGTTTTGGTTTTGTTTCTATTTTCTTTTCCAAGTAGGATGCATACACTTCTATGTTTTCATCCATTTTTTGCTCTTCAACAAGATGACAGGGTCATGTAAGAGCCAAGAAATTTGGGTTGTAATGTCCAAAATAAATTTATGCATTACGCAGTTATGGACCTACTTGTAGGGTTTGATTTGGCACATGTTGTCACATGGGATACAACATGGTCTAGGAACTTAAGGAGTTCGGTTTAGCCAGTGTGGAGTAAGGATAATGAGGGTCCCTCTCACTCACGTCGCAGAGTGTTTGCAATTATATCCACACCCAAGTACATCTCGTACATGAAGGAGGTTCTATTTTCAAACATCCTTACCTGAGACATATTCCATATGTGGAGAATATGAGTCTCTAGGAGTGGCACTGGTGCCGCTACTTCACTTATGTGTTGCGACAATGTCCCTAGGTGCTGGTCGAATCCGTTTTCTAGACTATTTTCAACACGCCGTATCATGAACAATTTCAATGGCCAAAAATTGTCGGATACACAGAACGACTTGTTAAGATTACAAGTAAACAACATTAACGGATGGTTGTTTATGCATATAGCAATGCTATGAGTTGTTAATGAAAATGTTTCATTGTTTGTACCTAAAAGCAATTAACGTTTCACCTTTTATTATGGTCCAAACATTTCAGCAAGGCTTGCAAATGATTGCAGTAGAACGTGTTTAGTTTCTTTTCAGAACTATTTACACTTCTCTATAATGTGTGCTAGGTGAATCACATTCGCCATACGTCTTGGCAAGTATGATTATGGATATGCAGGTTTGGATTTTTTTTTGCTAAATGCATGCACACTAGGTGTTATGGGCCCTACTGTCTAGCAAATATTGATTTGGAGCGGCATGCATATTCATCACATTAGTTGCTTATGAAGCATTTTTCACTCTATTTGTAGTATCTCTATGAGATTATTTCTTGATTTACCAATCACCAATAGAGGTCATGGCTCGGTTTGGATGCTTGTGGATCTTTCACGTTAACCCAGATGGTTATTCATAACATTGTTCATTTCTCAGCAATGTTGTAAGGAACGATGATCCCTATTTACCAGTCATTTTGGAAGACTGTCTGTAAATCGTGGGGAAACACACCTCAGTACTGTCAGTATCCAAGGGGATAGGCAGAATTGGAAGATTACAAAGTGTAATCTGGTGCTAAGGGGTATGCAAAGTGCGTACATTATCACCAAGCAGTCCAATTAGTAAGCATTTATTGCTCTAGTTGGAGTATAAACCAGGTTCTCAACCTTGAACACTGATTATGGTGGGGTTGTTTCTTGATACGAGAAGATAACAATTCAAGGACTTAAACTTGGCTGATGAGTTACGTTAGCCAGTTACTTTCATGGAAAGTGAAAAGAGGTACTCTTTCAGGTACATTTTAGTTGTGATAACTCATTTAGCATACTCAAGTGATTTCTAAATGGAGTCTACACGCTATGTTGTATATGAGCCGGTTACACAAGACGGTTGCAAAGGGACAACAATGTGGAAAATCAAGATGTTACTCTTGATTTCACTGAACCTCCCACCGAGCCGTGACCCATGGCGACACAAATGCGGACTGGGCTCATAGTACATACAATCGTAGGTCTACCGACAGATTCATGTTCATTGGGAGTGCTGCTATCATGTGGAGCAGCAAGAAGCAACCTACGATTGCTCTTTCGAGTACAGAGGCAAAGTACAGGGGTGTTGTAGTGGCGGCATGTGATGTAGCATGACTAGGATTGCTACTGGAGTACAAGTACAGAGGCCGGTTGCCGTCTATTGTGATAACCTCAACATCATACAGTTGGCACGAAACCCATTGTTTCATGCCAAGACGAAGCACACTCAGGTACACTACCACTTCATCAGAGAGAGGATCTTAGCAGGCGACATCGACCTTGAGTACGTGGCGACGGATGAGTAGGTTGCAAATATCTTCACGAAGGTCCTTGGAGCGGCGAAGCTACGACGGTTTCAAGCGATGGTTAGCATACGAGAGATGGCATTGAGCTTGAGGGGGAGTGTTGAGATGTTAAACTCAACTCCTGGATGACTACCACCGACAATCACCATCATTGGTGCGTCTTGGTGGATACACATATCTTCGCTAGTGATACTACAACCGTACTAAACTGAGCTGGTCTACCTACCGGAGTGATGACACATTTATCTACTCACCTCACTCACTAGCGGTTCATACTAGTTCCCTTTTTATGTTGTATTTTTCCTTATGTTTTATAGACCTCTTATCTTGAATTAGTGAAGAAGAAGAAGTACAGTCTTTTGCCTCCATCCGTGTGTGTGCGCGCGCGTGCTTGCAAGAGCTCAAGCTCTCTCCTTCTCTATCTCTTGACAACATAGACAGGTTTTCGTCTTAGGCTGTAATCCATTTTTAGAAACAAGTTCACTTTAAACTTTTACTCATACACAAATGTCATATACACATGGTAACAATAATTTTGATGCAACACGATCTCTACGCATTCGCTCGAATTCCTATGCAAGAAATTATCGTCCTCCTACATGAAATATACTGCTATTCTTTGTGTCATCCGCTCCCGATGCACACTAGTTAGGAAAAGATACTAGATTGAGAATTTTTACGGAAACAACAAAAGAAAAAGAAGTGAACTGCCTTTCAATGCAGATCATATAGACTTGGTAGGCTAAAAACCATCCTTGAGTGTGCCAAGCTTGCATGCCTAAAAGTTTTCTCTCCCTTTCCCTAGAAGCTCTCAAGCTCTCTCTCTCTCTCTCTCTCTCTCTCACTCACACACACACACACACACACACACACACACATAGTCGCATCAACAGCCCGATGTCACCTAGAGTCGTCAGATGCACCGGCGTGTCCAAATAGAGAAGTATGCTGATTGTGCGCAGAGCTACAGGAAGCACACCAACTGGACTGCTCATTATAAAATAAAGTATCGATGTCTGTCCGCCTTGTGTGACAGGGGGGCCGCCCATTTATGGCGAAGGGCCAAAAATAGAACCAAACATGTTCGGCTTCTCTACGAGGGAAATCAACGAAAGATAACAGACGCAGAGCAGAAATGTTCGGCTTGAGGTGGCGCCTCTACGAGGGAAAACAACGAAAGATGGGGAGGAAGAGCAAACGCAAAGCACGAAGGAAGAAGCAAAAGGAGCCAGCGCCCATGGTCACCACACGGACAAGCTCGAGCGCGGCCCCCTCTCTAGCCGTCCACGAGAAGCAGGGGGTGCAACCTTCCATGTCAGAACTCGCAGTAGAGGAGAAGCGGACGTGTCGAGCTTCCATGGTAGCAAGGCCCCTGCCCATCAGCACAGAGAAAACTTCGTGCACACCCCCCTCTCTAATCGCTTGGCAGGAGTGTACCGATGCGCTGCACCACATCTTCTTCAACTTTCTCAGCCTCTCTGATGTGCTGCAATGCCACCTTGTCTGTAAGTCCTGGCATCTCCCTCTCAGCAACATCGACGACATCCGCTGCAGACTCTGCTGCTTTTCCCACCATCCACTCACCGGCCCTGTTTGCCTTCGCCCTGAAGAAGATGATATGCATGTCTGTCCAAGACCCACCCCAACAGGAAAACCTACTTGCTGGAGGAGTACCCTAGATTTGGCCTTGCATAGGTCTTACGAGAGATGTGTCGTTGTTGCATCCACGCATGGTCTTCTATGTTTGCAGTTAGACAGTTTGGTGTATCCGCCGGCGATCACGGTGCCATCTCTGGTTGTGTGCAATCCAATGGGAGATAGTCATAAAGTCTTACCCAATCTCACTCGCATTGAAGCTCTTGAGTCAGTCAGCATGCATTACAACGTTCTTAGGAAGAGTTACACGATAATGGCGTGCGGAACCGCGAAGAACTCCCCCCAAACATATTTCCATGGCAATGGTGACCCTGTCAAGAAGCCATTCTATGTATTTTATGTGGAGATGTACCACTCAGATGTCGGCTCTTGGGTGTACCACTCACATTTCATCACTGATATAGGGGTGGAAAAGGGGAAAATGGTGTGGTGGCAAGGTCGGTACCATTGGATTGTTCGGAGACCCGACCGCTCAATAGATGTGCTTGCATATGACATGTCAAGAAAGGACTGGATGCATGGGTTCTGACATGCCAAAGTTGGGCTGCGGATTGCCCTACTTCAGATTGCCTAACGTCTTTGAATGGGGGGATTCCCTCATGGGTATGTTCTACCTTAATTTTGAACCTATCTTTAGGGAACTTAATCGATCATCGACAACACGACCTACTGAAGTGCATTCATCGGGAAGTGACAACAGCATAGGTGCGACGTCTTCAAATGACTTTGCCACACCAGTCTCTAGCTCTGAGGAGTTCAAATGGCGCTCTTTGGACTATACGAGTGGAAAGATCATAGAGGAGAGCTCTTTGCACATTGGCGCTCACTTTGCGGAGCTCTATGGCAGACTTGATGTGTGCATATTTGATCCCTACTCTTTTGCTCCGGAATCTAGTCTGCTCACATCACCAAAAAGCTTTATCGTTAGAGAAAAGTGTCAATTAATGGATTCCTGTTTTTCATTTGTCCCATGTCCTTCAGTTGAGGTATGACTGAGCTTTCTAAGCTCCTTGTAATCACTTGCTGACTTAAGTTTCTCATTACGCATTGTGGATTGTATGGAAGGGCAAAGGTCAGATCCTCGTGATATAAACTTCTAGGTACTATGTTGGTTAAGCTATTGTATTGGTACTAGAAGGGAAGTGTTATGAGCATTTGAAGAGGCATGGGGGGCGTTTGGACCTTCGTGGAGGCTAATAATACATCTCAGTGCACATGGCTCATGACATGCTCTCTTGCCATTAGAAGTGGAGTCTGAAAATCTTACAACTAATGAAAGAGACTTTTATATGAATCTCTGGCTACTTGTCAGCACTACCTCATCCAAAAGAGAGAGAGAGAGAGAGAAAATCTGGCTTTACAAATCTTGAAATCTATCGTAAGCTTGAAGCTCTCACAATGTAGATCATACTTTACAAATAGAAATGGAATTTTAGAGGTTTTCTCTAGGATTTCTGTAGATGTAAAGGATTTTTAAAGACTTTTTTTAGCATGCGTAAAGAAGCTCTTATAACCCTATCCTTTCAAATGATCATGATGTCTCTTGAGAGGCACCACACAATTGAAACCCTCCTTTGCAATTTCCTTGCTGCTGTAGAATGCTTTGTTGCTGGCTTTTGATATTCGGCTTCCATACACGGGGCCTAACTCTTGCACTTGGCAGTTACACTCCCACACAATCAGTGCACTCCAGCTTATTATTGTCTAACTGAGCTTTAACTTGATCTCATGCTCCATAAGTTCATGTTTGCACATGTAATGTATTTTTCTCTTGACATCAAGTGGTCTTTCCCCAAGTGTCTCCCATCCCGTTGTAAAGGATTTGGGGGGGAGGGGGGGGTCTCTACTACACCTCAAAACACCACAAAGAAAAGAGGATGAAGAGAATAGATTTCTATAGAGCATGTGGACTGATTTTCACTCATGAAGTTTCTAAATTTACACACACTCAACATCGACTAGTCTTGACTAGTTTCCCTCTACACCGCTACAACTCTCGCTTTACTTGATTGCTTAAACTTATTGAATTCCCTACTTCATTCATGACCCAAAGCTGAGAAAAAGTTTAGTTTTCATCATATTTTAATTGCACTTATTTACTCTTTGAAGTTTCGACACTTCTAAGTATATAAACAACAAAACCACATGCGTAGAGATAGCCGATACACACCGCCTTTGTACACTTTTTACAAGCATGCCATATTTACATTCAAGAGGTCCAAAAGCACTAAAATAGATTCCTCAAATTCTTCAGGGTGGCTCACATAATTTCATAAAAGCATGTCACATACTATCCCCCAACAAACATGGAACACTTTCAAGTGTTCCACATACTTTCCTTGCTTTAAGGAGCATATTGTGTATTGCACTTCAAATAAGCATGTCTGTATCCAATCAAAATTAAGAAAAGTGTACATTTTCCTATCAACCAGAGCTAAATGGAGTTGGACATCCTTTCACATAGGTTTTTAAAGAGAACAGCATCCTTTGTTGTTGCAAAAGCCCAATATTCTACCACACAAGGCGTATACTTTTTGTCCCTATCATATAGATAAAATTAAATACATTACACAATTTAATCATGCTTGAGTGCATCAAACTTAACATGATTCTTTCCTCATATTGACCATTTGACAATGTCCAAAACAACTCCAATCAAAGGCATTTAACTTCAAAAAGGTGCTCACATTATAAACACCCTCATCACATTGTGAACCCTAGATATATACTTCAATGATGCATGCCTTCTTCTCTTTTGAAAAGAATCATGTAATGTATCCCTCATAACATGCTTCTTAGCATGTCCATCAACCACACTCAAGGGAAAACTTTTAAAACAACATTGTGTCTCATTATTACTTTCCACACTATCATCTATAACATCATCCAAGATTGCATGCATCTCTAGATCATTAAGCCTTATGGTTATATTTCTTATGAAACTCATCATCTTTATTTTCTTGCACATATAATGTATAAGTGCTTTGTATCTCATAGGGGAGCTTGCATCCGCAATAGGCTAATCACGCCTACTATGAGAGAAGACATAGTCCTTGATTATAGTATCATGGATACATATGTTGTCTTCACCAAATAAAAAAAATTTAAAAGTTTCCATCATAAATCGCAATGTGAGGACCCAAAGAATGATATGAGGACCCAAATCATTTTATATAGCACAAGGATCAAAAGCCTTAGACACCTTATCAAACATTTTAAAGGTAGAGACACAGTCTTGATACATATCCATATCACACATATCTATGGGCTCAAAATCATCCTTAAAATCATTCATCCCTAGTTATGTATGTGTTTCCACGTGAGAAAAATCAAAGAGCTTGTTAGGAAAAGGGGCGAGGGAGTTGGAAATCTCTTCTATGGTCGGGCCAAGCTATGTACATGGTGGCTTGGCATATGCACAAATGGTTCCGACGTCCATGGACTATAGCTTGCCACAAAATGCCCCGATCCCGTTGTGAAGGATTGGGGGGTTGGTCTCTATGACACCTCAAACCACCACAAAGTTGATAAAGAGAATAGATTTCTATATAGCATGTAGGTTGATTTTAACTCATGAAGTTTCTGAATTTTACACACACTCAACTTCAACTAATCCTGGCTAGTTTCCCTCTACATACTACAACTCTCACTTTACTTGGTTGATTAAAAATAGAGATGAGAGAAGGTTCAATTATTATCATATTTTAATTGCACTTATTTACTCTTCAAGTATCGACACTTCTATGTACAAAAACAACAAAACCACATGTGTAGAGATATTTGATACACACCGCCTTTGTACAATTTTTACAAGCATACTATATTTACATTGAAGACGTCCAAAAGCACTAAAATAGATTCCTCAAATTATTTGGGGTGGCTCGCAGAATTTCGTAAAAAGACATCACATACTATCCCCCTACAAACATGGAACACTTTCAAGTGTTCCACATACTTTCCTAGCTTTCATGAGGCATATTGTGTATTGCACTTCAAATAAGCATACATATTTCAATAAAAATTAAGAAAAGTGTAGATTCTCCTATCAAGTGGAGCTAAATGGAGTTAGACATCCTTTCACATATGTTTTGAAAGAGAATATCATCCTTTGTTGTCGCAAAAGCTCAATCGCTTCTCTCTCTCTATTGAATTCCACGCTTCACTTATGACCCAAAGGTGAGAAAAAGTTAAGTTTTCATCATATTTTAATTATATTTATTTACTTTTCAAAGTCTTGACAGTTCTATTACAAAAAGAACAAAACCACATGCGTAGAGATAGCCGATACACACCGCCTTTGTACAGTTTCTACAAGCATACTATATTTATATTCAAGAGGTTTAAAAGCACTAAAATAGATTTCTCAAATTCTTTGGAGTGACTTGCAAAATTCCATAAAAAGAAGTCACATACTATCCCCCAACAAACATAGAAAACTTTCAAGTGTTCCACATACTTTGCTAGCTTTAAGGAGGCATATTGTGTATTGCACTTCAAATAAGCATATCTATTTCAATCAAAAATTAAGAAAAGTGTAGATGCTCCTATCAACCAAAGCTATAAATGGAGGTAGACATCCTTTTACATAGGTTTTGGTTATCATCCTTTGTTGTTACAAAAGCCAAATATTCTACCACACCATACATATACTTTTTGTCCCTATCATATAGATAATATAAGATACCTTTTACACCAATATAATCATGCTTGAGAGCATCAAAATGACCATGATAATTTCCTACATATCACCATAACATTCATCATCAAAAAGGTACCACATAGTCTCTTCCTTACCTTGTCCAAAACAACTCCAATCAAAGTCATTTAAATTCAAAAAGGTGGTCACATTATAAACACCCTCTTCACAATGTGGAACCCTAGATACATACTTCAATAATACATGCCTTCTTCTCTATATATTAGAATCATGTAATGTCTTAATCATAACATGCTTCTTAACATCTCCACCAACCACACTCAAGGAAAGTTTTTTAAACCAACATTGTCTCTCATTATTACACTCCACACTATCATCTATAACATCATCCAAGGTTGCATGCATCTCTAAATAATTATGGTTGACAGACTTATGATCATATTTTTTATGAAACTCATCATCATTACTTTATTGCACATATAATTTTCAAGCACTTTGTATCTCAACATGGGAACTTGCATCTGCAATTGGATCATCACACGGGCTATGAGTGAAGACATCATCATTGATCATAGTATCATGGATACATACGATGTCTTCACCAAATTCAAAATAGATAGATTTTCCCTAATAAATTGCAATGTGAGGACCCAAATCGTGATATGAGGACCCAAATCATTATATATAGCACAAGGATCAAAAACCTCAGACACCTTATCAAACGTTTTTAAGGTAGAGACATAGTCTTGATTTATATCCTCACATATCTATGGACTCAAAACCATCCTCAAAATTATTTCTCCCTAGTTACATATGTGTCTCCACAGGAGAAAATTCAAAGAGCTTGTTTGGAAAAGGGGGGAAGCAGTTGGAAACCCCTTGTGCGGCCGGGTCTAGCTATGTATATGGTCACCTGGCAGATGTATAAATGATTTTGATTGCCATGGACTATAGCTTGCCACAAACAAAAGTGTTCCACAAACCTAAATATGTCCGGCATACAACTTGGATAATAGCATCTAAGTTTACATGCCAACACCTCGAAATCCATAGTATGCTTGCGAAAAACTCACCGTACCTTTTCCAAGGAAGAGAGAGAGAGAGAGAGAGAGAGAGAGAGAGAGAGAGAGAGAGAGAGAGAGAGAGAGAGAGAGAGAGAGAGAGATTCTACCTTTACAAACCTTGAAATCTATTGTAAGCTTGAAGCTCTCACAACGTAGATCATACTTTACATATAGAAATGGAATTTTGGAGGTTTTCTACGATTCTCTAGATGTAAAGGATGTTTTTGACATTTTCTGGCATGCAAAAAGAATCTCTTATAGCCCTATCCTTTCAACATCATGATGTCGCTTTAGAGGCACCACAAAATTGAAACCCTCCTTTGCAATTTCCTTACTACTGTTGAATGATTTGTTGCCGGCTTTAGATGTTCGACTTCCTTACACAGGGCATAACTCTTTCACTTGGCAGTTACACTCCCAAACAGTCAGTGCAATCCAACTTATTGTTGTCTAGCTGAGCTTTAAGTTGATCTCATGCTCTATAAGTTTATGTTTGCACATCTAATGTATTTTTCTCTTGACTTCTCTCACATCAAGTGTTCTCTCACAAGCGCCCCCATCCTATTGTGAAGGATTGGGGGGTTGGTATCTATGACACCTCAAACCACTGCAAAGAAAAGAGGATGAAGAGAATAGATTTCTTTAGAGCATGTAGGCTGATTTTCACTCATGAAGTTTTGGAATTTTACACATACTCAACTTCGACTAGTCTCGACTAGTTTCCCTCTACATGCGACAACTCTCACTTCATTTGATTTCTTAAACATAGATCTAAGAAAAAATTCAGTTTTCATCATATTGTAATTGCATTTATATGCTCGTTGAAGTCTTGAAACTTCTATGTACAAAAAAATCAAAATCACATGTGTAGAGAGAAACAATACACACCGCCTTTGTACAATTTTTACAAGCATACTATATTTACATTCAAGACGTCCAAAAGCACTACCTCAAATTCTTCTAGGTTGCTCGTATAATTTGGTAAAAATATGTCGCATACTATTCCCCCACAAACATGGAACACTTTCAAGTGTTAATGGAGTTAGACATCCTTCCATATAGGTAAGAGAATCCTTTGTTGTTGCAAAAGACCAATATTGTACCACTGAAGACATATACTTTTTGTTCCTATCATATAGATAATATTGGATACCTTTTTAAACCAATATAATCATGCTTGAAAGCATCAAAATTAGCATGATACTTTCCTACATATCTACCATAACATTCATCATCAAAAAGGTACCACATAGTTTTCTTTCCTACCTTTTCTAAAACAACTCCAATCAAATACATTTAACTTCCAAAAGGTGCTCACATTATAAACACCCTCCTCACATTGTGAAACCCTAGATATATACTTCAATAATACATGCCTTCTTCTCTATATATTAGGATCATGTAATGTTTCGTTCATAACATGCTTCGTAGAATCTCCATCAAACACACTCAAGGAAAAAATTTGAAAACAACATTGTCTCTCATTATTACAGTCCACACTATCATCTATAACATCATCCAAGGTTGCATGAATCTCTAAATAATTATGGTTGGAAGCCTTATGATCATATTCTTTTATGAAACTCATCATCATTATTTTATTGCACATATAGTTTACAAGCACTTTGTAACTCAACAAGGGAACTTGCATTTGCAATTGGCTCATCACAGGGGCTATGAGTGAAGACATAGTCATTGATTATAGTATCATGGATACATAGGGTGTCTTCACCAAATTCAAAACAATTAAAGTTTCCCAAATAAATTGCAAATGAGGACCCAAATTCTGATATGAGTGCCCAAATCATTATATATAGCACAAGGATAAAAAAAAATCAAACACCTTATCAAACATTTTAAAGGTAGAGACATAGTCTTGAATCATATCCATATCACACATATCGATGGGCTCAGAACCATCCTCAAAATTATTCCTTCCTAGATATGTATGTGTCTCCACATGAGAAAATTCAAAGAACTCGTCGAGAAAAGTCGGGAGGGAGTTGGGAATCCCTTCTGCGATTGGGCCTAGCTATGTATGTGGTGGCTTGGCATATGCACAAATGATTCTGATGTCCATGGACTATAGCTTGCCAAAAATAGAAGTGTGCCACAAACCTGAATATGCATGGCATATAGCTTGGATACTAGCATCTAAGATTAAATGCCAACACCTAGACATCCATAGTATGTTGGCCAAAAACTCACCGTAGCTCATCCAAGGAAGAGAGAGAGAGAGAGAGAGAGAGAGAGAGAGAGAGAGAGAGAGAGAGAGAGAGAGAGAGAGAGAGAGAGAGAGAGTCTGGTTTTACAAATCTTGTAATCTATCATAGGATTCAAATTCTCACAATGTAGATCATACTTTACAGATAAAAATGAAATTTTGGAGGTTTTCTCTAGAATTCTGTAGATGTAAATTTTTTTTGGACATTTTTTGGCATGCAAAAAGAACCTCTTATAACCTTATCCTTTCAACATCATGATGTTGCTTGAGAGGCACAACACAATCAAAACCCTCCTTTGCAATTTCCTTGCTTTTGTTGAATGCTTTTTTGCTGGCTTTTAATATCTGGCTTCCATACACAATGTGTAACTCTTACTTGGCAGTTACACTCCCGCACAGTCAGTGCACGCTAGCTTACTATTGTCTAATTGAACTTTAACTTGATTTCATGCTCCAGAAGTTCATGTTTACACATGTAATGTATTTTTCTCTTAACTTCTCTCCCATTGTGAAGGATTGGGGGGTTGGTCTCCATGACACCTCAAACCACCACAAAGAAAAGAGGATGAAGAGAATATATTTCTATAGAGCATGTAGGCTGACTTTTACTCATGAAATTTGTGAATTTACACACACTCAACTTTGACTAGTCTCGACTAGTTTCCCTCTACACAGTACAACGCTCACTTTACTTGGTTTCTTTAAAGGAAGCAAAGGGATATCAATGGAAAAAAGTTTTATAAAAAAGAAAATCTTTGCAATTTTGATAATAAAACGAAGGTCTTCACTTCTTTTCAAACTCTCTTTCATGTGTTAGTAGAGACTTCATAGGAGCTTCCATATATACATGCAGCTTGACCAAAACCCATTCAAATCAGTACCAATTTGAGGATCCAAAACATTTAGCAAAAGACTCTAAAAAAGTGATGGAAAATTTATTGCACATAGTTCTTAAGTCTACCCTCAACCTGCCGCTGTTAGGGGGTCGCCCGATCTAGCACTAACATAATGTCAATACTCAAGGAAGTGAGTCGGATGGGGCTCGGAGAGTCTTTGAGATTGTCAATCTCAAAAAGTGAACCTTAACAAGCAAACACACCAACTCAACAAGCAAATCAACACTCAATGACCAGGAAATCCGCCTATGTCCTTTCTCACAGCTCTAGGTCATGATGTCATTTCGGCACTCGTACGGACTCAAAATACAACAAAACTTTAGGAGGAGGTCTAGGACACCTAGTGACACTATCCTACTTAGCCTAGTCGCAATCCAACAAGGTACCAAAATCACGATCCATCTTGAAAAAGGTCTCAAAAATTACAACAAAACTATCCAGAAAGGTCACCCTATGGTCTCGGAACACTCTCCTATGGTCAAAACGTCATAAAACAGTGATTTAAGCACTTAAATCTTCAATTAAGTCTCACTAACGTGTAGCCACGAACCTTAACAAAACTGTCAATGCTTACACTTGAATGAAAGAGCAAAGAGAGAGGAACAAAATGCAAGTTTTCAAAACTAAAATCTGATTACCCATTCATTAGTTTCGATGATTACAAGTTGGAGCAACTTCATAGCTTGAGTATACGTTCTTAGAGCTCTTTTCTTTTCTAAAGATAAGCTAGCTCTAGGTCATCACACCATTTTGGCACTTGAACGGACTCGAAACACAACAAAACTTTATGAGGAGGTCTTGAACACCTAGGAGCACTATCATATCAAGTCTGGTCGCAATCTGACAAGGTACCAAAATCCCGATCCATCATGAAAAAGGTCTTAAAAATTGCAACAGATCATTCTAGAAAGGTCTTTCTATGGTCTAGGAACACTCTCCTTTGGTCAAAATGACTAAAAACAGTGATTTAAGCACTCAAATTTGCAATTAAGGCTCACTAATGCGTTGTCGCGAACCTCAACAAAACTGACAATGCTTACAATTGAATGAAAGAGCAAAGAGAGAGAAACACAATGCAAGTTTCAAAAATAAAATCTAATTACCCATTCATTAGTTGCGATGATTACAAGTTGGATAAGCTTCGTAGCTTGAGCATACATTTTTAGAGCTCCTTTCTTCTCTAAAGATAAGAATCTTTTCACAATAAGGTTATTGACATTTATACCTAGGGCTTACTAAATGGCTAGTGACCGGTTCACATGGACTTTTACAAATGTCATAAAAGAATTACAACTTAGGAAATTAATCTGCTACTCCGGAATCAAAATTTACAGAGAGTATCACTACATTAGCTCGAAAAGTAATAGAGTACAAATGTGGTGTCCGACTATGTGTCCGGCCAAGTGGTCGCCTGTTCGGTCAATCCTCAAACATCCTCCCCTTCCTAGCTCATGTCGTCCCTTGACATGACCATGTGCAGTCTTGTCATAGTGTTTTCTGCTTCTTTGTCTTCAAGGTTGGCGTTAGCTTGGAAAGTGCTTTGGCGTTGATGATGCCCCCCCTTCCTTGAATGCTTCATATCTGCCATGTTGATGATACGTTGGTCTTGATTTTTTAAGCAACTTTTCCTCTTGTTGTGCATTTGTCTCTTTGTTGCCAATCTTAGCCACCGTAAAGATGGATGTTGATGTGTCTGAGCTTGTAGAGCTGATCCCCTTTGTGGCGTGGACTTTATGATGGATTTTCTTTCAAGGCCCAATGCAATTTGAGTTTTCTATAATAGGTAGCCAATGTTGAAGCACTATGCTTGCTGAATTTTTCATTGCTTGTCGTTGTATGCCAGTTTTAAACTTGCCATTTTTTTATGGAGCTTTGCTATCTCCCTTGAAGATAAAATATGCTCTTGATAAGCATATGGAGATTTGCAATTGTTTCTTTCTTTGATGAATGACATGGGTATCCATTTCCTTATTCTTGATGTAGAAGGAATATATGCAAGAAGTTGACGATGAGGGTTTCTTGATTAGGGTCTTAAAACGTGGATGACCAAAGGGGAAAAACCCAATGGGAGAAAAGTGCCTTTGGTATACACTCTTATTGGAGTTGAGCAGTTCCACTTGAAGTGCCTGTCATGCAAGGTGAGTGCTTGGGAAAAACAAACAAAGAGTGTCTAATGCAAGTGACAATTATGGGACACTCTACATGCATACGAGAAATTTGTCGAACAAAAGCATGCAGTGTGGAAAATGGAGTTGATTGGTGCTTCAAGGAACAAATGTAGCACATGTGACATCAAAGGATGTCGCAATAGCTTCCATGTCTTCAAGAAGGGTTTTTGATGTAGAAGCTTCTCCACTCATACCTCAATGTACTGAATGTGTACGTGTCTTTTAGACTTCCTACTTCACCACACCACTATACTACAATGACTTCGTCTCTTATGCCCACCTACACTACCATGAGCGACACAACATAAATATGCTCAACTCTTTTAGCTTGAGAAATACCCAGAATATCTAAGACACTTAGAATACAAAGAATATTACATGAAGCTTTGGGACTAACACCTCGCTCATTTAGTGGCTTAGCTACCCGACTCTGACTTTTATGCCATGTATGTTTAATGGAAACTTGGACTTACCTGTTCAAGGCCAGAAACCCAATTCCATAAGATTTGGAGATTTAGGCCTAATTTATTGTGTTGGTCTTTGGATGCCACCATTTTTTTGAGTAGGTTGGCAAATTTTGGCTCTTGTTGACTTGCTTGTCATATGTTGTCACTACTTTGTGAAACAAGTTCTTGAGCTGCTATAGAGACTAGTGTAGCCTTTTTGTTATTTCCCCCGAGAAGCGATTGTCGAGAGGTGTGGGTTCTCTATGATTGAGCTTCCACGAGCGATTTTGGAACAGACAAATCGCATCTAACACAAGCTACACTCAAATGACCTAAGTCATCAAAAGCTAGTTGCTAATTGACAAGCAAACCATGATCGTTACAACATCAAACAACATCCAAATGCTATAAAACTTCTAGGACAATTATATAAGACCTAGCTACACATGCTTATGGTCTCAAATCTCACTTTCAATGAAGGAAAAAAATGCGATTATTAACAATATTAAGATTTTCACCTAGTTGTTTTTGACCCCAAATGCATCTAAATGCTTAGCAATGATGCCCCAATACCCTATTTTGTGATTTCCTAGCTTAAAGGCCACGGGTTCATAAAGCCTGATATCTTTACGCCAATGCGTAGAGCTCTTACTTGTGGTTGCAGTGCAACAGACAACAGTGCAATGTGACAACCAACAAGGGAGATCGAAGCATGCGAAGGAGAGAAGTGAGCGCCGTTAGCTCACGCTGTGTATTTCTTATCCAAAAACTTAATAATAACTACAAAATTGGATTTTATATCTTAGCCAAGGTTTAAAGTTAGTAATGTCCCGGCAGCCAAGACCTTTGAGGCTCCACAACTTAATGTATTTGCAATTTAGGTACACTAACTGACCCATTCTTTACATCTTGGAACTCTTATTAAGCCCGTAACACACTACAATGATCACAATGGCTAAATAAATTGAGAAATTACAATAGATGGCCATTTTGGAAAAATGTGAAAAGTGTGTAACTCCAATATTTACTACTTCTTCATATTCATCTTTGATGTGCATTCATAAGGCTTCGACCTTTAGCGCCTTCTGTTAACTGACATCGGCTCTGTTAACAACTGGCTTCCTCATCTTGTTTCTCTTTTCCTTTGGTTTCCTTGATTTTATTGAATTTGTCAGTTGGTGAAGGGCTTGGACTAGGAATTGGTTGGTTTTCTTGTTCAGTAGTGGGTGAAGGTGGTCTTGGAGACATCTCTCCTTGCTCCTGTTGTGGTTCAATTGGTTGTGCAGTTTTTGCTTGCCTTTGTTGTGCAATCAACTCTTCTATTGCCTATCTTTGTGCTTCTAAAGCCTCCTGTATCATTCCTCACTCAAACCTGCAACTTCCATGGTTTTCTCTCACCCTCTTCACCATTAGCCTCCACTCTCACACCCATAGCTCTCTTTTGAAGCTCTACGTACATCCACCATCTTCATATCTCTCTCTATTACTCCCATATTACAATTTTATTCTACCCTTTCAAGAATGCATAAAACATCACCATACTTAATCGTTGCAGAATGGGGTTTTTTTATCAACAAAGCCCTCATTCTCTTTGTGGTGATTCAACTATGGCGGTGACGTGAAAAGAACAAGAATAAGAACGGAGGTCACTTTTGACAATCTACGCAAGGGTGAGTCCAAGATTCCTCAAGGATTCACAATCTCAAGGGTATACCCATCTCATTCGCCCCTCTTTCTCATCCTTCAAGTCATTCTACCCATTGTAATTATATTACTAACTTTTTCTAGTGATTGCTAACACTAACTGCTAACCCTTCCTTGTAAATGCACCCACTCTACTCTACCTAGGAGTAGGTAACCTCACACAAAAATCACTCACCTCTTAGGGCTTCGGCTTTCGTATACATCCTCTCTAGTAGATCCTTTGGATCTTCTTTGATTTTCTTCTTGGGGTTCTTGGTTCTAGGACCCTTGATTTCCCTTGGACTCCATGATTCTGGGTTCTCTCATGCATCTTGGGGACTTATTTCATAAGGTTCTTTCTCTCTTTTGAACCTTGCTTTTTTCTGTTGAGGTTCTTCCTAATGGGCTGCCAATGCTTTTCTCTTCATTTCTTCTCTCCTTGCCCTTTTTTCTCATTGTCGGAACTCTCTTCACTGCAATGGGCTTCACGTGAGATTTCTGCTGATTCTTCATCTAATTTATAGATTCTTTTCTTCTTTGATCTAGTGGCTCATGGAGAGGGTTGAGCTATGAATATCCATGTATTCTAATATGGGGTTGGCGGCAAGTTATCGGCCATCCCAATGGCATGGTATGAAATCCGAGTTAGAACTTCTGGAGCTCCCAGATATGTTACTCGTCCTTCCTTCTTTGTGCTCTTGAGTGTTGTAAGCACATACTGAGCATGATCTATTGTTTGTCTTGTTGTTGACTTCAACACCTCTGTGAAGGTGGTTGCAAGTGCATGATTTAGAGTAGTGTATCTTGGTAGTCTCTTTGCAAGGAAGTGGAAGTGTTGGTGATAGAGACGGATGGGATCCTCCACTTGCTTTAGAATAAGTTCAGAGAAGGTGGTGGTAGCTCGTGGCAACAGCTCTATCCTTAGTAAATGCACAAGATGTCTTTCCATCACTAGCCCTCATTATCATACCTTCAATGGGCAGTTTTAGTGCTTCAGCCACTATTCTTTGTTAATTACCACTTTGACTTTCTGTCCTTGCTGATCCGTGGTTTGGGCAAATCCATCCTCTTTGATTGATGACAATAGTTTGTAAGCTCTCTGCTGGAAGTCTACTCCACATGGCTCTTGAGCATAGAATTCTCAAAGTACTAACCTTTTGTTGGCTTCTTTTGTTGATGGCTTTGTGGCTACATCATAAACTTCTTTGGTTAGCATCTGTAACTCTACCTGATTTCCATCTTCACTCTTGAATCTGCCGGTGAAGACTGTGGTGTTGTGTTCTTCAAGCTGTTCCTTTGATAGGTATGTTACCTTGGCCGTTTACATTGAACTCGAGTCCAACTGGTATGGTGAATACTCTTGGAAATTTTCTTTTTGGGTCATCCTCTTCTTTGCTTTCTCAGCAGCTTGCATTGCACCTATCAGGATAATACAATTTCAAAGTTAGAAAATTCCACGAGTTCCGCTCTGAAATTCCCTTTGTCTGAATTGTTGGAAAATGATGTCCATTTTTCTTCAAATCAATTTTGAGCATGTAAAGATTAAAACCATTCAATCCACTCAAAATTTGCAACCAAAGTAAATAATCGCGCTTATTTACATGGAATTTTTTCAATATTTTTGCACTTTTGACTTTATAGGATTGAAAAACATGTGATTTTGGTACTCTGAGTGAAGTGTGGGCTCATTTGAGTGTACTGGGTGAAAATGCTGCTAGATTTATCTTCACACTGTGAAAGAGTAGATATGAAGGATTTTGGGTTTTGGAGATCCAAATATGATCAAACTTTATTGGTGGGCTTGTCATCACATCATATACTTTGGTCCCATAAGGTCAAAGTTAAAATTTGAACTTATTCTGACAAAAATGTAAATAATCGTGATTATTAACATTTTCATCAAATTGGACAGTTTTTGTTGCAAACTGGTTCTAGACATGCTATAGAGCCTCTGTGTGAGATATGGGATGATTTAGATTAAAAAATGTGACAGATAACTCAAAATTTCGACAGAAGAGTCTTTAGTGCGTCTTTTGACAAAATCTGAGATTCTCTTGATCTTTTGGGCTCATATTAGACATGTGGCATGAGATAGATGTGTACAAGTGATAGGGGAAGCAAAATGATGATTTTCAAGCCAATTGTGCACAAAAGTACATAATCAAAATTATTTACAACAGTTGCATTTTTTGCTTGAAAAGACAATTTTATGACCTTCACATCTTCATTACATCTAAAACAAGTTCTAAATTGATTTTGGTAAGATTTGGTCGTGTCGGCATCACTTCATGCTCTTGTCGACTCTACAATCACCGATTTTGTTACTACTTGGTGTGTAGAGTTTTTGGTTACTTTTGAAGCCATGGACTTGTCCGCTACATAGTCCTAATGCTGCTCATCCAGTTTGGGCTCATTTGGAGTCATTTTGTTTCCATATGTTAAATTTGATGCTTTGTTCTCTTCAAGATGTTTTCTGTTGTTAGAGAACTTGACTTGACTGTTTTTTTGAAACCATCTACGTACATTGTGTATATACCTTGTTTATAAGCTGCCCGACCGCCTTGACCACTGCCAAATGGTCATCTAATGATATGGAAGTGTTCTATTATCTAGGGCAATGCTACAATTCAAGTCTCGTCCAATTTGGTTGAGTTGACAGGTCGCTAGGGTCGTTTTTGTGTCGTAGAAATTCGTGCACAGTTGGGATTCTAGGTTTTTTTCGTGGGTCTAGACTTGCTACCCGATTGTATAGAAACGTTCTTTGATGAGTTTAGAACTTACCCCCTCGTTTCTCGTGTGAAACGGCATTGAAAATTTGCGACTCTGGACTTTGGAAATCGCGCGTGAAGAAGGTACATTGAAACATTTTCAAGTGTTAATGGAGTTAGACATCCTTCCATATAGGTAAGAGAATAACATCCTTTGTTGTTGTAAAAGACGAATATTCTACCACATAAGACATATACTTTTTGTTCCTATCATATAGATACACTGACCATCGCGTCACACTGCAGGGAGATTGGTTTTAATAGATTCCTCGTCAACTGGTTGTTGCTCACTCACCATGTCGCACTGCAGGGAGGGATTTAAAGTTTTTAAATCCATCGTTCTTGGTTGTTGCTGACCATCGCGTCCCATTGTAAGGAGATTGGATTTAATGGATTCTTTTGTCTCTGGTTGTTGCTGACCATCATTGTCGAGGAATATTTGTTTGAAAAAACTTGAGTCGGGCAGGCGTCAGGCCTTTGGCTGTGAGAGGTGTGAGAGAGAATAAGAACAACAGATGCAAATGGCTCTCGCAATCACCGTAATCTTCAATTAATTGAATAATGCTTTGAGTACAACTTAATCCTTAGCCAAGGTGGACTGTTAGCAACACCGTCACTTAGATCATCTGTTAACTAGGAGTTTAAGCTCCTTTTTTACAAGATTAACCGGGTCGTTAATGACATCGGGTTTAACATGATGATTAATCTCTCTCTAGCTGATGATGATAATGGAAATTCTCTTCTGCCACTTTAATTGCTTCATTTGCCTCGTGGATTTGGCAAATTTTATATTTTTGTGTCGATCTTTCCCTGCTTTGGTAGCACTCAAGAGCCCTCTATTTCCTACTATCTCAATTACCAACAATAAGCTTCAAATTTCCCTTATGATCTGCCCTTAAGTTTGTCAAGAGCTCTTAAAAGCTATACGAAATTTCTCCCATTTTGCTGCCTTCAATTGTTCTCCACCTGCTTTACAAGCTTCACTCTCCACATGAGAGAGAGAGAGAGAGAGAGAGAGAGAGAGAGAGAGAGAGAGAGAGTATTACCCATTGCTTTGGCTTGAGAGGGAGATAGCAAGCCCTTCCTTTGCTAAGGATGAGAGAGAGAGAGAGAGTGTGAGAGAGCCCTCGCTTTGCTTGCCGAGGACGCGAGAGAGAGAGAGAGAGAGAGAGAGAGAGAGAGAGAGAGAGAGAGAGAGAGAGAGAGCTACCCTTTGCTCCCTTCCCCGTCTGAGCTCCGTGAAAAACCCTTATGTTCTCCACTCTCCTCCCATTATCACGTTGCCTTGCTTACTCCCTTTCACCGGCCTTTCACTTGCTTCCCTTTGTCGCCATGGCCGAGAGAGAGAGCGTCATTGAGCTTGGAGAGCTATGAGCTTCCCTTCCTCCCCTCTCGAATATCCTATTCTTCTTATTCATGCCTCCGATCTCTTCTCGCCTTTCTTCCTTTTGTTAATGCCCTCTTTCCCTCTCGTAGAGTATATCCTCCTATCCTTTGCTCATGCACCAAGAGAGAGCAAGAGCCTCGCTATGCCCTTCCTTGTATTTGTGGCCTCCAATAGCCTTCTCTTCCTTTGCTAACTGAGGACGAGAGAAAGAGTGCCTCGAACTTCCTCTTCTCCCCTCTCACTTCATGAAGCTTCTTCTCTTTGCCTTATTGCTTCAAGGTCTTGAGAGAGAATCTCTATGCTTGCTTATCGAGCTCCTCCTTGCTTACTGGGACACAAGAGAGAGAGAGAGAGCCCTTTGCTTTGCTTTCCGAGAGAGAGAGAGAGAGAGAGAGAGCCGTTCTTTGCCTTGCTTCCCCTTCCTCTCCTCCTTTTATGCTCCTCCTCTCCCTTGCTTCCTTGCTCAGGGAGGACGAGAGAGAGAGAGTGGCTTTTTCTCTGTGTCTGAGGGCGAGAAAAGCCATGCTAATCCTCCTGGCTCCCTATTGTATACCCCTCCTTGTTCTATTCCCTCCAATAATGCCCTAAAACTAAGCCCCCTCCACGCAGTCACGGTGTCGTGACTGACGTGGCATGGGAGTGGCAGTTATGACGTGGCAGGTGGTGGTTGTCGAGCGTGCGAATGCAGCGGGAGTCGTTCCAAAGACGATCGCCCCAGCCTGCTAGTAATTTTTTGCTTCATGCTCGTCGCCTTTTGCGCTCTCTACAAGCCACTGCAAGCGATTCCTCTTCCCCTGCGCTCGTCTTCTGTCTGCTCCTTCTTTTATTTTCCCATTTCACACTCAATAAAACCCACCCCATTATGCTGCTCTTTAATTTGGCCCTTTTGGGCAGCCATTGAACCCCTTTGGGTGGCCAACTACCTTGTAAGGGCACCACATTTGGCATACATGCCAGCCAAGGCAAGAATCTCATCAAGAATTCTCTCATCCACTGCCTATTGGGTAAATCCCATCAACATTCTCTACGAGATGACATTTCGGACAAAGCGCTCATGAAGGGCTTTTTGTGCTTTCGTAACGGCACCGCATTTAACATGCATATCGACCAAGGCATTGCCTCGTACAACTTTCATCTTCAGTAGTCCTTGACTAGCATTATCATCGTGAATTTTCCACAACCTTATCAACATCCGAAAGCCCCTAAATGACAATATCGTCTCGAATTTCATCGCCCATATCAGTGTCTTGAATAATGCAGAAACTTCATCCAGCTCAACATTGCCGGCAACTGACACTGGCCTCAAGCCGTATAATCTCATCAATCCGGACTTTGTCAGATGAGTCGTAAATTCCTGTAGACTTCTCAAGCTACATAGAATGCGTACAGACCCTACTAGGCTGTAAAATTCTCAGATGGCACTCTGACCGAGCAGACCTGGCTAGTACGGAACCGGCCCTCGAATTTAACCTGGCGATATCAGCTTGGTAGCCATAACACCGATCACTGATCTAAAAAGACCAACATGCTCCACAAAATGAGCACTTCAGGCCCGTGTATTCACTTCATCTCTGTCCCCTCAGCTGCAATTGGCCAATCCGATACGAATCTGCAATCGACTTAAACTTCAAACTGCCATAACTTTTGCATCGTAGGTCCAATGGACGAGTCGTAAAGATAGGCCGGTAGAGCACTTCAAACACTACAGTTCTAGATCATAATCTTCCATTTATGCTGTAACATTTAATGGCCTAAAAACTTGTATGTAGCAGAAATTAGCATGAACATAGTGGGCATTTCATTAGAATAGATTCCTAATGAGAATTACAAGAGTGCTTGGGTGGAGAGAGCAACAAAAAGCATAACACCTAGTTAGATAGCATGAACAATACTTTCAAAAGAGAGAGACATTAAGCTATTGACAACAGTTGAGGACCGGATTTGCATGGAGCCGGTCCCCCCTCCAAAAGGCTTTGTATTATGGTTTCTCCCATCAAGAGAGACATTGTACAATACAATTCTTTGTGTTCCTTCAAGACTAGCTAGTGCAATGAAGATGAAAACTTCATGCACTAAGCAAAACACTTAGCAAACACGACATTAATTATCCCCGTTCTCAGATCCAAGACCTCACACACCTTTGAAGATGGTGAGAGCTAGCAGGGTATGAGAGTAGATTGAGAGGAAGAAGGAGTATCTTACGAGAAAGATGTACATCTCCTCACATAATCACTCATATTAGCATAGCTTAGCTTAGTAATTAGCATGGTAGAGGAGATGAGCATGCATTGAAGCTTGGCTCTTTGTTGGATTTGCATCCACATGCCAAGAGTGTGTCGATGTAGGCTTCTATCTCACAAGCTTGGAGTAGGTGATGAGCTCTCCATTAAAGCTTGGGAAGAGATAGTCTTTTTCTTGCTTCTCACATAGACTGTGTGAGAGTGTGTGTGTGATAATGCCTTGCAAAAATCAGCCCCCTCTCTCTCTTGGGCGAGCCCTCTTGCTAATTGCTGTTGCTATCCTCCCATTGGACCTCCCCAGGGCTAGCCAATGACTATTAAGCAACATAAGTGATAGCCTTCTGACATGTGTCCCCCTTTCCCCTTTTGTGAGAGCTTTAGGTATTTTAATAATTCAACTAAACTCTCATTGGACCCCTTTGCCTCCTGGCCAATAGGAATCAGACAAGACATTGGGCTGCTGAATGCTCATTGGACCCCTTGGGAGACTGTCCAATAGTCTTGTAGAGGACTTAATTCTCATTGGTTCTTTTATTAAGTGTTTTTAAATTAATTAAACTAGATTTACTCTAGCCTAATTCTCATTGGTCCACCTCCAAGGCCATCCAATAGGAATTGGGTACACCTTGTGGGCATCTGGCCTAGGGAGCAAACATGTGTCCCTCATTCCCTTTGTGTAAAGGGAGCTTGTGTATGTGGCTTTCTCTCTCATCCCCGACATGCAAGGCTCGCCCCCTCCCAAGTAGGGATTGCAAAGACTTTTTTGTACCCACACAAAGCATCCAATTCCCTTAAGGTTGACCTTTGGACACAACCTTTGAATTTTGGAACTTTAGCATTTTGGAAGTCTTAATGGGTTGAACCTTAGGGTCTTTTTAGCCCATTGTTGCACATGGCTCTTTTGAAGATGGCCCCCCCTTTGGATCCCTCTTGTGGCCGGTCTGCTAGCTTAACCAATATTCTAGCTTTTTCTCCCCTGGCACTTCCCCATATTAAATGATCAATTTAACATGAGAAAATAATTTAGGAGAATTAGATATTGATTATTATGACATGTGCTCACTTCAAGCATACTCCTTTTTAGCATCATTAAGGCATCTGTTGGCCCTTTAAAGCCACATCTGACATACATTAATCATTAAACCTGGCCTGTTAACAAGCCCTGTTCAATGCTCAATAAATGTATATCCTTCAAAAAAGCTTAGCTTACATTCCTCTACTCATTTTTCCGTCATGTAAGCGGAGATGTACGACACCGTGTCGCACTGCAGGGAGAAGATATATATTTTACAGCCTTCAATCTTGAATTCTTTGATCATCGCGTCGCACTATAGGTTGGTAGGATTTAATAAATTTCTCATCTCTAGTTGTTGTGCTGATCATCGTGTCGCACTGTAGAGAGAGGTTTGGTAGTATTGATCCTTCATCCCTAACAGTTTCTGACTTCCACGTCGCACTGCAAGGCGATTGTTATTATATGGTTTTTCATCTTTGGTTGTTGTTGACCACCACACCGCACTCTAGGGAGAAATTATATATGTTTTAAAGTCTTTCAGTACTGGTTATTATTGTGCATGAAATGTTTAGATCTTTCATTAATGGAAGTTATTATTGTCCATGAAATGTTTTTGCTTAGAATTATTTACAATCATATATGTCAAATTTTTATCTATTCTAGATTTACCTTACTTATATTTTCTTCATGTATTTTCACGCTTCAATCATGGTAGAGAGAAAGTTAACGTGTCAACATCACAAAATCATTAGTGATGCTCTAGTTTTGTCTCTCTATGGAGCTTCAGACGATCATTTGCGACGATCATTTGATCCACTGTAGGCAAAGTTCGATGATTTTGTGATTACACTTGTGGAACGATGTTGGCTGAAGTTGTGCATTGCATTCCCAGTTTTATTTGACCCAACTCTGGGCACTAATGGAGTGATGCATAACACAATAAAGCAATTATTAGGACAGGTCACTAGACTCTTTGAGAGTATGGTTCATCCATAAATCAAAACCAAACTTGGAATCAAAGAGCGAATGCAGCTTGTATCACAACTACACTCAGAATTGAAAGCAAGGATAAGATCGAAGGCTCTTCAAAGCGACCTAGGACAGAAGAGGATGTACCTCCTCCATCAGGTGCTCAACCCTTGGCTGTACACCTGGATGATACGACGTATTCTCCTTTCCTACACTTACTTGGGGAGCATTCCATCTTTCACTTGCAAGTACCTCACTTAGGTGAGGGACGTTTTGCAAATGTGAAACAAGTTTCAGTGGCACATCCTCTCTTCAAAGATCCTGTATATGCATGGCAAAGATCTACAGGACCAAATAGAAAGCAAGACGACATTACAGATCGTGCTAGAGGAGGCAGCTGCTACAACTGTTCAACATTGTGGCATGATATTACCCGTGCTCTTGTTTGGTATAGCAAAAATGCCAAGGTCTATGTTGATCTTCAAGCTTTGGAATGGAGGTCGCCTTGAGCAATGGATTCAGGCATTTCATCATGATGGAAGCAAACCTGCAATCAGAGAGTTCCAACACATGTTTGGAGTTGTACAGTGGTTCACAGACAACATTTTGCCGATCTGCAACACTCTTCTGCAGATGATTAAATTCATGCATAGTCACGAAGTCATTCACAATGATCATCTACACACTAGAAATATTCTACTCCATTTTGGCGAGTGAGGAGTGTATGCTGGCATTGCGGATTGGGGACAATACACCATCAAGCACTTTGGAAACATTTCCCAAGCTGCCGAATCTCACCCCTCAATGTAGAGATCAATTTGAGCGAGATTATCCATGGACTACCCCTAAAAGTATGAGCACCAATCCTCCTCTTTCACCAAAGCATCTGATATATATAGTCTCTCATATATTCTTAGATGCTTGATTGTGTGTACTCCAAAGCCCTCCGAGGTTCTCAAGCGCGAATTTTTGCGAAATGTAAACAAACATCTTGCGAGTGGAAAATTCCTTTAACCCTTAGATAGACCTAAGATATGGGATTTAAGCCTTTGTTTGAATGGAGGCCATAATGTTGGCTATCATGTTGTAACCGAATCTAGCTTGAGGCTTGTTGATGATTAGACCAATAATCAACTTTTTTGCAATTAATGGTGTGCAATGTGTGGTGATATTTCAAACTACATCGTTAATCCTATTTTTCAGTTATATCTTTAAAGTTCTTCAAGTTAAGGTTTTAAAGTATTTCAAGTTGGATCAGTGAATTCTCTAAACCATATCTCTTTTCCAAGTGCTAAGAAATTAGCTCTCAAACATAATGATACTAAACCTCAATATGCTTTGTGCGTGCATGGAAGATGGGCTTCTTGGCAATCGCCATGCAACTCTGGTTGTCGCATTGAAGTGTTATTGCTGAATAAAGAGAAAAACCTGAGTCCATGAGGACTCGCCTAAGCCAAACTGTTTCACAAGATGCAAAACAAGCAGCTTTATACTCTGATTCCGTTGCTAATCCAAGAAAACACTCCAGAACCAAGTGAGAAACAAAATCGAAAAACTGACTTTCTAGATTCACAATCTCTTGCCCAATCAGAGTCACAATACCCACTAAGAGTGTTTGTGCCAATGCCATAGGCAATTCCATGGCACAAAGTACCTTTAATGTAGTGAAGAACTCACGCATACCGGGCACATACCTGCCTTCCAGTGAGATTCTGTTGGTTTGTTGGAAAACCTGCTTAAAACACCTACTACAAAAGAAGTATCGGGCCTAGTGTTGCACAAGAAAGTTAAGCTTCCCACAAGTTTTCTGTACTTTTTAATGTCGAATAAGGGAGAAGAATCTTCCATGGAGAGTTTTGCATTTATCTCCATTGGAGTGCTTATAGGTTTGCAATCCATTATGCCAAAAGCTTTTAGGATCTCTGTTGCATACTTTTGTTGAGAGATGAAAATGCCTTTTGAGGATTGCCAAACCTCAATCCCCAAAGAGTAATGCAATACACCTAAGTCTGTCATTTTAAATTCAAGACTCAAACTCTCACGAGTTTGTTGGATGAGTTCTTTGTGGTCACTTGTGATTATCAAGTCATCGACATACAAAATAATAATGACTTGTTTTCCATTCTCTCTAAGCACATATAAATTTGCTTCAGAAGCACTTCTTCTAAAAGCCAAGTTTTTAAAAAACTTATCAATTTTGACATACCATGCTCTTGGAGACTGTTTTAGACCATATAAAGCCTTCTTCAATTTGCAAACCTTCTGTTTTGAATGGGGCATCTTAAACTCTAGTGGTTGCTCAATATACACCTCCTCCTTGAGAATTCCATTCAAAAATGCAGACACAACATTTATTTGGTTAAAAACCCATAAATAGATAGCAGCAAGAGCAAGCACAAGACAAATAGTTGTCATTCAAGTTGTGGGAGCGAAGGTGTCACTAACATCAAACCCTTTGACTTGAGGGAATCCTTGTGCTACTAACCTAGATTTGTACTTTTGAAAAGAGTCATCAGCTTTATGCTTGATCTTGTACACCCATTTTGTACCAATGGCTTTCTTCTTTGGAGGCCGATCCAATACTTTCTAAGTGTCATTCTTTGTGATGTTGTTGTATTCAGACTACATCGCTTCCTTCCACTTTCGATCAGCCATGGCCTTGTCCACGGAGACTAGCTCCTTCACAGAGCCCACAATTTCTGTCATGAGAGCCATGTTGATGATATGTTTGGAGGATACATTATGCTAATTATCATACCTTTGCTGATTTCCAACGAGAATGTATACAAATTTAATGTTTTCAAGACGCCAATAGTACACATAGTATTGTCTTCAAAACAAGAATAGTACAAGATCTGATCATTACTATCTAAAGTGAACGTCAGAATAGTTACAAACATTGGAAAGGAAATTTATAAATTTCCCTCATAATGTTACAAAACTGCAGAGAGCCTCCTACTCTGGATAAGATCGTGGTTTAGCACGCTTGTACACTCGCTTTTACCTAGTGTCCATTTGCTTCTTTGTTTGCTGAGCTTTTGGGTCTCGCTAGAATTCTTCTTCTTGCTGAGCTTTTAGTTCTTGCAACTCTCTTTCTTATTCTTCTTGCTGCTGCTTCTCTAATTTTTCCCTCTGTAGCCTCTCTCTCTTATGTCTTTCAGCTTCTTCATCAGCCTTCCTTTGTCTCCTATGCATGGCTTCATTACGCTGGGCTACTGTATGCCGGTGCATTTTTTATTCCAGCTTCTTGATCACTTGATGTGAAAAAAAATCTAGGGCAGTATCAAACGCATTTTCAGCTGTATATGCTGCATGATCCTCTGATTGTAGCCATAGGAACAGCCAACTGCTCAAAGTATCTATCAGGAAGTTTTGCCGCTGTTCTTTGGTCTGGTCCTCTATCTTAGGAGTAACAAGCCAAATTCCTTCAGGGTCTGGCACACTTTGTACATACTATTGTCAATAATTAGACTATTTTGGGGCCCAAAGTTGCAGTTCTTCCAAAACAATCTCAAATCCTTCAAGAATACATGATTATTATAGATCTGCCAAGGCTGGCCAGTACAATGACTCTATGTAAAAACACCTCTCAGCTTATCGCGCTGCTCTTTGAAGATTGTTTCTAATATTGCATTCACATTAGGTGCCATGCTGGTGCTCCATATATACACATGGAAAAAACGGAGGCACCAATCCAAAAATTTGTGGCTGTCTTTGCGACAAAATACCAACCTCCTATCTTGCACATTGTACTTTATCATTTCCCCTACATGTTTAGGGGGAACGTCACCATGCATTGGCTCTACAATGTGCAAGCTATTTAAATCAAGAACCAAAGCGCACCCCTCGTCTGGCAATGGCTTTGGCACACATTTTGGGTATGGCAGTGCATACCACTCAGCATAAATAACTTCCCCCGAGGGATGAACATGAGTGAAGTACTCATTTATTTTCATTAAGCGTTTAAGATAGCTAGCTAGGCGCTTCTCAATCTCGGATTTTTCTTTTTGTAGTTGTCTAGCCTTGGCAGTATCCCGCTTTCATATGGTTTTGCATGAAATGGCATAATTCACATCATGCAGGGCAACTAACTGCAATTTCTCTTGCCCTGTGACATAGAAATGGTATCGAATAAAGACATCATAAAGGACAAGAAAAAACTATTGAACTGTTGCACAATAAAATAATATTGAAAAGAGTTTTTCCATTACAAATATCTAGAGAGATACATGCCACATGGTGTGGAGCTTGCTAACACTACATAACTTGGACACAATAGGGAATAGATTCAGCATAATTTCTTGCAAGCACGTGAGCGAATGGCTTTATTTTCACCTCTATTGTGTTCGTTTATGTCATCCAGGGTGCTCGGAGGGGCAACACATTTCTCGTCTCCAGGTTCTTCCAGAATCTGTTCTAAGACACCTTTTCTCTTTAATTTCACTTTGTTTACAAAACCCTATAGGGGGTTGTCATCACTGGCGTTGTCAGGAGTTTTTTGGAGCAAGGGATTGCGCATATGTACATATACATGCATGGTGCATCAAATAAAGGATTGCCCATTTTCCTTAGCCAGGTGGTTATGTGGGGCCCACATGTGTACAGGTAGGACAGGGTGTACATAGTGCATCGATTTTCACTATTACCAGTACCACTGTGTTTTTCTACAATAATGAGGAGTTTATAGCATGTAAAACTTCTCGAGGAAGCTATCCGCAGGCCGACGACATGAGGTCAGCAGGTGCGTCAGATGGCATCTAGTGGCGTCAGGAGGGCGAACGAGGTCAATATTTGCACGCAGATGAGGACGGACACAACGTGGGTGTTTTCTTGTGAGAGTTACGCAGAAAGGTCATCATTAGGACCACTTTTTGGGGCCACTTCATGTGGTGGCGAGATGCATTATTGGAAAAAAGCTGAGTGCCAGGTGTGCGGATGATGCAAAAAGGTGACAACTATGCACTGCGAGGTCAGTTTTTGGCCTGTTCGGGGTCCGTTTGAGGTCATCTAAATGGCCAAGGGTGCCCAAGTAATAAAGCTAAGTGTGGGAACTGAAAAAAGAGAGAGAAGACCAGAAAAAACGTGGAGAAGAGAGGAGGAACAGCCGCAGGTGTGTTTTTGGTGTTTTAGGAGCCTGTTTTGGCCGTAAACTGCTCATCCGAGGTCGGATTTGAGCACTTTGACATTGTAGACTGGGGTTTTGGGCCGTTCCGGACGCAATGGCGCTGTACATTTTTCCAAATTCCTCACTCTTTTCCTGATGTTTTTCTGTGTAAGTTTCTCCTATGAGCGAAGTTTCTGCTCTAGTTTGTGATTGTATCTGGCTTATTTTACCTATATTGTGTGAGCTATTTGCCCCATTGGTGTTGGCCCAAGCTTAATTGTATCTAAACATCAGAAATTCTCCTCTTTTGAGCTGAGTGTTTTTGGGTGTGTGTGTGTGTGTGTGTCTCTGTGTGGAGTGGGCAAGTGGATAATCTCTCTCCTCTCACTCCATAGGTGTGTTTCTTGTCTCGGCCAGGTGTGTTGTGTAAGCCGAGTGGTGCCCCCTAGTGTGTGTGTGTATCTTCCCAAGAGTGTGTTTCGGGTCGTTATAGAGGCGCTGTGTGTATTTTCATCCCGCTCACATTCTTTTGGCGCCCCCACTGAGGATCTTCTTCGAGTACCTTCTGCTTCGAGCTTCAAGCTTCGAGATTTAGGGCTACAGGTTACAGGTTACAGGTTATAGGGAGAGGTACAGGTGATTCACACAGGTACAGGTAGCTGGAGTACAATGATATACTAGCAGTGATGTCACTTGCAGTTGTTGTGGGTATGCATCACTTGGCGCCTATTTGAGCGCATTGTCTGCTGGATTGTACGTTACTTGTGGAAACTGCCATTGTACGCATTTGTGGAGCCATACTTGGTTGTATTTGGCAGTCCCAGCCATTTCTGAGACTTGGTCTGGAAGATAGTCATTTCTGAGACTTGACTATATGCGATTTGCATTAGCCTTCGTGTGAGGGTCGATAGCGTGAGGTTTTTATTGAGTTGGGGGATTCTCAAATGTGGAGATCCTTTCGGTGATACAGGTAGCTGGAGCACCCTTTTTGTGACCTCGCCATAGGCTATGTACTAGTGAGTCCTACTTGATGCTCGGGTTCTATTGTTGACAGTTTATGCATACATAGGCAATATATATTTTGGGTTCCTACTGCTCTACTTCTGGGGAAACTCTGTCGAAATTTTCCCAAGTTATGATGGCTGGTTTTTTGGTATTTTGAGCCATTTATGCTGTTATGCTGCTGAAATTTTGGCAAAATCAGAGGTTGAGTCAGGTGTGCCTTCTTGGGAGCTTCATGGTTGGCTTTAATGGATGATCAAAATGGCCCTCAGTTCACTCCTTTTCATTTAACTCAAAGAATTCAGATTAATGTTCATGTGTCCAGGAAGATCTTTTTCCAGCAGCGCATAGTCTTTATGTTTGGGCCAAGAAGATTGAGAGAGATCCTGGAATGTCCTTTGCCTGTTGTAATTCCAATGATCAACTATGAAAACTCATTTGATGTGCATGTGTTTGTCCTTATCTAAAGCTGAGCTCCATTGAAGTTTCTAGGAATTGGGTAGTGAAAAGTTTTGGGTTCTTGCACGTGTGTTCGAAGGGGTTCTCAAAGCATCATAATTTGGGTAGCCATGGCTTTCTCTTATCCCGAGTTTCATGGAAGAAGTGATGAAGATGTGGAAGAATTTTTGGAAAAGATGGAGGTTGCCTGCATTAGCAACCAGATTCATGACCCTACGCAAATGTTACGCCTTCTCCAAATTTTTTTGAAGAGTGATGCACGAGTTTGGTCTAAAGCATTTGAAGAGGAGTTGCGTGTGGATGATCCACCTGTAAGGTTGAGTTGGGACAATCTACGACATGGGTTGGAAGTGGAGTTTGTGAAGATAGAAGATCCTGACAAGGTGTGGCAAGAAGTACAGGCTTTGGTGCAAAAGGAAGGTGAGTCAGTAGATGCGTACATACGTAATTTTTCATTGGCATGGGAGCGAATGTGCAAGGCTTTAGCACCACAGGTACCCCCACCTGACATGATGAAGAAGGATAGGTTCTTGGCTGGTCTTTGGGAGAATATACGTTGGAGAGTGGAGCTAAGAAAGACTAGGACATATGAGGATGCACTAGAGGTAGCAAGGAACAAAGAGTGGAAGTTGAGTAAAATGAGCCAGTTAGGGGTGGAGTCTTTGCCAATGAGGTCTGAATTTCAGCCTATAGAGTCTTTACAAGGGCGCATGTCAGGGGTTCATCATGAACCAGTAGTTCCTGTTACTACTCAGGTTATGCCAGCAGTGGTCACTACAGCAGTGCAAGATGATGGGCTAAGGCAAGACATGAGGCAAATGGTAGATTTGATGAAGAATCTCAGCCTAAACATGCTAGGTCAAGTGGGAAATAATCGAGGTCGAGGGAGGTTTGCAAATCAGCAAGGAGGTGAAGAAAGGCCTAGGAATGGTGTTGGACAAAGCAATGGTAGGTTTTGGAGGCAGACGCCCACATGTTATAATTGTGGAGAGTTGGGTCACATCAGCCCGCAATGTGATAAACCACCAAGGATGGGGGGAGACATGTATCCATTGCCAAGACAGGTGCTAACTAGGTCAAATGATTATGGCATCGAAATTAAGGGAGACGAAGGAACCAGTGGACTGACCCAGGAGGAAAAGGGAAAGACAAAAGTGCTAAGTGTAGTCACCTTGGAGAAGGCATCAAAGCTAGAGGATACTTGGAGAAGGCATCAAAGCTAGAGGATACATTAGTGATGCCTATTGGGAAGAGGACCACAGAGGATAAGGAAGGAAGAAGTGCCCCAGGTCCTAGTAAGAAGAAAGGAACGAGCCATGAAGGCGAGGATGTCAAGGCCAAGAGGAAAAGGAGAGCACCTCGAAAGTTTCATGTTTCAGATTTTCCACTAGGGGATGGGCAATTAAGCTATGACTTGAAGGAGGATCTGACGAGCAGGAAGGCAGATGTTACTTTTGGGCAGCTTATAGAGACGGTGCCTAAGCTAAAGCGACAGTGGAAGAGGATGGTTAACCCAATGGAGAAAGAGCCAGAGAGAGGTTCAGTGAAGGTGTTGGCAATGGACGAGCTACCAGACATTTGTCCAATAGTAGATGTGTGGCATAAAAGGAACAATTTGGGACAAGGTTATGTGGATGGCGGAGCCCAAATATGCGTCATAACACACTCTTTTGTTGAGAAGATGGGTCTCACAGTGGCTGGGGTGTCAGGTTTTCGGATCAGATTGGCAAACCATCAAAAAGTAAAATGCTTAGGTGTTGTAAAGAGCTTAGAAGTGGAGGCATATGATGCAAAGGCAGTGGTTGATTTTCATGTGATGCCAGCAGGGTTGGGAGCATATCCTATTATACTGGGAAGACCATGGTTACGTGCAGTGGGAGCTGTTCAAGATTGGCGACATGGTACGATTAGCCTCTATGGAAAGACAGGTACGAAGAAGCTTTATAATATGGACACAAGGAAACGATTAGAGGAGCTTTATGAAGATGAGGATGAGTCTGGTGATGAAGACTCTACAGTGATAGCACTACCAGGAGTGATGAGGATGCTGATATTGCATTTCTTTTGATGGACAAAGAAATCCAGGAGATTGGTTTAGTTGCATTTGCGAATGAGGTTGAAGATGAAAGTGAAGGGCCTTATGAAGTGATTGAAGGGCTGATGCAAACCAAGGTTGAGTTGTCAAAGAAGCAGGAATTAATGACGCAAATGATTAGTGGAGACCTCTCAGCTATGGAGAAGGATATATTTTTGCATATGCTGGCTAGTTTTCCTGATTTGTTCATTACTTCATATGAAGAGATCAGAGGGTTCAAGGGTGAAGAGATGCATATAGAGCTGAAAGAAGGTGCTAAGCCAGTGCGGCAAAGGCTAAGAAGGATGGGTCAAGAGCAAATGGAAGCCTTGCGGGTAGAGGTGGACAAGTTATTGAAGGCAGGGTTCATAGTTCCAGTGGAGACCACAGAATGGGTGAGTCCAGTTGTAGTCAGTCCAAAGAAGGATGGGAAGTGGAGAATTTGTGTGGATTTTAAACCCTTAAACGCAGCCACTAAGAAGAACCCGTATCCTCTTCCATTCATCGATCAGATCTTGGATTCAGTGGCAGGTTATGAGAGGTACAGTGTGTGTGATGGTTTTTCAGGCTATTTTCAATTGAAGATTGCTCTTAAAGACCGCACAAAGACAACTTTTATTACGCCATGGGGCTGCTATTGCTACACAGTATTGCCATTTGGGTTGTCAAATGGACCTTCCTTCTATCAAGAGAGAGCAAATTGGGTGTTGGAACCATTCATTGGTAGTTGTGTTAAAGCTTTTATGGATGACTTCTGTGTCTATAGCAGTAGGGCTGATCACCATGAGAAGTTGCAGATGGTATTGGCTCGATATGATGAATGTGGAGGACAACTAAATCCAAAGAAATGTCATCTAGCACAGCCAAGGGTGAAGTTATTGGGCCACATGGTGTCAGAAAATGGCATTGAGGCTGATCCAGACAAGGTTAAGTCTATTATTCTTCTTCCATCACCTATGGGTACGAAGAAATTGGCAACCTTTATACACAAAGTGAAGTACATGGCACGGTTTATTCCATTGTCTTCGCAGCTTCTTTATCCATTACAGCAAGTGGCAAAGCATGATCCATTGCAATGGGATGACAAGTGTGAAGAAGTTTTTCAAGAGGTGAAAGAGGTGTTAGGGGGGTTGTCAGCCATGCAGGCTCCTGATTGGGAGAAAGTTTTTTATGTAAATCCATCAGTAGGGGATGATGCCATTGGAGCCATGCTATTGCAAAAGGGGAAGGGCAGCCATTATATGAGGCCAGTGTATTGTGCAAGCCGAGTGAAGTTGGTAGCGGAGAGAAAGTTATCGGAAGTAGAGCTAGTGATGGCCAGTGTAATATTTGCTAGTCGACGATTTCGTCATTACTTGCTACCACGGCCTTTTGTTTTCTTGACGAGTTATGCCTTTTTGCCACAGTTAATTAATGGTACTAACATGTCAAATGTGGTGAAGAAATGGGTAATTGAGCTGCAAGAGTTTGAGTTCTCTTTTCTAGTGGAAGATAGTACAAGGGCTACCCTAGCTGATTTGTTGACCTACAAGGAGAATCCCCTTATTGTTAAGGAATAGGTGGTGAGAAAGGTAGTTGAAGAAGTGCCACAGATCAGCAATGCACATGTGTTGTTCTTTGATGGTTCATACAGAAGGATCCACGATGCAGCTTCAGGGGGTATAACACTTTATGATCCAAAGGGGAAGCTAGTATGCAAGAGAGGGTTCAAATTGGATGCGGATAGTAACAATGAGGCTGAATATGCTACATTGGAATCTGGATTACACATTTGTTTGATGCATGGGGTTCGAAGGTTGAGCATAAAAGGTGATGCCTTGTTAGTGGTGAAGCAAGTGCTGGGTGTGTGGAAGAGCAAGAACAACTCATTGAAGGAAATGTGCTTTAGAATTAAAGGCCTATTAAAAAAGTTTGAAGCATGGAGCATCAAACACATTGAACGTACTCTAAATGGAGAGGCACATGAAGCAGCTCAAGGCATGATTGGGGAGCTATTCGTGTTGAGGACCAATTTACCTCTTTATCATGGCCGGGAAAGTTTGGCTCAAGAAGAGGAGTTTTTGCTAACAGGAATCATTCCAAAGGAGATTCATAAGTCTAAGAAGTATGGCTTTGTGCGTAGAGCATACAGGTACAAATTAATTGGTGATGTCTTATACATGAAAGGGGCTGATCTCGTGTTGAGACGTGTACCTTGGCGGGAGGAGCTTTATAGAGTGTTGGAAGAGAATCATGAAGGCGCATGTGGTGGCCATTTTGCTCTAAAGATCACCTTGCATAAGATTTTGCAAGAGGGGTATGTGTGGCGTAGTTTGCACAAGTGTGTTCACCATTGGTGTAGGTCTTGCAATAGATGTCAAGCATTTGGGAAGAGAGTGTTGGAGCCAGAGCTACGAAAAACCATTATGGCGTTTGATGTGTTTGAAAAGAGGGGGATTGATGCAATAGGCCCGTTACCTATCACAAGCAGGGGCAAAAGCTATATCTCGATGGCAGCGGACTATCTCTCTAGATGGGCAGAGGCTATAGCAGTAAAACAGATCACTGCAAAGGATGTGGAAAAATTTGTGTATGATGAAATATGTTGCAAGTTTGGGGTGCCATTAGAGCTACTTTCAGATAAGGGGCCAGGATTTAGAGCTAAACTGCTAGACTTCTTATGCACAAAGATGAAGATTAGGCACCAGCATACCACTCCTTATTACCCGCAGTGTAATGGCTTAAATGAAAGATTCAATGGTGAGTTGGTACAAATTCTTTCTAAAGTGACAGAGCACCAAGGAAAGAATTGGGATTTGGAATTGCCTAGTGCATTATGGGCTTACCGTACTTCGGTGAAGACAGGTACAGGGTTTACTCCATTTCATTTGGTGTATGGAAAGGAAGCACTATTGCCTGTGGAGGTAGAGTTGCCTGCGGTCAAGATGTTAGAGAAGTTGCTTGGGTCGCCTAGTGATGCATTCAAAGAGAGGCTCTTGCAGTTACAAGAGGTCCAGTTGGATAGGATGAGCGCATTGGAGCATTATGGGCAGATGCAGGATAAGGCTTTGGCAAAGATAAATGAAAAGGTTAAAAGTAAGGGTATCAAGAAACATGACTTGGTTTTGCGCTACAATAGTAAGCTGGACAACACCTTCTAAAAGAAGTTTCAAATTAAGTGGGAAGGCCCTTTCAAGGTAGTGGAGTGTTTTCCAAATGGCACATATCAGCTGGCTAACCTGGATGGTGTTCTACATAAGTCAAGGGTAAATGGGTTGCGTCTTAAATTGTATCATGCTAGATTGATGATGGTGGAGCAAGATGAGCTGTCTGTGGATCAAGCAGTGTTGGTGAGGGATGACGAGACCTGTGATGCGGCGAGTCTCATATCTCTCTTTGCTGCTGCTGATCATGAATGATCTAGCAGGCTAGGGGATGGGCAAATTATGTCAGGAGTTTTTTGGAGCAAGGGATTGTGCATATGTACATATACATGCATGGTGCATCAAATAAAGGATTGCCCATTTTCCTTAGCCAGGTGGTTATGTGGGGCCCACATGTGTACAGGTAGGACACGGTGTACATAGTGCATCGATTTTCACTATTACCAGTACCACTGTGTTTTTCTACAATAATGAGGAGTTTATAGCGTGTAAAACTTCTCGAGGAAGCTATCCGCGGGCCGACGACATGAGGTCAGCAGGTGCGTCAGATGGCATCTAGTGGCGTCAGGAGGGCGAACGAGGTCAATATTTGCACGCAGATGAGGACGGACACAACGTGGGTGTTTTCTTGTGAGAGTTACACAGAAAGGTTATCATTAGGACCACTTTTTGGGGCCACTTCACGTGGTGGCGAGATGCATTATTGGAAAAAAGCTGAGTGCCAGGTGTGCGGATGATGCAAAAAGGTGACAACTATGCACTGCGAGGTCAGTTTTTGGCCTGTTCGGGGTCCGTTTGAGGTCATCTAAAAGGCCAAGGGTGCCCAAGTAATAAAGCTAAGTGTGGGAACTGAAAAAAGAGAGAGAAAACCAGAAAAAACGTGGAGAAGAGAGGAGGAACAGCCGCAGGTGTGTTTTTGGTGTTTTTGGAGCCTGTTTTGGCCGTAAACTGCTCATCCGAGGTCGGATTTGAGCACTTTGACATTGTGGACTGGAGTTTTGGGCCGTTCCGGACGCGATGGCGCTGTCCATTTTGCCAAATTCCTCACTCTTTTCCTGATGTTTTTCTGTGTAAGTTTCTCCTATGAGCGAAGTTTCTGCTCTAGTTTGTGATTGTATCTGGCTTATTTTACCTATATTGTGTGAGCTATTTGCCCCATTGGTGTTGGCCCAAGCTCAATTGTATCTAAACATCAGAAATTATCCTCTTTTGAGCTGAGTGTTTTTGGGTGTGTGTGTGTGTGTGTGAGGTGTGGAGTGGGCAAGTGGATAATCTCTCTCCTCTCACTCCATAGGTGTGTTTCCTGTCTCGGCCAAGTGTGTTGTGTAAGCCGAGTGGTGCCCCCTAGTGTGTGTGTGTATCTTCCCAAGAGTGTGTGTCGGGTCGTTATAGAGGCGCTGTGTGTGTTTTCATCCCGCTCACAGCGTCTTGCACAGTCAGCTCATTGTCAGTACTGAAACCTTCCTCTTGAGCACTCCTACCTTCCTCCTGCACACTCCTAACTGTTTCCTTTGGGACGCTTGTTTGATCATTTGTAGGGGGCTTGGGTTTGGGATGATTAATCATGATAAAATCTTCATCATCATCATCTGTTTCTTTACCATCTGCAGCAGCCTCCTTTGTTGTTGCATGGTGTGGCATTACATCTGCCCTTTCATGTTGTCATCCAACTCATCAGATTCATCATTACAGAGCTTCTCTTCTTTCCTTTGATTGACACGTGTCTTGTCAGGTTCATATCTTGCATCATTGATACCTGTGTATTCCATTCACCCATTAATTTTCATCGATACCATTATGATTTCTTGTATGCATAATGTGACAAGTAGCATTCCATGTATGGTAGGCACCTATATCCTGTAGACATTCATATTGTCTATGCTAACTATGGTAACTAGTATAGAAAGAATGCTAACCACCATGATTAATATGCTAACTAGCATACAAAATATGCTAACAAGGAAGTGTGAATATAGTGTGTATGCTAACTAGCAGAGAATGTATGCTAATTAGTATATATAAAATGTTAATATGCAAAATTGTGTGTATGTTAATGGTATGCTTATGATTGATGGTGTGCTAATTAGCATACAATGTATGCTAGCATAGATGGTATGCTAACTAGAGGATAACTTATGATAATAAACATAACGTCTCTGCTAATTATCATGCCTTTTTATATAGTTACCATACTTGCATGCTAGCCATCATACTAAACGTTCTTATTAGCATAAGAGGTATGCTAATTAGCATATTATACCTAGGTATAATATGCTAATTAGCATACCTCTTATGCTAATAAGAACGTTTAGTATGATGGCTAGCATGCAAGTATGGTAACTATATAAAAAGGCATGATAATTAGCAGAGACGTTATGTTGATAACTTATGCTAATAAACATAACATCTCTGCTAATTATCATGCCTTTTTATATAGTTATCATACTTGCATGCTAGCCATCATACTAAATGTTCTAATTAGCATAAGAGGTATGCTAATTAGCATATCTTGTTAGCTAGTTAGCACACATGGGTAACAAGGTATGCGAAATAGCATACTTTTTATGCTAATTAGAACATTGTGTTTAGCTATGTGTGCTAACTAGCTAACAAGGTATGCTAATTAGCATATAAAATATGTAATTAGCATACTTTTTATGCTAATTAGAACATTGTTATGATGACTAGCATGCAAGTATGATAACTATAAGAAAAGGTATGCTTATGCATGCTGATTAGCATACCTTTTTCCTAATTATCATACTTGCATGCTAGCCATCATACAATAATCTAATTAGCATAAAAAGTATGCTAATTAGCATACCCTGTATGTTAGTTAGCACACTGTGTGTGCTAATTTGCATCTCTTTTAGCACAGTAATGCTTAAGTGACCAAATCTCTAATGCCATAATTGAGCTGTACCTTTTTTTGTAGTGACCGTAAGTGCAGAAAGTTTGTAGAGGTTATTGCGTCTTATGCCCTGTCCCATTGTGTTGCCTTTAGAATCCAAGATTTTTGCTCCATTTTTCTTGAAACGGACTTCAAGATCACAATGATCAGTGATTGCAGCAATGGACAACAAATTCTTCTTGATTTGAGGCACATACAACACATTAGAGAGATCTTTAGTTTCACCTGTAGCTGCTAAAAAAGAAATTGTCTCAGACCCTTCAATTGGACATTTGGCATTATTCCCAACAACTACACTTATAGGTTCCTATAGAGGCTTCCAGGAACAATACTAGTCTTTCTTACTATGTCAGGATGCACCACTATCTAGAATCCAAGAACCATCAACAAGCGGAGTTTGTGCTGATGAGCATACCTCTTCTATGAAGGACCATAGTTCAAGGTCTGTTTCAGCATTGTTGGCGGATTCTCTTTCCTTCCAAGAAGCTTTCATGATGCCATTCTTCTCGTTTGCTTTCTTCTTTCTGCAACCTTTAACATCATGATCCTTCTTGTCGCAGTAAAAACAACTACCTAAAAATTTCCTCTTCTTGGGCTTCTTCTTAGAAGCATTTGACGTAGTCCCCTAACCTTTTGCATTGGCTGTGAAGGCAGCATCACCTCCACCATCCCTGGTCCTGAGTCGCAGCTCCTCTTCAAGCAACATTGCACTTAGCTCTTCAAACATAAGAGGGGTTGGACGAACCTGAGTGCTAAGTGCCATAACATGAGACCATCATATCTCACTAGAAGTATGTGAACACAGTGCTGAGCTAAATCTTTTGGAGAAATAGCCAAACCAATGGCAACTAATTGATCTTGGAGGTCCTTAATCCACTTGATAAAGGCCTCCACTTTCTCTCCATCAACAAGTTTCTTAGCAGCAAGCTGATTTTCTAGATTTTGAATTCTGGTGTGATTGTGCACCTCATATTGGCGAGCCAATATGTTCCAAGCTTCATGTTCTTTAGTGGTATGTTGAACCAAAGTGAGGACAAAATCACTTACAAACATGACAATGGCGCATAATGCATCTGCATTCCTTATTTTCCAGGCACGTAGAAGAGTAGCATCTGGGGGAATTACACAGCTTCGATTTGTCGAATCATTTGTTGTAATGGGCTCCGGATCTATATCATTTGGTCCCAACACCGTATCCAACAATTCATATAGCAGTTCATATGAATCCAAAATTGCAAAATTTTTGAATTTCCACAATGTGTAGTTGGTGTCGTCAAGCTTTCCTTCTGTGAATGCTGGTGGATGAATGCAAAGCGGAGTAGCACCGGAAACAACACTTGAAGACACCGACATGATTGATTTTGCAAAGCAATACAAGTACTTATTGTACTTTCTTAGCTACGAGCACCTAGTGATCTAATACCATGTAAGAAATGTGGAATACAATAAGGATCTAGTAGCAAGTAGAGTAGAGAAAGATATGATGCAAAGTAGATTAGTGGAAAATTAAAAACTTTATATTAGTACACTATTACAAAGTGATGACATCATCCACCCATATGCTCTCAAGGTAGAGCTTAGATGGCGCTTAGACAACTAGAGCAAGTAGGAATACAAGGGACTAACAATCCTTGCACAAGGATGTGTTGTGTGCGTCAAGTGTGCACACCATTCTACCTAATTACTCATGAGAAGGACTCCTTATATAGATATAAGGGAGCCTCTAAACGCCCATGTGCAGCCACCCTTAGATAGCCAAGTCCAAGTAGGACTCTCACATGCGCCCATGTGTAGCTACTTTTGGGTAGACAAGTCCTCTTAGAAATCGGACACCGGCCATCGGCCACTGGCTAAAGAACACCGGTCAAAGACCACGGACCACCGGTCACAGTCCACCAGACAACCATTTTCCGATTGTGTTACGATCGTCATCCGGCCAAGATATTCCGGCAAAGAGGAAAAAAAATTGCCCCTGAATTTGCTTCGTATCATCCACGATCACAAATAGAGATCTCATCAACGTGCAAAGCTGGAAGCCACAAAATATACATGCACCATTGGCTTCTTCTCATATGAGGCCCTTACAAATTGTGCAGCATATATTGTGGTGGAAAAACTGAGAGAGGTGGGCATTCCAAGTATACCAACAATGATGTCGCTTGAGAGGCACCACACAATCAAAACCCTCCTTTGCAATTTCCTTGCTTTTGTTGAATGCTTTTTTGCTGGCTTTTGATATTTGGCTTCCATACACAAGGCACTCTTGCACTTGGCAGTTACACTCCCACACAGTCAGTGCACTCTAGCTTACTATTGTCTAATTGAGCTTTGACTTGATATCATGCTCCAGAAGTTCATGTTTGCACATGTAATGTAATTTTCTCTTAACTTCTCTCCCATTGTGAAGGATTGGGAGGTTGGTCTCTATGACACCTCAAACCACCACAAAGAAAAGACGATGAAGAGAATAGATTTACATAGAGCATGTAGGTTGATTTTTGTGAATTTTACACACACTCAACTTTGACTAGTCTGGACTAGTTTCCCTCTACACGGTACAACACTCACTTTACTTGGTTTCTTTAAAGGAAGCAAATGGATATCAATGGAAATACGTTTTAGAAAAAAGAAAATCTTTGCAATTTTGATAATAAAACAAAGGTCTTCACTTCTTTTCAAACTCTTTTTCATGTGTTGGTAGAGACTTCATAGGAGCTTCCATATATACATGCAGCTTGACAAAAACCCATTCAAATAAATACCAATTTGAGAATCCAAAAAGTTTAGCATAATATAATTTTAGCATTCCACAAGCTTACTCTATTAATATTCAAGAGGTCCAAAAGCACTAAAATAGACCCCTCAAATTCTTTGGAATGGCTCACAAAATTCAGTAAAAATATGTCACACACTACCCCCCAACAAACATGGAACACTTTCAAGTGTTCCACATACTTTGCTAGCTTTAAGGAGGCTGATTGTGTATTGCACTTCGAAGAAGCATAGCTATTTCAATTAAAATTAAGAAAAGTGTAGATGCTCCTATCAACCAAAGCTAAATGGAGGTAGACATCCTTTTACATAGGTTCTGGAAGAAAATAGCATCCTTTGTTGTTGCAAAAGACCAATATTCTACCACACCATACATACACTTTTTGTCCCTATCATATAGATAATATAAGATATCTTTTGCACCAATATACTCATGCTTGAGAGAATCAAAATCACCATGATAATTTCCTACCTATCGACCGTAACATTCATAAAAAAGGTACCACATAGTTTCTTCCTTACCTTGTCCAAAACAACTCCAATCAAAGGCATTTAACTTCCAAAAGGAGCTCACCTTATAAACACCGTCATCACAATATGGAACCCTAGATATATAATTCAATAATACATGCCTTCTTCTCTATATATTAGGATCATGTAATGTTTCAAGCATAACATGCTTCTAACATCTCCATCAACCACACTCAAGGAAAAACATTTAAAACAACATTGTCTCTCATTATTACACTCCACACTATCATCTATAGCATCATCCAAGGTTGCATGCATCTCTAAATAATTATGGTTGGAAAACTTATCATCATATTTTTTTATGAAACTCATCATCATTACTTTATTGCACATATAATTTTCAAGCACTTTGTATCTCAACATGGGAACTTGCATCTGCAATTGGATCATCACACGGGCTATGAGTGAAGACATCGTCATTGATCATAGTATCATGGATACATACGATGTCTTCACCAAATTCAAAATAGATAGATTTTCCCTAATAAATTGCAATGTGAGGACCCAAATCGTGATATGAGGACCCAAATCATTATATATAGCACAAGGATCAAAAACCTCAGACACCTTATCAAACGTTTTTAAGCTAGAGACATAGTCTTGATTTATATCCTCACATATCTATGGACTCAAAACCATCCTCAAAATTATTTCTCCCTAGTTACATATGTGTCTCCACAGGAGAAAATTCAAAGAGATTGTTTGGAAAAGGGGGGAAGCAGTTGGAAACCCCTTGTGCGGCCGGGCCTAGCTATGTATATGGTCACCTGGCAGATGTATAAATGATTTTGATTGCCATGGACTATAGCTTGCCACAAACAAAAGTGTTCCACAAACCTAAATATGTCCGGCATACAACTTGGATAATAGCATCTAAGTTTACATGCCAACACCTCAAAATCCATAGTATGCTTGCGAAAAACTCACCGTACCTTTTCCAAGGAAGAGAGAGAGAGAGAGAGAGAGAGAGAGAGAGAGAGAGAGAGAGAGAGAGATTCCAACTTTACAAATCTTGAAATCTATTGTAAGCTTGAAGCTCTCACAACATAGATCATAATTTACAAATAGAAATGGAGTTTTGGAGGTTTACTAGGATTTTGTAGATGCAAAGGATGTTTTTGTCATTTTTTGGCATGCATGTGGTAGTGATGTGTGTGAACACACTAGGACCGTCGGGGCATTTTTCCCCTCTTTAGGAGGTTTTTTCCACCGAGCATTGTATATACGCCCATCATTATTAGGCTATCTATCTTTCCATTGCATACTAAGTAACACACTCTCTATAGTCTACCTTGAGCTTCCTTCATCTTCTCCAAGCTGTGTACGTTTCTCTGCAACCCCAAATCCAACAATTGGTATCAGAGCAGGTTGCGTCCTCCCGAGCTTAGTCTCCAGCTGCTCTAGCACACCCTTGCTCACTTTCTCTGATTTCAGTGAGCTTTGGCAAGCGTTCGCAGGTCGACAAAAATTTCGGGTGAGCTTGTAGAGCTCAGCCTGCTCAGATTTTTCATTCGGGCTCATTTCGGCCTCTGTTTCCACTACAGGCAGTAATGCACTGGCTATTTTGTCATTTTGTGCAGAACTTATGTCAGTGTCATTTTCTGCATAACAGGTGACTCATAGTCTTCTACGGTTTGTGCTATATAGCATGTGTTGTTCTCGCTCCGTTTCTCCTATTTTCCAGCACTTTTCACATCAAGTGCAGCATTTACCATGGCTGACAACAACACAGATGTGTTGAAGATGTTTGCTGCTCTACTGAGGACAGGTTGGATGGGGACAACTACCCTATGTGGGCTTATATGATGCAACATGTTGTTGTGTCAAAGGGCATCTGGAACATTGTGCAGGGCATTGATGTACGTCCTACATCTGAGGATGTAGGCGATGTTGAGGATGTTGCAGGTCTTGCTGCAAGGATTGCTGCTATTATAGTTGTTTTTCCTATGACAGAAAAAGCTCGTTGGGATGTAAAGGATGCGCAAACCCATGCATTGATTGCGTTGTCTATGAAGTACACCATTGTTCCTCACATTCCTTCAACAAAGTCTGCAAAACAGGCTTGGGATATTCTAGCAGGTCTTTATGCAAGCCGCAATGAGGCTAAAATTGCTTTGCTGCGTAAAGAGCTGGAGTCGAAGATTATGCATGAGGAAGATGATATGGACACTTTCCTTGCTGGTGTCAAGGATATCAATGAGAAACTTATTTCTGTAGGTGAAGTCATTTCAGATAGTTTCCTTGTGCAGACTGTTCTTGATGCTTTACCAGATTCCTACCAGACTTTTGCTAGTACTTGAAGACTGATGACCCAAGGAAATCCTGAAGTTGTCAAGTTTGATGCATTATGCACATTGCTGTTGCAAGAGTCACTTTCTAGAAAAAACAGGACTAGGCAGCGTGCAGTTGAATAGGCTTTTATTGCTTCTCAAAGAAAGGGTGGTAACAGCAATGCGGCCACTTCTTATGGTTCTGCTGCGAGTGGCAAAACTTTTGTTCCTAATGCTTCTGCTGGCAGCAATTCGTCTGGAAATTCTAGTGATAAGGGCAAAAAGAAGATGCGTTGCCATTATGGTAAAGCTAATGATCACTTGATCAAGTCGTGTCCTAAGTTGAAGGCCAAAGAGGCTAAGAAGAAAGAGGGTGGTTTCCACTTCAAATGCTGGTTCCACTACAAATGTAGCCATTGTTGAGTCTTCTATGAAAGGAGACTGTGTTGCTGATGTTGATGCAGAATGGGCTTTTAGCGTAGAGTGCACTTACAATCTTGATGTCCATGATGCATGCTTGTCAGTTGTTCGCTACAAATTCACATGTGTAATATTTAGATAGTGGTGCTACAAAGCACATTACCTCACATCGTGAATTGTTTACCTTTCTCGAGTCTGTCCCTCATGGGAATTCAGTCACTTGTGCCAACAATGCCTCTTATCCGATTCAGGGAGTTGGAAAGATTGTGCTTACCACTGCAAATGGTAGTTCCTTCACACTTGTTGATGCACTTTATGTACCTGGGATCAAGAAGAATCTCTTGTTTGTATCCGCACTTGCAAGACTTGGACTTGTAGTCAAATTTGTGGATGACAGATGTACAGTTCATGATCTCAGTTTTGGTGATGAAATTGTTGGATCTGGCCTTTTGTGCCGTGGGCTATATAAGCTCACTTTGTATGACAAGTGTGGACAAAATTTTGCAAATGCTGTTGTAGATTCAAGGGCTATTTCAGATGAAAAACTTTGGCATGCACGTTTTGGTCATCTAAATTTTGCCAATTTGCTGCGTTTGCAAAAATTTGATATGGTTGCTTCTTTTCCTCCTCTTGAAGCACTTGCCAAACATGTTTGTGAAGACTGTATTTTGGGTAAGATGCAGTGTTCTAAGTTTCCAAAGGATGGTTCAGTTCAGGCCACTTGCAGGTTGCAGCTTGTGCATAGTGATGTTTGTGGGCCCATGCAAACTCCATCCTTGGGCAATTAGCTTTACTTCGTGACTTTCATTGATGATTAGTCCAGGCATGCATGGGTATTTCTGCTTAAAGAAAAGTCCAAAGTTTTTATGTGCTTCAAACAATTTTTGGCTATGGCTAAAAATTTCTCGAAATGTACTATGGGCACCCTCCGTTCCGATCGACGGGGGGAGTATATGTCTCATGAATTTAATGCATTTCTGGCTAGTCGTGGGATAAAACACCAATGTATAGTGCCTTATAAACCTCAACAAAATGGTGTTGCTTAGAGGAAAAACAGGTCACTGACGGCAATGGCTCCATGTATGGTCAAAAGTCAAGCTTTGCCGCGTTCTTTTTGGCTTGAGGCCATCATGTGTGCCACTTATGTACTTAACAGGTATCCTACGGAAGCTTTGCAGTCTATTACTCCATATGAAGCATGGCATGATAGAAAGCCTTCTATTGACCACATGGGTGTTTTTGGTTGTTTGGCATATGCTTTGGTGCCACAAATACAACGCAAAAAATTGCATGATAAGGCTATCAAATGTATTTTTGTTGGTTATAGTGCTGAAAGAAAAGGTGACAGGTTATATCATCCGCAAACAAAGCATATTCTGGTTTCACGGGATGTAGTGTTTGTGGAAGATTCTGTTCAGCCCTTGCTGTCATGTACTAGAAACAGTAATGTAAGCTCACAGGACATTTATGACACTTTGTTGCCTCTTTTCATTGGTGGAAATACGAATGTAAGTTCCAATGAGGCAAATGTATAGCCTATGGGGGTTTCTGAAAATGTTACAGATCAGCCTATTACTGATGTAGATGTACATGATGTACTTGATGAGGAAAGGGCTGAAAATGAGCAGCCTAGAGGTATGCCAAAATGGCTGGAGCACACTTTGCGTGATAGTAAATTTGATGCACCTTTGTCTAGTCATACTCGTTCAAGCTCTCGCTATGCATCTTATGCATCCACACTATCATCTATAACATCATCCAAGGTTGCGTGCATCTCTAAATAATTATGGTTGGCAGACTTATGATCATATTTTTTTATGATATTCATCATCATTATTTTATTGCACATATAATTTACCAGCACTTTGTATTGCAACAAGGGAACTTGCATCAGTAATTGGCTCATCACATGGGATATGAGTAAAGACATAGTCATTGATTATAATACCATGGATACATACGGTGTCTTCATGTTACGGCATAAGCCGCACACTACGGATCCTGCAGATGTGCGGACTCTGTGGACGAGGACTTCGTGAGACTATAGATAGTTCTTCATTGGATACCATGGGATAGGACGGGTTTCCAACGTTCCCGATTTATGTTGGAGCAGTGGGTGTATTATGGGGGCATATTGGTCATTGTAGGGATATCATTATCATTCTTATGTACTCATGTGCTCTGCTGTGTATCAATGAAGCCGATGGCGTTCTGTCCCTTTGTACTGTCTATTCTGTCTTCTTATATATTGTTGTTTCCTCTAATGTAAGGAAGTGTGATGGTATCCATTCCCGTAGTGCTTATTGCTCCATAGCAGAGCCATAGGCATTACATTTGGCTACCACGATGCATGATGGGTGACCTGCTGTGAACATGCATGTGCACTAGGTTGCAGGGTCCTCTTGACTCTATTGTTCCAGTAGTGGGCATATGATGGAGGAGAGGTTGTTCGGATAACATGCATGTGCACTAGGTCGCAGGGTCCTCTTGACCCTATTGTTCCACTAGTGGGCATATGATGGAGGAGAGGTTGTTCGGATAAATTTGTATTTTCCCCACCCCATGCTAAGGAACATGTGTCTCCATCGCCAAGGTCGGTTCATGGTCGGCGTACTTGACGTACTTCGTGTTGTCAGTCATGTCCTCCTGTTGTGCGCTCTCACTCACCAATTCGTGTCGATCCACCACCGACTCCGATAAGCAGTCCCGGGGTTACCCTGCCACCGTCTACACCTTGTATTGTTTGGCAACTCTTCCTCGGAGGGGGCACAGTTGGGCAAGGGGTTATGGTGCAACCAGTGGCGGGTGGTCAGATTAGGTATAGTCGCTTTTGAGGTTGATCAAAGGAAGATCTTGATGCATATTGCAACAATTTAAAAGTTGCATGGATTGAATCATCCTGGTGCAGTGGTTTCTCTCCATCAACAATTTGTGTTTGAGTCCACACTTTCAGGGAAACCTGCAAAATGGTTGTTAGAGAATTGATGATCACTTTCAAATATGTCAAAGGCTCCAGAGCATTCTTTGTTGATTTAGAATGGAAAAGACAGTCCCTCAACATTTGGAAAAGCTTCAAATGTTGCATCAAAAGTCGTTGCCAATTGAGGATTATGCGGCAAAGTTTCAGATGCTCTTGCAGCGGTACCTCAGGCACAAAGGCCAACAACCAAGGTGTTGAATGATTATTTTCTACACGGATTGAATATGGATATTAGAACTGCTATGGCAATGGTGGATAAGGTAACCACTCCACTAGATGATGCTATTGCACGAGCTATTGTAGCAGGAGAAGCCTTAGAAGATATTGAGTCACCACAAAATCAAAGAAAAAGGATCGCAAGAAATCTCATTGTAAATCTCAAGGAAGTGGCAGTGATAGTTTGGAGTCAAAGAGTACAGACTCAAAATCCTCAAAAGACACAAAAATGGATGCCACAATCAGTACTGTTGTTGCAATCACCAGGTTCTTTGGCAAGCTCTTTGGAGAAGAAAGAGGGAAAAGCCAAAACCAGGGCAAGTACCATGGAATAGGATAATTGGGATTCTGTTTGGAGGAAGGCACTAGAATCACCATTACAAGTGCGATTGGGATCTTTATTGAAACTAGTTCTGAATTTTCATAAATCTTTGTTGAGTCAATATTTTAAAGGAATTAAAGAGATGGAAGTTGATGTTGTGGCAGTTGAGGAAGTGTGGGATGATTCAGTCCCATTACCTGCAACTAGGATTATGGATATACATATCTCGGAGCTTTCAATATGATATCATAAAACGTATATCGACAAAGTCTTAGTAGATGGAGGTGCGAGAGTTAAAATTATTACTCAAGTGTCTTGTGAGCGCTTTGGCCTTGGTGATTGGGAACGTGCTCCCGTTGTAGTTCACATGGCGAATCAGAGAAGAGTACAACCAGTAGAATTGCTAAGAGGAATTGTGTTGGATGTTGCTGGTATGTCCTTGCTGTTTTGTTAGTGGTGTTAAATATGAATATTACAGTCAAGATTGTCATATTATATTGGGGAGACCATGGCTACGCTAAGCCAAGGTAAAGCATAATTGGGAGGCAAACATGCTGACAATAAAAAAGGGTCACATGAAAGTTTGGTTGATGCTGGGAACCTACAGGCAACCAGTTCAAGCACCATGGCATGTGATAGAGGAAACAATAAATATGGTGAATAGATTAGAAGAGGATGAAGAGGAGCAATTATTGAAGGCTTATTCGGACTTAGTTTCTCTTTATCTTGCAGATGTTTCTATGATTTTGGAGGGGAAGTCATTATGGGATCAAGAAATGATAGTGCTAGAGTGTAAAGAAGAAGCCTTGCCTATGCCTTAACCATTGGAGGAGTTTATTTGGCAAGAATGCGACTTTGAAGTTCATATGAGTAAAGTAACAAGGGTGAAGGAGGATGAATTGGATACAATCTTTCTAGGAGCTCCAAAAGGGACTAAGCCAATCCATATTAGTCGGACGACTTGAGGCCTGATTCCGAGAGGACGTGTTCATCTGTTGATGGAATTTCAACATGTTTTTGCATGGGAGTATGCGGATATGAAAGGATTGGATCCGAAGTTCTATCTGCATAAGATTCATTTAAAACTAGATGTAGTGCCAGTGAAGCAGCATTCATATAGGATGATTCCGAATGTGGCCAAGCAAGTCAATGTGGAAATTGATCGCTTATTGCAAATGGGTTTTATTACTCCTATTGATAATCCAGAATGGATCTCTTTTATTGTGGTGGTATTAAAGAAGAACAAGAAATTTCAAATTTGTGTGGATTATAGGAATCTAAATGCAGCTACTATTCTAGACCCTTTTCCACTTCTATTTTTGGATTCTATTTTGGATGATGTGGCAGGTCATGAAATGTATTCTTTTCTGGATGGATTTAGTGGCTTTAATTAAATTTGGATGGTTGAGGAGGATCAGGCTAAAACAGATTTCATTACGGCGTGGCGTGTTTCCTCATGCACAATAATGTCATTCGGATTACGAAATGCGCCCGCAACTTTTCAAAGGGATATGTTTCAGTTTTTTGGTCCTTACTTGATAGATTTTATGCGAATCTTTCTGGATGACCTAAGTTTCTTTGGAGCACAATTAGAGCATTTGAAGCAATTGCGGTTATGTTTTATGAAAGGTCGTGAGGTGAAATTCAGTTTCAATCCTCTAAAATATGCATTTGTGGTGCGGAGTTGTAGATTATTGGGCCATATGATTTTTGAGGAGGGAATTTCAGTGGACCCTAATAAAATAGCAGCTATTATGGAGGTAGCTTCATCAGAAAATCCAAACAAGTGTGCAATATTTTTGGGTCAAGCTCGGTGGCATGGGAGGCATTTGCACTTTGTGGAACATTTGGCAATTCCTCTTAACCTGGCGGCGCATGCCAAAGTTTTTGAATGGACCCCGAAATGTGATCTAGCCTACCGAGATTAAAAATTCAGCTTTCCAAAGCTCTTATCATGCATAATTCCTCCAAATTGGGGTTGGGATTTTCATGTTTTTGTGGACTCTTTTGATAGGGCTATTAGCAGTATACTGATTCAACCTATCTATTATGAAAGAATGCGATTATCATCCGTAGAGAAAAATTATTCAATGATACAAAAAGAGAATGCTTAGGGATGATTTATTCGATGAAGAAATTTTGTCATTATCTATTGGGATGGAGGTTATTCTTTCATGTGGATCATTCGGCTCTCTTATATCTGGTGTGCCAACAAAATTTGATAGGAAGATTAGACAGATGGGTGCTCTTGCTTTACAAGAATTTGATTTTGAGGCCATACATTGTCCTGGAGTGCAGCATGCGGTTTCTACATGTCTCGGCTTGATTCTGGTGAGCCATCGACGAGGGTTGCGGATGAATTTCCGGATGTGTCTCTCTATTTTTGATAGGAGTAGTTGCGAATGAGGTTCCAGTTGAGCAATCATCCCAGATGATTCCCAAAATTCCCTAGACCTGGTATGAGGAGATGTTTCATTTTCTAGATAGCGAAGAAATGCCTTTATTCTTGTCTTGACATCAACGTCGCCGGATGGTTATTTGCAGCCAAAATTTTAAGATAGTGATGGGGAAGTTGTATTATCGCACAGTGGTGGATGTTCTACTTAGATGTGTCCTATCACAAGAGCAAGTATCTTTTCTGGAGGAGGTTCATACATGCATTGTTGGGGGACACTTTGAATATTTGATTACAACGTGAAAAGTGCTGCAATCTGGATTATGGTGGCCGGAATTATTTCAAGATGCGAGGGATTTTGTGCATTATTGTGATGTTTTTCAATGGTTGGGGTAACCTACTAAGATGTCCAAAATGCCTTTACAGCCAGTGTTAACCTTTTAAACCACAGCGACAGCTAGCATTGGCAACCGATATATTTTGACGGCCACGGATTTTGCAACTAAGTGGGTGGAAGCATGGCCTTTGAAATATAATACATCGGTTTCTATTGGTGGATGCTTATATAAAGATATATTTTTCCAATATGGCTATCCCATTGAGCTGGTTAGTGATCGGAATAGCCATTTCTTGAATAAGGTGATAGAGAAAATGTTGCAATTCTACTTTGTGTTACACATAAAATCTTCTCCATATTATCCTCAGGCAAATGGGAAGACAGAATCAACTAATAAACAATTAGTCCACATCTTGAAAAAAATAGTCAATCTGCACCGAATGGGTTGGGATGTTAAACTTCCTTCCGCATTATGGGCCTATCGTACGGCATATAAAGTGGAAACATGCCTAACACATTTCAAATTGGCATCCGGCATGGAGGTAATCACCCCAGTGGAGCATGTTGTGCCAAGCTTGCGGATGCTAATTGCAGATAGGCTTCTTCTGGAAGCTTCAATCATTTATTGTTTGGATGTTTTTAGGAATTAGATGAAAATCAATTGTGCAGTTTTGCGATGTTGCAAGATCTGCAATTTCGGCCAAAAAATGGCTAGACCAACCCAAAGCGTGGCAATTTTTGCGGGGCCAGCTGGTTCTTGTATTGAATTCTTATCTTGGGAAGATACCCAAGAAGCTAAAAGTACGGTGGTATGGGCCATTCTAGATCTTTAAGTCATGTGGACCCACTTCATTTTATTTGGCTGATTTGTGGGGGAGGTGATTACTGTTGTGGTGAATGGTTTCTAACTTTTGTCATTATTTTTCACCTACCTCTATCAAGTGTCCATTTGCTATGGTACAAGACATGGAAGCTGCCTTTATCATGATTGGGGATTCTTTGCCATGCAATCTCAAACAGCGGGAAAAGGGCTATGATGATTGTGACACTATGTCACTACATATTTTGAGAATTCTTTTTGAGTGGAATAGTGAATGAAACAGATTCCTTATATTCTTTCAGCACTACGTGCAGAGCTTTTGCACTTCAACGTCTCAGCGGTTTCTATGTTCTTCTATGTGCTCTTGCCACCATGACAACTTCCTTGATTTAGTGCATCCCCTTCACACCTGTGCAATAGCTAGCTCTTTGATGGGTGGACGCATGGTTGCAGGATTTGGCTGCAAGTCTTTGCCAACCTCGACTGGCAAAGCATTCCTATCCACCCTCAGGCTCGTGTATTGATAGAACAATTGGATCTTGGCAATGGTGGAATTAAACAATCAGAGAATTCAGTTAACAATAGAAAGGATCTCAAGATGCTGTTGTCTGCCTGAAGATAGTGTTGCTTGTGCCTCGCATGTTATTCCTGCTATAGAGGCAAAGTTTAAAGTTGGATTGAAAGTGAAAGGGAAATATAAATTGTCATGGCTCGCTGATGTGGCGATTAGAGATGCTTATCTCATTGGTTTTTGGAAGCTATTTGGCTGCATACCAAAACTTATACCATCTCTACTAAAGCTCGGAATATGCTGCATTCAGCCAATTTTGTGCGAGTAGCCTGGGCACCAATCGTGAGGGAGAAGTTACTAGTTTAGTGTCAAAGAGTGGTAGGGCAGATGGGGTAAAGTATCCTAGCTAATACAAAGGTGGGGCAGCTTCTTACATCTGTGTTCCCCTTAGGGTAAATGGGCCAATTACAAGACACGCCCCTTTTCAAGACTTGTCCTTACCCCAATAGAAAGGACACTTGGTGCACCAGTAGACGTACAAGCTGGTATGGAAAAGTGGTTATCTCAGACACTCACGAAGATTTATGGTCCATCAGATCGCAAGATCAAGACCTCTCATCAAACTGTACTTGTTTTTCCCCCAAGTGTGTCCGCCTTCTGGCTCTCTGTTTTGTTGAATTGATTATCAAATTTGTGTCGCGCAAGTGACGGGATCTCTATCGTATGACGACGCGCTTCTGTTGCATGATGCCTACCTCCGGAGCTCCCAAATGAGCTACTGCATGCCTCGAACGATAGAGCATAGACTCTGATTGAGCCGGCCCAATCTGAGTGTCCTTAATATGGGACATTTACCCTAGTAGAAGTTTCTCCTCTTGCCCTTCCACCTTTATGTCATTTTGAGGATGATAGATTCATGGCCCGCAACACTGATCTGACAACAGTAGCCAAGGGCTCAGATTTCTATACCGGCTGTGGAGTTGCCTCATACGCCTGCCCGTGTGACAGATTTAGCTGATGCTTCTACTTCAGTGGTAGCCCCTGTTTTGCTTGAGATGGCCACTACGGGGATTTCGAGTAGGGAGAGAGGACGGGAGGAAGTCCTACTTTCCACACCACCTCCTATGTTGACACCTTCTCTGGACAAAGGCAGGTTGCCTAAGGATTCTATAGTTGCATGATGAAGAAGAAGAATCCAAGAGCGTGCTGCACTTTCAAACCCTAAGGTGATTGGCTCTGCGGGCTGTGGACACCTCCTCACAACCCAAAAACCCTGAAGTTGTTCGGGTAGCAATAGATGTGGTGGGGATGACTCCAACCCCTTTTCCTTGGGAAATCCAAGCCGCAAACCCTTTTGATGAGCTCCAAGCATGCGGAACGTTTTTACAGCACATAGAGGAATCTTTGCGGGCAATTTGGCCAGTACCGGTTACTGAGGCAGGGGTCATTGAGCTAGAATCACAGGTGGCAGCCTTACAGGCCCGAAATGTGGATTTGGAGGGCCAAATCACAACACTACAAAACACAGCTCAAAAACATGACAGGCATATGCAAGCTCTAAGAGAGGTCAACTTTTCCTTTTTCTCCTCTAATTCAAGATGAGCTTCTTCTCTTGCGCACGCAGAATGGCCTGGTCAACTATTTAATGTCACATCCAGGAGATGTGTTGATCAATCTTCATGATCTTGATGGCCTTGTAGTTGAAATGCAGCAAGATCTAAACAATTTTTGGGAGGGCCAAGTGCAAAATTGGGGATCATTGTTGGCCAATACGGTAGTACCTGCGCAACAAGCACAACAGCTCGCGATGCGCCAGACTGAGCCGCCTACCAATGACAGAGGTAAGGGCATTGTGAAAAAAAGTCTTGATATTTTTGATAGGGCAAAAGATACCGAAGAATGTGTTGAATACAAACCCCATGTCTCTTGTTTGTAATGAGTAATTCATCGTCTTTGTAGGGAGTAGCACATGATCTATTTTTTGGCGGAGACACTTGCTTATTATTTTTCACTAAGTCTCCCGCCTTGCCCGCCATTTTGGCCCGCTCTAAATCGGTATTTGGCTTGTCATTATCCTATACATACACATCTTGCTCCTTTACCCGAGGCTCCTCAGTCTGTCTCTCTACCAACACAGTTCATTCAATGGGAACCTTGGCCAGACTGATTCTACAGAACCATGTCTAAGTACAGATAGACATGGTGGAGATAGACTCGTAGTTGATGGTGGAGATTTACAAGGCCCATTGGCAAGACTTTTAGGATTTCTGCTACATTAACATTTCATCATCACTAGAGTATGAGGAGGAGCAATGACCAGAGCCTTCGGAATGGAGAAGCTAAAGTTGTGGGTTCGTGTAGTCCATCGTGCATGCCAGGTGTTACGATATAAGCCACACACTCCGTATCCTACGGATGTGCGGACTCTGAGGACTAGGACTTCATGTGGCTATGAAGAGTTCTTCACGGGATACCATGGGACAGGACGGCGGGTTTGCACCGTAAAGACAAGCCTCGTTTCCCATTAAGGTTATTGAAACTATACCTAGGGCTTACTAAATGGCAAGTGACCGGTTCACATGGACTTTTACAAATGTCATTACAGAATTACAACTCAAGGAATTGACCTGCTACTCTGGAATTAGGATTTACAGAGAGTATCACTACATTAACTCTTGGAAAAGTAATAGAGTATAAATGTGGTGTCCGGCTACGTGTCCGACCAGGTGGGGGCCCGTTCAATCAATCCTCAAAAATTCCCCCCTTCCTAGCTCATGTTGTTCCTTGACACAACCGTGTGCAGTCTTGTCATAGGGTTGTCTGCAGCTTTGTCTTCAAGGTTGGTTGTTACCTTGGGGAAGCGCTTTGGCGTTGATGATGCACCCTTTTCCTTGAGTGATTCATATCTGCCATGCTGCTGATATGTTGATCTGTGATTTTTTACGCAACTTTTCTTCTTGTTGTGCACTCGTCTCTTTGTTGCCAATCTTAGCCGCCACCGCAAAGATAGATGTTGATGTGTCTGAGCTTGTAGAAATGATCCTCTTTGTGTCGTGGAATTATGATGGATTTTCTTTCAAGGTTCACTGCATTTGAGTTTTCAATAATAGGTAGCCCATGTTGAAGCATTGCGCTTGCTGAATTTTTCATTGCTTGTCGTTGTAGGCCAGTTTTTAACTTGCCTTTGATGGAGCTTTGTTATCGCCCTTGAAGATAAAAGATGTTCTTGATAAACATATGGAGACCTACAATTGGTTTTTTCTTTGATGAATGACTTGGGTAGCCATTTCCTTATTCTTGATGTAGAAGGAATATATACAAGAAGTTGATGATGAGGGTTTCTAGATTAGGGTCTTAAAACGTGGATAACCAAAAACCGGATGGGAAAAAAGTGCCTTTGGTATATGCTCTGATTGGAGTTGAGCAGTTCCACTTGAAGTGCATATCATGCAAGGTGAGTGCTTGGGAGAAACAAAGGAAGAGTGTTTAATGCAAGTGCCAATTATGGAACACTTTATATGCATACAAGAAATTTGTTGAAGAAAAGCATGTAGTGTGGAAGATGGAGTTGATTGGTGCTTCAAGGAACAAATGTAGCACATGTGATATCAAAGGATGTCGCAATAGCTTCCATGTTTCCAAGAATGGTTTTTTATGTAGAAGCTTCTCTACTCATACCTCACTGCATTGAGTGCGTGCGCGTCTTTTGGACTTCCTCATTCACTTCACCACTATACTACAATGACATGGACTCTTATGCTCACCTACACAAGCATGAGCAATACAAGATAAATATGTTCAACTCTTTCAGCTTGAGCAGTACCTAGAATATCTAAGACAAGCATGAGCAACACAAGATAAATATGCTCAACTCTTTCAGCTTGAGCAGTACCTAGAATATCTAAGACACTTAGACCACAAAGAATATTACATGAAGCTTTGGGACTAACACCTCACTTATTTAGTGGCTTAGCTATCCGAATCTAACTTTTATGCCATGTATGTTTAATGGAAACTTGGACTTACCTGTTCAAGGCTAGAAACCCAATTCCATAAGCTTTGGAGTTTTAGGCCTCTTCCATTGTGTTGGTCTTTGGATGCCATCATTTTTTTGAGTACGTTGGAAAATTTTGGCTCCTGTTGACTTGCTTGTCGTATGTTGTCACTACTTTGTGAAACAAGTTATTGAGCAGATATAGAGACTGATGTAGCCTTTTTGTTATTTCCCCTCAGAAGCGGTTGTCAAGAGGTGTGGGTTCTCTGTGATTGAGTTTCCACGAGCGATTTTGGAACCCATCTTGTTTTCGGTCCTTGTGTGACCTTCTTTTTCATTTGATTCTTTTACTTGATGACTTGATGGACACTAGGCTTTGGTAGCCATATTTGATGATTTCCATTGTAGAAGCCTTGATTTTATAGTTGAAGACTAGGTATCCATTTAAAGGTCTTAGCACTGTCAATGGTGATTGACTGTTGGCTCTTCATGTTGATTGTGTGCCTTTGAGTGGAGCCTTGTGCCTCTTGATTGATCTTTGTTGTTCCAGGTTGAGCTACAATTTTTGGTAACCATATTCGTGTGTTACCTGTTTCATTTGAGTTTTTTCTTGGAGCAGGCTTTCCTCCTCATTTATCCACATTGCCTTGGTTGCAATGGCTATTCCTACCCCACTATTTAATATCGCAACCGTCTTTACTCCTTTATACTCAAGTGGTAAGGGTAGTGTTTCCTTCATTGCCTACACAATAATCACCCACCTTATTTACTAGTACTGGTTTTTCTTGTGGTTTCTTAGGCATGGTTTCATCTATGTTTTCATATGCAAGTTGTTCATGTGAAGGGATATTCAACCCCATCTTTTCTAGGGTTTTTCCCATTTGGTCCCATAGATGCGGTCTAATATTTAGTAGATCTGAGAGATGAAGTGTGCATTGTATAGGAGAAGACATCAATTCATGCAAGCTCTTGGTATCCATAATTTTTGGTGTGGCTTCCCACTGAGAAGGTACCATTTTAACCTCCACTTTTGTTTTGAGTTCTCCTTTGAAAGATGGAAAAGTCTGTAGAGAGTGTGGTTTACTCTCTTCAAATGTGATAGACCCAGCATCCCCATATAGATATTTTATATCCCCTAGGAAAAATTCATGATCCATGTTTATTTTAAAGATAGTTGTTGACTGTAAGGTAGCACTAACATCTTTTTGGTTTCTAATCGGTTCCCATAAGGGTTGTGGCCATGGTTCTTCTATCTTTAGAATAGGCATCACTGTTTGTGAGTCCACTTCATTTGTGGTATTGGCTACTTCCCTTGTATCTGAAGGTGCCTCAACTCCCAAGTCTTCCTAGTATCTATTTACAATACCATGGCTCTCCATTTCCTGGATTTTTTTGTGGATTAGCACCTCTATTTTTGGAGCATCTAGAATATGTGGTTCCATAAGAGATTGGGCCATCCGGATGAGCTCCTTGCACGTTTGCAACCTCTCTTTTTCATACCCTGGATGAGGATACGTCATCCATCTATGCTCTTGGGTTTGATTGGGTTTTAGCCTAGCATCATAGGCCTTCAAAATTGCATCTAAGGGTTCAAAGCCTTTGTCCACCAAGCCTGAACCTCCCGAGTTAGTCTTTGACTCTTTAGATCCCTTTGTATGCTTTGTTGCTCGTGTTTAAGCTCTTGTCTTGTTTGATGTAGTTCAGTTTCCAAAGCATCTTTCTCTTGTAGCCTCTTTGCTTTCATTTTGTCTTGTTTGTCTTTCCATGATTTTCTTCCTGTTCTCACCGATATGTTTACAATTTTTGTTTGAACATGCAATGCGGCTTCCTCCTCAATGATTGCATTTTTAGAAGCTTTTTGAGCTTGAGCTTGAGTCATCACGTTTTAAGGAATGGCGGGTTCTATCTCAGATCCACTTGACAAAGGCATCACTCCTCCAACATTCATTGTTGCTTTCCCCTTGTAGTTTGGATTCTTGGCACAATGTTGGAGTAGATGATCTCTCCCACAATAGTCACAAAATAAAAATATTCTATTTGTTGACCCTTGCTTGTGCCCAATGGTCACCTCCATATTCATAGCATGGACCTTCCTGTTTCATAGTTGGTGATCTAGCCAATGGTTGTTCTTTCCTAGTGAAGATGTTCTTTGAACCATACTCTTGATTGGCTATGAACATGAGCATCCATGGAGTATTGATTTCTTGTAGGTTGTGGCACATGTGTTGGCTGAGTGTAGTTGACTACTACTCTACCATCATTCAGAAGAGGTGGTTGTTGCCCTAGAATTTTTTGCAGCTTCGGTTGAGTGGTACACCATGGAGTGGGATGATCCCCTCCATAAGTATCAGATCTCCTCAATTGAGGTTGTCGCACATTTATGTTATGTTTGTAGCCTTGGTTTATTCTTCTAATCACCCCCTTGATCACTTGATCAATGATTGGTTCCCAAGGAGTTTGAACATCTCTCTTTGTTGTTGGTTCTCTTTTTGGAGAAAAGGTACTACTAGTCGCATTGTCTATATCTTCAATCACCTCTCCGTAGGCCTTGCAATTGTCAGCTAGATAAGGAGCTTCTCTAGTGACTTGCTCAAACATTGTACATCCTTTAAATGTAGGTACTTTTTGAGAGTTTCATTCCTCAAGCCCTCTATAAAGATAACTGATAATCTCTCATCTTGTAGTAGCTCTCTCACAGGATATCTGTCTAAGTACTATTTGAAGCGAAGCAGAGCTTCCTTCACTTTTTTGTCCTTATGTTGTTTGAAAGCGTAGATTTGTGACATCGTGTTGTGCTTGATTCCCCTTTTGAGAACTCCTCTATAAACTCTTTTAAGAGTTGTGTTATATTTGGGAAATCATCTATGTTTAGAGGTTGGAACCACTTCAAAGTCACTCCTTCTAATGTCAACCCAAATCCCTCATATTGATTATGGAATTTTGCAATCTGTTTATCTCTCAAAACTTGTTTGAAGAGCAAGACATGAGCATATGGATCCGTTGACCCATTATACTTTGTCTTAACACATTGCACCACTTGATATGTTATTACCATTGTGGTTTAGTCACTAATCTAACCAATTTGTGGTCTCTTAGAAAGACGTCTCTCGTACTCTCATCTCGTCTTGAAGAGAATCCTAGTGGAATCCTCTTTGTTGCGTACTTTGGCATCGTTGGTTGCTGGAAGTAAGTACAGATCGGAGTACCCTTGTATGTGTTTCTGTTTTTTTTTTTCGTTTTAAGTTAATCAGATCAACAAGTTTGTACTCACGTCCATACTTATCTACCATCAAAACTTGCACTCCATGGACATCTGTATAAGTGAATGCATAGAGATTCTTATGGAATGGCATCTCTCTAGCATAGGGTTCTACACACTTGTAGAATATATATGGATCCCCGTTTGTGAATCTATATAAGCCCTCATAAGTGCAATCTATAAGAACTCGTGTGGATACATTGGTTCTAATGAATCTCACGTTTGGTTTGTTAATGAGAGGATCCCTCTCCTCTATGTATTCTCCCAATCACGTGTTGAAGGCATTGCAATGTTTCTTGCATTTTTCATGTCTCTGAGTGGAGTAGAGAGCCCTGTTAGTGGCTTATTTTTCATGGTCAAGGCTCACTCAAAACTCTCAAGATAGTCCTTGAAAAGCACACTTTGGCTTAGTGCAACCTTTCCCCTTTTTGGCCATGGTCAGGTCTCTCAAAATTTGGTTCTTTGTGGATTTTGTGTCTTTGGAGACTGGTCTTGGGATACCCTAAACATTTGAAATTAGGAAACCTGAATATTCCAGCTTTAAAACCAAAAAATCTACGTGTGTCCTATTGTCTGCAAGATTTCTTCTTGGCTATACTTGACTCAATTTGGAGTTGTCTATCAAAAGTTAGAGCAATTTTGGTAAACTACACTTGAAACAGCTTTAAAAACAGTTTCAAGACCAGAACACAGGAACTTTGGCTTGTATCTTGATCTCCAGAAGGTATTTTTAGCTCAAATGTGAGAATTGGGATGTTTTCAAGTCTGTCCAAAAGATCACCAAGTCAGATGTCCCCACTATGCTAAGGTACATGGATCTCAATCCATGTTCATGATCAGGAGGTCTTATGGTATCAATTTTTTTGAAAATGGACCTCTGGATTAAAAGTTAGGTCAGTTCTGGCACCTTGTCTGAATCCTTGACAATTTTGGGATTTTGGTATGGTTTTTGACATCCAAATTCATATTTGGAAAAGCCACTAGACTCCTTGTGATGTCCCCTAGCTATGGTGCAAGTTTGGTATCAATCTGTGTGACAAAGGGACATGGATCACAATCCATGTACCTTTGTCTCAAATGGTAATGAAACTTGACTCACAGATTGCCCTTGGTCCACTTATCCCTACTATATGGTTTTTATGTGATTTGGATCACATAAAAACCCTTGACTCACAGGTTGCCCTTGGTCCACTAATCCCTACTATATGGTTTTTATGTGATTTGGATCACTTTAGGCCAAGCAAAAGTCAATTCACAAGTTTATTTTACGATTTTCACCTTGAACTATTTTTAGCACTTTTGATGTTTTTTGGACTTTTTTGATAAAAATTCTTTGGGGACTTTTGTTCATAATGGTCTCTGCTACTACATGCTGTAACAGTTTATGTCCAAAAATTTCTCAGGCGTACATGGATCGCGATCCATGTTCCACCACTTTTGGACTTGATCTTTGGTGTGCTCATATCGTATGATCTTTGTAGCTTACTCCACAAAAAAATTTGAATTTGGATCAATTTTCCCAACCAAAACTGACTTCTATAGTGTAATGTGATAGTTTGGACAATGAACATTTTTTGGCTCTTTTGACCACTTTCTACACTTGTGTTGCAAATGGTGCTTTTGGGAAAGTCGTTCCAAATGGTACCATCTACCTACTGCTCAAATCTCAACCAAATTTTTTTGATAAGGTACACGGATCAGGATCCATGTTTGAACTCATTTTGACATGAAACTTGGTCATCTTATAGTCCATGTTATGGTGATACTCTTCCCCAAATCTTTTTTACTTTGGCCAACATTTTCCTAGTCAAAAGTGAGTTTTTCTGTCTATCCTGCTATTTTTCGATATCTAGCCAAATTTGGGTGTTTTGATCAAGTTTTTACAATTTTTTGCTATGGTCCCTTTTGGTAAAGTTGTTCCACTAGTTATCAGGGATGTACTTGTCAAATATCAACCCCTAATGTCGAAAGGTACATGGATCACGATCCATGTTTGACAACATTTTTTCATGAATTTTGTTTTGCAAGTTCTCTATTCCCTCTGGAAGCCAAATCTCACCTCTTTTTGAATTTGGATTCCAAAAAGTTGAAAACCCCAAATTTTGTGTCTGAAATACCTATTTTTCCCCTAACAATCAATTTTAATGTGATTTTTCAGTTTCTCTTTCAAGAAAACCCAGTGAGAGCATTGCCACACTGATGCACAATGTCAGTAGTCACTTTTTTGCCAAAATGGTCTCTAGGGTACATGATTTGCGATCCATGTTCCTCTATAGATCTAGCGAAACTAACCAGATTAGTTCTAGAGAGTTTGCTAATGCTCTCGATCCACAATTTTTTTCAATTTGGATCACTTTGAGGTCTCTACCATCAGATTTTTAGAATTTTAGAGTTATGGCCATTTCGTACAAAATATGGTTTTTACCCTAAAAAAACGTAAAAACCATATTTTGTGATGATTCACATGATCGGAGGCAAACAAGCCTCAGAGGATTGGTTTAGAACAATACATAACATCTTGCAATAGGGAAAGCCTAGGAGTGGTAGTGGTTTTATCTGCCAAGCAGATAACATCCTGGGACCCTCGAGGCTCTATCTGAGCTCGAGATTTTTGTATATTGTTGATGTTCTTAATACTATCCACTCACAATTTTGATTTTTGCAAAAAAAAAAGAAGATTTTTACCCTTTTTTACCTCAATCTTTTAGCCCAAATTTGATGGCGGTCGTTCCTACTCACCCTAGTCCTAAGTACTGAAATGAAACATGAAACAAATACAAAGAAAATGGTACAAAATAAAGTCAAAATGAAAAACAAAATAGCACTATCAAAGCACAGAGAAAATCGAAGAATGAAATGATTTTGGCTATCTCACTCACAACCCTCTTTACCTCTCAGGAATAGATCTAGCAAGTCCTTGAGTTCTAGAGTCTACCAAGCATTAAACCTCGTGTCTAGCTGCTTCATTTCTAAAGTGTAAATGGAATAGAGAGACAAATATTGGGAAAATAACGCTCTAAATACATACTAGGTCATTAACCATCTAAGGATCATATCCCCGGCATCGGCGCCAATGTTAGCGGGTCACCACGATGAACGTCTGTAGAATAGCGATCTGGCACTAACATAATGTCAATACTCATGGAAGTGACTCGGATGGGGCACAAAGACTCTTTGAGACTTTCAATCTCAATAAGTGAACCTTAACAAGAAAACATACCAACTCAACAAGAAAACCAACACTCAATGATCAGGAAAATCTACCTATGTCCTTTCTCACAACTCTAGGTCATCACACCATTTTTGGCACTCGAGCGGACTCGAAAATGCAACCAAACTATATGAGAAGGTGTAGGACACCTAGGGGTACTATATGAAGTGCATGTGCAAGAGTGCCTGTGTGTGTGTGTGTGTGTGCGCGCGCGCGTAGCAATGGAGAAGAGAGAAGAAGAGAGGAGACACATGTTTGGGTGGACTCCAAAACACAATAGTGTTAGGGTTATGATTCCTTATTGTTTTATATCGAATGAATGGTCAATGCTAGTCCCCAGCTAGTCTCTGGCCACCCAACACTTAGGTGCGGTACATTGGGATTTACCACCCCAACAACCTCCCACTTAAAGGACAATGTGCCTTTAAGCTGGGGTGACAATGTTGTCAGAAGTTTTTTGGAGCAAGGGATTGCGCATATGTACATATACATGCATGGTGCATCAAATAAATAATTGCCCATTTTTCAGATCCAGGTGGTTACGTGAGGCCCACATGTGTACAGGTAGGACAGGGTGTACATAGTGCATCGATTTTCACTATTACGAGTACCACTGTGTTTTTTCTACAATAAGGAGGAGGTGGTAGCGCGTAAAACTTCTCGAGGAAGGTATCCGCAGGCCGATGACATGAGGTAAGCAGGTGCGTTGTCAGGAGTTTTTTGGAGCAAGGGATTGCGCATATGTACATATACATGCATGGTGCATCAAATAAAGGATTGCCCATTTTCCTTAGCCAGGTGGTTATGTGGAGCCCACATGTGTACAGGTAGGACAGGGTGTACATAGTGCATCGATTTTCACTATTACCAGTACCACTGTGTTTTTCTACAATAATGAGGAGTTTATAGCGTGTAAAACTTCTCGAGGAAACTATCCGCGGGCCAACGACATGAGGTCAGCAGGTGCGTCAGATGGCATCTAGTGGCGTCAGGAGGGCGAACGAGGTCAATATTTGCACACAGATGAGGACGGACACAACGTGGGTGTTCTCTTGTGAGAGTTACGCAGAAAGGTCATCATTAGGACCACTTTTTGGGGCCACTTCACGTGGTGGTGAGATGCATTATTGGAAAAAAGCTGAGTGCCAGGTGTGCGGATGATGCAAAAAGGTGACAACTATGCACTGCGAGGTCAGTTTTTGGCATGTTCGGGGTCCGTTTGAGGTCATCTAAAAGGCCAAGGGTGCCCAAGTAATAAAGCTAAGTGTGGGAACTGGAAAAAGAGAGAGAAGACCAGAAAAAACGTGGAGAAGAGAGGAGGAACAGCCGCAGGTGTGTTTTTGGTGTTTTTGGAGCCTGTTTTGGTCGTAAACTGCTCATCCGAGGTCGGATTTGAGCACTTTGACATTGTAGACTGGGGCTTTGGTCCGTTTCCGACGCGATGGCGCTATCAATTTTGCCAAATTTCTCACTCTTTTCTTGCTGTTTTTCTGGTATACATCACTTGGCGCCTATTTGAGCGCATTTCTACTGGATTGTACGTTACTTGTGGAAACTGCCATTGTACGCATTTGTGGAGTCATACTTGGTTGTATTTGGCAGTCCCAGCCATTTCTGAGACTTGGTCTGGAAGATAGTCATTTCTGAGACTTGACTATATGCGATTTGCATTAGCCTTCGTGTGAGGGTCGATAGCGTGAGGTTTTTATTGAGCTGGGGGATTCTCAAATGTGGAGATCCTTTCGGTGATACAGGTAGCTGGAGCACCCTTTTTGTGACCTCGCCATAGGCTATGTACTAGTGAGTCCTACTTGATGCTCGGGTTCTATTGTTGACAGTTTATGCATACATAGACAGTCTATATTTTGGGTTCCTACTGCTCTACTTCTGGGGAAACTCTGTCGAAATTTTCCCAAGTTATGATGGCTGGTTTTTTGGTCTTTTGAGCCATTTATGCTGTTATGCTGCTGAAATTTTGGCAAAATCAGAGGTTGAGTCAGGTGTGCCTTCTTGGGAGCTTCATGGTTGGCTTTAATGGATGATCAAAATGGCCCTCAGTTCACTCCTTTTCATTTAACTCAAAGAATTCAGATTCATGTTCATGTGTCCAGGAAGATCTTTTTCCAGCAGCGCATAGTCTTTATGTTTGGGCCAAGAAGATTGAGAGAGATCCTAGAATGTCCTTTGCCTGTTGTAATTCCAATGATCAACTATGAAAACTCATTTGATGTGCATGTGTTTGTCCTTATCTAAAGCTGAGCTCCATTGAAGTTTCTAGGGATTGGGTAGTGAAAAGTTTTGGGTTCTTGCACGTGTGTTCTAAGGGGTTCTCAAAGCATCATAATTTGGGTAGCCATGGCTTTCTCTTATCCCGAGTTTCATGGAAGAAGTGATGAAGATGTGGAAGAATTTTTGGAAAAGATGGAGGTTGCCTGCATTAGCAACCAGATTCATGACCCTACGCAAATGTTACGCCTTCTCCAAATTTGTTTGAAGAGTGATGCACGAGTTTGGTCTAAAGCATTTGAAGAGGAGTTGCGTATGGCTGATCCACCTGTAAGGTTGAGTTGGGACAATCTACGACATGGGTTGGAAGTGGAGTTTGTGAAGATAGAAGATCCTGACAAGGTGTGGCAAGAAGTACAGGCTTTGGTGCAAAAGGAAGGTGAGCCAGTAGATGCGTACATACGTAAGTTTTCATGGGCATGGGAGCGAATGTGCAAGGCTTTAGCACCACGGGTACCCCTGCCTGACATGATGAAGAAGGACTGGCTCTTGGCTGGTCTTTGGGAGAATATACGTTGGAGAGTGGAGCTAAAGAAGCCTAGGACATATGAGGATGCACTAGAGGTAGCAAGGAACAAAGAGTGGAAGCTGAGGAAAATGAGCCAGTTAGGGGTGGAGTCTTTGCCAATGAGGTCTGAATTTCATCCTATAGAGTCTTTACAAGGGCGCATGTCAGGGGTTCATCATGAACTAGTAGTTCCTGTTACTACTCAGGTTATGCAAGCAGTGGTCACTACAGCAGTGCAGGATGATGGGGTAAGGCAAGACATGAGGCAAATGGTAGATTTGATGAAGAATCTCAGCCTAAACATTCTAGGTCAAGTGGGAAATAATCGAGGTCGAGGGAGGTTTTCAAATCACCAAGGAGGTGAAGAAAGGCCTAGGAATGGTGTTGGACAAAGCAATGGTAGGTTTTGGAGGCAGACGCCCACATGTTATAATTGTGGAGAGTTGAGTCACATCAGCCCGCAATGTGATAAACCACCAAGGATGGGGGGAGACATGTATCCATTGCCAAGACAGGTGCTAACTAGGTCAAATGATTATGGCATCGAAATTAAGGGAGACGAAGGAACCAGTGGACTAACCCAGGAGGAAAAGGGAAAGACAAAAGTGCTAAGTGTAGTCACCTTGGAGAAGGCATCAAAGCTAGAGGATACATTAATGATTTCTATTGGGAAGAGGACCACAGAGGATAAGGAAGGAAGAAGTGCCCCAGGTCCTAGTAAGAAGAAAGGAAAGAGCCATGAAGGCGAGGATGTCAAGGCCAAGAGGAAAAGGAGAGCTCGTCGAAAGTTTCATGTTTCAGATTTTACACTAGGGGATGGGCAATTAAGCTATGACTTGAAGGAGGATCTGACGAGCAGGAAGGCAGATGTTACTTTTGGGCAGCTTATAGAGATGGTGTCTAAGCTAAAGCGACAGTGGAAGAGGATGGTTAACCCAATGGAGAAAGAGCCAGAGAGAGGTTTAGTGAAGGTGTTGGCAATGGACCAGCTACCAGACATTTGTCCAATAGTAGATGTGTGGCATAAAAGGAAAAATTTGGGACAAGGTTATGTGGATGGCGGAGACCAAATATGCGTCATAACACACTCATGCGTTGAGAAGATGGGTCTCACAGTGGCTGGGGTGTCAGTTTGTCGGATCAGATTGGCAAACCGTCAAAAAGTAAAATGCTTAGGTGTTGTAAAGATCTTAGAAGTGGAGGCATATGATGCAAAGGCAGTGGTTTATTTTCATGTGATGCCAGCAGGGTTGGGAGCATATCCTATTATAATGGGAAGACCATGGTTACGTGCAGTGGGAGCTGTTCAAGATTGGCAACATGGTACGATTAGCCTCTATGGAAAGACAGGTACCAAGAAGCTATATAATATGGACACAAGGAAACGATTAGAGGAGCTTTATGAAGATGAGCATGAATCTAGTGATGAAGACTCTTCCACGGGGACAGATGAGGACAGTGATAGCACTACCAGTAGTGATGAGGATGCTGATGTTGCATTTCTTTTGATGGACAAATAAATCCAGGAGATTGGTTTAGTTGCATTTGCGAATGAGGTTGAAGATGAAAGTGAAGGGACTTATGAAGTGATTGAAGGGCTGATGCAAACCAAGGTTGAGTTGTCAAAGAAGCAGGAATTAATGACGCCAATGATTAGTGGACACCTCTCAGCTATGGAGAAGGATATATTTTTGCATATGCTGGCTAGTTTTCCTGATTTGTTCATTACTTCATATGAAGAGATCAGAGGGTTCAAGGGTGAAGAGATGCATATAGAGCTGAAAGAAGGTGCTAAGCCAGTGCGGCAAAGGCTAAGAAGGATGGGTCAAGAGCAAATGGAAGCCTTGCGGGTAGAGGTGGACAAGTTATTGAAGGCAGGGTTCATAGTTCCAGTGGAGACCACAGAATGGGTGAGTCCAGTTGTAGTCAGTCCAAAGAAGGATGGGAAGTGGAGAATTTGTGTGGATTTTAAACCCTTAAACGCAGCCACTAAGAAGAACCCATATCCTCTTCCATTCATCGATCAGATCTTGGATTCAGTGGCAGGTTATGAGAGGTACAGTGTGTGTGATGGTTTTTCAGGCTATTTTCAATTGAAGATTGCTCTTAAAGACCGCACAAAGACAACTTTTATTACGCCATGGGGCTGCTATTGCTACACAATATTGCCATTTGGGTTGTCAAATGGACCTTCCTTCTATCAAGAGAGAGAAAATTGGGTGTTGGAACCATTCATTGGTAGTTGTGTTAAAGCTTTTATGGATGACTTCTGTGTTTATAGCAGTAGGGCTGATCACCATGAGAAGCTCCAGATGGTATTGGCTCGATATGATGAATGTGGAGGACAACTAAATCCAAAGAAATGTCATCTAGCACAACCAAGGGGGAAGTTATTGGGCCACATGGTGTTAGAAAATGGCATTGAGGCTGATCCAGACAAGGTTAAGTCTATTATTTTTCTTCCATCACCTATGAGTACGAAGCAATTGGCAACCTTTATACACAAAGTGAAGTACATGGAACGGTTTATTCCATTGTCTTCGCAGCTTCTTTATCCATTACAGCAAGTGGCAAAGCATGATCCATTGCAATGGGATGACAAGTGTGAAGAAGTGTTTCAAGAGGTGAAAGAGGTGATAGGGGGGTTGTCAGCCATGCAGGCTCCTGATTGGGAGAAAGTTTTTTATGTAAATCCATCAGTAGGGGATGATGCCATTGGAGCCATGCTATTGCAAAAGGGGAAGGGCAGCCATTATATGAGGCCAGTGTATTGTGCAAGCCGAGTGAAGTTGGTAGCGGAGAGAAAGTTATCGGAAGTAGAGCTAGTGATGGCCAGTGTAATATTTGCTTGTCGATGATTTCATCATTACTTGCTACCACGGCCTTTTGTTTTCTTGACGAGTTATGCCTTTTTGCCACAGTTAATTAATGGTAATCACATGTCAAATGTGGTGAAGAAATGGGTAATTGAGCTGCAAGAGTTTGAGTTCTCTTTTCTAGTGGAAGATAGTACAAGGGCTACCCTAGCTGATTTGTTGACCTACAAGGAGAATCCCCTTATTGTTAAGGAAGAGGTGGTGAGAAAGGTAGTTGAAGAAGTGCTACAGATCAGCAATGCACATGTGTTGTTCTTTGATGGTTCATACAGAAAGAGCCACGATGCAGCTTCAGAGGGTATAGCACTTTATGATCCAGAGGGGAAGCTAGTATGCAAGAGAGGGTTCAAATTGGATGCGCATAGTAACAATGAGGCTGAATATGCTACATTGGAAGCCGGATTACACATTTTTTTAAAGCATGGGGTTCGAAGGTTGAGCATAAAAGGTGATGCCTTGTTAGTGGTGAATCAAGTGCTGGGTGTGTGGAAGAGCAAGAACACCTCATTGAAGGAAATGTGCTTTAGAATTAAAGGCCTGTTAAAAAAGTTTGAAGCATGGAGCATCAAACACATTGAACGTGCTCTAAATGGAGAGGCACATGAAGCAGCTCAAGGCATGATTGGGGAACTATTCGTGTTGAGGACCAATTTACCTCTTTATCATGGCCGGGAAAGTTTGGCTCAAGAAGAGGAGTTTTTGCTAATAGGAATCATTCCAAAGGAGATTCAGAAGTCTAAGAAGTATGGCTTTGTGCGTAGAGCATACAGGTACAAATTGATTGGTGATGTCTTATACATGAAAGGGGCTGATCTCGTGTTGAGTCGTGTACCTTGGCGGGAGGAGCTTTACAGAGTGTTGGAAGAGAATCATGAAGGCGCATGTGCTGGCCATTTTGCTCTAAAGATGACCTTGCATAAGATTTTGCAAGAGGGTATGTATGGCCTAGTTTGCACAAGGATGTTCACCATTGGTGTAGGTCTTGCAATAGATGTCAAGCATTTGGGAAGAGAGTGTTGGAGCTAGAGCTACTGACGGGAGCAAAACGAACCCCAAACCCCGACGGCCTCTAAAACACCGGGGACCGAATGGCGCGCCTCGAGCTTGTCATGGTAAAGCAAACAGGGGGCACCACCTAGCTTCAGCGGCTAGGATGCAAACAACACACCACCATAACAAATTTTTCATCCAAGAGAGATGGATGCTTGGGAGTAATGATGAAGAGGAAAGGGAATGAGATCAAGTGAGAGAGAGAGAGAGAGAGAGAGAGAGTGAGGGAGGGGGTATAGCGGCTTAGTACTTAGGCATCACAAAAGGATGGCGAATCCGCACACCCTTCACACATACACAAGCTCACTCCAAAACACAAGACTAGGTGGCGATTCCGCACACCTCACATGGGCAAAACATTGCAAGAAATCATACTCACAAAACCTCAAGCTTTATTTAGAGAATTAGGCGATGAAATGGGGAGCATAGGGTAGGGGAATGAGAAGGGAGAGAGTGGTAGAGCACATAGCGGATAGGTGGGAGTTGATGGCGAAGACTCGCATGAGGATTATGGCCATCATCCTTCATTTAGTTGCCCTTCATCTTCCATAGCCAAGGGTGTAGAGGTCATGCTCAAGACAAGCATGGTGATTGCGGTGATGGTGATGGTGTGGGTGTGTGTGTGTGCACTAGGCACACACAGTGCATAGCGTGTTCTTTGGTGATGTTGTGTGTGTATTTAGTGTGATGGTGACCCCTCTTTATATAGGGGAGGAGGGGGGAGGAATTCTAGAATTTAGAAATGAAGAAATCATTATCTACATAGGCCATGTGACTGTGGGCCCCACTTGTCTGGCTGTGTGTATATGTGCCAGAACAGCAGTCTCATGAGAGAGAGACTAAGAGAGAGAGATGGGTTGATGAAAAAAAGTGAGAGGTGACATGGAGAATAAAGTAATTACAAGAGGGGAGAGAGGGGAGTGTGTTCAGAGGTGAATCTGTGTGCAGATGTGTGTGAACACAAGAAAAATCAGGTAACCACCGGGTGGGGATGGGTCTGTGGGCACCTTTTTCAGTGAAACTGAGTGTGTGTGAGTGTGGGGGAGGTTATTTAGCTACAAGACAAGAGACATGGCGCCCTTTAGAGAGAGAGGGGGGTATTTGGGTCATGGGATATGATAGGAGAGAGAAAGAGGGGGTGGGGTATACTATTTTGGAAGATAGGGTAAGTTGCATGTGAGTTGGTGCATTATTGGTGAGTTATAATGCATTATTGGTGAGAGGTGGGGTAGCTTGAGGGGAGAGAGAAAGGAGAAAGGACAAAGGGAAGAGAGAGGGGGTTGACCTTTTGAGTGGAGGAGAGGAAAAGGGACACCCGGCGGGGCAACAGTGAAGAAAAAAGAGGCAAGGTGGGGATGGGCTACCCCGCAGGCATGAGGTGGCCTATTTTACCTTTCTTATATATTTACATAATCATACTTTATTTTTTTCTTGCTTTTTCCAATGCCTTTTATCACTCCCTCCCTAAGAGGGGGTTTTCATGGGGTGGGGACGAGAGAAGAGGGGTATGGGAGCTTGGCTTGTGAAAAGCCCCCATCATTAGCCCTCCCCTTTTGGCTAGAGGCATTCATGTCTCTAGCTCATCTGTTTGATCATTATCGTCGGAGGTGGCGGCTGATGGTGTGTCCTCATCTGGAATGTCAATAGGTGGAGCCTGGTCAAATCGAAGAAAATAAGGTTTAAGTCGCCAACCATTTACCGTGGTTTTATGAAGTTTTCCATCAGCCTTCATAAGCTGGTAGCTTCCATTGGCATACTTTTTCCTGACGATGAAAGGACCTTCCCATCGGAGTAGGAGTTTCTTATCCTTGCGCGTGTCGAAGCGATTGTCGTAACAGAGCACCAACATTCCTTTCTTCAATTCTTTTTTCCGAAGATGCTCGTTAAAGCTCAGCCGTCTATGCTCTGCTTGTGCTGCATAATAATTTATTGCTTCTTCTCTGTCCAGCTGCAGTCTTTCCAAGTTGATGATGTGATCTCTCAAATGCATGTTGGGCTGTTGAAGCTGGTTTGCCATTACTCTGAGACTTTGTAGTTGCACTTCAATGGGCAAGATTGCTTCCTTACCAAATACTAGATGATACGGTGTGAATCCCAAGGATGTACGAAATGAAGTTCTGTAGACCCATAAAGCTGGTAGTAGATACTTATCCCAGTCTCCAGGATGATTGTTTACCTGCTTGGTAATAATTTTAGAAACCATTCCATTTACCTTTTCAACTAGGCCATTACATTGAGGGTAATATGGTGAAGAGTACCTCTTTGTAATGCCCAGTTTTTGCATTAATTCTCCTACCAAGTCTGCTCTGAAACCTGGCCCTCTATCAGAGATGATCTCTAAAGGTGTGCCAAACCTACAACATATGTGCTCGTAGATAAATTTAGCTACCTCTACCGCTGTGATTCTAGTGGTGGCTGTAGCCTCTGCCCATCTAGTCATGTAGTCGACCCCCATGATAATGTAGAATTTTCCTGAGTTGGCCCTAGGTAATGGCACAATGGCATCGATACCCCATTTTTCAAATGGGCCATATGAGAGAATAGGTGTCTGTGGTTCAGGCATAAGTGACCTAGTGCCGGCCTTTTGACACAACTTACATGTTTTGCACCAGTGGTGTACATCACGGTTGAGGCTAGGCCATATGAAGCCTGCCTGCAAGATTTTCCTACTTGTTATGTCTAGGGCAAAGTGACCACCACAAACCCCGTCGTGACAGCTAGCAATTACTCCCATGATTTCTTGAGAGAGAGGGACCTTCCTGAGTATTTGGTCCTTACCCTTACAGTACAAACCGTCATTGATGAGTCGATACCTTGTGGCCTTCCGCGTCAGCCATTGCTTCTGTCCCTTTGTTAAATCTGATGGGCATTCCCCTGTTTCCAAAAAATGCATGATGTCATGCAAGGCATCACTGCCTTGAAATAGAGGGAGCTTTAGTTTTATTGCTCCAACCACCACTTCCTGTAGTCTTTCACTTGCTAGGGCATCTGCTTCTTGGTTTTGAGCCCTTGGGATATGGTGTATTTGAACTTCTTCAAACTTACCCAACAAGGTTTTTACACCACTTAAGTAAGTCCTTAAACTAGGATTCTTGCATGTCCATGCTCCATTTACTTGCCTTACCAGAAGTAGAGCATCCCCAAATACATTAAGGCGTTGTACACCTTGCGAGACGCACCATTGTAGACCCTTGGTTAGTGCTGCATACTCAGCTTCATTGTTAGAATGTGAATCTAACAATTGGCCCAACGAAAATACCTTTGTCCCTTTGCCATCAAAGACCACTATGCCTGCAGCTGCTTTGTCGGATGCTCGCTTGTAGGCTCCATCAAAGTAGAGAGAGTATGCTCCTTCCACCATCGGTGGTACTGGAGGTAATCGGACTTCTCCTTCCTTAGATTGCTTCTCCTTACCTTCAAAGATTTGGTAGGTCATGAGTCCCCCCAAACTTGCCCTTGTCGTGCTTTCTACCTGTACCGTGTAGTCAAACTCTTGCAGACGAACTAGCCATTTAGTAATTCTAGCAGACACATCCATGTGTTGTACAACATAGGGAAATATTTCATCTGTGGTTAGAATCACAAATTGCTTAGGCAGTAAATATGACCTAAACTTTGTAGTTGCAAATCTAAGAGCTAGGACTAAGTGTTCCACATGGGTGAAACCTTTCTCTCCTGCTGTCATCATTCGACTAGAGAAGTAGATTGGCCTCATGAAAGATGTCGTCGTATCCTTTTGGAGTAGCACAGCCCCCAATGAGTCATCACCAACACTTAAGGTGACATAGAATTTTTCATCCCACTTAGGTGGTGAGATAGTTGGCAGAGTGGCTAAGACCTCCTTTACCTTGTTGTAGTGATGTTCGCTTTCCTCGTCCCAAGTGAAAGTTGATCTTTGAGTGAGTTGTTGCAGTGGTAGAACAAATTGTGATAGTAGATGTATGAATCTACTTAAGTACCTCACCTTCTATAGAAAAGAGACCAGTTGACGTGCGGTCGTTGGTGAAGGTAGGGCTATGAGTGCGGACACCTTACTTGGGTCGGCGTTGATACCTTTTGCTGAAATTTCATGGCCTAGTAGAATGACTTTACTCTCCCCAATGTGGCATTTATCCACATTTAATTGCCCACCTAGGCTCTGCAACCTGGCCAAACCTACAGTTACCTTTTCTAAATGTGAAATACGGGAGCTATATATACAAAAATCATCAATGAACACTCTTATGGATGTTCCAAAGAACGGTTGAAAAACATATGTGACATATCTTTGGAATGTGGCAGGTGCATTTGTGAGACCAAATGGCATAACCCTGTATGCAAAACAACCCCATGGTGTGATAAAAGTGGTTTTTAGCTGATCTTCCAAGGCTATGCATATTTGAAAGTATCCAGAATAACCATCACAGACGGTATAGCATTCAAAACCCGCTACTTCATTCAAAATTTCATCCAAGAAAGAGAGAGGAAAGTGGTCTCTCTTTGTAGCTGCATTTAGTGGTTTGTAGTCAACACAGACCCTCCACTTACCATTCTTTTTAGGTGTCACCACTACGGGTGACACCCATTCTGAGTTTTCTACAGGATAGATGAATCCCGCCTCCAGCAGTTTCCTTACCTCGGGCAAGAGTGCCTTTTCTTGTATGACCCCCAATCATCGTAGCTTTTGCACAACTGGTTTTACCCCTTCCTTCAGCTTAATATGATGTTCCATCACTGTAATGCCTGTGATTCTTTCATAGTTGTCAATGAACAGGTTAGGAAATCCCATCAACATTTGCAAAAAACTATCTTTCTCCTCAAGTGTTAATTCCGTAGACAACATACCCTTCAACCTACTTCCTCCTAGGCCAAGTGATTTGCTCTCCTCTTCATTGGGTTGCCCTTTTGGTGATGGATCACCAGTTGTGCTTACCCTTTGTGGATCCTTCATAATGATACCCATCACATCAATGGAACTGTCACTTTCGTCGGTGGATGTGGTCTCCTCCTCAGAACTGGAAGATTTGCTAGTGGTTTCATCTGCCGATGTTTCCAGATTCATTTGCTTCTGCTTGCCAATCCTCATGTTGTAGTAGATTGTCTCCCCTTTCTTACCGGTCATGCGTAGAAGGCCAGTACCCCACTCCTGTTTTGACTTCATGGCCATCAACCATGGCCTTCCCAAAATTAGTGGATAGCCCTCCCCCTTAGTAGGCATTACAAAAACATCTACCTCTACCTCAGTGTTGAAAGCTTTTATTTTCACGGCACTTACCACACCCACACACTTTACTTTTGCGTTGTTTGCCATCTTTGCCTTGCATGGAGAAGGCCTGTCAACCTCGAGCCCTAATCAAAGCATCATAGCTTCGCTCATTACACAGATTTGTGAACCTCCATCAATGTAGGTGTTTCCAACCCTCTTTCCTTTTATGTTTACGTCGACAATTGGAAGGATGTCATCCATGTTGCATCCCGAAATTGCTCCGGCTACATTTGTTTTGGAGCGTCTTGTACTTACCATTTTAGACCATTGTCGCCTTACTTTAGGTACAAGATGTAGCAGTTGTGACCATGTAATCTTCGGTCCTTGCTCTGCCACATCCAATGTTAGATCATAGGGCTTAGAACTTTCCCCTAGCTGGAAGTCGGTGATGCCCAATTTCCGTCGTGGCCTGGATGGCCTCTTGCTAGTTTCTCCTCTCATGCTTCTCTCATCATCTGATTGTGTAGCTTTCTCCCTCCTAGATCTTTTCACAGTCATGGCTTCAAGTGGTCCTAAAAAGGTTACCTTCTCCTTACCCTTGTCCCTCTCCTTTGCTCTGGGTGGATCCACTACTACGGCTTTTCCTTTCTCTTCTAGCCTTATGATGTTTACAGGGCGATCAGGTGGTGGGGCTGGTGGAAGAGGTGGGATGGATGCTTGTAGTGGTGTCTGGGGTGGACGTAGAATTTGTGTTTGTGGGGGTGGTGCTTGGGGTGGGGGTGTTCTTTCTCTAGGGGGTGACAATTGGTTCCTCCTACCTCCTCTATTATAGTTTTGTCGTGGTTTGGGACAGTAGTACATACCGTGACCGTCTTCTCCGCAGTTGTAGCAATGATACTCCCTGTTTTGTCGTCGTGCTCTTCCAGGGTCTTGATCTCTTTCTTGACTCCTCCCTTGTTGTATTAAGTGGACAGACAAATTCTGCAGTTGGTCAGTAATATGGGCCAACATATCTTGTTGGTCATCTCTTACCCCAAGAGCCGGTGGTGGTGGTGGAATGGTGGTTGTCGTAGTTGCTGGTCGATGCGATGTTCCTGATTTTGTTGACTTGGTTTCTTTGGCTTTCATTCGTAGCTTCTTGTCTTTAAGGCGAGCAATCTCAACGGCTAACTCGTACGTAGCAGGGAATCTACCTTTCACCTTCTCCTTGAGAAGCGGCCATAAGCCATGCGTCAACCGATCTTTTTTTAGGAAATCGGGTGCAGCTTCCCCCCTAGACAGTGACTCAACCCACCGTTCCCACAAATCCACAAATTTGGACTCATAGGTGGCATATTCTAAAAGACCCTCCTGCTTCAAGTCTCTCAACTTGTCCCACAACTTTTTTGAAGTGGTACGTCCCCCAAAGCGCCTCTTAAAAGCGGTTTTTAAGGGTTCCCAATCATCCTTGGTTGCTTGTGGAAGTGCATTGTACCATGATCTAGCTTCTAGCTTCATGAGATGCTTAAAGATTCTAACCCGAGATTCATCCGTATCTTTGTTGCTCACTACACATGCTACTTCAAGGTCATCTAGGAAGTCTGTTACCAAATCCTCCCCCTTCTTTCCTTTAAATGTTGGAAATGCTACACTTGCCATGATTACTGAGAGAGAGAGCTAGAAAGACACACTGCTTAACTTGCAAAAGTTTTTTTCTTCTTTACAAGGAGGCGTGTATACCCTCTTATACTAGGACATAGATTAAAACTTCAAACGGTACATTGCCTTGTACCAAAGGTAAGACAAATGGTTGATCTGATGCCAGAACCTCAAAAAACCGCTCCCCACCTAGCATGGTGCCAATGATGTGCTAGTAGTGAGCCTTCAAATCCAGTATTACCTTGATTGAGCGTACACGTGTTGGTATGTGTGATCTGTCTTGAGGTAGGTTGTACTGATTCATGTGAAGCTTAGAGGTGCTTAGTCACTGTCCAAGCTTGTGGGAGAGGGTGGTGTTCTTTCTTGAAACAAACTCAGCAGATCCCTAGTTTCTCTAGTGAGAGTGTGAGCCAATGATTCCGTTATCTGTGCTGCAGCATCAGGTGCGACTTGAAAACTGACTGTGATAATTACCTCGGTTACTTGAGTTACCCGATTCTCAAAGTAGAATAGTGTTGATTCTCTATTATGTAGAGCTCCTTTCATTTTGTTGTTGTGGGTTGGTTGTAGGTTGCGGACATGGTTTCGACATGGTAACAGTGAAGAAACAAGAGGCAAGGTGGGGATGGGCTACCCCGCAGGCATGAGGTGGCCTATTTTACCTTTCTTATATATTTACAGAATCATACTTTTTTTTTTCTTACTTTTTCCAATGCCTTTTATCACTCCCTCCCTAAGAGGGGGTTTTCATGGGGTGGGGACGAGAGAAGAGGGCTATGGGAGCTTGGCTTGTGAAAAGCCCCCATCACTACGAAAAACCATTATGGCGTTTGATGTGTTTGAAAAGTGGGGAATTGATGCAATAGGCCCGTTACCTATCACAAGCAGGGGCAAAAGCTATATCGTGACGGCAGTGGACTATCTCTCTAGATGGGCAAAGGCTATAGCAGTAAAACAGATCACTGCAAAGGATGTGGCAAAATTTGTGTATGATGAAATATGTTGCAAGTTTGGGGTGCCATTAGAGCTACTTTCAGATAAGGGGCCAGGATTTAGAGCTAAACTACTAGACTTCTTATGCACAAAGATGAAGATTAGGCACCAGCATACCACTCCTTATTACCCGCAGTGTAATGGCTTAAATGAAAGATTCAATGGTGAGTTGGTACAAATTCTTTCTAAAGTGACAGAGCACCAAGGAAAGAATTGGGATTTGGAATTGCCTAGTGCATTATGGGCTTACTGTACTTCGGTGAAGACAGGTACAGGGTTTACTCCATTTCAGGTGGTGTATGAAAAGGAAGCACTATTGCCTGTGGAGGTAGAGTTGCCTGCGGTCAAGATGTTAGAGAAGTTGCTTGGGTCGCCTAGTGATGCATTCAAAGAGAGGCTCTTGCAGTTACAAGAGGTCCAGTTGGATAGGATGAGCGCATTGGAGCATTATGGGCAGATGCAGGATAAGGCTTTGGCAAAGATAAATGAAAAGGTTAAAAGTAAGGGTATCAAGAAACATGACTTGGTTTTGCGCTACAAGAGTAAGCTGGACAACACCTTCCAAAAGAAGTTTCAAATTAAGTGGGAAGGCCCTTTCAAGGTAGTGGAGTGTTTTCCAAATGGCACATATCAGCTGGCTAACCTGGATGGTGTTCTACATAAGTCAAGCGTAAATGGGTTGTGTCTTAAATTGTATCATGCTAGATTGATGATGGTGGAGCAAGATGAGCTGTTTGTGGATCAAGCAGTGTTGGTGAGGGATGAAGAGACCTGTGATGCGGCGAGTCTCATATCTCTCTTCGCTGCTGCTGATCATGAATGATCTAGCAGGCTAGGGGATGGGCAAATTATGTCAGGAGTTTTTTGGAGCAAGGGATTGCGCATATGTACATATACATGCATGGTGCATCAAATAAAGGATTGCCCATTTTCCTTAGCCAGGTGGTTATGTGGGGCCCACATGTGTACAGGTAGGACAGGGTGTACATAGTGCATCGATTTTCACTATTACCAGTACCACTGTGTTTTTCTACAATAATGAGGAGTTTATAGCATGTAAAACTTCTTGAGGAAGCTATCCGCGGGCCGACGACATGAGGCCAGCAGGTGCGTCAGATGGCATCTAGTGGCGTTAGGAGGGCGAATGAGGTCAATATTTGCACGCAGATGAGGACGGACACAATGTGGGTGTTCTCTTGTGAGAGTTACGCAGAAAGGTCATCATTAGGACCACTTTTTGGGGCCACTTCACGTGGTGGTGAGATGCATTATTGGAAAAAAGCTGAGTGCCACGTGTGCGGATGATGCAAAAAGGTGACAACTATGCACTGCGAGGTCAGTTTTTGGCCTGTTCGGGGTCCGTTTGAGGTCATCTAAAAGGCCAAGGGTGCCCAAGTAATAAAGCTAAGTGTGGGAACTGAAAAAAGAGAGAGAAGACCAGAAAAAACGTGGAGAAGAGAGGAGGAACAGCCGCAGGTGTGTTTTTGGTGTTTTTGGAGCCTGTTTTGGCCGTAAACTGCTCATCCGAGGTCGGATTTGAGCACTTTGACAGTGTAGACTGGGGTTTTGGGCCACTCCAAACGGGATGGCGCTGTCCATTTTGCCAAATTCCTCACTCTTTTCCTACTGTTTTTCTGTGTAAGTTTCTCCTATGAGCGAAGTTTTTGCTCTAGTTTGTGATTGTATCTGGCTTATTTTACCTATATTGTGTGAGCTATTTGCCCCATTGGTGTTGGCCCAAGCTCAATTGTATCTAAATATCAGAAATTCTCCTCTTTTGAGCTGAGTTTTTTTGGGTGTGTGTGTGTGTGTGTGTCTCTGTGTGGAGTGGGCAAGTGGATAATCTCTCTCCTCTCACTCCATAGGTGTGTTTCCTGTCTCGGCCAGGTGTGTTGTGTAAGCCGAGTGGTGCCCCCCTAGTGTGTGTGTGTGTATCTTCCCAAGAGTGTGTGTCGGGTTGTTATAGAGGCGCTGTGTGTGTTTTAATCCCGCTCACAGCGTCAGATGGCATCGAGTGGCGTCAGGAGGTCGAACGGGGTCAATACTTGCACGCGGAGAAGTATGGACACGACGTGGGTGTTTTCTTGTGATACTTATGCAAAAATGTCATCATTAGGACCACTTTTTGGGGCCACTTCACGTGGTTGCGAGATGCATTATTGAAAAGAAATGAGTGCCAGGTGTGCGGATGATGCAAAAAAGGTGACAACTATGCACTGCGAGGTCAGTTTTTCGCATGTTCGGGGTCTGTTTGAGGTCATCTAAAAGGCCAAGGGTGCCCAACTAATAAAGATAAGTGTAGGAACTGAAAAAACTGAGAGAAGACCAGAAAAAACGTGGAGAAGAGAGGAAGAACAGCCGCAAGTGTGTTTTTTGCTGTTTTTGGAGCATTTTTTGGCCCTAAACTGCTCATCCGAGGTCGGATTTGAGCACTTTGACATTGTAGACTGGGGTTTTTGGGCGTTCCCAATGCAATGGCACTGTCCATTTTGCCCAATTCCTCACAAATTTTCTACTGTTTTTCTGTGTAATCTTCTCTGGTGAGTGAAGCCTCTACTTAACTTTGTGGTTGTATCTGGTATATTTCCTCAATACTGTGTAAACTATTTGCCCCATTGGTGTTAGGCTGAGCTTCATTGAGTCTAAACAACAGCAATTTTCCTCCTTTGAGCTGAATTGAAAGAGTGTGTGTGAGTGTGTATGTGTGAGTGTTGAGTGGGCAAGTGGGAAATCTCTCTCTTCTCACTCCGTTTGTGTTTCCTGTCTCGGCCAGGCTGGTTGTGTAAGCCGAGTGGTGCCCCATAATGTGTGTGTGTATCATCCCAAGAGTGTGTGTGGGGTCATTATAGAGGCGTTGTGTGTGTTTCCATCCCGCTCACATTCTTTTGGCGCCCCCATGGAGGATCTTCTTCGAGTACCTTCTGCTTCGAGCTTCAAGCTTCGAGATTCGGGATTACAGGTTGAAGGTTGTAGATTACAGGTTATAGGTTACAGGGACAGGTACATGTACAGGTGATTCACACAGGTACAGGTAGCTGGAGTACATTGATATACTAGCATTGGAGTCACTTGCAGTTGCCGTGGGTTTCCATCAGTTGGCGCCTATTTGAGCGCATTGTCTGCTGGATTGTACGTTACTTGTGGAAACTGCCATTGTACGCATTTGTGGAGCCATACTTGGTTTTATTTGGTAGTCCCAGCCATTTATGAGACTTGGTTTGGAAGATAGTCATTTCTGAGACTTGACTATACGCGATTTTCATTAGCCTTCGTGTGAGGGTCGATAGCATGAGGTTTTATTGAGCTGGGGGATTCTCAAATGTGGAGATTCTTTCGGTGATATAGGTAGCTGGAGCACCCTTTTTGTGACCTCGCCATAGGCTATGTACTAGTGAGTCCTATTTGATGCTCGGGTTCTATTGTTGACAGTTTATGCATACATATACAATCTATATTTTGGGCTCCTACTGCTCTACTTCTGGGGAAACTCTGCCAAAATTTTTCCGAGTTGTGATGGCTGGTTTTTTGGTCTTTTGAGCCATTTATGTTGTTATGCTGTTGAAATTTTGGCAAAATCAGAGGATAAGTCAGGTGTGCCTTCTTGGGAGCTTCATGATTGGCTTTAATGGATGATCAAAATGGCCCTCAATTCACTCCTTTTCATTTAACTCAAAGAATCCATATAAATGTTCATGTGTCCAGTCAATTTTTTTCCAGCAGCGCATAGTCTTTATGTTCGGGCCAAGAAGATTACGAGAGATCTTGGAATGTCCTTTGCCTGTTGTAATTCCGATGATCAACTATGAAAACTCATTTGATGTGCATGTGTTTGTCCTTATCTAAAGTTGAGCTCCATTGAAGTTTCTGGGGATTGGGTAGTGAGACGTTTTGGGTTCTTGCATGTGTGTTCGAAGGGGTTCTCAAAGCATTGTAACTTGGGTAGCCATGGCTTTCTCTTATCCGGAGTTTCATGGAAGAAGTGATGAAGATGTGGAAGATTTTTTAGAAAAGATGGAGGTTGCCTGCATTAGCAACCAGATTCATGACCCTGTGCAGATGTTACGTCTTCTCCAAATTTGTCTGAAGAGTGATGCACGAGTCTGGTCCAAAAAATTTGAAGAGGAGTTGCATGTGGCTGATCCACTTGTAAGATTGAGTTGGGACAATCTAAGGCATGGATTGGAAGTGGAGTTTGTGAAGATAGAAGATCCTAACAAAGTGTGGCAAGAAGTACAAGGTTTGGTGCAAAAGGAAGGTGAGCCAGTAGATGCGTATATACGTAATTTCTCATTGGCATGGGAGCGGATGTGCAAGGCCTTAGCACCACAGGTACCCCCACCTGACATGATGAAGAAGGACAGGTTCTTGGCTGGTCTTTGGGAGAATATACGTTGGAGAGTGGAGCTAAAGAATCCTAGGACATATGAAGATGCACTAGAGGTAGCAAGGAACAAAGAGTGGAAGTTGAGGAAAATGAGATAGTTAGGGGTGGAGTCTTTGCCAATGAGGTCTGAATTTCAGCCTATAGAGTCTTTACAAGGTCGCATGTCAGGTTATGCCAGCAGTGGTCACTACATCGGTGCAAGATGATGGGCTAAGGCAAGACATGAGGCAAGTGGTAGATTTGATGAAGAATCTCAGCCTAAACATGCTAGGTCAAGTGGGAAATAATCGAGGTCGAGTGAGGTTTGAAAATAAGTCAAGAGGTTAAGAAAGGCCTAGGAATGGTGTTGGACAAAGCAATGGTAGGTACTGGAGGCAGATGCCCACATGTTATAATTGTGGAGAGTTGGGTCACATCAGCCCGTAATGTGATAAGCCACCAAGGATGGGGGGAGACATGTATCCATTGCCAAGACAGGTGCTAACTAGGTCAGATGATTATAGCATCGAAATTAAGGGAGACGAAGGAACCAGTGGACTGACCCAGGAGGAAAAGGGAAAGACAAAAGTGCTAAGTGTAGTCACCTTGGAGAAGGCATCAAAGCTAGAGGATACATTAGTGATGCCTATTGGGAAGAAGACCACAGAGAATAAGGAAGGAAGAAGTGCCCCAGGTCCTAGTAAGAAGAAAGGAAAGAGCAATGAAGGCGAGGATGTCAAGGCCAAGAGGAAAAGGAGAGCTCGTCGAAAGTTTCATGTTTCAGATTTTCCACTAGGGGATGGGCAATTAAGCTATGACTTGAAGGAGGATCTGACGAGCAGGAAGGCAGATGTTACTTTTGGGCAGCTTATAGAGATGGTGCCTAAGCTAAAGCGATAGTGGAAGAGGATGGTTAACACTAGAATGGTAACAGGACACTTTTATGTCCTTGGACACTTTTGTGTCCTGTTAAGTGACCATTTTGCTTGAATTATTTGAAGAGTATGAAAATGAATTTCTAGGTGCTATATATCCACAAAGTTGCCTTATGAGCTGAAAAAAACTTAGCATTTTTTTTGGAGTAGCGATCTCACCATTAACCTTACTCTTGCACAACATTTTTAAACCTAAACTGTGTGAAAAAACGGGTTTTGTTTTTGGCTTTTTTTTTCAATTTTTGGCAACTATACCACTCTAAACTTCATGTTTGTGAGGTTTGGATGGCTAGAGGTTAGGACTTCATAGTTCTCAACATGTTTTGATGCTTGTAGGGAGAGCTAAGTGTAAAAATTGAAAGTTATGACCAATTTACAAGAATTGCATAATCCTGTTTTTTGGCCAAAATTAGCACTTTTATGATTTTTTTGGTGGCTTTCTTGATATCCAAATTCAATTTTGATTGTTTAAGTGTAATGTATAACATAACGCTAATCTTCCTTGAGTTTTGGGGGACCTAATATGCTATATAGCATAGTATATGATGATGGTTGAGTTTTTTGATTGTTGAACAATACGATACATTTTAGAGTAGCAAGTATAACTTTCTCAATATTGCTAGTTTCTTAGGCCAATTGTGTGTATTTTGTAGGTAGTAACCATATCTAATCATAGACCACAAACTTGGCTAGATATTGAGTAGTTTCTATGGGTTTCTAGAGGTCATAATGCTAAACCCAGTTTTTCCATGTTTGCTGTATTGAGCACTTTATCATTCCCCCCAAGGTTCCAATTGTAAGAGATCCATTATCCTTTTGACATGCTCCATGGCTCCTTTTGAATCCAAAGGCCCAAAGGGAACTAAGAAAACATGTATATAGTATCTGTATTGAGCGTGACTATAGAAACTTTGATGATAGGTCCGCAGAATGGCAAAAATGCAACTTTTTTGTACCTATTTTTTTTGCCCAAAAACAAATTACTGAGGTAAAAGCAACCATATGTTTTGGTCACCAACCCATTGAAGTTAACGGGGCATTTTATCTTATGTCCTACAAAAATCCCCACTCTTATTTATATGCAATCAACCGTAAGAAATTACTGTTTTGGGCAAAATGCACTGGTCCATCAACTTTGGAGGCTTGTAGTGACCAAGGGATGAGAAAAATTACAAGTTTCTCATTTTTTCCATATGTAGTAGTTATTGAACTATAAGCTCATGAAAGGATTTTTCAAAATGAGTAGATCTACTATGGTTTTGGAATTTTTTCCCAGAACCCTGAAAGGACACTTTTATGTCCTGTTAGGTTACCATTCTAGTGTTAGCCCAATGGAGAAAGAGCCAGAGAGAGGTTCTGTAAAGGTGTTGGCAATGGATGAGCTACCAGACATTTGTCCAATAGTAGATGTGTGGCATAAAAGGAAAAATTTGGGACAAGGTTATGTGGATGGTGGAGCCCAAATATACGTCATAACACACTCATGCGTTGAGAAGATGGGTCTCACAGTGGCTGGGGTGTCAGGTTTTCGGATCAGATTGGCAAACCATCAAAAAGTAAAATGCTTGGGTGTTGTAAAGAGCTTAGAAGTGGAGGCATATGATGCAAAGGCAGTGGTTGATTTTCATGTGATGCCAGCAGGGTTGGGAGCATATCCTATTATATTGGGCAGACCATGGTTACGTGTAGTGGGAGCTGTTCAAGATTGGCGACATGGTACGATTAGCCTCTATGGAAAGACAGGTACCAAGAAGCTTTATAATATGGACACAAGGAAACAATTAGAGGAGCTTTATGCAGAGGAGGATGAGTCTAGTGATGAAGACTCTTCCATGGTGATAGATGAGGACAGTGATAGCACCACCAGCAGTGATGAGGATGCTGATGTTGCATTTCTTTTGATGGACAAAGAAATCCACTAGTTTGGTTTAGTTGCATTTGCGAATGAGGTTGAAGATGAAAGTGAAGGGCCTTATGAAGTGATTGAAGGGATGATGCAAACCAAGGTTGAGTTGTCAAAGAAGCAGGAATTGATGACACAAATGATCATTGGAGACCTCTCAGCTATGAAGAAGGATATATATTTGCACATGCTGGCTAGTTTTCCTGATTTTTTCATTACTTCATATGAAGAGATCAGAGGGTTCAAGGGTGAAGAGATGCATATAGAGCTGAAAGAAGGTGCTAAGCCAGTGTGGCAAAGGCTAAGAAGGATGGGTCAAGAGCAAATGGAAGCCTTGAGAGAAGAGGTGGACAAGTTATTGAAGGTAGGGTTAATAGTCCCTGTGGAGACCACAGAATGGGTGAGTCCAGTTGTAGTCAGTCCAAAGAAGGATGGGAAGTGGAGAATTTGAGTAGATTTTAAACCCTTAAACGTAGCCACTAAGAAGAACCCATATCCTCTTCCATTCATCGATCAGATCTTGGATTCAGTGGCAGGTTATGAGAGGTACAGTGTGTGTGATGGTTTTTCAGGCTATTTTCAATTAAAGATTGCTCTTAAAGACCGCACAAAGACCACTTTTATTACGCCATGGGGCTACTATTGCTACACAGTATTGCCATTTGGGTTGTCAAATGGACCTTCCTTCTATCAAGAGAGAGCAAATTGGGTGTTGGAACCATTCATTGGTAGTTGTGTTAGAGCTTTTATGGATGACTTCTGTGTTTATAGCACTAGGGTTGAACACCATGAGAAGCTGCAGATGGTATTGGCTCGATATGATGAATGTGGAGGACAAATAAATCCAAAGAAATGTCATCTAGCACATCCAAGGGTGAAGTTATTGGGCCATGTGGTGTCGGAAAATGGCATTGAGGCTGCTGATCTAGAAAAGGTTAAGTCTATTATTCTTCTTCCATCACCTACGAGTACGAAGCAATTGGCAACCTTTATACACAAAGTGAAGTACATGGAAGGGTTTATTCCATTGTCTTCTCAGATTCTTTATCCATTACAACAAGTGGAAAAGCATGATCCATTGCAATGGGATGACAAGTGTGAAGAAGTGTTTCAAGAGGTGAAAGAGGTGTTAGGGGGGTTGTCAACCATGCAGGCTCCTGATTGGGAGAGAGTGTTTTATGTAAATCCATCAGTAGGGGATGATTCCATTGGAGCCATGCTATTGCAAAAGGGGAAGGGCAGCCATTATATGAGGCCAGTGTATTGTGCAAGCCGAGTGAAGTTGGTAGCGGAGAGAAAGTTCTCGGAAGTAGAGCTAGTGATGGCCAGTGTAATATTTGCTTGTCAACGATTTCGTCATTACTTGCTACCACGGCCTTTTGTTTTCTTGACGAGTTATGCCTTTTTGCCACAGTTAATTAATGGTACTAACATGTCAAATGTGGTGAAGAAATGGGTAATTGAGCTGCAAGAGTTTGAGTTCTCTTTTCTAGTGGAAGATAGTACAAGAGCTACCCTAGCTGATTTGTTGACCTACAAGGAGAATCCCATTATTGTTAAGGAAGTGGTGGTGAGAAAGGTAGTTGAAGAAGTGCCACAGATCAGCAATGCACATGTGTTTTTCTTTGATGGTTCATACAGAAAGAGCCATGATGCAGCTTCAGGGGGTATAACACTTTATGATCCAGAGGGGAAGCTAGTATGCAAGAGAGGGTTCAAATTGGATGCTCATAGTAACAATGAGGCTGAATATGCTACTCTGGAAGCCGGATTACACATTTTTTTGAAGCATGGGGTTCGAAGGTTGATCATAAAAGGTGATGCCTTGTTAGTGGTGAAGCGAGTGCTGGGTGTGTGGAAGAGCAAGAACACCTCATTGAAGGAAATGTGCTTCAGAATTAAAGGCCTGTTAAAAAAGTTCGAAGCATGGATCATCAGACACATTGAACGTGCTCTAAATGGAGAGGCACATGAAGCAGCTCAAGGCATGATTGGGGAGTTATTTGTGTTGAGGACCACCTTACCTCTTTATCATGGCCGGGAAATTTTGGCTCAAGAAGAGGAGTTTTTGCTAACAGGAATCATTCCAAAGGAGATTCAGAAGTCTAAGAAGTATGGCTTTTTGCGTAGAGCATATAGGTACAAATTGATTGGAGATGTCTTATACATGAAAGGGGCTAATCTCGTGTTGAGACGTGTACCTTGGTGGGAGGAGCTTTACAGAGTGTTGGAAGAGAATCATTAAGGCGCATGTGGTGGCCATTTTGCTCTAAATATCACCTTGCATAAGATTTTGCAAGAGGGGTATCTATGGCTTAGTTTGCACAAGAATGTTCACCATTGGTGTAGGTCTTGCAATAGGTGTCAATAATTTGGGAAGAGAGTGTTGAAGCCAGAGCTACGAAAAACCATTATGGCGTTTGATGTGTTTGAAAAGTGGGGGATTGATGCAATAGGCCCGTTACCTATCACAAGCAGGGGCAAAAGCTATATCTTGACGGCAGTGGACTATCTCTCTAGATGGGCAGAGGCTATAGCAGTAAAACAGATCACTGCAAAGGATGTGGCAAAATTTGTGTATGATGAAATATGTTGCAAGTTTGGGGTGCCATTAGAGATACTTTCAGATAAGGGGCTAGGATTTAGAGCTAAACTGCTAGACTTCTTATGCACAAAGATGAAGATTAGGCACCAGCATACCACTCCTTATTACCCGTAGTGTAATGGCTTAAATGAAAGATTCAATGGTGAGTTGGTACAAATTATTTCTAAAGTGACAGAGCACCAAGGAAAGAATTGGGATTTGGAATTTCCTAGTGCATTATGGGCTTACCGTACTTCGATGAAGACAGGTATAGGGTTTACTCCATTTCATTTGGTGTATGGAAAGGAAGCACTATTGCCTGTGGAGGTAGAGTTGCCTGCGGTCAAGATGTTATAGAAGTTTCTTGGGCCTCCTAGTGATGCATTCAAAGAGAGGCTCTTGCAGTTACAAGAGGTCCAGTTGGATAGGATGAGCGCATTCGAGCATTATGGGCAGATGCAGGATAAGGCTTTGGCAAAGATAAATGAAAAGGTCAAAAGTAAGGGTATCAAGAAACATGACTTGGTTTTGCACTACAACAGTAAGCTGGACAACACCTTCCAAAAGAAGTTTCAAATTAAGTGGGAAGGCCCTTTCAAGGTAGTGGAGTGTTTTTCAAATGGCACATATCAGCTGGCTAACCTGGATGGTGTTCTACATAAGTCAAGGGTAAATGGATTGCGTATTAAATTGTATCATGCTAGATTGATGATGGTGGAGCAAGATGAGTTGTCTATGGATCAAGCAGTGTTGGTGAGGGATGAGGAGACCTGTGATGCGGCGAGTCTCATATCTCTCTTTGCTGCTGCTGATCATGAATGATCTAGCAGGCTAGGGGATGGGCAAATTATGTCAGGATTTTTTTTAAGCAAGAGATTGCGCATATGTACATATACATGCATGGTGCATCAAATAAAGAATTGCCCATTTTTCAGAGCCAGGTGGTTACGTGGGGCCCACATGTGCACAGGTAGGACAGGGTGTACATAGTGCATTGATTTTCACTATTACCAGTACCACTGTGTCTTTTCTACAATAAGGAGGAGTTGGTAGCGCGGAAAACTTCTCGAGGAATCTATCCGTAGGCCGACGACATGAGGTAAGCAGGTGCGTCAGATGGCATCGAGTGGCGTCAGGAGGTCGAACGGGGTCAATACTTGCACGCGGAGAAGTATGGACACGACGTGGGTTTTTTCTTGTGATACTTATGCATCATTAGGACCACTTTTTGGGGCCACTTCACGTGGTTGCGAGACGCATTATTGAAAAGAAATGAGTACCAGGTGTGCGGATGATGCAAAAAAGGTGACAACTATGCACTACGAGGTCAGTTTTTCGCCTGTTCGGGGTCCGTTTGAGGTCATCTAAAAGGCAAAGGGTGCGGTGCCCAACTAATAAAGCTAAGTGTGGGAACTGAAAAAACTGAGAGAAGACCAGAAAAAATGTGGAGAAGAGAGGAGGAACAGCCGCAAGTGTGTTTTTTGCTGTTTTTGGAGCATTTTTTGGCCGTAAACTGCTCATCCGAGGTCGGATTTGAGCACTTTGACATTGTAGACTGGGGTTTTTGGGTGTTCCGAACGCAATGGCGCTGTCCATTTTTCCAAATTCTTCACATATTTTCCGCTATTTTTCTGTGTAATCTTCTCCGGTGAGTGAAGCCTCTGCTTAACTTTGTGGTTGTATCTAGTATATTTCCTCAATACTGTGTAAACTATTTGCCCCATTGGTGTTGGGGTGAGATTCATTAAGTCTAAAAAACAACAATTTGCCTCCTTTGAGCTGAATTGAGAGAGTGTGTGTGAGTGTGTATGTGTGAGTGTTGAGTGGGCAAGTGGGAAATCTCTCTCTTCTCACTCCGTCTGTTTGTTTCCTGTCTCGGCCAGGCTGGTTGTGTAAGCCGAGTGGTGCCCCATAATGTGTGTGTGTATCATCCCAAGAGTGTGTGTCGGGTCATTATAGAGGCGTTGTGTGTGTTTCCATCCCGCTCACAACATGTATATACATATAATACAGGTAGACAATGACCATGATCATCTACCCAATGCCCATTAGTGCCCGACAATGTGCAAACCACTTTGAAAGTAAGCCCTTTGTTAGAGGATGAGCAGGATTCTCTGTGGTGTGAATCTTGGCAAGCTACAATCGCTTGTCCTCAAGCACCTCACAAATGAAGTGATACTTTGGGGTTTAGTGCTTGGTAGAGGCTAGAACTCAAGAATTTTCTAGGTTTACTCTTGAGAGGCATAGGGATTTGTAAGCGAGATATGAACAACATTTCATTTTTTTCCTCAATGCTTTGAAAGTACTATTCCATCATCAATTCTACTTTCAATTTTGTACTATTTTTTCGTTTATGTTCCTAGAATTCATTTTAGAACTTATGAGTAGGTTAAGTAACAACCAAAACCATCAAAATGGGCTGAAAAGTCACGGTAAAATATTGCAAAAACCATATTTTGGTAAGTGAGATCATAACTCTGAAAATTTTGGAAATTTGATGATAAGCTGACATAAACCCAAAAATAAGTGCAAAGAGGGGATAACCAAACCCAAAAGAGTCAATCTAGAAAGTTTCACTTAGTTTGGTGCAGGAACATGGATCACAATCCATGTACCCCTGTGATTGTTTGAACGAAAACTAATACTATTGGGTCAAGTGTGGTTCCCAATCACTGAATACACACTTTGGGTGAGAATAGACACTAAAATATCATGAAAATTAAGGAATTGGACAAAAGGCGCAAAAAACTTAGAAATTGACCAAAATTTGGGGATTTTTAACCTTTTGAGATCCAAATCCAAAAAGGAGTGAAAAATGGACCTCTACAAAGTGCAAGCATTTAGCTGACCAAATTTCATGTTTATATGTGGTCAAACATGGACTGCAATCCATGTACTTTTTGACCATCTGAGATTGAGATTTTAGAAGCAGATAATTGACAACATTTGCAACAACTTTTTCGTAGGAAATCATAGCAAAAACTACAAAAAAATTGACCAAATCATAAAAAAACCAATTGCTAGTAAAAAACCGTAGACCACACACCAAAAAATTGTTTTTTTGTTAACAAAAATTTGTCCAAATTCAAAAATAAGTGAGGAATAGACTACTTAGACTACAAGAAATCATCAAGCCAAATTTGGGGTCCAGATCTGATGGAACATGGATCGTGATCCATACCTTTTTTTATTTTTATACAAAGACCATACAGAATTGTAGCAGAGACTAATACAAACAAAATATCCAAAAGCAAGATAGCCAAAAAGGTTGAAGAAGTGCGTCAAAAGAGGGAAAATTCCATTCAAGGCCACAAACTGCAAAGTAGACCTAGGGTGACTTTTGGGTGACCTAACCTGATCTAGAGCACTTAAAAACCCATATCACAGGGATCAATGGACTAAGAAGGACCTTTTTTTAAATTTCTAGTAAGGTCTAACACAAAAGTACATTGATCGCAATCCATATCCTTTATCACAGACTCGGCCCAGACTCATACCAGAGCCGTTACTAGTCCCTAGAAGAATAGTGGTCTTTTCAAAATTCAATTTGGATTTGATTTGTGCATATTGCAACAAAAACAATACTTTTTGTCAAAATTGCCACAAAGTTTTGCAATTTTGTGGTTAGGGTTTTGCAATCATAATTTCTTGATGTATTTTGCGATCGGGCAAGTTATATCAGTGTTGTTAGAGATCAGTCAGGTCACATGTCAACAAAAGGGAGTGTTAATCAAGGATCTTTCCAACCTTGGAGCCCATCATAGGGAAAAGTGTTTTTGATACCTCATCATAGAGATCTTATACGTAAATGGTAGAAGGGCTCAAGATTGTGAGTTTCAAGAATAAAACCAATATGGGAGTGGGACCATCACAAACAACACCAAGCATGAAACTTTTACACCTACAATACCAATTTGAAAATGAACAAGGTGCTAAAATCTATAAAGATGGTATGGATCATTACTGTGTGAAACTAGAAGAGAGACCTAGTGAGCTCAAGATCATAGTGCTCGTAGATTATAGTTGTGATTGATATTTTGACAAAGAAGTATACATGTATTTATTTGCGCAAAATCCCTTTATTGTGGACAAGTGGGTAGGCAAGCACCAAAGACAAGGAGGATGTCAAGCCTGAGGAAAAACCGTCAAAGCTGGACACTATCAATGCAAAGCTTAGGCGAGTGAATGTGGTTGCTCATGTCAACACAGACAACATGTATGTGGGTTTATACAAGTATGATAATGGGGAGAAAATTTTCTATTACAGATGTGATACGAGGCGAGGCTAAAAAACAACCAAATACTAGAACAAAGATTGTTGACCTATCCTCATCCTAAAATTGAGACAAAACAAATGAAAACGTGCAGAAGGCTCATAGTAGAGATAGCTCAAGGTATAATGTAGCCAAAAACATTGAAAATCCCTGAGCAAGTAGTGTTTGTACTAGAAAAGAAGAACGCAAGCGCACTAGAATAAAACAACACGGGCAAAGCCTCAGCGAGCCAACCAAATTGTGGAATAAAAATCCATTGGATTTTTGCGAGTGCACATTGGAAGGTTATTTTCATAATAAATAATATCTAATTCTCCTAAATGATTTTCTCATGTTAAACTGATCACTTAATATGGGGAAGTACCAGGGGAGAAAAAGCTAGAATATTGGTTAAGCTGGCAGACCAGCCATAGTAGGGATCCAAAGGGGGAGCCATATGCAAGAGAGAAATGTGCAACAATGGGCTCCAAAGACCTTAGGGTTTATCCCATTAAGACTTCCAAAATGCTAAGGTTCCAAAAATTCCAAGGTTATATCCAAATGGTCAAGCTTAGTAAAATTGGATGCTTTTTGCAGACTCCTACATAGGAGGGGGCAAGCCCTGTAAGTAGGGTATGAGAGAGAAACACACACACACACACACACACACACACACACACACACACACACTCATAGGCTCCCTTTACACAAAGGGAATAAGGGACATATGTCAGCTCCCTAGGCCAAATGCCCACAAGGTGCACTCAAATCCTATTGGATGGCCATAGAGGTGGGCCAATGAGAATTAGGCTAGAGTAAATCTAGTTAAATTTAATCAAAAACACTTGATTAAAGAACCAATAAGAATTAAGATCTCTAGAAGACTATTGGACAGTCTCCTAAGGGGTCCAATGAGCATTCAGCAGCCCAGTGGCATGCCTGATTCCTATTGGCTAGAAGACAAAGGTATCCAATGAGAGTTTAATTACATTATTTAATTACCTAAAGCTGTCACAAAAGGGGAAAGGGGGACACATGTCACAAGGCTATCACTTATGCTTCTCAATTATGATTGCCTAAGCTACGACGACAGGGTCGAATGGGGTGCCAGCAAGAGTAATTTGCAAGAGGGGTTGACCAAGAGAGATAGGGGGACTGATTTTGGCAAGGCATTATCACACACACACTCACACAATCTCATGTGTGAAGCAAGAATAATCTCTCTCTCCTTCTCAAGCTTTAATGGAAAGCTCATCATCTACTCCAAGCTTGTGAGAAGGGAGGCCTACACCAACAACTCTTGGCTTTGTGATGCAAAATCCAACTAAGAGACAAGCTTCAATGCATGCTCATCTCCTCTACCATGATAATTACTAAGCTATGCTAAGCTATTATGAGTGATTATGTGAGGAGATATACTTATTTCTCGCGTAAGACTACTCCTTATTTCTCTCAATCTACTCTCATACCCTGCTAGCTCTCACCATCTTCGAAGGTGTGTGAGGTCTTGGGTCTGAGACTGTGAGGGAATTGATGTTGTGTCTTATAAGTGTTTGTTTAGTGCTTGAAGCTTCCATATTCATTGCACTAGCTAGTTGTTGAAGGAACACAAAGGATTGTATTGTAAAATGTCTCCCTTGATGGGGAAAACCTATAATACAAAGTCTTTTGGAGAGTCCGATCCTCAACTGTTGTCAATAGCTTAATTTCTCTCTCTTTTGAAGTACTGCTCATGTCTATTAACTAGGTGTTATGCTTTTTGTTGCTCTCTCCATCCAAGCACTCTTGCTATGCTCATTAGGAATCTATTCCAATGAAATGCTCACTATGTTCATGTTATTTTCCACTACACACAAGTTACTAGGCCATTAAATGTTACAATGGTATTAGAGCACAAGGTTTGTCTTTTCTTGCTCAAGAAGGGAGGTCCTCAAGCTAGCTATAAATGGTTGTTAGTATTAATTGCATTTGTGTAAGTAGAATAGGGATTTTTCAGCCTTACAGTGTGCCTGCCTTCGTGCAGATAACAAGGCATGATTTTCAAGAGCTATGGTATTAATAGTGGAGTCCTACTGGGCCATTATTGAGCTATTAGAAGCTTGACAGGAGCCGGTGCTGTTTTGGTGTTGAAAGACCCTCTCTTTTATTTTTTGCAATTCATGATATTTGAGCCAAGGGTACAGTAGCTTGAGTGCTTTTCTAAAGGGGTAAAGAGGAGCAACAACTAGGGCTTGAAGTGCCAAAGCACACCTAAAAATATTACCCCTAAAAACTGTTAGAATGGCTAACAATAGTAAAGAGAGTGAACTTAATGTTGATAGCTTTGATTTTTCTAATAATGAGAAGGCTACTAATGATGCCCCTACGCTTGTTAACTACCTTGTTTCTAGGCTTCAACAAGCCATGGGCAACCCATCCCTCCAATGTGAAGTGCAATGGCAGCTTCATGCTCATGGGATTCTTCAAGCTCCCCACCATGATGAGAGAGTACCTAGGAAGCCTCCTTGTGAGACTTCCAAAAGAGGCCTCTCTCTAATTCGGGAAGAAGAAGAGGATCCATACGAAGGGGTCAAAAATTTTCTTTGTGATGACGCATCTCCTTCCCAAAGCAGAACTCATGAGCCCCCACCAAAAGAACGAGAAAGAAGTGAGTCTTTTGCCACCTCGACAGAGATGGCTCCATGAAGACAACAGCAGCAGGCAAAAAATGATGATAACCTACGGTTTTACTGAAGAGGGCATCGTGAACGCGATGCCGGTGAATGGCAGCTTAGCTAGTGCGTCGGTGTAGCACGTTCATCTCTTCGAGGTCGGCCGGGGCATGCCTTTGACGCCTTTGATCTTTTTGGTGTCGGTGTCACGTAATTTGGGTCGTCCTCCTTCTTGTCGATGTCGTCATTATCGGTGAATCTTCTGTTTTTTATTTACCATAGGTGTGTGCATTTATGTGTGTGTGTGTATGTATGGTGCGTGTCTGTGAGTAGGTGTGTATTTGTATGTGTGTGCACGAGTGGTGCGTGGGAACGGGGGGGTATATTTATTATGTATATATATATTTATTTAATAATTATTTTATTTTATTTTTTTAAAAGTTTTTGGTGACTTACTGCTGGCGACGCAGAGGCGGGGAGAGATGGAGTGAGAGAGAGAGTGTGTGCGCGAGCGTGCGTGTGTCTGTGAGTGTGTGAGGTGATTCGGATGCGGCGCTTGTACAGGCTACAAGAGAGCGAGAGCGCGAGGAGTGGGTATGTGCGGACAGCGAGAGACAGAGAGAGAGGGTGTGGATGAGGTGGTGAGGGAGGGTGAGAAGTGGATAGGGGATGGGTGGTGTTGCCTTTCCATGGCGTCCGCATGGGCTGGGTCCAAGGTCAAGGGCAAGCATGGCGTAGGCGGGTTCAACAGAGGGCGCAAACGGGGGGGGGGGAGGGTTTAGTCAACGGGGGGGTTATAGAGAGAGAGAGAGAGAGAGAGAGAGAGAGAGAGAGAGAGAGAGAGAGAGAGAGAGAGAGAGAGAGAGAGAGAGAGAGAGAGAGAGAGAGATTGTTCCTAATGGTGCGTTTCCACCATGGGAAAAAAGAGAGTGAGAGAGGGTGTGAGTGGGGTGAAGGAGGGTGAGAGGATAGGGTGTGTGGGGAAGGGAATTGAGAGAGAGACAAAGAGAGAGAGAGAGAGAGAGAGAGAGAGAGAGCGAGAGAGAGAGAGAGAGAGAGCGAGCTAGTGGGAGGTGAAGATAGGGGAGGGGGGGGGGGTGTTAGGTTGGTGTTCCGCCAGGGTTGGGGAAGAAAAGGGGGGGGGGGGGGGGGGGGTGGTATAAGGCCGAAGGGAGTGTGGACGAGAGGGGAAGATGGGTATAATATGGTGGCCCGCTGGGGCTGGGGTGTGGACGAGCAAAGAGAGAGAGAGAGAAAGAATATTTGAAAGAGAGAGAGAGAGAGAATATACAATATCTGTGGCGGCCCGCCAGAGGGTGTGACAGAGATATCTCATCTTATGCGCCCACTCGGCCCGGTGATGCAACGGCAGAGTAAGTGAGAGAGAGAGAATTGGCGGAGCCGAGCAATAGCAGAGAGAGAGTCCGTCTTCTGGTGATAATGGAGAGGTGTGGCCAAACTAGTGGCGCCTCGCTAGTGGTTAAACCTAGAGGGGTGGTAAATGGTAAAGAACTTCCATTTTTGTTTTTTTTTTCTTTGGTGATATGCTCTCCCCTTCTTAGGGTATGGTTCTGGCGGTCGCGGTTTCAAAAACCGCCCGTCAGTGGCATAGGATTTCCTATGGCCTCTTCTTTTTTATGGTTCAAAAGCTGCACCATCTCTCTCTTCAGAAGATGAAGAATTTGAGGAAGATGAAGAAGAGGGTGACCTCTTTATTGCCTTTTTCTTGCCTTGGTCCTCCTTGTCTACACCATCACTTTCGTCATAAGAGGAGGAGGATGAAGAAGATGGAGAACATGGTGACCTCTTTCTTGTCTTTTTTTAATCTTTTTTTTGTCATCCCTCTTTGAATTATGGTGTGGAGAAGTGTGCGATGGTCTTCTCCGAAATTTGTAAATTCTCATCTCTCTAGGTGATGGTCACAAAGGCCCACCTAGAGGTTTTCCTTATAATAACTCCCCAAGACAAAGCAAGGGTCAACCACCCAGGGCCCACCGCCTTGCTTTGTCTCCCCTGATTAGATTACCCTAATCAAGACAGATTACCCTAATCCAAAGCATCCAACACCTATAAAAAGGCACTGAGAGGTTACTATTGGGGGGGGGGGGGGGGCAAGTTCATGAGAGGTCAGCACTTGGTAGTAGTTTGGTGGGAGAAATTGGAAACATTTTCATCACAAGAGAGGGGACTTAGCATAGCGGCTTGTTTTGGGAATTGTACGATGTAAAGGAGGCTATGTTCAGATCTCGACTCCAATGATCGATCCACACACTCATGTTAGCAAGGTTTCATGTCAATGAGTCATCTCTAGAGAACGCACCAAGTAGGTTCACTATCTCTCCCTCTATCTCTCTATCACCATGATGTGCCACCTCGCCGGAAATAAGGTTGTTGTAAAAATGGCAAAGAGAATAAATCTCCCTCATACCCCTGAGGGTTTTCATCACCTGTCTATTCTCTCTTTTGTGTGTGTGTGTGTGTGTGTGTGTAGAATTCGTGATATTTCAAATCACCGTTGTCTGCGTCCTAGCCGCTCAAAGCTAGGTGGTGCCCCCTATTTGCTTTACCGTGACATGCTCGTGGCGTGCATTGTCTCTCGGCATTCTAGAGGCCGTCGGGGTCCGTGTCTCGCTTTGCTCCCGTCAGTTGGTGCCTCCACGAAGGAGAGCTTCTCCGAAACCTTCAGATTACAATGCTGAAAGTAACACATACCATCAATCATGGATGAATGGCTGAAGGAATTCTCTAACGAGAGGACAGAAGAGGAGGAGACTAAAGAGGCACTAGCCGCCTTCATTGAAGTACTATTGCCAAGCTACAGTGTCATTAGTATTCAAGAGGTAAGGTCCCCACGTTGTGTTGCTTGTTCTAACCACAAATTGAGAGCATCATGTGCGAGGTCTATGAAGTGTTATTACTACTATCAAACCAAAACACACTGTCAATGAGTGCCAGCAACGAAGGCAACGAAGGGGATGAAATCTTCTACATCGACATTCACCGCGAGGAATTTATCCACATCAAAAGAGGAAAGGTATCTCTCTCTCTCTCTCTCTCTCTCTCTCTCTCTCTCAATCTCCCTCACAATCAAGAAACCATAGATCACACTGTAAACTATCTCACATTCTCTAGCCATGTCCGATCCCTGCACACCTCGGTTAAGAGGTGCACAGAGATCAGAACCATTGGGTTATAATATCGTCTTTATGGATCAATGCCTATATTTTTGGGTACGAGAAATCTACACACCAACATTTACATGACAATGCATGTAGTGGACAAAACCCCTTTGCCTCTTGTTCAGTTGTAGCCATTCCCTAGTGTAAACTACCTGAACAGCTATGGTTGTAAGTGAAGCCGCTCCCGCTTCTCTAGAGTGCTTTGAGGAAGAGCTTCTTTTTTATGCTTCTTGCTTAGCATCTCTTCACAAAAGCTCCTTGTTCGAGGGATTACTGTGCACATTACATGAATGTCTGTATTCTGCCAAATTCGTGGAGAGAAAGATAGAGATAGACAAAAAGAGAGAGAGAAAGATAGACAAGGTAGAGAGAAGAGTGTAGAAAGTCATTTTTGAACTCCATCTTGGGGACGTAAAAAATATTGTTTTTAAAGCACTCTATGGAAGCCTCTTCACTCTCGCATTGCACACCCCACAAAATGGTGGCTTCACTTACAATCATTGCTCTTTACTTACTTGCAAGCTCACGTACGCAAACGGCTTGTCCGCGAGCCGTTTTCACATGTGAGCTTGGAGGCAACTACATACCTAAACTCATGTGAGCTACATGCAAACTGTAACGAACATAACCATAAACCTAACTCTAAATTTAAACCATAATCCTGAAGCTAGACTTAAATATAAAAACTAAATCCAAAATCTAATCTTAAATCTAAACCTAAGCTCTAATCACTAACTATCTTGAAATACCCGTAACTATGCTCTAAACCTTAAATATAGAGTTAAATCATAAACCTAAATCCAAAGCTCTAACATAAAATCTAAACCTAAAATCTAACCTAGACTCTAGCTTAAACATAAAAACGAAATCCTAAATCTATGAGACTCTCTCTATCTTTCATTCTCTCTTTATCTATGTATTACTCTCATTCTATCTCTTTTTGTCTCCTTCTCTCTCTCAATGTGTGTGTGTTTGTCTTGCTCTCTCTCTCTCTCTCTCTCTCTCTCTCTCTCTCTCTCTCTCTCTCCCCCCCCCCCCCCCCCCCCCCCCCCCCTTATACTATTGATATATTAGTTGACAGATCCATTGAGCTCGGGAGAGCTAGGCGTCCACGACATCGAACCGAGGCTCCATCATAGGATTATGACTACTGTAGCGCAATATGGGAGATGCCCAATACATCTATTTACGAAGGTGGCATTGACAAAGATCTTCACCAATCGAGCACTACTTTCTCGAACAACACAGACATTAGATTAGATCCACAAGGAGTTTATCGGATTGGTCTCATAAATCATTTTGGCTTTTTGAAGATGTTTAATATAACATTTCATTTTATTTCTCTCTCTCTCTCTCTCTCTCTCTCTCTCTCTCTCTCTCTCTCTCTCTCTCTCCTTATCTCTCTCCCTCCCCCCCCCCCCCTTTACGTCTCTCCCCTAGTGCAGCTGTTTTTTGACCTAGTAGACAACAATTCACTCTTTTGATCATAGCTTTTTTGTCCGAACTCTGATTTGGGTGATCTAAAGCGTCAATCAAAGAGCATGATTCCCTCTACGCATTGATGTAAAGACAAAAAATTTAAGAATTATTTAAGGAGTTTATTTAGCGGCATTTATGAAGTGAATAAGTTCAAGAAAGTTGACTCTCATCTCTTATTTTACGTACAATATCTTTGGGAACTCACAAGGGTTCTTGTTCTTCAAAAAGGTCCACAACCATTGTGAAAATTGATCCAAAATCTCCTAAGTGTGGAGATAGCAACACAACCACCCAACCAACGACATCAAAAACCATGATCATGGCATACTTGATATCATTGCAAGAAGAGAACGTAAACAAACAAGATAAAGACTTACGGGCACTTGCAATGGAGAATGGCACATCAAGGGTACTTGTGGTTGAGAATGAGAATCTCAAGAAGACACTTGAGATTCAAACGAAATGTTTTCTGCAACTTGAAGAGGAAGTCAAGGAATGTAAACGATCTCTTGTGGAATTGAATGCTTTGAAGGAGCACATGAAGAAAGTAGAGCATGACCGTGTATTGAAAGCGGATAAATTTGACACCATGAGTCGGGATGTATGAAACATGAAAAATGTATGCACAAAAAGCTTGGGCTGATGTATGTGGTATCAGTGTGGTTCCTGATTCCTCACTCATGGAACCTATGGTTCAAACAAAGAATGTTGAGAATGTGGATGTGTAGGAGTTGAAGGAATGGGAGCAACGTTCCAAAAACTTTTTTATTCATGGAATTTCCAAAGAGAAGTTAGAGGCACCTTCTTCTCTTGCCATTTTTATTGAAAATTTCTTCAAAACCCACTTGGACTGTCCGGAGTTATGGTATATGGAGCACATAGAGTGGGTAAGCAAGGAGCTCCTTTCTGGAGAGAACGACCAATTGTATGCACCATGTCGGATGATACCAAATGAAATATTATCCTTGATAATATTTGGATCTATTTGAGGGATACAAAATGTTTTGTATGTGAAGATTGCACTATTAAGCAACAAAGTATGCATCGCAAGGAATATGAGGAAAAGAAAAAGAAAAACAAGGAGATCTCTCATGAAGAAAATGTGTCCAAGGAGGAGGTAGGTCCCTTGAGCAAATAGAGATGCGTGACCTATGATACTGAGTTACAATTGAAAATATGCTTTTGAAATTGTAAAGGATACCCATGGAATGCGGGGGTTGGCAATGATGAACTAACAAGAAAAGCCAATGTTGTTTTTCTTATTGAAACTTGGGAGCATGATACACAGAGGATTAAGAGCTTGGAGGATTACAATATACATTCATTGATGTGGTCAAAGAATCTCAAGCAATGAAAAGGGAAAGGAGGGGTAGCATGTATGGTTAAGAAATGATTGGAGTATTTTGTATCAATTGTGAACAAGTACAAATGTTATGTATGGCTGAAAATTATGACACCAAAAAGAGCACCCATTTTTGTAGCCGGTTGCTACATTCCTCATTATGATTCCCCCTCTTATGCTTGCATGGATAGAGATCATCCATTCTTTTATTTAGAAGAGGACACTGATTATATCAAAGGAAAAGGTGATGTTATTGTATTTGGGGATATGAATGCTCGCACAAAAACATTGCAACATGATACTCAACAATTTGATATGCCATATATTTCAAGGGAGTTGAAGGAAGTTCACTTGTATGATCTTACTTCAATGGATAAGAAAGATTTGGATCACTATTGAAAGTTACTTTTACACATGTGTAATAGCATGGGTATGCTCATTGCCAATTGTTAAGGACTAACCACCCTAACAGTATTTCAGTACAGGTACACAGTAAAACTGCATACTACACTACATTATTGCATAATATTGAAGAACACAATGAATAGAAAAGAGAGGGAACATCATTACTCAATGTTCATCAACACAAAAGCGCTTACAAAACAGTCCAAGAATAGTACAATTGCATAAGAGAAAAATCCAAGTGCTGAGAACTGTAGGACAACCCCAAGAACTTTCTTTGCTTTAGGATCCAATTTCCTACGCAACTCATCTGGTACGTGCACGTAAGCTATACATCCAAACACTTTCAAGTGTGCCAAATCAGGCTTTCTACCTGTAAACTTTTCCTCAGGTGTTACATCATGCATCGCAGCTGTAGGTGTCCTGTTCATAATGTACACAGCTGTATTTACAGCTTCAGCCCAGAAATGATGAGGCATGTTCTTCTCATTCATCAATGCACGTGCAACCTCTGCAATGTGCCTGTTTTTCCTTTCTACGACCCCATTCTACTATGGAGTATATCTGCATGTAAACTACCTGCGTATACCATGCATTCGCAAAAAATATGAAAAATCATTTGAGAAGTACTCTCCCCCTCCATATGACCTCAATGTCTTGATTTGCATATCTGTCTCCTTCTCAATCATGACTTTGAAGTCCTGAAAGTGACCAAACACTTCACTTTTGTTACGCATGAAGTAGACCCATACTTTCCTTGTATGGTCATCAATGAAAGAGACATAATACCTGCAACCATGTATACTTACAGTATTGGTTGGACCCCAAACATCTATGTGCACCACCTCAAGTGGCTTTTTACATACATTGCGCTCATGTGGAAATGAGCACTTTGACTGTTTTCCAAACTGGCATGCTGCACACACTTTATGCATACCATCCACCTTGAATTTGGGCAAACATTTTACAATCTGTTTTGATTGCATGCTGCGCAATCTCTTCTCATTGACATGGAGAATGAGTTTGTGCCAAATGTCAACATCAGTCACAACACCTGTGCCCTATGTAAATAATGCAGCTTTTACCTCAGGCATGTCTACATTCAACGTAAACATTCTGCCCACACATTTGCCCTCTGTGATCAGCTTACATCCATTCTGGAAATCTTCTACATAACAACCATTCGGATTGAAGCGAACCTGCAAACCCTGCTCAACCATTTGTCCAACAAAAACAAGATTCTTTCTAATGTTTGGGACATGAAGTACATCTGCTAAGTACTTTGATTTCCCACTCTTTGTATTTAGGGGTATGTCCCCTACATGAGCAATGGGATGAGCTGTGTCATCTCCTGTCTGCACATAGCCTGACACATCTGGTTTGCGCATATCTCTAAACCACTCTCCACGAGACGTCATGTGATTAGAGGCACCTGAATCCACATACCAAACATCATCTTGGGTGGAATTCTCTGCAGTCATTGTATTCATTACATGCCGCATAACAAACATGCGCTCGCTTTTGCTATCATCTGCATCTCTGCTAGTAGATGCATAGTTTCCCTGTTCTCTCTTTCCACTTGCTTTTCCCTTTGGACAGTCACGTGACATGTGACCTCTTTCACCACAAGTCCAACATTCTCTGCTAGCTGCAGTATGTTGTTGCCTGCTTGATCCTGCACCACGACCTCTTTGACTCCCCCTGCCTTGAGACTGGTTTCCCCTACCACCTGTATCGTTTTGATTTGATTGACCTTCTCGAAATTGGCCCCTGAAACCACTTGGGCCTTGACCATGACCTCTACCTCTACCTCTGTTGGAGTTAGAATAGAAGGACTATTCAGAATTATTTTTGCCATGAGAAGAAGATGTGTCAAGGTTCTTCTCCTCAAGAATAAGCATAGAAATCAAATCTTGGAACATGAGGATGTCGTCTCTTGTATTCATGGAAGACCTGAAATGTACATACTCATATCCTAGGCCATCCAAACAAGCATGGACAATGTCATCGTCTTCCACTGAGACTTTAATAGATCCAAGAGCCTCAATAATACTCTTGATCTTCAAGGTACAATCATTGATGGAGAGGTTGTTCCTCTTAACCTGATTTAGCTCCGACTTCAAATGAAGCTTCCTGGCCTTGGTGTTCACCTTGAACACTCTGCCTAAGTTTTTCCATGCAATGGATGGGGTTTCAGCATCTTGTAGATAAACCATCATGCCATCTATGATTCTCATAGAAAGCCAATACATAACTTTGCTCTGGCCTTGTTGCCAGTCCCTCAAAGCTTTTCTTTGTTCTGCTGTAGCATTTGCCTCGGGAATCTCTAGTTCCTTTTCATTGTCTCCTTCTACATAGTCCCAATAACCTTTTCCTTTTAGGCAATTAGTTATTCTGAACGTCCATGCAGGGTAGTTATTTTTCTCAAGCTTCTTAGTAAAAATCTGACTGAAACCGTCAAACATCTTGAAGCACTAAGACAAAATAGCTGCAATCTGCAAAAACCTGCAAATCTGTTGAACGTGCTATTGTGGTACCTGTAACGCTTTCTACATTCAACGAGTGTCCACAATCAAGCGTACATACAACCATTGTACTTGTACAATAAATCTCTGTGTACTGCACTTTGGAGACCTGTTCAAAAACTTGTACGAAATACCCCTTAAGATTGTGATGCTCTTGCGCTCTTAGCCTCTCTTGCCTGCACCAGGCTCTGATACCATGTAAAGAATGAGGATGCAAGAGAGCTACACAAGACAAGCACAAAGCACACAGAGATCGAAAGATTCTTCTTCTTCTCACAGAAAAGAGAGTACAAAATGACTAAGTGCTAAAGCGGAAAAGTAGCACATATGTACATGCGGTCACTAAGTGTGAACTCGCTAGAAGCATACTAGGGTAGCACTATAAGTGTAGTCCAGCTGTAGAATCACTGGCAGAGATCCTCCATGTCGGTCACCTAACACGCCAGTGAGTAAATTCCGTAAGCGGCCAAGACCCGTAGTGGATGCCAGCTCAAGATGTAGAGCTCGACATCTCAACAGTTCAGCTTATGCTATTCCTCCTGATTGTGCATTCACATCATCACTAGCTTCCACTAATGTAACCTAAATAATTGGATCTTTTGACATTACTTCAACAAATTTCAGCAATGGGTCTTCAAGTTGCTACTGATCACATGTGTCCTCAATGTGTGTAACTCCAACAAAAACTGTACCCTGTACTTCATCCTGAACTGTATTTTGAACTTCAACTTCAGTTGTAGTTTGAACTTCAACTTCAGTTGTAGTTTGAACTACATCACCTGTTGCAGTATCCATCTGCTTAGTCTCTCCAAGATTAAGATTAGAATTTCCTCCTTTGTCTCCTCCTCTGCAAAAGCTTGATAAGGTTTACTCACAACATCATACATTTTGATCTTGATCTATTCCCACACCCCTTTCATATATTCCATGACTTCAGTTTTCATTTTTTCTATATCCCCTGAGCTGACATCCAACCATCTACATCTAGCTCTTCATCAGACATGTCTCTAATCTTTTCTTCAACTTTCTTGCAAGCTGCAACCCTGCTTAACAACACCCTATTTCTACTTTCTAATGAAGCATTGACAGTAAACATTTGTCACGGGAACCGAATAATAGAGATAGACAGCAAAACAGAGGAAGAAATCTTTGTATTGATAGTGTTTGATACAACAGAGGAGCAATTGAATATATATATGGGCGCACTCCGTTGTACAGAGCTCGAACCTCCCGACCACCCCCGAGCTTCAATTCGCTTGCATGCAGCGTCTCACTCGCACTCGCACTCGCACTCGCACTCGCAGAAGAGAGAATGGTGAAAATCCCCCAAAAACGCACCACCCGTCCTTCTATTCTCCTCCAAAAGCCTGCGACCTCTTAAAATAGCTGCTTTTCTATTTTTGGCGCTCGGTCGACTCGACTTGCGCGCCAATATACTTGCGAGAACAAGGTAAAAAAAAACGTGATCGCGAAGCGATCCGTAGAGGTTAGTTTTTTTTTTTTTTTTTTTAAATTTTAAAGTCCACAATTTTTCAGCTGTCTTCAACTGAACATAACTCCCAAACGGAGCCAAAACAGCCCAAGTCCGTCTCATACAATCTTGTTGCCCTTGCTGCGCTCTTCGACGGCTATGTGATGGAAAATTTCCATAGCCTGCTCCGATTTGCTGAAAATCAACCTGCAAAACAGCATTTTCTACAAAAACGATGCAAAAACAGCAAATCCAACTTTTTTTCTTAATCTTTGGCCTTCAACGAGCATCAAAACATCAAAATCTCTAAAGACTCAAAGAACCAAAGTTGTTCCTTATAACGCAGGCTTCAATCGCTTCATACATCACTTTTTTCAAAATCCCACGTTAACGCCTTCAAAAATGCCCCAGAAAGTGCCTTCCGGATCAAAAAAATTTATCGGACGAAAACAATCCACACATCCTTCTACACAGTGGACTAACTTTAAAATGACAAAAACTTCCTAGAAAACAAAATTTATTACTAAAACACCTCGAAATCAAGTCTTGTTACAACATTTTAGTTAACTTTGATTGCAGTATCTGAAACCACTCCTCCTTCCACTGAGAAATTTTGACTGAAGTCTTTTCCCTAAAGCACACCACCTGTTTATAAGAGTTCAAATCCTATTGCATGAGTTCCTGACTTTTAGTCAAATCAGGTTCAAAAGTTCTATTTCAGTATCTACCCTTTTATCCTTTAAAGCTCCTTCTATAGTCTATTTCAATTCAGTATGCAAACCATCATTCTACCCGTTTAAAAAGATAAGGTCTAGAGATTGCTGCTCAACATATTCTTTAACCAACTTTAGTGCAATTTTCACTTCATCCAATGACACAATAGAAAACTGAACCTTAGAAATTGTAGACCTCTCCAGAATTGGATCCCCAAACATTGTAACAGGTACCTCCCCTGCCAATTTGTCCTTTAATTTTGTGATCTTGAAACCTGTTTTAGCAGTTAAAGACTTAGCAGGTTTGTCAATCAAATGCACTGTAGTGTCAATAAATAAGTCTCCAAACTCTTTATACATTTTATCCTTCATTGCATCCAAAGACTCTTGTTGTGAATAATGTGTAGATAAAAGATCTTGAACATTTGTAGTCATTTGTAAAGACCTATGATCAATTGCAGTTTTTGTCTTTTCTCCCTTCTCATTGTATATCTTGCATCTTCAATCATTTGTGCTAGAATTTGAGACAGTCTCCCTTGTAGAATACTTTTGTTATTGACATACTAAAAGATAGTAGCTAGATAAGGCCCAACTTTAGTAGTCTTGTCCTTCGTTCTCTACTTTGTGTAAATCTCAAACTTGATTTTGTCAAATAAGATATTGGCCCATCCCATTTTTCTACCACTCGCAGCTGCCAACAAATGCCATAGTTTTCTCTACTCATGTATTCTGATTTCATCAGCAAAAAGACTCTCTCTATAAACCACCTGACCTACTGTAATTTAATTGAATTCTTTATACCTATCAATTCATAATAATGCCTTTGCCCTTGAGACTCACCAAAGGCCTTAGTCATATCCTTTTCAATTGCCTTACTAACTTCATTGTCATCTGCATTAGAAAGATCAAACACCTTGGCAACTAACTCTTCAGTCAAGTAGTATTGTTTGAAAACCTGTCCATCATTCATCTACAGGTGCTTCAGGTAATTGAGGCAATCTAGTGATTTCTCCAACTTTCCCAAGACAATATTGAATAATCAAGTAAACCAATCTTGCTAAGCCATACATCATTAGCTTTAGTATGCTCTAAATCATACTTGAAGTCGAGAAAAGTGTAATAAAACAATATATCCTCCCTTGCAGGCTGTGAATAATGTGCAGATAAAAGATCTTGAACATTTGTAGTCATTTGTAAAGACCTATCATCAATTACAATTTTTGTCTTTTCTCCCTTCTCATTGTATATCTTGCATCTTCAATCATATGTGCTAGAATTTGAGACAGTCTCCCCTATAGAATACTTTTGTTTTTATTGACATACTAAAAGATAGCAGCTAGATAAGGCCCAACTTTAGTAGTCTTGTCCTTCCTTCTCTACTTTGTGTAGATCTCAAACTTGATTCTATCAAATAAGATATTGGCTCATACCATTTGTCTACCACTCGCAGCTGCCAACAAAATGCCATAGTTTTTCCTACTCATGTATTCTAATTTCATCAGCAAAAAGACTCTCTCTATAAACCACCTGACCTACTGTAATTTAATTGAATTCTTCATACGTGTCAATTGATAATAATTCCTTTCCCCTTGAGACTAACCAAAGGTCTTGGTCATATCCTTTTCAATTGCCTTACTAACTTCATTATCATCTGCATTAGAAAGATCAAACACCTTGGTAACTAACTCTTCAGTCAAGTAGTATTGTTTGAAAACCTGTCCATCATTCATCTACAGGTGCTTCAGGTAGATTGAGGCAATCTGGTGATTTCTCCAACTTGCCCAAGGCAATATTGAAAAATCAAGTAAACCAATCTTGCTAAGCCATACATCATTAGCTTTAGTGTTCTCTAAATCATACCTGAAATCGAGAAAAGTGTAGCAAAACAATATATCCTCCCTTGCAGGTTGTACCATGTAGGTAGGAGTAACCATTTTCGGCTCATCATCTGAACTTGGGTCTGGCACCATTGGACCTTGATAGCGAGTCTTCCTTGCAGATCGCATTAGTGTAGGTGTAGCTTCTTCCTCTTCTCTGGTATCACAACCAGCACTCATAGATGAGTTACAAACTATCGACATGTTCAAACCCTTCATAAAATGCAAAGGCTTGTTGTACACAAGGTGGTGATTATGTGTTACCCCTTCGCATGCATAACTAGTCACTATCCCAAATTCATCATTAATAAGATGTCCCCCTTGATTCCTGACGATTTTTCCAAAAAATGGTTTGAGTCAAAATCCATTAATTGGCTTATCAATTATTTTCCCTTTCTGATCAGAAAGTATGAAAGTATTTGGTCCCACTGGCCTAACTATTTGAAATGGCCCCACATACCTGAGTTTGAGTTTTCCTGGCCTCAATCCCAATTTGCTCTTATTGACCAACACCCAGCCTCCTTAAGAAAAAAAAATGCACTTTATATTTCTGCTAATCCAAGCTTGTCTTCTTTGTTGAATAATATCTGCAACATATTGGCTATGGATTCTTTCCTCTTCCAACCTCAGTAGCCTCCTTCTTGTAACTGACTAACTCTTAAGGGATAATTTTTCTTGGACTGCAACCCTGAGACTTGACACTATAAATTCCATGGGAAATAGTGCTTCTAACCCATACACCAGCTGAAATGGTGTCATGCCAGTAGTCACTTTATATGCTATTCTGAAAGCCCATGGTGTTGAGTTCAATTTCTCATCCAAGTCTGTCCCGTTTTGATTAACCAGTTTCTTGATAATCTTGATCAAAATCTTATTGGTATTTTTTTCTTGTCAATGGGCCTAGGGATAGGTACACATTTGACTTATTATGTAATATCATATGCAGTTCAATCAATTTATTGATCACCTTGTTGATAAAATGTCCTCCTTGGTCAGAAACTAGCTCAATATGACAGCCACAAAAAATTGGCTATACTTTTTGCTTTATTATCTCTTAAAGCCACTACTTCTACCCACTTTGTACAATAGTCATCTACAAGCAATATATATATGTTTTGTGTAAAACTTGCAGGTGGTTTGATTGGACCAACAAAATCCAATCCCCACTTCTAGAATGGTTCGAAAGGCAAAATAGGTTGTAATGACATTCTATCCACATTGAGTGATCTGCCCTCTCTTTGGCACAACAAACAGTTCTTATTGCACTCTTGAGAATCTTTAATTATCGTTGGCCACCAAAGTCCTGCTTGGACTATTTTTCTTGCAGTTACCTCTCTTGAAAAATGTCCTCCTACATTATTCTGCATGAGCCTTTGCCAGTACTGCTTTGTGCTCCAACTGAGGAACACATCTCCTTATCACCTAATCAATTCCTCTATTATATAAGAGTTCTGCAATAACTATAAATGGTTTACTCCTCAATGCCATTCTCTTCCTGTGATCTTCGATCATTGCATCAGGTAACACCCTTTAGTAAAAAATTGAAACATGTCATCATAGCAATCCCCTGATTGGTCAATCACCTGAACTAAAAAAAATTCTACATCGGGTAATTAATTAGGTACTCTTGAAGAATCAATCTTACCTGTTTCCAATCTATAGAGATAGTCAGCCAAGACAAGAAGTCTACCAGGAGTATGTATTACCACATATTCAAATACCTACAAAAGCAATATCCAGTTGGCCAATCTTCCTAACAGATGTGGTTTGTTCACCAAATAAATGAGAGACTGATGATCTACATGGAAGATTACCCTATTGGCTAAAAAATAATGTCTAAATTTTTACAATGCATAGATCATTCCCAAAGCATTCTCTCTTAGTCACTGTGTAATTCTTCTCTGCAGGTGTCAGTACTCTGCTTGCATAGTAAATTGGTCTAAACCAACCTCTTCTAATTTCTTGCATCAATGCTGCATCCACTGCCACATGAGATGCATCCACAAAAATATGGAATGGTAATTTACAATCAAGAACAATTAAAATTGGTGCTACAATCAACATCTTCAGAATCTTGAATGCTCTACCTTGCTCTTCTCCCCATACAAATACTGCATCTTTCTTTGTAAGCTTTGTTAGTGGTGTACAAACATGTGCTAAATATCTCAAAAATTGGTTATGCCAATTCACTTGATCCAAAAATCTAGCCAACTGCTGAATTGTCCTTAGTTTTGGTGCTTTACTAAGTGCTTCCACCTTACTTGGATCTATAGATACTCCTTCTTCAAAAATTACATGTCCCAAGAGAATTCCTCTCTTAAGTGCAAATGCACACTTGGGTGGGTTCAATGTCAGTTTGAATTTCTTACATTTCTAAAAACACAACCTCAAGTGCTCAAGATGCTCCTGCTTCTTTCCAAAAACACTAAAATCATCCAAAAAATCCCTCATAAATGTTGTAAGGAATTTAGCAAACACATGTTGTACCACCTTCTGAAATGTTGGTGGAACATTCTTTAAGCCAAATGTCATCACATTGCTAATATAAACTCCCCACGCAGTGAAAAAAGTTGTCTTTTCCCTATCCTTAAGTGCCATTAAGATCTAGTTGTATCCATTAAAACCATCTAGGAATTAATAAAGCTCATATCCAGCTACTGCATCCAATAGTGTATCACAAAAAGGTAATGGAAATGGAGCAATTACTATAGCAACATTCAATTTCCTATAATCTACACACACCCTAATCTTTCCATTCTTCTTGGGAACAACAAAAAATGGTGACAACCAAGTGACTTTATCCAATGTGTAAATGAAACCCACAGCCAACAGTTTATCAATCTCCTCTTTAACCTATTTGGCATAGTTAGGATTCATCCTATATCTTTGTTGTGCAACTAGAACTATATCTGCTTTCAAGTTATATTTGTGTTGACAAAAGCTAGCATCTACTCCCTTCATATATTTATATTTCCATGCAAAAACATCTTTGAATTACAACAACAACTCCTTCAGTTTCTCCCTGAACTCCTCATCTAGTTAAGCTGGCACCTCACCGTTTGTGGTTTCTCCTGAGTATTCAGGTTTAGTTCCTGCAATTCATCCTGAGTGACCCTAGCAGTTCTTTCTATCCAATGTTCAAAATCTCTTTCTGCCTGCTTTACTACTTCAATAGCTTCCAATTCTTCTTTGTTTCCAATCTGTAAATTTTTCAACAACTCATTACCCAATTTGGTGGTTGACTGCTTATCCTCGGCAACAATCAGTGCTTCGTGAGTCAAAGACTTCAACCCATTATCCTTATGTTGCAAAACATACTTAGTTGCTATCTTTTGCACATCCACTTCAAAAATAGGTACCACTGATGAATTGGTTCTTAGAAATTCTTCTTCTATATCCTCTCCAATTTCTTCTACCATGTTCAATCCCTCTACATGTAGTGCCTTGAAACTTGGTGGTATTACCATTATGGTATCCATTTGTATTTTGACTTTCTTCTTTCCTCTTTTGATCACAATGGAGTCTGCACCCCATAACTGTTTTACTCTTGCTGCTTTTAACCATGGTCTTCCCAACATTATTGGATAAGAACAAACAGATTCTTCCAACCTGAGTACTACAAAGTTGGCTACAAATTGCAGTCCCTCAATTGAGATCTTCAAATTCCTCAAAATTCCCAAAGGTTTAACCCGCCTTTGGTCTGCCATTTTCACTTGAAAAGGAGCTGGATCCCACTTCAAGAATATTAACTTGTGACCCCCCATCCAAGAGTACACGAGGAAAAAACACTTTTCCAATGGAAGCCCCAACTACTAGTACCTTGTAATCAACATCCAAAGGTTGAACTTCACAAGCTTCCCCACAAATCGTTTCCTCAATATACATTCCTATTTCCTTCACAAGCTACCTTTTTAGTAAGTCTCTTTAACAATTGCTGTGAAACTGTAGGTACCAGCCTCAATATTTGCTTTACTGTGATGGATAATGGAGCTAATTAACAAAGCTTCATAAAATTCATCACCACCAACTTGTTCTTGCAGTACATTTGTACTATGGTTTGAAGTTCTTCTTCCTTGATCATCCAATGATCTTATAATAACAAAATTCCAATCCTTAGGTGGTACACCCCCTCCCTACGAGTCTTGCACTTCCTTGAGTGCCCCTGTCCTTACTTCTTTTTTATCTTTCCAGTTCAAACTTTCTGGGTTGTCCACTTCTTCCAAGAAGGATTTTCCAACCTTGACCTTTTCCCTAGTGACCACCATGGCATCAGTACATCCACTCCGTTCTTGAATATCCTCAATTAGGATACAATATGTGCCGTCACAACTATAATGCCTAGGTGTTTCTTGAATTAGGTTGCTCTCATGCACCTGCTAATTAGTCTTTTGTTTCTCTTAGGAAATATCTACTTTTTTCTCAATTCATTCTTCCTCAGTCCATGGTTCTTCATTCCACTCTTCCAAAATCACTAAATTAGCTTGACTTGGAGGTCTTTGCTACTACTGTTGTGGTGGAAGTGGCTGATTTTACTCTAGAGGTTGATTATTATTGTTATTATTGTTATTGTTGTTATTGTTGTACCTGATAATAGGGACTCCCCTATCATTTTGATGTCTACAAGAGATCACAATCAAGTCCTTGCCTGTTTCCCATGACTCCACAATAATTGCATGGTGACTGTTGCATATTGTTCTGATTCCTATTTTGATATCCCCAATTATTGGGATTTTGGAACCTTCTTTGAGGGGCAGGTCCCTAATATTTCCTGTTAGCACCCTGAGGAGCTACCACATTTGCAGCTACCTCCCTCATTTTTTGAGTAATATACTCATGTCTTCTTCCTTTGAAATCTAGATTATAGTAACATTTTTCATACTCATAACCAAATCTTTGACAAACTTGACAATATGGTTTTCCTGACATTCCAAATTGATTCATTCCAATTGTCTGCAATTTCTCCTGAATGATTTTGTTAGCTGCATCTGCAGTTACTACTTCCTTTCATTCTTATGCTTACCCTTGTCTTTCTTCTGGTTCTTATTTTCCTACTTCTTCTTCTTTTTCTATTTCTTTTCTGACCAATCTTCCTCCTCACCACTATCAGTGTCAACTTCAGTATCCAGATCTAAATCATCAATATCTGACTCTAACTCTCCTGACTGTGAGTCTGAATCCTCAATTTTTTTCTCCTTCTTCTCGTTGAGTTCTATGTTACCTCCATATCTTCTTTCAGTCTCTTGTAGTTGCTTCCAATAAATCAATAAAATCATGTGCATTTGCTAAAGGGGGCCTCAGTGCCTCGAGGGGTGCACTATGTAATCATGTTAATGTATAACATGAGCTTGAAAGGAGGGTTTTAAAATGCAAAACTTTTAGGCAATTTAACAGAGATACATTAAAATAAGGGTTTTTTATATTCTATTTTGGAAAAATTTCCTAAAATAAGGGGTCATTTTATTCATCCAAACATGTTAAAAGAGGGAATTTTTTAATACCCCACAAACGCACGTTATATATAGGGGTACTGAATGGTGAACCCCCCGAGATCACTGCTACTGCACTTTTGAACTCCTTTTTGAGTCCCTTACAAAAATAGTCTCCCAATTGCTCCATAGAAGGTTGTTGTGCTGCTTCCAACCTATTATTTAAGTTTCTAAACTTCTGTGGATAATCTTCAACTAGCAAATCTTTCTGCTTCAATTTCTTCAAAATGTCTTCAGGTGTTTTATCCTCCCTGAACCTTAATAGAAATATCCCTCTCAAATCATTATAATCAGCAAATGCTTCCATGCCATACTGTAAGAATCAATCCATGGTCTTACCCTGCAATGTTGCTGCAAAATGCTCTTTTTTCACTACATCCCAATGTAGCACCTCATAACCACTTGCAGACCACCTTGTTTGAAACTGACCAACATGGCTATCAGTATCTTGAGACTTTTTGCCATTGAACTTTGCCGCTCCCACTTTGGGATTTGGTGTAGCCATTGGAGGTATTGAAAGTGTTTTGAGTATTCTTATTGAGAATGGATTAAAAGGTAAAGTACATGTTCCTACTAGTACAAACTGCAATTGTCTTCTTGCCCTTAATATTGTCCAAGTGAGCATTACATTAACCAATTGTCCCAAAAGTGGTTCTGTTGTAGGAGGAGTTGTTTGTTGGCCTCCTTGGTCTGCACATGGGGTCTCATGTAGCTTGTGTTCAGGTTCTTGTAGTTCAGTCCCCACCCCAACAATTTATTCTCCTGCAGTAATCCCCCTTAAAGGTTCTTCCTGGTCATCACTACTTGGCTCTTCTTCCTGTCTTCCCCTTGCAACAAACTCTCTCCTTAGTCTAAACCTTGTGCCATACAAGTGTTGTAGTAAATTGGACCCTTGTCCTGACCCACTCATACACGGTTCCTTATTTTCTGTCTTTAATACTGTACCAACACCTTCCTTTCATATAGATTGTAACATGATGGTAAATTTCATGTCCCAAAAGGTAAAAAAGAAGTACCTACCTTGTTAGCTATTGCAATTTGGCTTTCCCTGGCAGATTCAGATTCGGGAAGAACTCCTCCAAGAATTATGGATGAAAAAGCTTCAATATGACACACCATTGGAACTAAATGGGAAGCTTGCAAGAAAGTTATTTGTTCTTGTGTCGAAGAATGCTTTTCCATAAAGCATCTCCATGGTATCAACAAAGATAGATCACACAAAAGGTTGTTTGATAAAGAATGTCAAGATGCTCGAAAGTCCTTGATAAAGCTTGATGCAACCATGGACAAAGAAAACTATCAAATTCATTTCCATACATACAAGGCACTGATTCAAAACAAGAGAAGAAGATGGGAAGTAAAGAAATAACTCTTTCAAGCCCAAGAAAAGGCACATGCATGTGGAAGGTTTTGGAGAAACTTGAGAGGCAAGCGGTGCCGTGCCGCTCCGCTTCCATGACAAGGAAATGAGCAAAGGAATTCCAATTAGGTTTATTTGAATCCTACAGGATTATTCAGTAGTAATAAGGGCTTGTTAACAAGCCAATTTTAAGTTAAAAGTGTGCCAGATGCGGCTCTAAGGGCCAAAAGATGTCTTGGTAATGCTAAGCAGTGATTATGCTTGAAGTGGTCATAGATGGGATTTTATTAATCAAATTTTAAGTACTCAAAGTTCTCTACAAGCCTGTCTTTACGGGTCGTCAATCGGAGCTACAGATAAGAAGTTATGACAGGTTTAAGTTGAGTCAGTAGTAGAACCGTACCGGATTGGGCAGCTCTGCTGATAAAAGGTCAAAAATATTAGGAATACATGGGTCCGAAGTGCTCACTTCCAGGAGCATGTTGGTCTTTCCAGTTTGTCAATCGAGGTTTCGATTGGCAAGGTATGGCCAGTTTAAGTATCACCGGGGGCCGGTTCCGAACCACTCTGGTCGCCTTGATCAGTCAAGTTCATCTGCCAGTGCTTCAGTCGAATTATATACATGGTTGGCTAATAGAAGTTCATATTCATTTATTCAAACCATAAGAGCCATCGCATCCAAATGCAATGCCTTGATCAATATATATGCCAGGTATGGTGTCAATCGAAGGCTGTCTCCACTAGCAGGTGTATTTTCAAGTCTAATGGTCTCCACGGCGGCAAACCTTGGCCACTTATGGATGGCAAAAGAGTACTGCTTGCCCGGGATAATTTCCAAAACTCAACAATGCTTTGGTCAACACTTATACCAAATACGGTGTTTTTGTTTCATGAAAGCCACTATCAGAAGATGCTTTTGTCGATATGTATACCAAGTGTGGCCACCCAAGGGCCATGGACAATATGTAACCAAAATGTGATGCCCTTCAAAAAAGTGCCCAAGGGCCACAACCTATGGCCGCCCAAGGGCCAACTTAATGGCCGTCCGCCCACTTAAGTTAATGGCCACCCTACTTTGTAATGGGGTGTGAAGCCATAAAGAAAAAAGAAAAAGCTTCATGGCGGGTAGGGGCAGCGTGAGCTGTGCATGCAGGAGGGAGCACGGGACGAGCTGCACGATGCTCAGATGAGATCGACCATGAAACGAATTTTGCACAAGAAGCCATGGCGATCCCATTTGGCACCACCCGCGTGAGTTTCCGTGAAGGTCGGCATTCAGACTGCCACGTCATCAGGGAGCCATTCTCATTAGCGACATCGCTAATAGGTTGGCCATTTTTAGTAAAGAAGTCCATGCAACCTATAAAAAAGAGAGGCGGCTCTCTTTTAGTTCTCCTCTTCTTTTCATTCATCTTATTCTCTCCGGAGGGGAATAGTAAGCTCTCTAAGCCAAAGCCTCTTGAATATCTTAGCCATCGGAGATCTTAAGTTTAAACCAAGCTTGCATAACCTGCTTAAACCAAAGACTCTCGGATCTCATTAGCCATTATTATCATAAGCTCTCTAAGCTATAATCTCAAATCTCCTTAACCCGGATAATCCTAAGCTCTAAACCAAACCATCATAATCCTAAGCTCTAAAACAAGCCATAAAAGTAAGTTGTACTCTTAAGCCAACAATCTTAAGCCAAATCAAAATTCCTAAGGCCATAGCTCCCATAGCCATAGCGGGAAGAAATTCAATTCCTCTCAACTTTGAAGCGGCAAAGGACTAAAGAAGGAGAGAAAAATCATTTAGATAATCTTGGTAGGCCAATTAAGGCAGGTGAAGCCGATGTAAGGAGCTTAAAACTCCACAATTAGCATTTAATTCAAACAATGGTATTGTTCATTGTCTGTTTTGGGTATTCAAATTTTGGTGATCAAGATAACTGTTTTAATCTCTGTCTCCATTAATCGTGTCTGCTTCAACTCTCTTCCTCGCACCTCTCACAGCTAGAGGCCCCGTGCCTTCCTGACTCACCTTTCGAATACAAATCCCCCGACAGTGGGTTGAGAATTTTGGTAAATTGAGTCTTTTGGATATGTACACACATTGTTGGAAATTATATGAGCAATAAAATTTTGAAAACTTGCTATTTTATGGTTCACTCTCATGTATGCCCTCTTCTTTTACTATTGAGGATGTATGTGGTGGGCTTGAAAAGTTGGCCACTTAGAAAGCGGGATATCTTCAAGGTATTAATCCGGAGATGATCAAATGGACGGAATATTTTACCCATGAGTGGATGTGTGATATGTTCAACCTTGCACTTCAACATGGTATGCCTTATTATTGGAGTAGTAATTGGGTTAAGCCTTTGCATAAAGGAGGAGATGTAAAGAATGTAAAACAACTACCGTACTATAATGATTAAATTATGATTGGTTCTCTTATGGAAAAGTAGTTTGGGTGCATAATGGAGATGAAATTGAGTGATTGGACTGAAGATAATGACAAGCGTGCAAAAGGACAAGTAGGTTTTTGTCGATTCCATAGCACTGTTGATCATCTTGTCACTCTTCGTGTTCTCATGGAGGAAAGCCGGTTGAAACGCAAGCGATCGTATTGTTGTTTTGTGGACTTTAAGAAAGCCTTTGATATGATTCAAAAGGCCTTTGAGAAAGCCATTGCGCATATGGGAAGAGAAATTTCAAAAGAAATTGTAAGCGCTATTAGGGTTAAACAAGGATGTTCGTTGTCACCAACTCTCTTTGGTATATGCATTGATCAATTGGAACAAGTGGTAATTGGCTTTATGCAAGAAGAAGGCATTGAAGAGATCACTATTTGCAATGCGGTAATCATGCTTTTGTTGTATGCGGATGATGTAGTGCTTCTAGCACACACTTTAGAAGATGCACAAAAGCTTATGGTTGTCCTTGATAACTTTTGCTTGCATAGTGGGCTGATTGTGAATGAATCCAAAGCAAAGTTTATGCTTTGTGAAAACCAACCATAAGGAGAAGCCATGCATTGTGTACAACAATGAGAAACTTGAATTTATTGAGAGATTAAAGTGCCTTGGCCTTGAGGTTCCGTCCAATCACAAGTGGCATGAATGTGCTATGCATCATTTGGAAGCGATAAAGAGAGCATATTATGCATTTGAGAACATATGTAATGTGGGAAACATCAATTGTTGGGTTCTCAAGAAGTACTTTTTGATGCATTGGTGACACCAGTTCTTCTTTATGGAGTTAAAGTGTGGGGTAGGAACATCTTAACGTCTACTTGGAAAGAGTTTGTGAATGTCCAAAAGAGCTTTCTTACAAAATTTCTCCAAGTTAAGTCACAAACACCATATATGCTCCTTCTTGAGTTGGGTTCCAATTGAGGATATGGGCATGGAAAGGGTTGTGGAGTACATGATAAAGATGCGTCAATACCCCTCACATTGACTTCCTAAAATTGCATGGGAAGCAAGAAAAATAAGTTTAAAAGACGCATAAAAGTAAGATCTTGACCACATGATGGATGCAAGACACAAAGAAGTGGTTTGGGAGATGGGATGCATTACACTTGCTACATGATTCTTCGATTGACTCCCAAGTGAATGAAGCTTTTCTACAGTGCTAATGCCTTACGGCTTGGGATAAATCTGGTGGGTCATGCTCCATACACTACACCACCCATATTGCCCACAACTAGAAAACCGTTCCTTAGTGAGTACTTTATGAAAATAAGTTCATCCAAACAAGACAACAATTCAGTTAGCCTTGGATGTGTTTTACAGGTATCAATGGACCATATCAGTTGTTATCCATGTCCATCTTATAGGTTTTAGTTACTTTAGACAAGCTAGGTTATTCATTAGAACTGGTATGTTTAGCAATATTTTCTTATTACTTCACAAATAAGTGTTACAGTCTACTTTCTAAATGGTGAAGTCCATTAAGAGTCAAACTATTTTGAGAGCCATAGCTCAGTAGCTATGTAAACATATACTTACCTTCAGAATTAGTAATCCCATGGTATCAAAGGTACCCCTTTAGACAAAGGGATGTGAAATTTGACTACTTTTTGTCAACCAAAGGTATCAGATGAGGGTGATGACTATCTCGTTTTTTATAACCAATAAGATACTAGTATAACCGGTCAGCAGAGTAGCAAGACTCCTTCTTCTTAATGTGGAACCTCATTTTTAAGAGCAATAGCTTGCAAGCTATACCAAAGCCGAAAACAAACCAGCCATATACTTACCTTCATCATCCCAAGATATCCACAAGTCATTAAGAACTTTTTAGGAACAGTAGTGTCCCAAGAGATTGAGAACAGTCACTCCGTTATTATGCCAAGAGCCCAAAGTAATTGTTTATATACTTACCTTTAGAATTAATAGACCCATGATTTCATTATACCAGCTAATGGCATCCTTTTAAACAAAGAAAGGTAATATCAGACCAATTTTGTGCAAGGCATCAATTTATGTTTTCCTTACTGTGTAACAATCAAACAAATAACTCTATTTTCCAATGAGAAAAAACCAGTTAAAATTGCAAAAAAACTAGTCATTATGCCGGTTTTTGCAAGGTCCTGCAGCGGCTAGAATCAGAGCCTAACGACAAATCGTCCATTACCAAATGTTGCCTCCCTTTACACAGTCGGGACAAAAAACCAGTTCCCCGTCAAGAAATATACATGTCCAGATGTAGTAGATGTTAAGAACTGCCATCAGGCCAAGCCAAACCATCACACTCACACACACACATATACACATATATACACACAAACACACACTCACACACATACATATACCAATTTATGCAAGGGTGAAGTCCTGCGGAGCGGCTATTTACAGAGCCATTTACACCATTCTGTGACGACCCCCAGATTCTATGCAAGCATTTCCTTCAACATAAAAAGCACAAATCATCTCAAGTCCTAAGCCATTTATGCCATGGATCAATAGTTTGTACTTCTTATGCTTATGACTAATAAACATTGTATAAATCAGTCGGCACCAATCTTTACCAACCATGCATAGTATTGCAACAACAAACAAACCAAAACTGAAACTTGTAGTAAGGTAGAACATAACACGTGTGTTTCTTGAGCTGCAAGATCCATTTATTTAGCAAGTTCAGACAGTGGAAAAAGTAAGTAGAAAAAAGACCTAATCCAAGGCTAAGAGTACATCCCTTATAAGAGAGATGAGACTCTCTTTCTGAAATAATAGTCCAGGCCAGTTATGCCGAATGAGAGCTTGTATGATAGTTTTTCGATCTAATTCTGATTAAATCCGTTATAGCATTATTTTTTAACTAGTACAGATATCTCTTCCCAAGCCAAGGAGGAGGTAGATGAAGAGTAGCAGATTAAGTAAAGAAGGCCAATACAAGAGCAAATAGAGGCTTTGTATGGCCTATTGATATTTCTTTAAATGAATTCTATGTGAGGTAGCTTAAGGAGATCCTTTCTCCATATAAATTTAAGGTCAAATCCACCTGTAGATGGGGAGTGAAGGGATAATGAAAGATTAAGAAATTGGATTGATTTGTAAAAGTCTCCAAAAAAAGTCGAATTATCTGGGAGGGAAGTAGGCTCAATTTTTAGGCAGTGGGGGTAAATTAGATCAATCTCATTAGAGAACATCCTATTGTTAATACTAAGCAGGTCATCCATGTATCTAAGAGTATGATTAAATAGTGGAAGTTTTTTATGGTCAATTTCCATGTTCTTAACACTAGAATGGTAACCTAACAGGACATAAAAGTGTCCTTTCAGGGTTTTGGGAAAAAACTCCAAAACTATAGTAGATCCACTCATTTTGAAAAATCCTTTCATGAGCTTATAGTTCAATAACTACTACATATGGAAAAAATGAGAAACTTGTAATTTTTATCATCCCTTGGTCACTACAAGCCTCCAAAGTTGATGGACCAGTGCATTTTGCCCAAAACAACAATTTCTTACGGTTGATTGCATATAAATAGGAGTGGAGATTTTTGTAGGACATGAGATAAAATGCCCCGTTAACTTCAATGGGTTGGTGACCAAAACATATGGTTGCTTTTACCTCACTAATTTTTTTTTGGGCAAAAAAATAGGTACAAAAAAGTTGCATTTTTGCCATTCTGCGGACCTATCATCAAAGTTTCTATAGTCACGCTCAATACATATACTATATACATGTTTTCTTAGTTCCCTTTGGTCCTCTGGATTCAAAAGGAGCCATGGAGCATGTTAAAAGGATAATGGATCTCTTACAATTGGAACCTTGGGGGCAATGATAAAGTGCTAAATACAGCAAACATGAAAAAACTGGGTTTAGCATTATGACCTCTAGAAACCCATAGAAACTACTCAATATCTAGCCAAGTTTGTAGACTATGATTAGATATGGTTACTACCTACAAAATACACACAATTGGCCTAAGAAACTAGCAATATTAAGAAAGTTATACTTGCTACTCTAAAATGTATCGTATTCTTCAGCAATCAAAAAACTCAACCATCATCATATACTATGCTATACAGCATATTAGGTCCCCCAAAACTCAAGGAAGATTAGCTTTATGTTATACATTACACTTACACAATCAAAATTGAATTTGGATATCAAGAAAGCCCCCAAAAAAAACATAAAAGTGCTAATTTTGGCCAAAAAACAGGATTATGCAATTCTTGTAAATTGGTCATAACTTTCAATTTTAACACTTATCTCTCCCTACAAGCATCAAAACATGTTGAGAACTATGAAGGCCTAACCTCTAGCCATCTAAACCTCACAAACATGAAGTTTAGAGTGGTATAGTTCCCAAAAATTGAAAAAAAAACCAAAAACAGGACCCGTTTTTTCACACAGTTTAGGTTCAAAAATGTTGTGCAAGAGTAAGGTTAATGGTGAGATCGATACTAAAAAAAAAAAGCTAAGTTTTTTTCAGCTCATAAGGCAACTTTGTGGATATAAAGCACCTAAAAATTCATTTTCATACTCTTCAAATAATTCAAGCAAAATGGTTACTTAACAGGACACAAAAGTGTCCAAGGACATAAAAGTGTCTTGTTACCATTCTAGTGTTAAGACACCATCTATATTCAAAGAAAGCCAGGTAGATATTGCACATAAGTGGTGAGTAAGAGAAGCCCATAGGGATGCCAACACATTGGTTAAAGCACCAGTCGCCTGAAATAATAGTGCAGTTATTCAACAGCCAAGAAATATAGGAGCAAAGTTTTGATTCATTGAAGTGTAGAGGGTGCGCGGAGTGAGATGCTTGAATCCATCTAGGTTTCTTGGATAGTGGGATAAAATGAAACTTTCTCTTTTTAGCATTGGTAAAGTTTAAATTAATAACCTTTGCTAAAACAGTCTTAAGGCCGAGATCCCCATTAAGTGGAATGTTTTGATAGCATTGTGTAATATCAACTGTAAAGATGTGGAAGATATGTTGAGGAAGGTTAAGTGTGACTTTTGTGGCATTTTTTGTTAATTAGAAGGGATTATATTGGATATTTAGGAAATCCTTGCAGATTCTCTGCTTCTCTGCACAAATGAGCTCAAATTCTGTGAGGATAAGGTCAAGGCAAAGAGTAATATCTTTGGTGATATCTGAGAAGATACAATTGGAGGCATAAGATATCCATCTGAACTTATGTTTGTGGAATTTATATGTAGGAAATAGTACTGGTAATGTGCGCTCCTTGCCGCACTGTCGAAGCAAGGGACTTGCCAATACACCGTGTGCGAGCCACAGACGGCTCCAAGCACACAACAAGCCTAAACTAGCAAGCTCAAGAAAACAAAGGGTGTGTCACTCACCGCTCTACGCTCGCCTTCGTGGTGGATTCCTCGCCGCGATGAAGAAGAAGCTGCAGTCGTGCCGCGCTCAACCGCTTCGCCGCCGTCGTGCCTTCGTAATGCTCGATCGCACACACACTCTCCCTCTCTCTCTCTCTCTCTCACACACACACACACACAAGGAGGTGAAGAAGAAGAAGAAGATGGAGATGGAGCAAGAGCACTCTTCAATTGCACAAATGAGAGAATGAGTAAAAATTAGGTTTAGTTGGCTTTTATAGGAGCTCACCCCATTCACACTTGGGCGCCCATGCTTAACCAACTAATCCCTTGAATGTCCAAGTTAAAGTGCGCCTCTCATCGGCGATCACTCTACCTTTCCCTATTGGTCCGACAAGCCCGGTACCTGACTCTACCAAATACATAATACGCGTCCATCGTAGGTGATGGGTGTCCGTGTGCCGTGAGGGTTAACAGGTAACCTTGTGTTACTTATTGAGTACCCAAGCTATCCTAAATGTTTAGAAAGCTTGTTAGAGATATTTTACGACATATTGTCAGTATGTCACTAACAAGGTCAATGAGGCAGCTAAGTAAAGTTGATAGGGCAAGGTAGGGGTTTTTTGGATAGTTAGGTATGTGATTGAGCCCTTTTGGCCAATAACTTACGTATTGTGGCATTATCAATAATGTTGAGATCCTGAGTGCAGACATGGTTACTAATTCCTTCAAAATTCCTGCAGAATGAGGCAAAATGAATGCATATACAGTAAGGGCTTTTTTCTTGTCTAAGAAAGTCATTATTCAAAACTAATCCTTTAATAGGATGATGATATTTCCATCCTATGAGAATATTGTCAAGCAGTTTATGATTCCCAAAAAGTAAGTCAAAGCACTCACAAAAACAAAAATTTGGTGGAATCCAATCGAGAAGTACACTGTGAAAGAGACAGTGTATGTAGATAGCACCACATTTCGTATCTTCTCTGCTGACAATTCTTCTTCCACACGGGTTTGTAGAGACCTACAATATATTCATGGGTTAGATTTCAAGGAAGTTTCTGATAGGAGGAACCGTGCCTCTCCCTCTTGTAAAGCTATGAGTTTTTCCTCGATTAGACGAGGAGCTAGGTGTAAACAAAGAGGTGAAATAGTTGGGAGTAGTCAAGGAGTTAGCTCTTTTTAGAGCAGGAGAATCATCAACTTCAATACAAGGTTTAAGCATATTAGTGATGAACTTGACCCCTTTAAAGTTAGCATAAGTGGTGAGGTATAGACTGGGTTCATCTGCTTTAAGCTCTTTCAGAATATCATGCATAAGACCACGGAAGATATTAAAGGCAGTTTGTGCAGTCACAATCTGCTTAGCCTGTCCACCTAGCCATGAGCAGATGAGGGATAGATGAAATTCGACTGGTTTCTTTGGGAATAATAAATCCATATGGTTGAGGATGAACCATATTGCATGATCAAACCACATGATGCTTGATTCACAGGAAGCTTTGGGGTCAAGAAATCTGCAAGCACATTTCACATAGGGGCGGAAGATATTAAGACAGGAAAAACTTTAGAGATTTTTGGTACTATCTCAAGGAGGTTAACATCATTGAGAAAGCAAATATTATTTTGAAATTATTTTACTGCTTCCAGTGCTGCACTATCTCGACAGAAGATGCCACCAATTGGAGGGATGGAGGGGATATTTGGTGTGCAGACAAACGAGGGGTTAAGCCCACATAGTTTTCTAAGGAAGTTAGACAACTCAGCGCCAAAGGAGGAGAACAGGGCAAGCTCTTGTTGATATTGTGAAGCTAGGACAAAAAGTTGGGCAATATATTGGGATAACAAATTAACACCTTCTAAGGGTTCTTTGTCCAATGTAGCCAAAAATTTAACCCAGTCATTAAATGACAACATATGTAAGACAGATAGTTTTTTATCAGAGGCAAGTGCTGAATCATAAATAAGCTATGAGGTATCCAAGCTGCTAATACATCTGAGGACAAGAGAGGAGGCCACAAAGAGGGGCTCCGAGGTTAGTTCCAATCCTTGAGAGAGAGCAAGAGTCTGCAAAAACAGTGAGGTCAGGTTTACTTTTTCTTGCCATAGTACGTAATACATAATTTGGCTTTCCTAGCAAGGAAAGGTCTAGTTCTAGTAGCCAAGGCATTCTTTGGTTTATGGTCTTTAAGGTAAAACTTAATCTAATCAAGAATCTTTGCATGATTCTCAAGGTTGTGATTAGTACTCATGCGAGCTGTCATTCTATAACGTGAGCAATCCTGAAACAGAGATGACATAAAAATTAGCAAAGTGTCCAGATTGTAATGTATACTTGGTCCTGCAAACCTTCAACCGGCAAAGTCGGAGACTATGGTAGTCATGAGCAGGGAACCAGAAAAAGAGTCTAAAAGGGGCCACCTAACACCAGTCTACAAATAAAGGATTTACAGACTGTGGGTCCAAATTAGAGCTCCATTCCTAAGACAATTTCCTAGGCCAGCATCCCGGTTTCCCCCGGAAAGGAAAAACCTTATGTATAGGATGTGTGTGTAGCTGTTTAAATCTTAACTAATAAGAAATAATTGAATTTTTACATTCAAAAGACATTTGGCCAAGGAATAATGAATAGATGTGTACAAAAATAACCCAGTATCAGAATTATTTAGGTACAATGATTGTAGGAAAGAGATACTCTTTCAGTAAGACCAGTAGTAAAAGAACTTTCCCGTTCCTCAGTGAGTACTTCATTAAAGTAAGGTTTCTTGCCAAAGAAAATAAAACCCTCCAAGATAAGATAGAGTCCTTACCTGCATCCATCCAAACAAGACAACAATTCAATTAGCCTTGGATGTGTTTTACAGGTATCAATGGACCATATCAGTTGTTATCCATGTCCATCTTATAGGTTTTAGTTACTTTAGACAAGCTAGGTTATTCATTAGAACTGGTATGTTTAGCAATCTTTTCTTATTAATTCACAATAAGTGTTACATTCTACTTTCTAAATGATGAAGTCCATTAAGTGTCAAACTATTTCGAGATCCATAGCTCAGTAGCTATGTAACCATATACTTACCTTCAAAATTAGTAATCCCATGGTATCAAAGGTACCCCTTTAGACAAAGGGATGTGAAATTCGAATACTTTTTGTCAACCAAAGGTATCGGATGAGGGTGATGGCTTCCTCATTTTTTATAACCAATAAGATACCAATATGACCGATCAACAGAGTAGCAAGACTCCTTCTTAATGTGGAACCTCATTTTTAAGAGCAATAGCTTGCAATCTATACCAAAGCCGAAAAAAACTAGCCATATACTTACCTTCATCATCCCAAGATATCCATAAGTCATTAGCAACTTTTTAGGAACAGTAGTGTCCCAAGAGATTAAGAACAGTCGCTCGGTTATTATGCCAAGAGCCCAAAGTAACTGTTTATATACTTACCTTCAGATTTAATAGACCCATGATTTCATTAAACCAGCTAATGGCATCCTTTTAAACAAAGAAAGGTAATATCCGACCAAGTTTGTGCAAGGCATCAGCTTTTTTTTCCTTATTGTGTAACAATCAAATGAATAACTCTATTTTCCAATGAGGAAAAACCAGTTAAAACTGCGAAAAAACTAGTCCCATTATGCCGGTTTTTGCAAGGTCCTGCAGCGGCTAGAATCAGAGCCTAAGGACCAATCAGCCATTACCAAATGTTGCCTCCCTTTACACAGTCGGGACAAAAAACCAGTTCCCCATCAAGCAATATACATGTCCAGATGTAGGAGATGTTAAGAACAGCCATCAGGCCAAGCCAAACCATCACACTCACACACACATATACACATATATACACACAAAAACACATACATATACCAATTTATGCAAGGGTGAAGTCCTGCAGTGGCTATTTACAGAGCCATTTACACCACTCTGTGACGACCCCCGGATTCTATGCAAGCATTCCCTTCAACGGAAAAATCACAAATCGTCTCAATTCCTAAGCCATTTATGCCATGGCTCCATAGTTTGTCCTTCTTATGCTTATGAATAATAAACAGTGTATAAATGAGTGGGCACCAATCTTTACCAACCATGCATAGTATTGCAACAACAAACAAACCAAAACCGAAACTTGTAGTAAGGTAGAACATAATAGCTGTGTTGCTTAAGCTGCATGCTCCATTTCTTTAGCAAGTTCAAAGAGTGGCGAAAATAAGTAGAAAAAAGACCTAATCCAAGGCTAAGTGAGGGCCAGATCATGCCCTCACCTCAGTTTATATAGGATGGTGTGCACGCTCCCAAAGCTAGTAGGATGAATGCATTCGGCCGCCCTCAACTGCGCGAGCCTGCAAGTGCCATCGTCTGGGGAGGGCGATAGAGAGTGGACAGGGGCCGCCTATCCCGTGTGATGATAGCACTCATTTCTTCACGCTTTGTGTAAGCGGGGGTAATGTCCCATTATAAGGTGTTTTTTATTGGCATAGCAAAAAGGTATCACTACTATGCAAAAAAGGGGGGTGGGGGGTAAGGAGTTATGACCAGTATACTAGTGTGTGTGTGTGTGTGTGTGTGTGTGTGTGTGTGTGTGTGTGTGTGTGTTTGTGTGTGTGTGTGTGTGTGTGTGTGAGAGAGAGAGAGAGGGGGGGGGGGGGGGGGGGGGGGGGGGGGGGGAGGAGAGAGCGTCGAAACTCAGATCTACAGATCTGATTTTTAGGCGCTCTCGGATTATTTTTACAGGGTCAGCTTGGCTATAGGCATCTCTTTGAGGCATTTCTATGTAACAAAGACTATAGTGACGCTGATACTTTTCCACATTTCAGTATCGCCCTACGAGCGTCGCTACGTTGAACAACCTCTTGTAGTGATAATGTGTAAAACTAATTAAATAGTTATGAGGTAATTATCACAAGTTTCTAACACTATAAGAATGCTCTAATGATTGTGTCACTAATTTGTAATTATATGTTTTTAATTATTTTACTTAATTTTTAGCTAAAAACACACTTCTTAAGCCAAGATAGTTTATAAAACTAGTTAACTAATTATGAGGTAATATCATGGATTCGTAACACTACCTTGTTTCTCTAAAACTTATCTCCTCAATTTTTAAACACATTTGCTAATTATCTTGCTTACGTTTCAGCTAAAAACAAAGTTTCTAAGACAACATAATTAGCAAAACTATTTAATGAAATATGAGGTGATTATCACGAGTGCCTAACACTATAATCTTACTGTGGAAATTATCTCATACTTTAACAAACTATAGTTCTAGTTTTTCCATTAAGTTTAACCTACAAAATAGACAATTTCTACCTAATCAAATACTACAACTAATTAGAAAATTATGACATAGTTTCTATAGCTTCCTAATACTATGTACAAGCTCTAGAAAACTAATTCATAATTAACTAAGTTCAATTATTAATTTTCCCATTAATTAAGACCAAAATTAATCAATTTTAGTCTTGATATAGATTAATAATTAATTAAATAACTAGTCATAATCCAAAATCAATAAATTAGGAGTATAATAAAGTAAAAGAGAGTTATTAATAGTAGAGAAAGTTTAAATCTTACCTAATTATTAAGATAAATAGACATAAATTGATATATATTTTACTAATCAATTGGGATTAGTAATAATTACCCTGATTAACCACTAGAGGCTTGTTGTCTTAATGATTTTTGAGAAGGATGTCTATAAGCACAAAAGATTTCTCCAAGGTCTCCGAGATTGCCTAAAACTGTGAAGCCTAGGGCTATTTATAGGTTTTCCTAGCACACAAGGGTTGTAATTAGCAGTCCTTGCTCCCCAATCAGCCTTTTAGCTCTAGAGGGTGCCCCATGCTGCTAAATTTGACCCGAGCTCATCATAGCACCCTTAGCACTTGCCCAACTTCAATTTTCAAATTTTCTATCTTTATAAAAATTTTCTGGTTTTTCTATAAAAAATGGCAATCCTTTGTTAGGCCATGTGACTAAAATGTGCTTTAATAATTATCAAAGCCTTCAATTTTTTTTGAATTAAATTAGTTGTGAAAACTTCTAGAGAGAATAGCAAGGTGAGTTTTTGCCCGATTTCAGTTCTGAATTTTTTTTGCTATAGTATTGTCATGCTTACTATTCCAAAAACACCAATTTTGGCTACTGTTGAAATAGTGGTTTACCAATTTGTTGATCTAGTGCTCTCAAACATAAATCAGGAGTCACTTTCCTAATGCTTAAAAAGTGAGAACCTTACAATTACTCCAAGTTAAGAATTTTAAATGTCCTCATTTGAAGTTAGGAAACTCTTTACAACAAGAAAACTTTAGCTTTCCATGTAGCATCCTCTATGAGATTATCTTTCCATATAACTATATACTCTTTAATTACTTTATTTTCAATAGTTCTTTGTCTTTCCTCAAGAATACCATCTGGTTTGATATTTGACAACTCCTTTCTTTTGGAATTATTAATTGTTTGCCACCCAATGATCCAAGAAACTCTTGGTATTGAGCCCATCTTAAAAACCTCTTAAACCAAATATATCAACTTTGAAACTAGATCAAATCTCTTCTATATAAATAAGAGATCCATATATCCAACTTGTCCACATGAACGTACTCAATCTAACTGACCATTTAGAGAAAACAATGTTCGACAAGTATTATACATACCAGCTTTTCCAATATGAACACGCATGGCGTGTTCTCACTATTTTGAGAAATCTAAAATCGACACAAGCTACCACTACTACACCAAAGGTACCCCCTTTGTGCCCAAACCTGGTTGACCAAAATAAGTAAAGGGGTTTAAGAAGTATCATAGCAAGAGGTTTTTTGGCTTTCAATTAGTCTCTTGCATCAATACTTCCATATCTAAGTCATTTTTAAAGAAGGTCTATCTTGTATATAAGGAATTTGTGTTGATTTTTGAATAATTATTCCATTCCTAAGGTTCAAATTCTGCCTTCCTGGCTTAGAATTGGAAGAGGACCTCTTTTCCATTTTCTAGTTCTACCCCTTAATTTCTTGATTGAGTACTAACTTAACTTTAGATTCCTTAAGTAATTTGAAAAAAAAATGTGTAATATTATAATATAAAAGTAGCTCAAAGTTTTTACATTATCGGTTTATAGTGGTTTACAAAACTGCATATTGTTATCGAGCTCTAGGATTGTTAACTGTGGTAAAACACCATTTTAGATAATTTGGGCAAATCCCGTTTCCCAAATTCTAAATGTGTATGCTAGGATTGTGTTATTTAATGATTTCTAAGCTCTAGTTGCCTTTAATTTAGATAAATTATCATGATTGTAAGAGTCTATTTTAATTTCTCTACTATAAACTTTAAGCATAAACCTCCAATATAGTTTTTCGAAAGAGGATTTGTATGACATCATTGCTTTTCAAAATTCAACAAATGCTTCTAGAAGTAGCTTCTCAAAAAATGAGGTGTCAAAAAAACCAATTGATATGATTTTAAAGCAGCATATAGATTGATTACAGCAATTAAAAAAGATAATATGTAAAGGCAAATACTATTAAACACTCTTGTCATAATTTGGTGACCTTAATCCATGTATAACAAAATACCTGGTCATGGTTTATTAGCATGCTATCAAGTTTTAAATACATGATAATTTAAACAACATTCAAACTAATATTTCACACTTAAAAAGTCAAAACAATACTATATAGTATCCTATGGCTATAAGACCATGAGATGCCATCTATTGCACCTATAGCCTTAAGGCCATATGGTGCTCTTTGTAGACATGTCTTTGACTTTAATATGTCTCTTTATGACCTCAAGGCCATAGGGTTAGGATTGTTACCTGGTCCCAACGTATAAAGAGATCCAGTCCTTCAAATCCATATGGGACTTTATTTATGTGCCACCCTATGTCCCTAAGGTTGTAGGTTGTCTTAGGGCCACAAGATGTTGTTTATGCCAATAAGAAACCCTTCTATGCTCTATGTTGGCACTCTATGTCCCCAGGCGCACAAGGTGTGCCTCGTATGCTAGTTAGAAACCCTTTATTCTATATGTTGTCACCATATGGCCTTAGACCATAGGGTGCCCTCTGTGCTAGTAAGAAATCCTCTATACTCTGTGTTTGCACCCTATGGACCTAGGGCCACAAGGTACCCTCTATGCTAGTAAGAAATCCTCTATGCTCAATATTGAGACCATGTGGCCCCAAAGCCATAGGATATCCTCTATGGTAGTGAGAAAAACCCTCTATGATATATGTTCACAAACAGTTAAAAAATCTAAACAATACTATAGAGTATTCTATGGCCCTAAGACCATAAGATGTCATCTATTGCACCTATAATTCCATTTGGTATTTTATTTAACTATACAAAGTTAGATGAGGCACTTACTTAGATAAACTATCATAATTCTAACTTTGAAATTATTTCTTAACATAAAACTACAATATAAAAACTCATAATATAAGTTTGTGCCAAAGAATCAATGTTAAGATGAAGACTTTTTACATCAAGTACATGCTTTTAAACTTCACTCAAAGGTTTTAGAGATGGTGTCTCAAGAAAAGGAGGTGTTTAAAAACACCATTTGATGTGAATAATACGAATTGTATACATTGATTATGTCAAAATTGTATAAAGTATAAACATAAAGATTACCACCAACTTGACAGTTTCATAAAAATGATGATCTTCATCGCATGTACAATAAAGTACTAACTAGAAATAGTATGATATCTCCAAGATTGAGGGTGTTCAAAAAACACCGTTTTGTAACACTACCGAATGTCAAGAACATTTTGATTGTTTGGATCACTTAATAAAGACAATTAATAAGAAGAAAAAGTTAACAATACTATAGAAGCATCAAACAATGAAACCAAAGAACTTGAATGAGAGAAGTCTCCTCACAATAGGATGCACTTCATTAAAAAACTATTTTAAAGATGTTTCAAGATATCCCACAACATTCCATCAAGTTTAAATTTTGAAAAGTATGCATTGCCAAATACTTGGTAGATGCTATTTCAAATACTTAACTAGTACACTTAAAATGGCCTCCTTCTCTTGAGATTTTGAGTCCTTTGAGACATATAACATTGCATTACATAGTGAGTCTCAGGATCAGGATGGAACATTACAAAATTTCTTATGGTATAGTCTCTCTTGTCTTTAGCATACAACCATCCACATAACCATGGAACAATTTCAACTTTTAAAAAACTTTGAAGCAATTGAGTAGGTTGGTTCCAAAACTTTGAAAAATCATATAAATTCCTTGCATATTCCACATCACTCGATATGGACTATCATCAAATATTATAGTGTTGCCCCCATCTAAATAATCAAATAGCTTCCATATGGTCAAAAGATTTTTGTGATAGGCTCTTTTGTAACCGATCATGAAATTTGAACTTTGGCAGCATCGGTTGTCCATAATCATCTTGAATTTGTGACTTTGTGTAGGAAAACAGGTCTTCATTATGTGTTGAGCTTTTTGTAAAGGATGGAAGCTCCAAATCCAAACCTCAAAGAACTCAAAGGAAAATCTTAAGAAATACTCTCCATCTGGACGCACCGCATACACCTCATTGTTATCTTCTACAATGCACATGTACTTGGTCCAAGTTGGCCTTGATTGAAGCTCAAATGTTGCAAGAAGCACACCCTCTAAATCCAAGATAAGCCTTCTTTTGTTCTGTTTGAAAGATGTTGGTAGATAATGAAACCATTGCTCTTGGTTTAAATGTGATATTTGATGTAATATTTGAAGGGAGCTCCTCTATTTTGTGATAATCTAATAGCAAAACATTTTTTCTTAGAAGCCCTGAAATGATTAAAAAAAAAATTAATATAGAGATCCTAAGTGTATTGAAGACCTTAGGGACATAGGGTGCTAATTTGTGGTTACACTTAGTAAGTCCTATGCAAGAACACATGCCAAACTATGACCCTATGGCATTAGATTCATAGGGTGTTGAGACCATAAAGTGAAATTCCCCCAAGGTTATAGAGCAAGATTTGACCTTATGAGCATGTAGATTGTCCTTGATGGCACAGTGAACTCAAATTTCAAAGCAAACAACTATAAAAGCTTTTAAAAAAAAGAGCATTTGGCACATGAAACTTAGAAGTTACTTATAGTATTGAAAGACAATTTAAAAAACTATTAATCATTTACATCTTCATATAGCAAAGTCTCTAAGTACATAAAGATCTTTGTAAATGACAAAATGTTACAAAACATTGCTCCATCATTTCTTGATATAGGGCTATTTGAGATCATACTGAATTTTTAGATGCTTTATATAATTCTTGGCTTCATGTACTTTGATCACAGGCTCCTTGTATCCCAATTTTTGGGCAAGCATGATTGCTTTTGTACCTTTCAAGGCTGATAATGATTTGATATTCTTTAAAACCCTTAATTTTTCTCGATCACGTGCTGAAAGTTTCTTGTCTTGACTTCGAGTGGACATTCCACTAGTGCTAGATGTTGTAACTTTCTCATCGTGAAGAGGACAAGAAACTTCTGGTAGCCTTCTCGTGGAGTAGGTTTTTCCTAGAAAAATTATATTTCTCTCCTCCCACTCTGCAACAACCTTGTGTATACGGTTATAAAGCTCATGACCTTGAGCAATGGGTGCTTGTCCATATAAATGAGACCCTGTAACTGTGCGAATGTCATTAACATGATTGAGAGCTTTGATATATGGTAGCAGCTCCCCAAGGAGGATATTATCCTCCTCATCATCAACATTAAATGATGGTGGAAAAATACAATTCAATGCAAGATTCACACATCCCTTTAATGGTTCATCATCTACAAGAAGCAATCTTCTTGCATCAAGCTCAAATTTTGATGATGCAATAGCCAACGGTTTGAAAAGTGCTTCTACTCTTGGATTATCTAAGCGAGTGATCCTTGATTCTACGCATGGTTGTCATCGGATTTGCCCCCAGATCATAAAGAATGGAAATTTTTCTTTAGCTTCCTTTTCTAAAATCTTGATGATGTCCACAACATGCATGTCATTAGCAGCTGACCATATCCCTACATTGAATTTTCTAAATAGAGCCTTAAAAAACTCAATGCATCCTGGACGAAGAACAATATGCTCATGTCCAAACTTTAAGCTCTTCATTTCTTGGACTTTTGCCAGCATCTCCTAAGAAACAATCCACACAAGCTCACTATTAAAGTCAGCATTGGTTTGTTGGTGGATGGAAGCTCTGACTCACCATGGACTCGATTTCCAAATCTTGGGGGGCTAAAATATTTGTGTTGGATTCTCCTTCTGGCGTTGCACATGTTCTGGAACTTCCATTGCCTTCTACTTCCATTGTGGTGTCATGCAATCCAATTCCCAACTCTTGGGCTACTAGGATATTTTCATTGGATTCTTCTTCTTCCCTTTCACATGTTCTAGAACTTTCGCTGTCTTCTTCCATTCGATTACTCTTAAAATTTATCTCCAGTCGTTGTAGTAGTTGACCTTCAAAGACTTGTAGATTCTTGTCATTTCGTCAGAAACTCTTTGGTTGACATGGAGATTGATAAAATCTTTCTCAGTAGGGTCAATGGCATTAGCATCCTCTATACCAACAATCTCGAGTAAAACTTTGTCAGCGGCAATATCTTGTTGAAGGATTGCAAGTTTAAAGAACACCTAGTTTTAGATTCCAAAGTATCTACATTTTGATAACTCTTTTTTGTCACACTCTTAGAAAAAACTAATCGCAAATAGCAAATTTACTAAAACTGACAACACATCTACAATGAATTTATTTTTATGTTCCTTATTGTCTAGAGATTCCTAGTCTTTATCTAGCTACATTAGTTCTTTGTCCATGATGGTGGCGCCTAGAAGTATACTTGGAGAAACATTTATGCCTTTAAGCTCTAGAGTAGAAGTCTCATTTTCTATTGCCATGATCTTCTTGAATTGGATGATTTCCTTGACTAAGTTTCTTATTGCCTTCAAGCCATACGGTTCTCTTTGTAGATATCTCTATGACTTTAACACTAGGATGGTAACAGGACACTTTTATGTCCTTGGACACTTTTGTGTCCTCTTAAGTGACCATTTTGCTTGAATTATTTGAAGAGTATGAGAATGGATTTCTAGGTGCTATATATCCACAAAGTTGCCTTATGAGCTGAAAAAAACTTAGCATTTTTTTTGGAGTATCGATCTCACCATTAACCTTACTCTTGCACAACATTTTTGAACCTAAACTGTGTGAAAAAACGGGTCCTGTTTTTGGCTTTTTTTCAATTTTTGGCAACTATACCACTCTAAACTTCATGTTTGTGAGGTTTAGATGGCTAGAGGTTAGGCCTTCATAGTTCTCAACATGTTTTGATGCTTGTAGGGAGAGCTAAGTGTTAAAATTCAAAGTTATGACCAATTTACAAGAATTGCATAATCCTGTTTTTTTGCCAAAAATAGCACTTTTATGATTTTTTTTGGGGGCTTTCTTGATATCCAAATTCAATTTTGATTGTGTAAGTGTAAATATAACATAAAGCTAATCTTCCTTGAGTTTTGGGGGACCTAATATGCTATATGGCACAGTATATGATGATGGTTGAGTTTTTTTATTGCTGAAGAATACGATACATTTTAGACTAGCAAGTATAACTTTCTCAATATTGCTAGTTTCTTAGGCCAATTGCGTGTATTTTGTAGGTAGTAACCATATCTAATCATAGACTACAAACTTGGCTAGATATTGAGTAGTTTCTATGGGTTTCTAGATGCTAAACCCAGTTTTTTCATGTTTGCTATATTTAGCACTTTATCATTGCCCCCAAGGTTCCAATTGTAAGAGATCCATTATCCTTTTGAAATGCTCCATGGCTCCTTTTGAATCCAAAGGCCCAAAGGGAACTAAGAAAACATGTATATAGTATCTGTATTGAGGATGACTATAGAAACTTTGATGATAGGTCCGCAGAATGACAAAAATGCAACTTTCTTGTACCTATTATTTTTCCCCCAAAAAAATTTAGTGAGGTAAAAGAAACCATATGTTTTGGTCACCAACCCATTGAAGTTAACGGGGCATTTTATCTCATGTCCTACAAAAATCCCCACTCTTATTTATATGCAATCAACCGTAAGAAATTGCTATTTTGGGCAAAATGCAATAGTCCATCAACATTGGAGGCTTGTAGTGACCAAGGGATGATAAAAATTACAAGTTTCTCATTTTTTCCATATGTAGTAGTTATTGAACTATAAGCTCATGAAAGGATTTTTCAAAATGAGTGGATCTAATATGGTTTTGGAATGTTTTCCCAAAACAATGAAAGGACACTTTTATGTCCTGTTAGGTTACCATTCTAGTGTTAAGATAATCCAAAATATGTCTCCTTATGGCCTCAAGGACATACGGTTAGGATTGTTGGGAGGTCTCAACATATAAATAGATATATGGCTTCAAATCCATATGGTACTTTATTTATGTGTCACCCTATGGCCCTAAGGCCATGGGTTGTCATAGGGCCATAAGATGCCCTCTATGAGCACTAGTAAGAAACCATATATGCTTTATGTTGGCACCCTATGACCCGAGGGCCACAAATTTTGCCTTTTATGCTAGTAAGAAACCCTTTATGCTACATGTTATCACTCTATGGCATTTGGGCCATAGGGTGCCCTCTGTGCTAGTAACAAATCCTCTATGCTCTATGTTTGCACTCTATGGACCTAGGGCCACAAGGTACCCTCTATGATAGTAAGAAATCCTCTATTCTGTATGTTTGCACTCTATGGACCTAGGGCCACAAGGTAGCCTCTATGCTAGTAAGAAATCCTCCATGCTCAATATTGAAACCCTACGGCCTCAAGTGTTGAGATGTCGAGCTCTACACCTTGAGCTGGCATCCACTACGGGTCTTGACCGCTTACGGAATTTACTCACTGGCGCGTTAGGTGACCGACACGGAGGATCTCTGCCAGTGATTCTACAGCTGGACTACACTTATAGTGCCAGCCTAGTACGCTTCTAGCGAGTTCACACTTAGTGACCGCATGTACATATGTGCTACTTTTCAGCTTTAGCACTTAGTCATTTTGTACTCTCTTTTCTGTGAAGAAGAAGAAGAAGCTTTCCATCTCTGTGTGCTTTGTGCTTGTCTTGTGTAGCTCTCTTGCATCCTCATTCTTTACATCAAGGCCATACGATGTCCTCTATGCTAGTAAGAAAAACCCTCTACGCTCTATGTTGGCACCCTATGGAGACTTGAGGGCCACAAGGTACCCTTTATAATGATACGAAGAAACCTTGTACGCTCTAGGGGAGCACCAAATAGCCCCTAGGCCACAAGGTTCCCTCTATGCTACAAAGAAAACCTCTACGGTCTACATTGGCAGCCTACAGCCCTCGGGCCATAGGGTGCATCAAATGGCTTTTAGGCCACATGGTGCCCTCTATGCTAGAAAGGAAACCTCTGCGCTCTACATTGACACTCTATGGCCCCAAGGCCATAGGGTGCCCCTTACGCTTAGTATAAAACCATTGAAACTCTATATAAGCATCTAAAGACCGTAAGCCACAAGGTGAGCTCTATGTTAGTAAGAAACCATCTAAACTCTATGTTGGTAGCCAAAGGCCATAGGATAGCCAAGGAACCCTTTAGGAGCATTCCCCACAAAGACCACCTTATGGCCCCATGGTGATTTAGTGGCCTAGGTACACTTCTTAAGACTCTTTTATTTTTGTATCATATGGCCCTAGGGAAATAAGCTATCCTCTATGCTATCAAAAAACCGTTTATGCTCTTTGTTGGAATCATATGGCCCCAAGGCCATAGGGTGCTCTCTATGCTAGCAAGAAACCCTCCATGCTATATGTTTGCACCCTATGGCACCAAGGACACAGGATGTCCTCCATGATAGTAAGAAACCCTCTATGCTCTAAGTTTACACCCCACTTGACAATGTTGACACCCTATGGCCCTGGGGCCATAGGGTGCTCCCTAGGGCCACAAGGTGCCCTTCAACCTAGGAAGAGACCCTTTATGCCCTAAATTGGTACTCTTTGGCCTCAAGGTCATAGGGTGCCTTCTATGCCAGTAGGATACATTATATGGTCTAGGTTTCCACTCTATTGCGTAGGGCTAAAAGGTTTGCTCTATGAAGAAACCATGTATACTATATGTTGGCAGTGTATGGCCCTAGGGATAGAAGGAAACCCTAGGGTTATAGGGTGTCCTCTATGCTACTATCATGTGGTCCAAGGGCCAGATAGTGACCAAGGTATCATGTGTGAGAGAATTCTCTACTATATATACAAAAACCACTTTATGGCACTATGGCATCCCAAGGGCAAGAAGGTGCTAATAAAAAGCCCTCTATGCTCTATGTTGGCACCCTATGGCCCCAATGCCATAGGGCGGTCTTTATGCTAGTAAAATTCCCTCTATGCACTATGTTTACCTGTATACTTATAAGAAGCCATTTATGCACTATGTTGGCGTCTTATGACCCTAGATCCATAAGATGTCATCTATGGTAAAAGACAAATTGTACATGGGATATGATGGCATCCTATGGTCCTAGGTCCATAGGGTGTCCTCTATGCTAGCAAAATGTGTATGTTAATACTCCGAAATTGAAAGAGCTTTTCAGGAAAAAAAAAAAAACCTTCTACTTCCATTGTGGTGTCATGCAATCCAATTCCCAACTCTTGGCCTACTAGAATATTTTCATTAGATTCTTCTTCTTCCCTTTCACATGTTCTGGAACTTTCACTGTCTTCTTCCTAAATTTATCTCCAGTCGTTGTAGCAGTTGACCTTCAAAGACTTGTAGATTCTTTTCATCTTCGTCAGAAACTCTTTGGTTGACATGGAGATTGATAGAATCTTTCTCAGTAGAGTCAATGGCATTATCATCCTCTATACGAACAATCTCGAGTAAAACTTTGTCAACCGCAATATCTTTTTGAAGGACTACAAGTTTAAAGAACACCTAATTTTAGATTCCAAAGTATCTACATTTTGATAGATCTTTTTTGTCACACTCTTAGCAAAAACTAATCGCAAATAGAAATTTACTAACTGACAACACATCTACAATGAATTTATTTTTATGCTCCTTATTGTCTAGAGATTCCTAGTCTTTATCTAGCTACATTAGTTCTTTGTCCATGATGGTGGCGCCTAGAAGTATACTTGGAGAAACATTTATGCCTTTAAGCTCTAGAGCAGAAGTCTCATTTTCTATTGCCATGATCTTCTTGCATTGGATGATTTCCTTGACTAAGTTTCTTATGGCCTTCAAGCCATATAGTTCTCTTTGTCGATATCTCTATGACTTTAAGATAATCCAAAATATGTTTCTTTATGGCCTCAAGGACATAGGGTTAGGATTGTTGGGAGGTCTCAACATATAAATAGATATATGGCTTCAAAGCCATATGGTATTTTATTTATGTGTCACCCTATGGCCCTAAGGCCATGGGTTGTCATAGGGCCACAAGATACCCTCTATGAACACTAGTAAGAAACCATATATGCTTTATGTTGGCACCCTATGACCCGAGGGCCACAAGGTGTGCCTCTTATGCTAGTAAGAAACCTTTTAAGCTACATGTTGTCACTCTATGGCCTTTGGGCCATATGGTCCCCTCTGTGCTACTAACAAATCCTCTATGCTCTATGTTTGCACCCTATGGACCTAGGGCCACAAGGTACCCTATATAATAGTAAGAAATCCTCTATTCTCTATGTTTGCACCCTATGGACCTAGGGCCACAAGGTAGCCTCTATGCTAGTAAGAAATCCTCTATGCTCAATATTGAAACCCTATGGCCCCAAGGCCATAGGATGTCCTCTATGCTAGTGAGGCGGTCCGGGGCGGGCAACAAGAGAGGCGAGCTCTAAACAGCCCTCAAGGCTCCCGTGCTGCTCAATTGGGGCTCGGACAACCACAAGCACAACACAACAACAAACCCACAGCCAACCCAAACAAGATAGGGGCGCAAGAGAGATTTTGGCACAACCAAGAAGATGCACCACACAACACACACAAACAACCTCACACCAAGACACACACAAACTGGACCAAAGAGAGCTAGAGCAAAGGGAAGAGAGAGAGAACAAGATCTTGCATAATACCTTATTTGTGACTTGCAAATGGAGATGGTTCATTATGATGCTATCGTAGAACTTGTATAAAACTCACTCAATGCTTAGTGATTGCTAAACATTGCCAAAACACACACACACTGTCTTAGGGTGTGGGAGACCTCTCACCACAATACCCTCTTACAATGGATACAAAACTCGCAATGAAAAACACACTAAAACACTTTCTAAAATCAAGATCAACTGATAAAAACTCAAATACACAAGTCACCTTGAATTCACCAAACCGTATTGCACAAATGGAAGGACGAAGATTTGAACGTCGAATCACGCCTTTGATGCACCAAACCTCAATTTATTGATGATGAAGGATCATATACAATAGTGGTTTTGAGATTTGTGGAACTCACGCTCTCTCACTTGCAATGTGTAGCTTGAAGGCTTCTCTCACACCAAGAGTGAAGCTCACAAGTGGTTGCTACACCTAAGTCTCTCCTCACGCATAGAGTGTTGGGGTGCTATGTGAGATTTTGGAGGTTGTTTTACAAGAAGGAGAGGGGCCTATTTATAGGTTGGAGACCCCTCATTAAGATTATTGGAAATCCTAATTTACAAGCTAACAAATCAGGATTATGATTTTTTTGAATATCAAAACATTGTGGGCCTTCTTTGTCTGCTTGAGTCATGGGTGTGGGCTCGAAAGAGAGCATTATTGATGGTAGATAAGGTGAAAGTAAGTAAGGAAGGAGAGAGAGAGAGAGAGAGAGAGAGAGAGAGAGAGTTACTATACACATGTCTTGAGGTGAGGTGTCTTTTATGGTTAGGTCAATGCTATTTTGTGTTAGTATGTTAGTGGTTAGTGTTAGTAATCACTAGAAAGTTAATGTTACATTTACAATGGGTAGAATGAGGTGGTTGGTTGAAGTAAGATGGTTGAATGAAGTGAGAAAATCCTTGTGATGGTGAAGCTTGAAGAAGTTTTGGACTTACTTGTGTAGGTTCTCAAAATGACTATCGATCTTCTTCTTCGTCTTCTCTTCTTTACGGCACCGCCGCCAAGGTTGATGAAAATGGTAATTCCATTGATGAGATCTCTTGATTTGCAGAGGTTAAGCATGGTACACTTGCTGAATTTATGTATATATATAAGGGTTAAGATGGAATTGTACTTTGGAGATAATAGAGAGAGGCATAGAGATGGTGTATGTACATGGAGAGCTGATATGAGAGCTATGGAAGTAAGAGAGGAGGTTAATGGTGAAGAAAGTGAGAGAAACCATTGAAGGTGCAGGTTTGAGTGAGGGATTGAGAGGAATGTGTGTGTGTGTGTGTGTGTGTGTGTAGAAGTGTGGAAAGAGGTGAGAGAAGACTATGGGCTACTTGTGAGAAAAGTGGGCAGACTGGGGTCCACTCAAAAAATTATATCTTACCACTGGTAGTTCTAAAAATCATGAACAAATTTGAGGTGATTATTCACAGTGTGGGCTACATTTTCTCTTTAGACCACCGCTCCAAATTTGGAGTGGAGATGGGTGTTAAAAATCCCACCAAAAGACCTGTTTTTTCTTCACAAAAAGTCTTCAGTGGCCCCCTCCTTTGTTGAATTTGTACAATGCATCCAAGAGTGAGCCCCTCCTTTGTCATATCATAATACAAAGCATACAAGCTGCCCTTGACACATGCATGGAGGAGGATTATTGGTGAATAAAGAAATATATACATGGTGGGACTAGTGTATGGACTATTCATGGACTTTAGCTCAATGAACACATGGTGTTAGAATAATGAGTAAAAACAATAATAAAAATATGAAGGAGTTATGGATATGGAAAGATATTGGAATCATATGATATGGTCCCTCTTTGAATTATTTTGGGTGAAAGAAGAAAAGGTATGCAAGTAAATAATATAATAAATGTGACCAATGAGTAGAAATCAATTTTTTGTTTTCACGAGGGTGAGGGTGAAAATGTGGGAGTGATTTGTATAAAGGAAAAATATAAGGTTAGAGTATGTACATATTGGCAAAAAATATACTTATGGTGTAAGAAGATGAAAGAAGGTGTATATAGGTTTAATAAAACACACACCTAAGTAGAAATATTTAAATAAAATACCAAAATAATTATAAAAATCCCTATATTTAGGCCATATATATAATGCAATATTTACACACAAATGGGACATAATTTTTTTTATTTTTTATTTTTTTTGGCTCAACTAGCTCAGTGACTAGCTAGCTAAGGGTTTTTAAGGAGATATGGAAAAAGTCCCGTAACTCACACACTCCTATGTACAGTGAAATGGTAGGGATAGCCATAGTGTTTGGGTGAATTTGGTAGGGTGAGGTAGCTTACTATGGCAATTATGGAGAGCCGAAAAACGGCTATCATTAGCCCCGCCCTTAGATAATGGTACATTCATGTACCATTTATCCGATCATACAACATGTAGATTGTGTAACGTCTGTCTTTCTCTGCTCTCATCTTTGTATGATTAAGAAACCTTGTGTGATATGAAAGGTTCTCAGAGCCAATAGCAGGATGTAGTGAAGTGACTGAGTAAACCTCCTCCATTGAGAAAGTTTCCATAAGCACCCCCCATGATCAAAGATCTTGAAATATCTTTCCCAAAGCGAGATGTATGGTATGGAATCACTTACTGATTTCGGTTGAAGAAACTTGTAGATTTTACTGTTGTCCATCATTGCATCTATCACTATGAATGTGATATAAAAGATTGGTTGCTCTTCCTCCTGTGTAAAGTTGATGTATCTGCTACGATCTTCAAGAGCTTGTATGAGAAAATTCCTGAATTGTAGCTCATAAATTTCATTCAACCTGGGTAGGCTCACCAAGTCAAAAATTATATGGCCTTCATGATTTAGGAAAGCTTGAGCCATGCTTCTAGCTGCTGCTGGAAGGTATTGCAAATAGTTTACCACATAGGTAGATAAAAGAGGAAGGTTTCTATTGCCTCCAACACATTGGAAGAGAATAGATTTTGGTACTGATTGATGAAATATCCACATGTAGCAATCAACAAGTTTTTCATCTATGATGAAGACCAGAAGCATCACAATGTGCGACCTCCATACACCAAATAACCAAATGAAGAAGATTTGGAAACATCCGTTTATCACCAAGTATTCATGTCCTCTTCCGCTTAAGAAGCTATGGTGTCCCTGATGAAAGGTATATGTGAAGAGAGGAGAAGTTGACCTTGAAGAGGTGAAACCCAATATGAAGATGATTGGGGCTTCAAAAGCTTGGATTTCCTTGCTAAGAGATTGTCCCATGAATGAAGAGCCACCCACTAAAACACCATTGGAGAGAATGATACCCTTCTGATAGTTTCCTTTTATGATTTTATTTTTTACTACTCTCCCATGTTCTTCATCCCCTTCTAAGCCCCCCCTTTGGCAAGGTTGTAACTCCTCACATCGTACCACTTCAAAGGTTGATGGATTACTGTTTGATTTTGTGAAACATTTGGCTTCTTGCATGATAGGTTCCTCCATGCTTAACATACATGGGTCATACCAATGCTTTTCAACATCCTCAAACACTTCTTCAAGATTATCCTCACATGGATTCAATTCACACTCTTCTACTTTGTTTTGGAGTTGGCTTTCCATGTACACAATCATCTCTTTATGATCAATGTGGTCTATGATCTCTCCACCTATGATTTCATCTTCTTCTTCACTCTCTTCTTTTAGACAAGATACACTTTCAGAACATTCCATAAGATCAAGGTTACCTTCAAGGTCTTCATTCTCCATAGAGTCATGTTGCACAAAAGCTTCGTCTGCTCGGACTAGAAATTGATCCTCCACCAAAGGGTTGGATATATCCATTATTGAATCATCAATGCCAATTGAGATATCTTGTGTCAATTTTCGCATGCTTGTGATAAAGGTAGAAGAAAGAGATTCCACATTTGAATCTTGGCCACACACTTTAGCACTTGAATAATCAGCTAGCATGTAAGTAACTTCTTCAACATTTGTCGGAGTAGAAGGAGACAAGCATGGCAAAGGAGATGACTCCTTGATAGAAACACTTTCATGATGGTTGGTTCTTCCAGCATGATGGAAACCATTTTTGATGTAGAAGTACTTGTGAAACTTCCTTCGGGCAATAGTGACCGCTTCTTCAAAGGTAGAGGGTCCACTACAAGTAACCTTAGTCTTTAGGAAAGGAGACAAACCCGAAATAAATTGATCCATTTTTACATAATCTGGAAATGTAGAACTAAATCCACATCCTTCCCATTGACGAGAAAAAATATCCTCATAAGCATAGTAGTCTTCACCATGTTGTTGAAGTCTCCGTAGTGAAGCCCATGCTTTCTCCATTGTTGGAACTTTAGAGAATCTGGCCTTCAAAGCTTTGGAAATTTGGGTATATCCATCTTCAATTTGAGAAGACATACTCCAAAACCATTTCTCAGCGTTGCCTCTAAGGCATAGCAATAGAAATTCCCCTTTTTCAATGTCATCCCTTTTACCAAGGATATGACAAACCATTCTAAAATCAGCAAGAAAATCATCAACATCTTCTTTTGGATTTCCGAAGAAGATTGGGATATCATCAAAGGTATAGCATTTCATAGTCTCTCAATGCTAGAACCACACAAAGATTAGTTCCAAACAATCATCAACTAACTACACAAAGTTTTGAAAGGTCTTTCAGCATGAATTCTAGATTCTTATGTGAAAATGTTTTTTTCCTTTCTTATGTTATGCATAATCCGAACCATATTCTAGATCAATTTTTGTTTCCTTGAAATTAAAATCGGTCATACATGTTTCCATGATTCATATAATCTACTTGATTATGCTGAAATTTAAGCATTCATGCAATACAACAACAATAAGTACACAATCGCTCCTCCGTGGGGGCACCAAAATTGAGGCAGTCCGGGGCGGGCAACAAGAGAGGCGACCTCTAAACACCCCTCAAGGCTCCCGTGCTGCTCAATTGGGGCTGGGGCAACCACAAGCACAACACAACAACAAACCCACAGCCAAACCCAAACAAGATAGGTGCACCGGCCACCTAGTTATGGTATGCGAACTAGGACGCAAGAGAGATTTTGTCACAACCAAGAAGATACACCACACAACACACACAAGCAACCTCACACCAAGACACACACAAAAGGGACCAGAGAGAGCTAGAGCAAAGGGAAGAGAGAGAGGAAAGGATCTTGCGTAATACCTTATTTGTGACTTGCAAATGGAGATGGTTTGTTATGATGCTATCGTAGAACTTGTACAAAACTCACTCAATGCTTAGTGATTGCTAAACATTGCCAAAACACACACACACTGTCTTAGGGTGTGGGAGACCTCTCACCACAATACCCTCTTACAATGGACACAAAATTTGCAATTAAAACACACTTAAAACACTTTCCAAAGCAAGATCAAACGATAAAAACTCAAAATACACAAGTCACCTTGAATTCACCAAACTGTATTGCACAAATGGAAGGACGGAGATTTGAACATCGAATCACTCCTTTGATGCACCAAACCTCAATTTATTGATGATGAAGGAGCATGTACAATAGTGGTTTTGATATTTGTGGAACTCACGCTCTCTCACTTGCAATGTGTAGCTTGAAGGCTTCTCTCACACCAAGAGTGAAGCTCACAAGTGATTGCTACACCTAAGTCTCTCCTCACACATAGAGTGTTGGGGTGCTATGTGAGATGTTGGAGGTTGTTTTACAAGAAGGAGAGGGGCCTATTTATAGGTTGGAGACCCCTCATTAAGATTATTGGAAATCCTAATTTACAAGCTAACAAATCAGGATTATGATTTTTTTGAACATCAAAACATTGCGGGCCTTCTTTGTCTGCTTGAGTCAAGGGTGTGGGCTCAAAAGAGAGCATTATTGATGGTAGATAAGGTGAAAGTAAGTAAGGAGGGAGAGAGAGAGAGAGAGAGAGAGAGAGAGAGAGAGAGAGAGAGAGAGTTACTATACACATGTCTTGAGGTGAGGTGTCTTTTATGGTTAGGTCAATGCTATTTTGTGTTAGTATGTTAGTGGTTAGTGTTAGTAATCACTTGAAAGTTAATGTTACATTTACAATGGGTAGAATGAGGTGGTTGGTTGAAGTAAGTGAGAAAATCCTTGTGATGGTGAAGCTTGAAGAAGTTTTGGACTTACTTGTGTAGGTTCTCAAAATGACTATCGATCTTCTTCTTCATCTTCTCTTCTTTACGCCACCGCCGCCAAGGTTGATTATCACGATGAAAATGGTAATTCCATTGATGAGATCTCTTGATTTGCAAAGGTTAAGCATGGTACACATGTTGAATTTATGTATATATATAAGGGTTAAGATGGAATTGTACTTTGGAGATAATAGAGAGAGGCATAGAGATGGTGTATGTACATGGAGAGCTCATATGAGAGCTATGGAAGTAAGAGAGGAGGTTAATGGTGAAGAAGGTGAGAGAAACCATTGAAGGTGCAGGTTTGAGTGAGGGATTGAGAGGAATGTGTGTGTGTGTGTGTGTGTGTAGAAGTGTGGAAAGAGGTGAGAAAAGACTATGGGCTACTTGTGAGAAAAGTGGGCAGACTGGGGTCCACTCAAAAAATCATATCTCACCACTGGTAGCTCCAAAAATCATGAAACAATTTGAGGTAATTTTTCAGAGTGTGGGCTACATTTTCTCTTTTGACCACCACTCCAAATTTGGAGTGGAGATGGGTGTTAAAAGTTCCACTAAAAGACCTATTTTTTCTTCACAAAAAGTCTTCAGTGGCCCCCTCCTTTGTTGAATTTGTACAATGCATCCAAGAGTGAGCCCCTCCTTTGTCATATCCTAATACAAAGCATCCAAGCTGCCCTTGACACATGCATGGAGGAGGATTATTGGTGAATAAAGAAATATATACATGGTGGGACTAGTGTATGGACTATTCATGGACTTTAGCTCAATGAGCACATGGTGTTAGAATAATGAGTAAAAATAATAATAAAAATATGGAGGAGTTATGGATATGGAAAGATATTGGAATCATATGATATGGTCCCTCTTTGAATTATTTTGGGTGAAAGAGGAAAATGTATGCAAGTAAATAATATAATAAATGTGACCAATGAGTAGAAATCAATTTTTTGTTTTCACGAGGGTGAGGGTGAAAATGTGGGAGTGATTTGTATAAAGGAAAAATATAAGGTTAGAGTATGTACATATTGGCAAAAAATATACTTATGGTGTAAGAGGATTAAAGAAGGTGTATATAGGTTTAATAAAACACACACCTAAGTAGAAATATTTAAATAAAATACCAAAATAATTATAAAAATCCCTATATTTAGGCCATATATATAATGCAATATTTACACACAAATGGGCCATAATATTTTTTTTTTTTTATTTTTTTTTTGGCTCAACTAGCTCAGTGACTAGCTAGCTGAGGGTTTTTAAGGAGATATGGAAAAAGTCCCGTAACTCACACACACCTATGTACAGTGAAATGGTAGGGATAGCTATTGTGTTTGGGTGAATTTGGTAGGGTGAGGTAGCTTACTATGGCAATTACGGAGAACCGAAAAACGGCTATCACTAGTAACAAAAACCCTCTACGCTCTATGTTGGCACCCTATAGAGACTTGAGGGCCACAAGGTACCCTTTATAATGCTACTAAGAAATCTTGTCTACATTGGCAACCTACAACCCTCTGGCCATAGGGTGCATCAAATGGCTCCTAGGCCACATGGTGCCTTCTATGCTAAAAAGGAAACCTCTATGCTCTACATTGACACTCTATTGCCCCAAGGCCATAGGGTGCCCCTTATGCCTATTATGAAACCATTGAAACTCTATATTAGAATCTAAAGACCATAGGCCACAAGGTGAGCTCTATGTTAGTAAGAAACCATCTAAACTCTATGTTGGTATCCAAAGGCCATAGGATAGCCAAGGAACCCTTTAGGAGCATTCCCCACAAAGACCACCTTATGGCCCCATGGTGATTTAGTGGCCTAGGTGCCCTTCTTAAGACTCTTTTATTTTTGTATCATATGGCCCCAGGGAAATAAGCTATCCTCTATGCTATCAAAAAACCGTTTATGCTCTTTGTTGGAATCATATGGCCCCAAGGCCATAGGGTGCTCTCTATGCTAGCAAGAAACCCTCCATGCTATATGTTTGCACCCTATGGCACCAAGGACACAGGATGTCCTCCATGATAGTAAGAAACCCTCTATGCTCTAAGTTTACACCCCACTTGACAATGTTGACACCCTATGGCCCTGGGGCCATAGGGTGCTCCCTAGGGCCACAAGGTGCCCTTCAACCTAGGAAGAGACCCTTTATGCCCTAAATTGGTACTCTTTGGCCTCAGGGTCATAGGGTGCCTTCTATGCCAGTAGGATACATTATATGGTCTAGGTTTCCACTCTATTGCGTAGGGCTAAAAGGTTTGCTCTATGAAGAAACCATGTATACTATATGTTGGCAATGTATGGCCCTAGGGATAGAAGGAAACCCTAGGGTTATAGGGTGTCCTCTATGCTACTATCATGTGGTCCAAGGGCCAGATAGTGACCAAGGTATCATGTGTGAGAGAATTCTCTACTATATATACAAAAACCACTTTATGGCACTATGGCATCCCAAGGGCAACAAGGTGCTAATAAAAAGCCCTCTGTCATAATAATCAATATCTAATTCTCCTAAATGATTTTCTCATATTAAACTGATCATTTAATGTGGGGAAGTGCCAAGGGAGAAAAAGCTAGAATATTGGTTAAGTTAGCAGACCGGCCACAGTAGGGATCCAAAGGAGGGAAAATAGGGATCCAAAAGGGGGGCCATCTGCAAAAGAGCCATGTGAAACAATGGGCCAAAAAGACCCTAAGGTTCAGCCCATTAAGACTTCCAAAATGCTAAGGTTCCAAAATTCAAAGGTTGTGTCCAAAGGTCAACCCTAGGGAAAATTGGATGCTTAGTGTGTGCCCTAAAAGTCTTTGCATATCCCTACATGGGAGGGGGCGAGCCCCAAAGCTAGGGGATGAGAGAGAAAGCCACACACACACACACAGGCTCCCTTTACACAAAGGGAATGAGGGACACATGTCAGCTCCCTAGGCCAGATGCCCACAAGGTGTGCCCAATTCCTATTGGAAGACCCTTGAAGTGGACCAATGAGAATTAAGCTAGAGTAAATCTAGTTTAATTAATTTAAAAACATTTAATAAAAGAAACCAATAAGAATTAAGAGTCCTAGAAGACTATTGGGCAGTCTCCCAAGGGGTCCAATAAGCATTCAGGAGCCCCATGGCTTGCCTGATTCCTATTGGCCAGGAGGCAAAGGGGTCCAATGAGAGTTTAGTTTAATTATTTAATTACCTAAAGCTCTCACAAAAGGGGAAAGGGGGACACATGTCAGAAGGCTATCACTTATGCTGCTTAATCCCTATTGGCTTGACCTGGGGAGGTCCAATGAGGCAAAAGCCAGACTTACTTAGCAGCTAGGGCTCGCCCAAGAGAGGGGGGGGGCTGATTTTTGCTTGGCATTGACACACACACTCTCACACTTGACCATGTGTGAAGGGAAAATACTCTATCTCCTCCCAAGCTTTAATGGAGAGCTCATCACCTACTCCAAGCTTGTGAGATAGAAGCCTACATCAACACTCTCTTGGCATGTGGATGCAAATCCAACCAAGAGCCAAGCTTCAATGCATGCTCATCTTCTCTACCAAGCTAATTACTAAGCTAAGCTATGCTAATATGAGTGATTATGTGAGGAGATGTACTTCTTTCTCGTAAGATACTTCTTTTTCCTCTCAATCTACTCTCATACCCTGCTAGCTCTCACCATCTTCGAAGGTGTGTGAGGTCTTGGGTCTGAGAACGGGGATAATTCAAGTTGTGTTTGATTAAGTGTTTTGCTTGGTGTATGAAGCTTCCATCTTCATTGCACTAGCTAGTCTTGAAGGAACACAAAGAATTGTATTGTACAATGTCTCTCTTGATGGGAGAAACCATAATACAAAGCCTTTTGGAGGGGGGACCGGCTCCATGCAAATCCGGTCCTCAACTGTTGTCAATAGCTTAATTGCTCTCTCTTTTGAAAGTATTGTCGATGCTATCTAACTAGGTGTTATGCTTTTTGTTGCTCTCTCCACCCAAGCACTCTTGTAATTCTCATTAGGAATCAACTCTAATGAAATGCCCACTATGTTCATGCTAAATTCCGCTACACAAAAGATTTTAGGCCATTAAATGTTACATTGGTATCAGAGCTCAAGGTTTCTCTTTTCTTGCTCAAGAAGGGAGGTCCTCAAGCTAGCTACAAATGGTTGGTATTATTAATTGCCTGTGAGTAAGTAGAATAGGGATTTTTCAGCCTTACAGTGCGCCTGCCTTTGTGCAGTTAACGGGGCATCACCGTCGAGAGCTATGGTCTTAATAGTGGAGTCCTACGGGGCTTGCCTACGGCTTAACCACTATTGAGCTATTAGAAGCTTTACAGGAGCCGGTGCTGTTTTGGTGTCGAAAGACCCTCTCTTCTATTCCTTGCAATTAATGGTATTCGAGCCGCGGGTACAGTAGCTTGAGTGCTTTTTCTAAAGGGGTAAAGAGGAGTAGCAACTAGGGCTTGAAGTGCCAAAGTACACCTAAAAATTTTACACCAAAAAGTTGTTAGAATGGCTGACAATATTAAAGAGAGTGAAATTAATGTTGATAACTTTGATTTTGCTCATGAGCAAGCTACTAATGATGCTTCAATGCTTGTTAATTATCTTGTTTCTAGGCTTCAACAAGCCATGGGCAATCCATCTCTCCAAAGTGAAGTGCAACGGCAGCTCCGTGCTCACGGGATTCTCCAAGCTCATCACCATGACGAGAGAACACCTAGGAAGCCTCCTTGTGAGACTACCAAAAGAGGTCTCTCTCCGATTCGGGAAGAAGAAGAGAATCCATATGAAGGGCTCAAGAACTTACTTCTTGATGATGCATCTCCTTCCCAAAGGAGAACTCAAGAGCCTCCACCGAAGGAACGAGAAAGAAGCGAGTCTCCCGCCACCTCGGCGGAGATGGCTCCACGAAGACGGCGGGCTAAACGCTCTCCATCACCACCAAAGCGGAGAAGACCATCACACTCTTCTCCACGCCATAATTCAAAGAGGGATGATAAAAAGCAAGAGAAGAAAAAGGCGAGAAAGAGGACACCCTCTTCTCCATCTTCTTCATCCTCTTCCTCTTATGAAAGCTATGGTGAAAACGACAAAGGTCAAGACAAGAAAAAGGCGAGAAAGAGGTCACCCTCTTCTCCACCTTCTTCAAATTCTTCATCTTCTGAAGAAAGTGATGGTGCAACTTTTGAACCATCAAAAAGAAGAGGCCATAGAAAATCCTATGCCGCATGGAAGAGGTCGTCCAAGCTGAAGAAATTCAAAGAGGGAGGGAAGAGCATCTCTTTCCTTACCTATGATGGCACCTTCGGTGCTACAGACAATGTTTTGGCCTTTATCCAGCAATTCGATGCGGCGTTTGGAGATGAGGGCTTCACGGAGTCCTCTAAGCTACGCCATGTAGCTATGCACTTTCAAAAGTCCGCCAGACAATGGTGGTCTAGCCTACGAGCCAACGGTGAAGCTCCACGAACCTGGAAGGCTTTAAGAGCTTCCATTATGAAGCAGTTTTTGGCCACCGATGCCAAAGACAAAGTACTCACCGAATGGCGAAGCTTAAAGCTCTCTCCCAATGAATCCATCCACAAATATGTAGACAAGTTTTGGGACCTACAACTCAAAGCCACTGTCTTCAAAAAGTTGGATTTTGGAGAGCAAAAGCAACAATTTTGTGCGGGCTTAACCGAAGAAATGGCGGAGTATGTCAACTCCCAAAGGCCACGTACCATATCGGAGGTAATACACCATACTATGGTGGCCTCACGAATCAATTTCCAAACGGGGGGTAAAAGAAATAATAAGCCCCTGGAAAACAAGGGTTCCAATGAGCCTAAGGGGAAGGACAATGTCCAAAAGTCTCCTAAGGGCAATTCCAACAAAGCTAAAGAGAAGGGAGTTTACAAAGGAAAGAATAAACTCTCTCCTGAAGAGCTTGAGCGTTATCGTAAAGATAACCGGTGTTTCAAGTGCGGCGAACAAGGGCATGCGTACCGCGCTTGTCCCCAAAAGAACAACCGCCAAGATCCTCCTAGAGCTTCTTTGGTTGAAATCCAAGAGGAGGAGATTCACCAAACTCACCACAAAGGATCTCCTCTATGCCATGCTTGGGGAAAGGTAAGAGAACATGATGCTTTTATTCTCTTTGACCCTGGTTCTACTCACAATTTTATATCTATGGAGTTAGCCACCAAGCTAGGCATACAATCCTACGAGATGGGAGATATCCTACCCGCAGACAGTGCCTTCAAGGGGCAAGAAGCTTCAGTCACTCCCTTAATCGGGAAATTGAGGCTTCATGTCCAAGGCTATGTGGACAAAGAGGACTTCTTTATCTCTCCTCTCAAGCATGAGGATGTAATCCTAGGGGCACCATGGTTTGACCGTCTGGCTGCCCATGTTAAATTTCCTGAAAGGAGAATCTCCTTTAAGTTCAGGGAAAAGGACATGTATATAGATGCTGGGGAGATGGGTAACACCATCCCCATTGTACATACACCAGCTTTCAACAAGTCAATAAAGAGCTCTATTTCCGTGTACATGATTTTTAAAGATTCTCAAAATGAACCTAATGCTTTAGCAAAAAAAAATAAAAGCAACCAAAAGGAATTAGAGTTATCCAATTTTCTCAAGGGGTTTCAAGATGTCTTTATTGACGACATCCCTTGTGAGCTACCTCCTAAACGAGGTAATGACGACCATGCAATTGAACTTCTTCTAGGAAGTTCACCGCCTAACAAACCTCCTTATAGAGTTTCTCAAGCTCAACAAGAGGAGATTATGCGGCAAGTGCATGAGTTAATTGAGAAGGGCATGGTTAGGCCTAGCTCATCTCCATTTTGCTCACCTGTGCTATTAGTGCAAAAGAAAGACGGCACATATCGTATGTGTGTCGACTATAAAGCACTAAATAGGATCACTATCAAGAATAGGTTTCCCGTTCCACGGGTAGAAGACCTATTTGATAAGCTACAAGGATCGACCTACTTCAGTAGGATTGACCTAAAAAGTGGCTATCATCAAATAAGGATAGTTGATCAAGACATTGTAAAGACCGCATTTCGTACTACATTTGGTCTTTACGAATACATTGTCATGCCTTTTGGCTTGACTAATGCACCAGCCACATTCAACCGCTTGATGGAAAAGCTGTTCAGGCCTCATCGAACCTTCACTGGAGTGTTCTTTGATGATATTATCATCTACTCTAATTCATTAGAGGAACACAAGCAACACCTCCAGGTAATATTTCAAGTTTTAAGAGAGAATAAACTTTATGTTAATCGAAAGAAAAGTGAATTTTTCTTGCAAGAGATTCAATATTTAGGTCACATTATCTCTCAAGATGGAATCCAAATGGATCCATCCAAGTTAGAGGTAATAAAAGGATGGCCTAAACCAAGGAATCTTCATGAACTAAGAAGCTTTATAGGTATGTGTGCATACTATAGACGCTTCATAGAAAAGTTCTCACAAATTGCGGGACCATTACATGACCTAACAAAGAAAAATGTTAGGTATACGTGGTCTGCTAAGGAGAACAATGCTTTCGAAAAGCTTAAAGAAAAGCTTATCTCTCAACCTGTGCTTACACTACCGGATCTCTCAAAACCATTTGAGGTCCAATGTGATGCTTGTGGTGATTGCCTTGGGGCTGTTCTGCTCCAAGAAGGGCACGCCATAGGCTATGAGAGTCGAAGGCTCGACCCTGTTGAGCAAGCTCTAGGCATATACGAAAAAGAACTCCTTGCAGTTCTACATGCCTTAGACTCATGGAAGCACTATTTATTGGGGACTCCTTTCATTCTGCGAACGGATCACCAAAGTCTTAAGTACTTCATGACGCAGACCAAGCTCTCCGACAAACAAATGAGGTGGGCAAATTTCCTTTCGCAATTTCATTTTCATATTGCTCACATTGCTGGCAAGCATAATCAAGTAGCCGATGCACTCTCAAGACGACCGAGAGTGAATGCGGTTTCCATAGCAACTCACAATGATCTATCTTTAATGATAGATGAGTATGCTATTGATCCCGATTTTAGAGATGTGATTTCAGCCCTTGCATTAGGGAAGAAAGAAGAACCATTTACTTTACAAGATGGTTATCTTCTCTATGGCAATAGACTATGCGTTACTAACTCACTACGTGAGAAAGTAATGTATGAATCTCATGCTCCCCCATATGCGGGGCATAGAGGGATTCAGTCTACCCTAAAGGGAATTGAAACATATTTCTATTGGCCTACCATGAAAGTGAACATACATGAGTATGTTTCCAAATGTGTGGTATGTCAAAAGACAAAATTTGATAGAGGGAAGCAACTTGGATTGCTTCAACCCTTGCCAATCCCTAATTCACCGTGGGAGAGCATATCCATGGATTTTATCTTTGGATTGCCTAAGTCTATCCATGGGAATACGGGAATATGGACGATAGTAGACAGGTTCAGTAAACAAGCTCATTTTATACCTGTCAAAAAGACTATCAAAGCCCATCAAATGGCAACCCTCTTCATTTCACAAATTTTCAAGTACCATGGCTTGCCAATGTCCATAGTGTCGGATAGAGATCCTAGAATGACCAGTAATTTCTGGAAGGGTCTCTTTGAGAATTTAGGAACAAGGCTAAACTTCTCTTCGGCCTATCATCCACAAACTGATGGCCAAAGTGAAATAGCTAACCTAACTATTCTCGATCTACTAAAAGCCTATGTAACGGAAGTAGATCAAAGATCCCAATGGGAGAAGTACTTACCCTTAGTAGAGTATGCTTACAATAACACTGTACATACTTCTACAGGAAAAGCACCTTTCGAGGTAATTGAGGGAAGGTCAAAAAGTCCCTTGCTACTTAAGGTACATGGGAAGATCTTCGCTGCAGATGAGTATAGCCGAGACCTACAAGAATCTTTCCAAAAGATTAAGGATGCTATCTCTATCTCACAGCAAAGGCAAAAGGCTGCTGCTGACAAGCACAGAAGAGCCCAAGCCTTTAAAGAAAACGATTGGGTCTTGTTAAAGTTTCCTAAGGCTCGATTAAGGCACACTACGGGCAAGAATCCTACGGGCTTCCAAAAGTACTATGCTAAACTAGCAAAAAGGTATTATGGTCCATTCCAGATTCTTAGGCCAATCAATGAGATGGCCTATCAACTTAAGTTGCCCAATCATTGGCTCATACACAATGCTTTTCATGTGAGCCTCTTAAAGCCTTACAAAGGAGAGCCACCTCAAGAACCAACTATTGAAGACCCACCGGAGATCGAGGACCACGAGGAGGTGCTGCAACCCGAGTCCATTCTCCGACATGAAGACAAGGTATTAAGAGGCGGTAAGACTATCAGACGATATCTTATTAAGTTTAAGAATTATCCTTTTGAAGATGCTAGATGGATGCAAGGCATACAATTAAAGGATAACCTAAACCTTGTCAATGCTTACAATGCTTCCCAAGAGTAAGCAAATGTACAAAATGTTAAAAATGAACAAAAATTTTTGTCTTATAAGACTCCCTTTTTCTTTATTTGTGCACAAAAATGAAGTAGTATGCATGCTTAGATCAAGTTTGCGGAGACGACGTCTCCCAAACACCAAGTAGAGCTTGTCACTCTACTATGGAAGACTGATAGGACTAATGTGCAGACATGCTTGCGGCAGCCTCAGGCTCTCAAGCGCCAAATGGACTAGTCATCCATTATGGAATGATGTCGTAGGGTAACATAGGGATCCTCTACCCGCTAAGAAAAGGACTCATGCATATGCTTTATCTTCTCTACACCATAGTCGAGGATGACTATGATTTCAAGAGAGAGGTAATGTCATAATAATCAATATCTAATTCTCCTAAATGATTTTCTCATATTAAACTGATCATTTAATGTGGGGAAGTGCCAAGGGAGAAAAAGCTAGAATATTGGTTAAGTTAGCAGACCGGCCACAGTAGGGATCCAAAGGAGGGAAAATAGGGATCCAAAGGGGGGGCCATCTGCAAAAGAGCCATGTGAAACAATGGGCCAAAAAGACCCTAAGGTTCAGCCCATTAAGACTTCCAAAATGCTAAGGTTCCAAAATTCAAAGGTTGTGTCCAAAGGTCAACCCTAGGGAAAATTGGATGCTTAGTGTGTGCCCTAAAAGTCTTTGCATATCCCTACATGGGAGGGGGCGAGCCCCAAAGCTAGGGGATGAGAGAGAAAGCCACACACACACACACAGGCTCCCTTTACACAAAGGGAATGAGGGACACATGTCAGCTCCCTAGGCCAGATGCCCACAAGGTGTGCCCAATTCCTATTGGAAGACCCTTGAAGTGGACCAATGAGAATTAAGCTAGAGTAAATCTAGTTTAATTAATTTAAAAACATTTAATAAAAGAAACCAATAAGAATTAAGAGTCCTAGAAGACTATTGGGCAGTCTCCCAAGGGGTCCAATGAGCATTCAGGAGCCCCATGGCTTGCCTGATTCCTATTGGCCAGGAGGCAAAGGGGTCCAATGAGAGTTTAGTTTAATTATTTAATTACCTAAAGCTCTCACAAAAGGGGAAAGGGGGACACATGTCAGAAGGCTATCACTTATGCTGCTTAATCCCTATTGGCTTGACCTGGGGAGGTCCAATGAGGCAAAAGCCAGACTTACTTAGCAGCTAGGGCTCGCCCAAGAGAGGGGGGGGGCTGATTTTTGCTTGGCATTGACACACACACTCTCACACTTGACCATGTGTGAAGGGAAAATACTCTATCTCCTCCCAAGCTTTAATGGAGAGCTCATCACCTACTCCAAGCTTGTGAGATAGAAGCCTACATCAACACTCTCTTGGCATGTGGATGCAAATCCAACCAAGAGCCAAGCTTCAATGCATGCTCATCTTCTCTACCAAGCTAATTACTAAGCTAAGCTATGCTAATATGAGTGATTATGTGAGGAGATGTACTTCTTTCTCGTAAGATACTTCTTTTTCCTCTCAATCTACTCTCATACCCTGCTAGCTCTCACCATCTTCGAAGGTGTGTGAGGTCTTGGGTCTGAGAACGGGGATAATTCAAGTTGTGTTTGATTAAGTGTTTTGCTTGGTGTATGAAGCTTCCATCTTCATTGCACTAGCTAGTCTTGAAGGAACACAAAGAATTGTATTGTACAATGTCTCTCTTGATGGGAGAAACCATAATACAAAGCCTTTTGGAGGGGGGACCGGCTCCATGCAAATCCGGTCCTCAACTGTTGTCAATAGCTTAATTGCTCTCTCTTTTGAAAGTATTGTCGATGCTATCTAACTAGGTGTTATGCTTTTTGTTGCTCTCTCCACCCAAGCACTCTTGTAATTCTCATTAGGAATCAACTCTAATGAAATGCCCACTATGTTCATGCTAAATTCCGCTACACAAAAGATTTTAGGCCATTAAATGTTACACCCTCTATGCTCTATGTTGGCACCCTATGGCCCCAATGCCATAGGGAGGTCTTTATGCTAGTAAAATTCCCTCTATGCACTATGTTTACCTGTATACTTATAAGAAGCCATTTATGCACTATGTTGGCGTCTTATGACCCTAGATCCATAAGATGTCCTCTATGGTAAAAGAGAAATTGTACATGGGATATGATGGCATCCTATGGTCCTAGGGCCATAGGGTGTCCTCTATGCTAGCAAAATGTGTAAGTTAATACTGCGATAAATATGCAATCCAATATACAAAATTGAATCATTATCATACATCATACATTTGTTGCTTTGCCACACAGTTGAATGGGTCTTTGCCTTCAAATATCATCATAACATTCAAACATTTAAATTAAATTTGCAAGTACTTTAATTCACAAATGCATTGATCTGTTGGTGGATGGAAGGTCCGGCTCACCATGTACTTTTTGATTTACAAATCTTGAGGGGCAAAAATATTTGTGTTGGATTCTCCTTATGGCATTGCACATGTTCTGGAACTTGCATTCCCTTCTACTTCCAATTTACAAACTTAAACAATGGTTATACATTATACAATCATTTCTTTGCAGTAAACCTTGATACAATGTTCCAATTGCTACATGACAAGCTAAAAAATTCTACTAGTCCTAGCTTCCCTCTATTCAAAAAAATTCAAGATATAAATTCCAATTCTCTGCATCATCTAGAAGAGAAACAAAATCATGGTTTGGAACAAAATACTCGCACTTTATATCTTTGAATAAAATCTTGTTACAATCAAAGAACTAGATCTTCACATAATCCAAAGGACAAATGCTTCAATAACCATTTATACTCGATGTTTACTATCTAAGCAAATAATTGGCATTTACAACAAATGTTGAATATATAATTAATCTAGTTAGTTGCAACACAAAGACAATTATTTCAAAGTGAATATGTTTAATCTAGTTAGTTGCAATACAAAGATAATTATTTCAAATGCTTACACCATCAATTCACAATAGAAGAACTTACACCCAACAAAAAATGATCATACATCAATTGTTCAAGCTCTCATTTTGGAATTTTGAGGACTAAATACTTTTTAGTTTTTTCTAGCTTATTTCATTCTCAATCAAATATTAAACCTTAATCACAAGATAAGAAATATATGTCCCTAATGTATATGGACACAAGATATAAGGCCAAAGAAAAATGTTCTTGAAACACTTAAAGAGTCTTTAGGTGACCTAGAATAACCAACCTATGGTCTAAAGGCCATAGGGTGTCAGGTGATGTTTTATAAGATGTGTCCATAAGAGCTAGGTGATTTGCATCCATGGGGTGATTTGAGTGCCCCTGTGGAGATTCTATGTCACCACCCTATGACCCTAAGGCCTTAGGGTATCCCAAATGCTCATGAATAACTTATGTTTCCTTCTAGAACATCCCAAATACTCATATGCTCGTTTAGAGACTTTATGTAATCTCTCTATATACATAAGATTGTAGGATAGCTGTGTTGACACCCTATGGCCTTAAGAATGTAGACTAGCCCAAATTCTTATGTGCCCTTTTAAAGACTCTATGTAATCACCCTATATCCGTAAGATTGTAGGGTAGCCAAATGGTTTTGGGGGATTCTATGCTGACAGCCTATGGGCCTAAGGCTATAGAGTAACCCAAATGCTTATGTGCCCTTTTAGAGACTCGGTGTAATCACCCTACATCTGGAAGGTTGTAGGGTATCCCATTTTCTTTTGGGGGATTCTATGGCCCTAGGGCCATAGGGTGTCATGTCTACAAAGAACTCTATGATCCTTAAGTCTACAAAGAACTCTATGATCCTCAAGTCATAGTGTATTCTTCCCAAACATCATATGATCAATCAACTTTAAAGTATTACATAATATATATCTTATGACCATATAAAAATGTAGAATTCTATTTACCAAAACATGTCCATATAATATCATACACTTAAGTCTAATTCATTTATTGTGAAAAAACTCAAACTCACAAGTTCACATTTTTTCAAAGAAAATAAATTGAGAAAAATAACGAGCCAAACATTTTTAACATCATGGGCAGATTTGAGATGGGACAAATAAAATAAAATGACAACAATAATAATCTAAATATCAGTAATGTAATATCATGGGTGGCTAGCTTAACCTGTTTCTTGTAGAATTTCTAGAATGGCCTCACCACTTGCATCCAATGGTTCTTCAATTTCTTCTTTCTCTGAATCCTTGGTATTGACTTTCTCTGTGTTATCCACACCTGCCCACCTTCTAAGATGAAGTTCTTCTTCCACTATGGAATGACAAAGAGATTCCGATTGCGTCATTGGATCACTACTACATGCAACTGATATCACCTTTCTCTGTTGTTGTAGTGCCTCTTTAGTCCCATAGCCTAATGAGAAGATGTCTATCACTTGATCATCTTCTTTGAGACAGATGCATTTGATTGCACAACGTACAAAAAAGGATTTGGCCGTGGTCACAGCATCATACTTGTCGTCATTGATGCAGAGAGTATGCATTGGCTCCAACAATGACTCTTTAACACTAGAGTAGTTGGTGTACTTCTCTCCTTCACTGAAAAATGCCCAAACCCCAAAAATTACTTCACAAAGAGCACATGTTTGGATGGTCTCTGATCCCATTAAGGAGCTCAAAGGTAGAACGTGCATTTCATACCATTTAGCTTTATCGAAAATTGCCTTCTCTAGGGAAGCAGCATGCTGATACTTGACTAAGCCGACAATTAAAAACTCTGATGGTTGATGTGCTACCCCACATACTCCATCAATTACTTTACCAAATTGGGCAGCACTCCAACCACTAGATGTAAGACTTTTGTGTGTTGTGTCTATGATGCAAACACCAACACGAATTTTAGAGCTATTCTCACTGTAGAGAAACTCAATGCCTTCCAAATTCTTTCCAACACACTTGATTGTCCATGGTAAAATGAATTGCAAACTAGAATTGCCATTCTTTTGTGCAATGTTCCACTGCACATATCCCCTAGTGATCTTAGGAATTGGCTCTTTCTCTTTTCCTTTTTGTAGTAGGAGATTTAGCCATTGCGTAGAACTCCTGAAGAGATCTCATCTCTAATGTTATAATGAGACTTACATTTATCCCATGAAGTAAATGATATTTCTGATGGATCTATCTCTTTAAATGCCATCAACATTTGAGGCTCAAAAACCCTGGTCTTCTTTAAGACCGTTGCGCGTGCAGTGAGGTCGAGCATGCCCTCTTGACGTGGTTGATTCACTAAGTAGATCTTCTCATCTCCCAGCTCTTGTTGTAGTAGCTTGACATCATTATCTTCTAAAACATTTAGACATCTAAAGGTTGTTATGCTTGGTTGTCGCCCATGAGCAGTTGATGTCTGATGCTTCTCCAAGATGTGTATCCACTGATCATAGATTTCATCATCGTACATGACCATGTGTGCTTCTTTGTTGGCAAATGATTTATGGTTGAACACGATGTTCGCCACATTTACAAAGGCCTTCAAAATAAAGAAAAGAAAATTAACTTTATTTCAAGACATATTTGTAACAAAAACAAGCATAGGGAAGTGGAACTTACATCCCAACCTGCTCGACTCGGATGACCGGCAGGAACACCTGCCTTGGATTTTGTTGGTTTAGAATATGCAATCCATTGACTACGGCCATGCTTCAAGACCTCCACATAAGGCTGGTGTTTCATTGCTGTTATTCTATCCATGTTCTCCATTTTGGAAATTCAAATAGCAACCTCTTTCGGAGCATCTACCACTATCCTTGCAGTTCTAAACTTGTAGAACTCTCATACTTAGTGCTGATGTTACGCAAAAAAGCTGTAGCTGCTATGATGGAATGCTGACCAGCTAGAATCCAGTAGTGGTATGTTGATAGCTTGTTTCCATGCAATTCAGCTGTTTGTAAAGGCATTTTTGTAATTGGGTTATACGGCATCAAGTCTGTTGCACTGGAGACTGGCCTAGAGTGCCCTACAAATTGCTTCAAGAGATATTTCACATATACATTTGACAATGGTTTGCATCTATAGCCATCTGGTGCAAGGTTGCATTGGTCAACTAGGATCAATTGGGTAAATTGTACACCAAATTTAAAATAGAGATCAATTACGACGTATCCATCTAGCCCACTCTTAGAAGTTTTGGCAACTTCTTTATCAAGATCTTTTTCTTTGGGCTGTATAATAGAGTACAACATAGCTAAGGATGCTGAGTCCACAACCACTGCCACTGAGGGGGTTCCAACTGTTAGGGTTGTAAGTCCACTAGAATCTCCTGCTTCCTGAGTCTGTAAGGGTATAACTGAAAGATTTTCTTCGGCCACATTTCCACTATTTTCTCCAAGTGAGGGAGTCTGACTCTCCTTGAGCGTCTTAGATTGATTTGTTGTACCCGTGTCTTCATTCTTTCACTTCTTATTCTTCTTTGTGCTGCTCAATTTACCTAAATATTGATTAACTTTCTTAAAGCCCTCAATATATAAGTCTATAAAGTTCTCACTTGGAGTGTCTTCTTGAAGCTCCACCCACCCTGGTTTTGTCATTGTCACTCCTTCATAATCAACCTTCACCAATTTTTGAGCAAAGGCCACAGGCTCCAACAAGTAGGAGTCACCATTGAGTAGTTTTACTCCAAGGTATGGAGACATTTCAAGATATGAACAATCTTTCTTTATCTCCTTGACAATACCACAGTCTTTGAAGGGCAATTTCTCTTTATCTTGAAAGAACAAGTGGACTTTCTCATCACTTCCACCATTTGGTAAGTGAAAATCTAGATACCAAGAACTTGGTGTTGAGCCTGTTGCATCAACTGACTTTGACTTTCTCTTCTGAGACATTTTCTATAAAAAGAATGACATATATTTAGACAAGATGGATATTATTACATCCATATAGACCTAGGGCCATGGAGTCACCTTTATGTTAAACCATGTGGTCCTAGGTCCAAAGGGTGCCAACAAAATGGTTCTACAAGTGTACCTAGGCCACTCTATGGTAGTGTGATCACATGTTCCCTTATGACATTACAGGACCCTCAAAGAAGTATCCCTTGAATGGCATCAATACCCCTTTAGAGCCTCTACACCAAAACCATATGGCATCATGTGGCCTGAAGGCCATAGGGTCCCCTACATGCTAGTAAGAACCTCTCTATGCTCTACATTGGCATCCTATGGCCCCAAGGCCACAAGGTGGACACAATTTTTTAAAGAAATGCTTCATGAGGGTTTTCTGGTAACCTATGACCCTAGGGCCATATGGTGCTCTCCATGCAAGTAAAAACCACTATTTGCTCTATATTGAGGAGACCTTGTGGGATGAAGTCCATAGGGTCCCCTCTATGCTAGTAAGAACCTCTGTTTACTCTATAATGGCACCCTGTGGCCAGAAGGTCATAGGGTTTCCTCTATGCTACTAAGAATCTCTTTGTGCTCTATGCTCTATGATCTATATTGACTTCCTATGGCCCCAAGACCACAAGGTGCCCTCATCGTTTCCAAATACACCTCATTGTTTTGCTATGGCCCTAGGGCCATAGCTCTCTATGCCGATATAAAGCACCATGCTCTATGTTAGCTCCCTAAGGCCTGAAGGCCATAGGGTTGGCCTCAAGGGCCCCAAGGGTGCTCTGTATGCCAATGAAAAATACTATTCGCTCTATATTGAGAAGACCTTGTGGGCTAAAGGCCATAGGAACCCTTCTATGATGGATTTTTGACAACCAATCTCCCTAGGTCAGGATGTTCTATATGCTAGTAATAACACTATTTGCTCTATATTGGCACCATGTGACTTGAAATCCATATGGTCCCCTATATTCTAGTAAGAGCCTCTCCATACTCTATATTGGCACCCTTTGGCCTGAAGGCCATAGGGTCTGATCTTTGCTAGTAAGAACCGATCTATGCTCTATATTGGCACCCTATGGCCTTCAGGCCATAGGGTCCCTTGTATGCTAGTAAGAACCTCTCTATGCTCTACACATCCGATGACCCCAAGGCCACAAGTTGCCCTCTATGTTTTGAAGAAACCCTTCAGGAGGGTTTTTTGTCAACCTATGGACCCAGGGCCGTAGGGTGCTCTCTATGCCATTGAACAACCCTCATTGTTTTGGTACCCTATGGCCCCAGGTATAAAGCACTATTTGGTCTCTCTATGCTAGTAAGAACTGATCTTTGTTCTATATTCGCACCCTTTGGCCTGAAGGCCATAGGGCCAACTCTGTGCTAGTAAGAACCGATCTATTCTCTATATTGGCATAGGGTCCCCTGTATGTTAGTAAGAACCTCTCTATGCTCTACACATACTATGACCCCAAGGGCACAAGGTGCCCTCTATGTTTTGAAGAAACACTTCATGATGGTTTTTTGGCAACCTATGGACCCAGGGCCATAGGGTGCTCTCTATGCTAGTAAAAACACTGTTTGCTCTATATTGAGGAGACTTTGTGGGCTGAAAGCCATAGGTTCCCCTCTATGCTAGTGAGAACCTCTGTTTTCTCTACGTTGACATCTTATGGCCTGAAGGCCATAGGGTTCCTTGTATGCTAGTAAGAAGCTCTCTATGCTCTATGCTCTATGATCTATATTGACATCCTATGGCTCCAGGGCCACAAGGTGCCCTCATTGTTTTGAAAAAACCCTCAATGTTGTTTTGGCACACTATGGCCACATGTATAAAGCACTATTTGGTCTCTTTATGTTAGTAAGAACCAATCTATGCTCTATATTGGTAGCCTATGGCCTGAAGGTCATAGAGTCCCCCGTATGCTAGTAAGTAACTCTATACATCCTATATGTTTTTAAGAAACCCTTCATGAGGGTTTTTTGGCAACCTATGGACCCAGGGCCATAGGATTCTCTCTATGCCATTGAGGAGACCTTGTGGGCTGAAGGCCATAGGGTCCCCTCTATGCTAGTAAGAACCTCTGTTTTCTCTACGTTGACACCATGTGGCCTGAAGGACATAGGGTTCCCACTATGATAGTAAGAAGCTCTCTATGCTCTATATTGACATCCTATGGCCCCAAGACCACAAGGTGCCCTCATAGTTTTGTAAAAACCCTCATTGTTTTGGCACATTATGCTCCGAGGTATAAATCACTATTTAGTCTCTCTATGCTAGTAAGAACCGATCTATGCTCTATATTGGGACCCTATGGCGGTCAGGCCATAGGGTCCTATGTATGCTAGTAAGAACCTCTCTATGCTCTACACATCTTATGACCCTAAGGGCAGAAGGTGCCTTGTATGTTTTAAAGAAACCCTTCATGAGGGTTTTTTTGGCAACCTATGGACCCAGGGCCATAGGGTGCTCTCTATGTCAGTAAAAAATACTATTGCCCTATATTGAGGAGACCTTGTGGGCTGAAGGCCATAGGGTCCCCTCTATGCTAGAACCTCTGTTTTCTCTATATTGACACCCTATGGCTCCCTCTATGGTTGTAAGAAGCTCTCTATGCTCTATGCTCTATGCTCTATATTGACATCCTATGGCCCCAAGGCCACAAGGTGCCCTCATTGTTTTGACACCTTATGGCCCCATGTATAAAGCACTGTTTGGTCTCTCTATGCTATTAAGAACCGATCTATGCTCCATATTGGGACCCTGTGGCCTTCAGGCCATAGAGTCCCCTGTATGCTAGTAAGAACCTCTCTATGCTCTACACATCTTATGACCCTAAGGGCACAATTATGTTTTAAAGAAACCATTCATGACAGCTTTTTGGCAACCTATGGACCCAGGTCCATAGGGTGCTCTCTATCTAGTAAAAAACACTATTTTCTCTATATCGAGGAGACCTTGTGGGCTGAAGTCCATAGGGTCCCCTCTATGCTAGTAAGAACCTCTGTTATTGCTATATTGACACCCTGTGGCCTGAAGGCCATAGGGTTCCCTCTATGGTAGTAAGAATCTCTCTATGCTCTATGCTCTATGCTCTACATAGAGATCCTATGTCCCGAAGGCCACAAGGTGCCCTCATTGTTTCAAATGGAATGTAGGGCACCTTGTGACCCTAGGGAACATAGGGAATCCTATGGCCCTTGAGATTGTAGATTGTCACCCTATGGCCCTTGGACCACAAGGTCTTTAGATGGGACAGAGGGCATCCAAGGGCCCAAGGGTGGCCTACGTACATAGGGTACACCATGGTGCATGTTAACGGGCACCATGGCATCCCCATGCACCTAGGGCTCTAGGGCCATAGGATCTCCAAAAGGAACATAGGGAATCATATGGCCCTTGCGATTGTACATTGCCACCCTATGGCACTTGGGCCATAGGTTCTTCAGATGGTACGTAGGGCACCTTGTGACCCTAGGGAACATAGGGAATCCTATGGCCCTTCAGATTGTAGATTGTCACCCTATGGCCCTTGGGCCACAAGGTCTCTAGATGGGACGTAGGGCACCGTGTGATCCTATGGATATAGGGCCATAGGATCTCCAAAAAAACATATGGAACCCTATGGCCCTTGAGATTGTACAAATACACCCTATGGCCTTTGGGCCACAAGGTCTCAAGATGGAACATAGGGCACCTTTTGATCCTATGGCCATAGGTTCCTTATGTTCCTTTTGGAGATTCTATGGCACTAGGGCCATAGGATCTTCAGAAGTAACATAGGGAACCATATGGCCCTTGAGATTGTACATTGCCATCCTATGGCCCTTGGGCCATAGTGTCTGTTGATGGGACATAGGGCACCCTGTGATCCTATGTCCGTAGGGCCATATGTTCATTTTGGAGATCCTATGGCCCGAGGACCATAGGATCTCCAAAAGGAACATAGGGAACCCTGTGATCCCATGTCCGTAGGGCCATATGTTCATTTTGGAGATCCTATGGCTCGAGGACCATAGGATCTCCAAAAGTAACATAGGGAACCATGTGATCCTATGTCCGTAGGGCCATATGTTCATTTTGGATATCCTAAGGCCCAAGGACCATAGGATCTCCAAAAGGAACATAGGGAACCCTGTGATCCTATGTCCGTATGGCCATATGTTTATTTTGGAGATCCTATGGCCCGAGGACCATAGGATCTCCAAAAGGAACATAGGGAACCCTATGGCCCTTGAGATTGTACATTCCCACACTATGGCCCTTGGGCCACAAGGTCTCCAATAGGTCACGCTTTGATCCTATGGCCCTAGGTTCTTTATGTTGCTTTTGGAGATTCTATGGCCCTACTGCCACCCTATCTCCAAAAGGAACATAGGGAACCCTATGGCCCTTGAGATTGTACATTGACATCCTAAGGCCCTTGGGCCACAAGGTTTCTAGATCGTACATAGAGCACCATGTGATCCTATGGAAATAGTGCCATATATGTTTTAGAGATCCTATGGCCCTATGGCCATAGGATCTTCAATAGGAACATAGGGAACCCTATGACCCTTGAGATTGTACATTGGTACCCTATGGCTAGATGGGACATTGGTCACCCTATAGTACGATGTGAGACCACCCTATGGCCTTATGGTCATTGGGTGCCTTAGGGCCATATGTTACTCTTTAGTATGAGGTGAAACCCTATGTAGCCACACCCTGTCTGCCCTTCTAAAGATTCGATATCTAGTTTTATTTTAGTGACTACAAATAAATTTAAAGAAACTATATTACACCATATCTTACAAACACATATAGTGTACACTTTCTTTCCCACCTTTTTTCCTCTCTTTTTTCCCATCCTCCTTCAACTGAACCCTAATCCATCCTCATACAACAGCACGCTCTACTCGTCCTCTTACAACGTGTGCCCAACTCCCCACAACCCAATTACAGGTATCCATAGTTTCAGCATTTTCTGTAGTTATTATCTTTTGTATTTGCAGGTTTATAATTTTTTTTGTAATTAGAGATTTTTGCAGTTAGAGTTTTACAATTTTACAATATTAGGCCACTTATGAGGAGTTTTCTGTTTTACAGATTTAGGTCCCAAATAAGAGTTTTTTGTTTTACAAATTTAGGTCCCTAATTTTAGTGTCTTCTGTTTTATATTTTAGGTCTCTAATTAGAGTATTCTCTATTACAGTTTTAGATCTCTAATTAGAGATTTTTTTGTTTTATAGTTCTAAAGTCTACAGTTTTACAATTTTAGAGATGTAATTAATGATTTTTGTTTATTGTTTTAGAGAGAGGTGATTCACAACTTAGCTAAAACGTAATTAGATTAAGAACATTTAAAACCGAATTAAGCAAAAAGATTAGGGTTTCTACAGGTTACCTCTGAGTAAATCTGTGTTTGATGAAAATCGGCTGCAGCAGTAGCAAGCAGTCACTTAGGTGTGTTGAGGCCGCGACAATGATGGTAACATATCTGTGTTTGGGAGGTCGCAACAACAGTCCTTCTGTTGAAGGTTGTGGCGATGGCTTCGCTTAGATCTGTGTGCGCGTCGCAACGATGGAGTAGAATTGTATGCGTAGGGAGAGAGGGACAGAGAAAGACAAGCTCTGTGCAGGTTTCTGTGTAGGTTTCGAGCAAGAAACGAGAGACAGAAAGAGAGCGACAACGCGAAAAAAATTGTGGTAGAGAGAGAAAGAGAGAGATAAGGTTAGTTAGGTTAGAAATTCAAAATTCAAATTTTGAATTTAGAGGTTGTTCTCACGGGGTTGCAGTCGAGATTACTAGAGTTCTAGGCTTTGTACGAAAATGAGACATAGCACGTCGGCTCCGAAATTGAAAGAGCTTAACACTATGTTGGTAACCTAACAGGACATAAAAGTGTCCTTTCAGGGTTTTGAAAAAAACCTCCAAAACCATAGTAGATCCACTCATTTTGTAAAATCCTTTCATGAGGTTATAGTTCAAGGCCTACTACACATGGAAAAAATAGGAGACTTGTAAAATTTCTCATCTTTTGGTCACACCAAGCCTCCAAAGTTGATGGACCAGTACATTTTCATCAAAACAGTCATTTCTTACGTTTTTTTGTATAAAAATAAGATTAGGGATTTTTGTAGGACTTGAGATAAATTCCCTTGTTAACTTCAATGGGTTGGTGATCAGAACATATGATTGCTTCTCACTCACTATTTTTTGTTTTGCCAAAAGAAATAGGTACAAAAAAGTTGAATTTTTACCATTCTGCAAACCTATCATCAAAGTTTTTATAGCCACGTTGAATAAAAATAATATATGCATGTTTTCTTAGTTCCCTATTGTCCTTTAGGTTCATAAGGAGCCATAGAGCATGTCAAAAGAATAATAGATCTCTTACCAAGGGGAATCTTGGGGACAAAGATGAAGTGCTAAATACAGCAAACATGAAAAAACTGGGTTCAACATTATGAGTTGTAGAATCCCATAGAAACTATTGAATATCTAGACAATTTGATCCTTATGACTAGATATGGTTACTACCTACAAAATGCATATAGTTTTCACAAGAAATTAGCAATATTGAAAAAGCTATACTTGATATACTAGAATGTTTTGTTTTCTTCTATAATAGAAAAAACCAACCATCGTTGTGCACTATGCAAAATAGGGTATTAGGTGCCCAAAAACTCAAGGAATATTAGCTTTATGTTACAATATGGGACATAGAAAATCAAAACTACATTTGGATATCATGAAAGCCACCAAAAAATCATAGAAGAGCTAAAATTTGCTAAAAAACAGGATTTGACAATTTTTGTAATTTGGTCATAACTTACAACTTTAACATTTATTTCTCCCTAGAAGCATCAAGACATGTCGAGGACTACTAAAGATAGTTCTCTAGCATTATAGACCTCACAAACATGAATTCTAGAGTGGTATAGTTGCAAAAAGTTGAAAAAAGCCAAAAACAGGACCTGTTTTTTCACACAGTTTAGGTTGTGAAATGTTGTGCAAGGACAAGGTTAAAGATGGAATTGATATTCCAAAAAAATGTCAAGTTTTTTTCAGCTCATGAGACAAATTTCTAGATAGATAGCACCTCAAAATCCATTTTGAAACTCTTGACATAATTCAAGGAAAATGGTCACTTAACAGGACATAAAAGTGTCCCAGGACATAAAAGTGTCCCATTACGAACCTAGTGTTAAGAGCAAAAAAAAAAGAGTATAGAAAAAAAAAAGTTGGTGCAAGGCTTTGTCAATGTCCATATCTTTGTAGTACGAGTGGAACGACACCCATGAAGCAAAATTTTACTCCAGAATCAAAATCTACATAGTAAAAAATACACTAAAAATAGCTAAATTTTAAAAAAATTATCCCGAAAATTATGCGCTATGTTTTTGTCCGATATCAATAAGTGTATTTGAAAACCCATTATGATAAAGTTTGTCATAGCGTTAAAATATATAAATATATATATATATTATTTTTAATTATTTTTTAAATTTATGCCACTTGCGGATATCCCTTGAATGGCCCAAATTATTATGAAGACACCTCAGCCACCCCTGGGCTCACACCATAGGACGGCAATGTTGAAGGTCAAGGATCAAAGTGTGCACTCAGTTCCATTTGAAAATCCTATGTCCTAGGGTTTTCTTCTTCTATCTTGTGAGATCCTTGTGGCCCTACGGTGGCAATGTGAAAGCTTGTGGACCTAGGGCCATAGGGTGGCAATGTATAAACTCAAGAGCCATAAGTTTCCCTATATTCCATTTGGAAATTCTATGGCCCTAGGCGACAATGGATAAGCTCCAATACATAGCCCTATGTTCCAGTTGGAGATCCTATGGCCCTAGGTCCATGACAATGTATAAGCTCAAGAGCCATACGTTGCCCTACTTTCTAGTTGGAGATCCTATGGCCCTAGGGTCATGGGGTGGCAATGTATAAGCTCAATGGCCATACATTTCCTATGTTCCATTCGGAAGTCCTATGGCCCTAGGGTAATGGGGTGGCAATGTATAAGCTCAAGCGCCATACATTGCCTATGTTCCATTTGGAAATCCTATGGCGCTAGGGTAATGGGGTGGCAATGTATAATCTCAAGGTCCATAGGGTGCCACATGTCCCATATAGAGAGCCTTTGGCCCTAGGGCCATGGAGCTGCATTAATATCTTGGCCACCCTTGAACCCGCACCCTTGAGCTTAGGGGCCTTAGGTTCTCTTATTGTATGTTGTGAGATCTTGTGGCCCTAGGGCCATAGGGTGGCAATGTATAAGCTTAAGGGCCATACATTGCCTATGTTCCATTAGGAAATCCTATGGCCCTAGGGTCATTGGGTGGCAATGTATAATCTCAAGGGCCATAGGGTGCCACATGCTCCATATAGAGATCCTATGGCCCTAGGGCCATGGGGCTGCATTGATATCTTGGCCACGTTTGACATCTTGGCCATAGGTTGTCTTTTTGTATGTTTTGAAGTCTTGTGGCCCTAGTGCCATAGGGTGTCAATGTATAAGCTCAAAGGCCATACATTGTCCTATGTTCCATTTGGAAATCCTATGGCCACAGGGCCATGGGGCTGCATTGACATCTTGGCCACCCTTGAACTCACACCCTTGGGCTTAGGGCCATAGGTTGTCTTTTTATATGTTTTAAAGTCTTGTGGCCCTAGGGCCATAGGGTGTCAATGTATAATCTCAAGGGCCATATGTTGCCCTATGTTCCATTTGAAAATCCTATAGCCCTAGAGTCATGGGGTTGCAATGTATAAGCTCAAGGTCCATAGGGTGCCACATGTCCCATATAGAGATCCTATGGCCCTAGGGCCATGGGGCTGCAATGTATAAGCTCAAGGACCATACATTGCCGTATGAAACATTTGGAAATCTTATGGCCCTAGGGTCATGGGGTGCCATAGGATGTATATATACTTGACATGAAACTCCCTATGGCCCTAAGGCCATAGGATGTATATATACTTGACATGAAACTCCCTATGGCCTTAGTATATATACTTGACATGAAACTCCGCGAGGTGATCTTGAGGACAACCCTATGGCCTTCAGGCCTTAGGGAGCTAATATAGAGCAAATATTCTTTATACCGGCATAGAGAGCTATGGCCTTGGGGCCATAGCAAAACAATGACGGTTTTTTGGAAACAATGAGGGCGCCTTGTGGTCTAGGGGCCATAGGAAGTCAATAAAGATCATAGAGCATAGAGCGCAAAGAGATTCGTAGTAGCATAGAGGGAACCCTATGACCTTCAGGCAACAGGGTGCTTCTCATGAAACACCTACATACATACTTGTTATGCTTTATGCTACGTAAATCAATATACTCTGCAAGCGGTTTGTTTAACAATTATTCTTGCAAATCTTCTTGCAGGTATGGCTAATTTCAATCATGGTGATAGAGTGTGCATTTTGTAGCGACACAAAAGGTTGCCATTGGGACTGTATTTGAAATAAATCCAAGTGCATATCGTTCTGGCATGCTTATTGGGGAAGGCAATGTATCGATGTCAGTTGATTTGTGTTTTGAAAAGAAAGCACTTATCCCTTTTCCAACAATGGATGCATTGACAATGGGAGATGCTTTTCATAGTATTGTGAAATGGAGTAGTGGGTTGTTGCAACATATAAATGAGATGCAGTACAAAGGGGCTTCTATGCATGAGGCTGACAAAGCAGAAGGAGCATTGGATGCACAATGTAATGGAATGAGCTACAGAGAGGTTTGGAAGGATAAGAGGGTTCAACTTTGGGATGAAAGCAAAACACATGTAGTAGCCGAAGGGGTTGTCCTGTATGTGTGTCCGTTTGACTCTGTAAACTTTGGTGAGCTAGGTGAAGATAACATTGGTATTGGTATCGAAACATCCTATGCAGATGAGGCTACTATTTTTGCAGAAGCTAGTGTATGCAGCATTAATCTAGTTTGTTGGCCTATCAAGAGAGTGACAACTATGGATGGAAAAGAATTGTTATGCTATGAGGATCTACATGCTATGCATGCATTACAAGACACGTGCATTGAATCAGCTTATTTGGTAGAGCCTATTTCAAAAAAGCGGAAATATTTCTTTGTAAATAGGAAGCCAAAAATGTCAGTGAAAGCTTCTAAGAGATCCAATCAAGCATCTCTAGCATCTGTTCAGCTTGTTTCAACCATAGATTGCTGTTCCAAAAGGTGTTGTCAATATGCCAATCGAGATAAGGTCATGGCTATGCGCAATGAATTTTGGGGACAGAGTTTGCAAAATAGAACAAACTATGTGTATGATACAATGTTGACTGCATGGCGTGAGAACAAAACAACTACAAAGACATGCTGTGTGTTTTCTTTTAATGGCAATGAGGTTTGCAGTAGAGCTTGGTACGAAATTCATGGCATTCCAAAAACTTCATTTTATCGTTACCGTGAACATTTTGAGAATGGGGTTAGACGCTTAGTGGATGGTAATGATGGTGTCATGAGAAAAGGAAGAGACCATACAGAAATGGGAAGGACATTGATGCGCTCTTTTGTTGATGAAAACTCGGAGAGAATGCCACATAAGAGTAGAACCATGGAAGATGGTACTAGGGAAACTTTGCTTGCAATACCAAACACGTACAAACAAGTAGACATTTTACATGATGTCAATAAAACACTTGACAGTATGAGTCTCAAGCCAATGTCTAGCACGACATTCAATAGGATTTGGAATACAGAGTTTGCTATCGTGACATTGTCAAAAACAAGTGAGCTCTCCAAATGTGTTGTGTGTAGTCGGATAAAGTCTCAACTAGAGTCAACAAAGGATGACGAGATGATTGCATGTTTGAAGGATGAACACCGAATTCACATGTTGCAACAACAAAGGTTTAGGAATGTGTACTACACGTGGCGTAAGTTCTCCCAGTTGCAAAAGGATAAGTATTTATGCATTATACATGATAAAATGGATAAAAAAAAGACAGCAATACCTAGGTTGCGTGTGAACTCAAAAGATTATGCGAATGCATATCAATTGCAAGTATCATTAACAGGAATGATAACACATGGACATGGTCATGGAATGTATGGTCACTTCTCACTTAATGGTCTATGGCTCTAGGGTAATGGGGTGGCAATGTATAAGCTCAAGGTCCATAGGGTGCCACATGTCCCATATAGAGATCCTACAATTGGTTCCCTTGCATTATGCTTACAGAATCTGGAAAGAACAGAAAACCATGGACTAGGAGATTTATGCCATGACGATATGCCATGCAGCAATGTAACATTATTCAATGCATTGAACTCAAGGAGAGCTCTAGACCTCCAAAACAAAACGAAGCAAGAGCGTGAGAGGAATGCATCAACAATGACACCACCGTTGGCCATCCAAGGATGTAATGAAGAGATTGTACACATACAATCAACTTCCTCTCAATGTGTTGTGGATACCATATCCACTCATGTATTTCAAAAATTGCATGAGAATCTTTTGCTACAACTAGATAATTGTGCAAGAGAGAATAAAAATCGATATTTGTTTGCATACTTATCCTTGTTAGTAGCAAAAGGAGTTTTCAAAACCGTGCATTTGGGATTCTTAATGGTGCGTCATACACATGAGGACATAGATGCAATGTTTAGTAGATTCTCAGAAAGATTGCGAACGGGAATGACATTCACTTTTCCACATCTGATGGAACATTTTCAAAAATGTGAAAGCTTAGCTCCAGCACCATTTTTGATGACACAAGTTCCCGACTTTAAATCCTTTGTGCAAGGGTACATGTGTGACGGACAAGATGCTGTAGTCGGACACTCTAAGCCACTTCAATTTCGTTTCTATATCCAAGGTGAAGTCCCAGTAATGCAATACAAAATTCATCCCAAATCACCCGATTGGATGCCAAAGGAGTCGGGAATTGAGTTGTGGAAAAAAGATGACCAGGGAAAACAAAAATTACCAACAGGTTGTCCAGATGTGGAACCTATAGTAGACTATGTGAGAGATAGTCCGCTTGTTATTCAAGGGATTAAGTCATATCTTGAATTTTGGAAAAGATGTTCTCTATTAAAGGGAAAGGACCATGACTCCACAAAATACATGGAGCCTGTTATCACTTATTGGCAAAACATAATCAATGAGCTTGAACAACCAACCAATAAACACATTGGTGAATATACAACATTTTGGCCAAAGACTATAGGGAGTCATCAAATGCAAGAGATAGAGGAAGACAGAGATGAGTTTCAAGGATATGAAGAATTGAATGATCACTATGTTGGTCCTCAAAGTGCTGTAGACATGTAGTAGTGTTAGTGTGTATACGCGCTTCACCAGGGGCACTTTTCTCCCACTGGGTTTTTCCCCTTGGACATCTGGTGTGAAAGGACACCTTATCTCTTAGGGTTTCATATAAGCTTTGTAGCTCTGAGTTTGTATACACATTAATTATTATTCCAATACAGAGAGAGAGACTACAGAGATTTCGTACACAAGCTCTGTGTCTTCTCCTTCTCCATCTTCTTCCTACTCTGAGTTGCTGTCTTCCTTCTGTTTCCTGTTTCATCATCTTCAACAATTGGTATCAGAGCGAGGTGATTTCCAGAGCCTCTACTTGCGTTTTCGCGTCCGCGCGCGCAATCGCAGTTTTCAGGCAGTTTTCGGAAAATTTGTTCGTGAGAGCATCCTCGACGTTCCAGGAGTATTCTGATCAGGCGACCTGGTGTTTTACCCCCCTTTCGAAGCCGTTCGAGCCCTCAGAATTTTGTTCTGAGCAGCGTAGCAGAAGTTACTTTTCGGAGGCGTTTAGATCAAGAGGGTGTGCTTTTTGACAGATTTTCTTCAGGTAAACAGTTCTTTTGGGAAGCAGCTTGTCTTAGCTTTGTGCTGAGATTTTGTGTAGAGTTTTGCTTGGATTGGAGAGGAGATTTGTGAATCTCTTGGAGGTTCTTTTGCTCTCTTGTGTGCATCTACAGTATGGCTCAATCTACGGAGAAAGAGATTTTTGGTGCGTTTACATCCGAAGACAAATTGGATGGTACCAACTATTCTCTTTGGTCTTTTATGGCCAAAAATGTTTTGGTTGGTAAAGGATTGTGGGATTATGTATCTGGAGATGAAGTTCGTCCAGGTAGCATTGCACCTGCCACGCCTGGTCGTGGTGCAGCTGTTGGTGCAGGACCCTCACAAGTCACTCCAGAGCAAAAGAGATGGGATACTAAAGATGCACAGGCTATGGCTGTGATTGCCTTAACCATAAAGAGGACAATCACACCACATATCAGATCTTGCAGAACTTCTGAGGATGCTTGGAACACTCTGCAAGCTATGTTTGGAGGAAGAAACGCTGCCAGAATAGAGTTTTTGAAGAAACAACTTGACAAAATACAGATGGACGAAGGTGACGGTATTGTCGAGCATCTTACAAAAATCAGGGATCTTAAAGAGCAATTGCTTAGCATTGATGAAGTGATTCCAGAGAAGGACTTGGTTTCCAAAACACTCAATTCACTACCACCATCTTATTTGACTTTTCAGACTTCTTTGACTCTGTCTTTGCGAGCTAATCCTGACCCTCTTCATTTTGAAGAGTTAGTGGCTTTGCTATTGCAGGAGGATCAATCACGTAAGAACAAGTCTTTACAGGTGGATGGTATGGATCATGCTCTTGTTGTACAGAACAAAACCAGGGGTAAAGAGAGTGCTCATCACTCCAAGTCTAGTGCAGGACAATCTTCAGAGAAGTCTAAAGGTGATTCCGACAAGTCCAAGAAGAAAGGTAAATGTCACTACTGCAAGAAACCTGGTCACTACATTAGTGAGTGTAAAAAGCGAATTGCTAAAGAAAAGAAGAAAGAGTCAAGTTTGGTTGTTTCAGCTTCTGGTGATTCTTCTACAGCTAAAGAAGAGTCTGCAAACTTTGTGCAGGATTCTTATGCTTTTGTAGTATGTTCAGATTTTTCTGCTTACAGTGTTGACAAGACACAAATGATTTGGTACTTTGATAGTGGTGCATCCAGGCATATTACTTCAAGGAAGGATTTGTTTTGTTCATTGGATGCAGCTCCAGCAGGAAAGAAGGTGACATGTGCAAATAATGCTTCTTATCCAATCAAAGGCGTTGGTAAGATTTTGATTACCATTTCAGATGGTTCAGATTTATGCTTGCCAGATGTCTTATATGTTCCAGGGATCAAGAAGAATTTGTTGTCTGTATCCTCTCTTGCAAAAAATGGTCTTCGGGTCATTTTTGAGGATGACAGATGTGTTGTACGAGATCGAGAGAATGGTTATTCTCTTATCACTACAGGTACGCTGGACAATGGACTATTTGTGCTAGATCGTTATGAAAAGTAGATTCAGGTATGTATTGCAGAAACAAAGACTCAGGCCATGCAGGATGCTGAGTTGTGGCATGCTAGATTTGGGCATGTTAGTTATGGCAGTTTGATGACTTTACAACGTCATAATATGGTGCATGATTTGTCTTTATTGGAGATGCCACCAAGACATGTATGTGAAGGTTGAGTTCTTGGAAAGATGCACAGATTTGCATTTTCGCAGGATGGTTCAGTTAGAGCGACACGAAAGTTGCAGCTTGTACACAGTGATGTATGTGGTCCTATGAGGACGCCATCTATAGGAAACAGCCTTTATTTTGTGACCTTCATTGATGACTTTTCCAGGTTTTGTTGGGTGTATCCACTCAAAGCAAAGTCAGATGTGTTTGCAGTTTTTCAACATTATGTCGCCATGGTTGAAAATGAAACAGGTTGCAAAGTACAGACTCTTCGTACCGATCGAGGAGGTGAATACATGTCAGGTGCATTTAAGGATTTTTTGGGAAAGAAAGGCATTAAACACCAATGCACTATGCCATACACACCACAACAGAATGGTGTTGCAGAAAGGAAGAACAGGTCTTTAATGGAGACAGCTAGATGTATGCTCAAGGCTAAGAGTTTGCCTCATAAGCTATGGATGGAGGCAATTGCTTGTGCAGCACATGTTTTGAACAGGTGTCCTACTCGTGCCTTGAAGACCATTACTGCATATGAAGCTTGGTATGACAAAAAACCTTCAGTCAGTTATCTTCGTGTTTTTGGTTGTCTTGCTTATGCTCACATCCCTCAGCAGTTACGTGGGAAGCTTGATGATAAGGCAATCAAATGTATATTTGTGGGGTACAGTAGTGGAAGTAAAGGTTATAGACTTTACAATCCTGCTACAAACAAGATTTTTGAAAGTCGTGATGTAATTTTTGCAGAAACTACTGCTCAACCTATGGTTGCTTTTGATGTACCTCATATGCAGACACATGATGTATTTGAAGGTTTGCTTCCTTCTTTTGTGGAGAATCAAGAATCACAACAGGTTGATAATCTTGATCAATCTTTTGATCAGCATGTGACACCTCATGATGTAGAGGAAATTGTGCGTGAAGAGCAAGAAGTTCTCAGGGAAGAAAGAACCTTGCCTAAATGGGTTCAGAAAACTTTGCAGGATAGCAAGTTGGATGCACCGTTGCCACGAAAAACACGTGCTGGTACTACTTTTGGCAGAGAGCAAGTAGATTTGGCTTGCTTTAGTACTCTTTGTGATGCAGATGAGCCTGATTCATTTGAACAAGCTTTAGAGTGTGTTCAGTGGAAAGATGCTATGCAACAAGAAATTGATTCTATTCATAAGAATCATACATGGGATCTAGTGGACTTGCCTACAGGTAAAAAGCCTATTGGTACAAAGTGGGTTTTTAAGGTAAAAAGGAAACAAGATGGTACTGTTGACAGGTACAAAGCAAGGCTTGTGGCAAAAGGCTATGCACAACAAAAAGGCATAGATTATGATGAAACCTTTGCTCCTACTTCTCGTGCGTCCACAGTTAGATCACTAGTTGCAATTGCTGCTCATCATGGTTGGAAAGTGCATCAGTTGGATATCAAAACTGCTTTTTTGAATGGTGATTTGCAGGAAGAAGTTTATGTAAGTCAACCAAGTGGTTTTGTTGTAAAAGGTCAAGAGCAAAAGGTATGTAGATTGCGTAAAGCTTTGTATGGTCTCAAACAGGCTCCAAGAGCATGGTATGAGAAGATACATACTTATTTGATTGGCCAGGGATTTCAGAATAGTCCAACAGAAAGTACTTTGTATGTCAAAAAGAGAGATGGAGTTCTCATTATGCTAACACTTTATGTGGATGATATGCTTCTTACAGGCAATACTGCAGATGAAATTGAAGCGTTTAAAGATGCTTTGAGAAAAACCTTTGAGATGTCTGATCTTGGTTTGCTACATTATTACTTGGGTATTCAGTTTGTGCAATCAGAGGATGGCATATACATGTTGCAGGCAAAATATTTGCATAAAATTTTGGACAAGTTTGGTATGCAAAATTGTAAGCCAATCTCTACACCCATAGAAACTGGATCAAAGTTGAGCATGCACGATGCTGGAGAACCTTTTGATGTACATACTTATGCAGCAGCGGTTGGTTGCTTGATATATTTGGCAGGCAACACTCGTCCAGACATTCAATTTGGGGTTTCACAAGCAAGCAGATTTATGCACAGCCCAGGTATGCATCATTGGCAAGCTGTGAAGCGCATACTTCGTTACCTTTCAGGTACCCCTAATCTTGCCATGTTCTTTCCAAGGGGGGATATGTATGGAAAACACAGTTCTATGCAGCTTCTTGGTTACAGCGATTCAGATTGGGCTGGTGATTTTGACACACGACATTCCACAAGTGGCAATTGTTTTTTCTTGGGAAATGCATGTATATCTTGGCTAAGCAAGAAGCAACCCACAGTGGCTACATCAACTTGTGAAGCTGAGTACAGGGCAGCTTTCACGGCAACAGTTGATTGTGTATGGATACGCAGGTTATTGGCAGATTTTTGTGAGTGTCAACAGGCACCCACTACCATTTTCACTGACAGTCAGAGTGCTATGGCAGTTGCAAGAAATCCAGTATTTCATGCAAGAACAAAGCACATAGAGGTTCACTACCACTATGTCAGGGAAAGGCTACATGCAAGGGAGATCACACTAACTTACTGTCCTACACAGGATAACATTGCAGATCTATTTACGAAGGCGTTATCACGAGAAAAGTTTGAAGCTTTCCGAAAAGCTTTGGGCTTACTCTCATACACATGATGATCTGCTACCTTGTACGGATTCACACTATCACTACAGGGGGGATTTGTAGACATGTAGTAGTGTTAGTGTGTATACGTGCTTCACCAGGGGCACTTTTCTCCCACTGGGTTTTTCCCCCTGGACATCTGGTGTGAAAGGACACCTTATCTCTTAGGGTTTCATATAAGCTTTGTAGCTCTGAGTTTGTATACACATTAATTATTATTCCAATACAGAGAGAGAGACTACAGAGATTTCGTACACAAGCTCTGTGTCTTCTCCTTCTCCATCTTCTTCCTACTCTGAGTTGCTGTCTTCCTTCTGTTTCCTGTTTCATCATCTTCAACAAGTGCAAGTCCACAAGAGGCCTTTAGGCCTCAAATTGATGTAAGAAAAGGGGATCTTGTTCTTGGGAGACCCGCAGATCCTGAATATCCGATATGGCTAGGAGTGGCAGAGTCAAACGTTGATGTAGACAAATCATCTCCTAACTACAAGAAAGTTCTGATTCAGTATTGGGCACTAAAACATCGAAAACGAAATCCCACAATCCAAGAACAGTATGAGGATTGTTGGAAAAAGAGTTGGTGTTGCAATCTTGTTGACCCAAAGCGCTGGGAGTGTGTTGATACAATTGTATGGTCATGGACTCCAAGGGGTGGAAGAATTGCGAAAACAATCAAGATCCCATCAAATGTCATGGAGAAGGCACAGGCTAGCTTATTAGGAGAAATTGAATAGCATTTCATATCTTGCTCATTGTTTTATTTCCCCAGCTTATGTATGATTTTATGAAGTATTTTTAGACACCCACATAAAAACAAAAATTCTAAAAGGTGTTTCTCAACACCACCATTTTCTTGGGAATCTATCTCTTTTATGAAGTGTTTTGAAACACCCACATAAAAATAAAAATTTTAAAAGGTGTTTCTCAACACCACCATTTTCTTGAGAATCTATCTCTTTTATGAAGTGTTTTGAAACACTCACATAAAAATAAAATTTTTAAAAGGTGTTTCTCAACACCACCATTTTCTTGAGAATCTATCTCTTTGTCACATTCCCAAATTAAATGATTTTTTTCCAAATTTAATGGGAAATAGGAATCCATAGGCGTTGAAATTAATCCCAAAGTTGTGGGATTTTCCCATTTCATCTAAAATGGTGTTGTAAATAGAGTAGCTCTTTCATCTTCTTTGTTTGTTAAAGATGGTTCTCCTATAGCTATGTAATCTCTTACTTCTTTTCCTGTAACATTTAATGGCCTAAAATCTTTTGTGTAGCGGAATTTAGCATGAACATAGTGGGCATTTCATTAGAGTTGATTCCTAATGAGAATTACAAGAGTGCTTGGGTGGAGAGAGCAACAAAAAGCATAACACCTAGTTAGATAGCATCGACAATACTTTCAAAAGAGAGAGTAATTAAACTATTGACAACAGTTGAGGACCGGATTTGCATGGAGCCGGTCCCCCCTCCAAAAGGCTTTGTATTATGGTTTCTCCCATCAAGAGAGACATTGTACAATACAATTCTTTGTGTTCCTTCAAGACTAGCTAGTGTAATGAAGATGGAAGCTTCATACACCAAGCAAAACACTTAATCAAACACAACTTGAATTATCCCCGTTCTCAGACCCAAGACCTCACACACCTTCGAAGATGGTGAGAGCTAGCAGGGTATGAGAGTAGATTGAGAGGAAAAAGAAGTATCTTACGAGAAATAAGTACATCTCCTCACATAATCACTCATATTAGCATAGCTTAGCTTAGTAATTAGCTTGGTAGAGAAGATGAGCATGCATTGAAGCTTGGCTCTTGGTTGGATTTGCATCCACATGCCAAGAGAGTGTTGATGTAGGCTTCTATCTCACAAGCTTGGAGTAGGTGATGAGCTCTCCATTAAAGCTTGGGAGGAGATAGAGTATTTTTCCCTTCACACATGGTCAAGTGTGAGAGTGTGTGTGTCCATGCCAAGCAAAAATCAGCCCCCTCTCTCTCTTGGGCGAGCCCTAGCTGCTAAGTTAGGCTGGCTTTTGCCTCATTGGACCTCCCCAGATCCAGCCAATAGGGATTAAGCAGCATAAGTGATAGCCTTCTGACATGTGTCCCCCTTTCCCCTTTTGGGAGAGCTTTAGATAATTAAATAATTAAACTAAACTCTCATTGGACCCCTTTGCCTCTTGGCCAATAGGAATCAGGCAAGCCATGGGGCTCCTGAATGCTCATTGGACCCCTTGGGAGACTGCCCAATAGTCTTCTAGGACACTTAATTCTTATTGGTTTTTTTTATTAAATGTTTTTAAATTAATTAAACTAGATTTACTCTAGCTTAATTCTCATTGGTCCACTTCAAGGGTCTTCCAATAGGAATTGGGCACACCTTGTGGGCATCTGGCCTAGGGAGCTGACATGTGTCCCTCATTCCCTTTGTGTAAAGGGAGCCTGTGTGTGTGTGTAGTTTTCTCTCTCATCCCCTAGCTTTGGGGCTCGCCCCCTCCCATGTAGGGATGCAGAAAGACTTTTTGGGCACACACACTAAGCATCCAATTTTTCCTAAGGTTGACCTTTGGACACAACCTTTGAATTTTGGAACCTTAGCATTTTGGAAGTCTTAATGGGCTGAACCTTAGGGTCTTTTTAGCCCGTTGTTTCACATGGCTCTTTTGCAGATGGCCCCCCCTTTGGATCCCTATTTTCCCTCCTTTGGATCCCTACTGTGGCCGGTCTGCTAACTTAACCAATATTCTAGCTTTTTCTCCCTTGGCACTTCCCCACATTAAATGATCAGTTTAATATGAGAAAATCATTTAGGAGAATTAGATATTGATTATTATGACATTACCTCTCTCTTGAAATCATAGTCGTCCTCGACTATGGTGTAGAGAAGATAAAGCATATGCATGAGTCCTTTTCTTAGCGGGTAGAGGATCCCTATGTTACCCTACGACATCATTCCATAATGGATGACTAGTCCATTTGGCGCTTGAGAGCCTGAGGCTGCCGCAAGCATGTCTGCACATTAGTCCTATCAGTCTTCCATAGTAGAGTGACAAGCTCTACTTTGGTGTTTGGGAGACGTCGTCCCCGCAAACTTGATCTAAGCATGCATACTACTTCATTTTTGTGCACAAATCAAGAAAAACAGAGTCTTATAAGACAAAATTTTTTGTTCATTTTTAACATTTTGTACATTTGCTTACTCTTGGGAAGCATTGTAAGCATTGACAAGGTTTAGGTTATCCTTTAATTGTATGCCTTGCATCCATCTAGCATCTTCAAAAGGATAATTCTTAAACTTAATAAGATATCGTCTGATAGTCTTACCGCCTCTTAATACCTTGTCTTCATGTCGGAGAATGGACTCGGGCTGCAGCACCTCCTCGTGGTCCTCGATCTCCGGTGGGTCTTCAATAGTTGGTTCTTGAGGTGGCTCTCCTTTGTAAGGCTTTAAGAGGCTCACATGAAAAGCATTGTGTATGAGCCAATGATTGGGCAACTTAAGTTGATAGGCCATCTCATTGATGGGCCTAAGAATCTGGAAGGGACCATAGTACCTTTTTGCTAGTTTAGCATAGTACTTTTGGTGACCCGTAGGATTCTTGCCCGTCGTGTGCCTTAAGCGAGCCTTGGGAAACTTTAACAAGACCCAATCGTTTTCTTTAAAGGCTTGGGCTCTTCTGTGCTTGTCAGCAGCAGCCTTTTGCCTTTGCTGTGAGATAGAGATAGCATCCTTAATCTTTTGGAAAGATTCTTGTAGGTCTCGGCTATACTCATCTGCAGCGAAGATCTTCCCATGTACCTTAAGTAGCAAGGGACTTTTTGATCTTCCCTCAATTACCTCGAAAGGTGCTTTTCCTGTAGAATTATGTACAGTGTTATTGTAAGCATACTCTACTAAGGGTAAGTACTTCTCCCATTGGGATCTTTGATCTACTTCCGTTACATAGGCTTTTAGTAGATCGAGAATAGTTAGGTTAGCTATTTCACTTTGGCCATCAGTTTGTGGATGATAGGCCGAAGAGAAGTTTAGCCTTGTTCCTAAATTCTCAAAGAGACCCTTCCAGAAATTACTGGTCATTCTAGGATCTCTATCCGACACTATGGACATTGGCAAGCCATGGTACTTGAAAATTTGTGAAATGAAGAGGGTTGCCATTTGATGGGCTTTGATAGTCTTTTTGACAGGTATAAAATGAGCTTGTTTACTGAACCTGTCTACTATCGTCCATATTCCCGTATTCCCATGGATAGACTTAGGCAATCCAAAGATAAAATCCATGGATATGCTCTCCCACGGTGAATTAGGAATTGGCAAGGGTTGAAGCAATCCAAGTTGCTTCCCTCTATCAAATTTTGTCTTTTGACATACCACACATTTGGAAACATACTCATGTATGTTCACTTTCATGGTAGGCCAATAGAAATATGTTTCAATTCCCTTTAGGGTAGACTGAATCCCTCTATGCCCCGCATATGGGGGAGCATGAGATTCATACATTACTTTCTCACGTAGTGAGTTAGTAACGCATAGTCTATTGCCATAGAGAAGATAACCATCTTGTAAAGTAAATGGTTCTTCTTTCTTCCCTAATGCAAGGGCTGAAATCACATCTCTAAAATCGGGATCAATAGCATACTCATCTATCATTGAAGATAGATCATTGTGAGTTGCTATGGAAACCGCATTCACTCTCGGTCGTCTTGAGAGTGCATCGGCTACTTGATTATGCTTGCCAGCAATGTGAGCAATATGAAAATGAAATTGCGAAAGGAAATTTGCCCACCTCATTTGTTTGTCGGAGAGCTTGGTCTGCGTCATGAAGTACTTAAGACTTTGGTGATCCGTTCGCAGAATAAAAGGAGTCCCCAATAAATAGTGCTTCCATGAGTCTAAGGCATGTAGAACTGCAAGGAGCTCTTTTTCGTATATGCCTAGAGCTTGCTCAACAAGGTCGAGCCTTCGACTCTCATAGCCTATGGCGTGCCCTTCTTGGAGCAAAACAGCCCCAAGGCAATCACCACAAGCATCACATTGGACCTCAAATGGTTTTGAGAGATCCGGTAGTGTAAGCACAGGTTGAGAGATAAGCTTTTCTTTAAGCTTTTCGAAAGCATTGTTCTCCTTAGCAGACCACGTATACCTAACATTTTTCTTTGTTAGGTCATGTAATGGTCCCGCAATTTGTGAGAACTTTTCTATGAAGCGTCTATAGTATGCACACATACCTATAAAGCTTCTTAGTTCATGAAGATTCCTTGGTTTAGGCCATCCTTTTATTACCTCTAATTTGGATGGATCCATTTGGATTCCATCTTGAGAGATAATGTGACCTAAATATTGAATCTCTTGCAAGAAAAATTCACTTTTCTTTCGATTAACATAAAGTTTATTCTCTCTTAAAACTTGAAATATTACCTGGAGGTGTTGCTTGTGTTCCTCCAATGAATTAGAGTAGATGATAATATCATCAAAGAACACTCCAGTGAAGGTTCGATGAGGCCTGAACAGCTTCTCCATCAAGCGGTTAAATGTGGCTGGTGCATTAGTCAAGCCAAAAGGCATGACAATGTATTCGTAAAGACCAAATGTAGTACGAAATGCGGTCTTTACAATGTCTTGATCAACTATCCTTATTTGATGATAGCCACTTTTTAGGTCAATCCTACTGAAGTAGGTCGATCCTTGTAGCTTATCAAATAGGTCTTCTACCCGTGGAACGGGAAACCTATTCTTGATAGTGATCCTATTTAGTGCTCTATAGTCGACACACATACGATATGTGCCGTCTTTCTTTTGCACTAATAGCACAGGTGAGCAAAATGGAGATGAGCTAGGCCTAACCATGCCCTTCTCAATTAACTCATGCACTTGCCGCATAATCTCCTCTTGTTGAGCTTGAGAAACTCTATAAGGAGGTTTGTTAGGCGGTGAACTTCCTGGAAGAAGTTCAATTGCATGGTCGTCATTACCTCGTTTAGGAGGTAGCTCACAAGGGATGTCGTCAATAAAGACATCTTGAAACCCCTTGAGAAAATTGGATAACTCTAATTCCTTTTGGTTGCTTTTATTTTCTTTTGCTAAAGCATTAGGTTCATTTTGAGAATCTTTAACAAAAATCATGTACACGGAAATAGAGCTCTTTATTGACTTGTTGAAAGCTGGTGTATGTACAATGGGGATGGTGTTACCCATTTCCCTAGCATCTATATACATGTCCTTTTCCCTGAACTTAAAGGAGATTCTCCTTTCAGGAAATTTAACATGGGCAGCCACACGGTCAAACCATGGTGCCCCTAGGATTACATCCTCATGCTTGAGAGGAGAGATAAAGAAATCCTCTTTGTCCACATAGCCTTGGACATGAAGCCTCAATTTCCCGATTAAGGGAGTAACTGAAACTTCTTGCCCCTTGAAGGCACTGTCTGCGGGTAGGATATCTCCCATCTCGTAGGATTGTATGCCTAGCTTGGTGGCTAACTCCATAGATATGAAATTGTGAGTAGAAGCAGGGTCAAAGAGAATAAAAGCATCATGTTCTCTTACCTTTCCCCAAGCATGGCATAGAGGAGATCCTTTGTGGTGAGTTTGGTGAATCTCCTCCTCTTGGATTTCAACCAAAGAAGCTCTAGGAGGATCTTGGCGGTTGTTCTTTTGGGGACAAGCGCGGTACGCATGCCCTTGTTCGCCGCACTTGAAACACCGGTTATCTTTACGATAACGCTCAAGCTCTTCAGGAGAGAGTTTATTCTTTCCTTTGTAAACTCCCTTCTCTTTAGCTTTGTTGGGATTGCCCTTAGGAGACTTTTGGACATTGTCCTTCCCCTTAGGCTCATTGGGACTTTTGTTTTCCGGGGGCTTATTATTTCTTTTACCCCCCATTTGAAAATTGATTCGCGAGGCCACCATAGTATGGTGTATTACCGCCGATATGGTACGTGGCCTTTGGGAGTTGACATACTCCGCCATTTCTTCGGTTAAGCCCGCACAAAATTGTTGCTTTTGCTCTCCAAAATCCAACTTTTTGAAGACAGTGGCTTTGAGTTGTAGGTCCCAAAACTTGTCTACATATTTGTGGATGGATTCGTTGGGAGAGAGCTTTAAGCTTCGCCATTCGGTGAGTACTTTGTCTTTGGCATCGGTGGCCAAAAACTGCTTCATAATGGAAGCTCTTAAAGCCTTCCATGTTCGTGGAGCTTCACCGTTGGCTCGTAGGCTAGACCACCATTGTCTGGCGGACTTTTGAAAGTGCATAGCTACATGGCGTAGCTTAGAGGACTCCGTGAAGCCCTCATCTCCAAACGCCGCATCGAATTGCTGGATAAAGGCCAAAACTTTGTCTGTAGCACCGAAGGTGCCATCATAGGTAAGGAAAGAGATGCTCTTCCCTCCCTCTTTGAATTTCTTCAGCTTGGACGACCTCTTCCATGCGGCATAGGATTTCCTATGGCCTCTTCTTTTTGATGGTTCAAAAGTTGCACCATCACTTTCTTCAGAAGATGAAGAATTTGAAGAAGGTGGAGAAGAGGGTGACCTCTTTCTCGCCTTTTTCTTGTCTTGATCTTTGTCGTCTTCACCATAGCTTTCATAAGAGGAAGAGGATGAAGAAGATGGAGAAGAGGGTGTCCTCTTTCTCGCCTTTTTCTTCTCTTGCTTTTTATCATCCCTCTTTGAATTATGACGTGGAGAAGAGTGTGATGGTCTTCTCCGCTTTGGTGGTGATGGAGAGCGTTTAGCCCGCCGTCTTCGTGGAGCCATCTCCGCCGAGGTGGCGGGAGACTCGCTTCTTTCTCGTTCCTTCGGTGGAGGCTCTTGAGTTCTCCTTTGGGAAGGAGATGCATCATCAAGAAGTAAGTTCTTGAGCCCTTCATATGGATTCTCTTCTTCTTCCCGAATCGGAGAGAGACCTCTTTTGGTAGTCTCACAAGGAGGCTTCCTAGGTGTTCTCTCGTCATGGTGATGAGCTTGGAGAATCCCGTGAGCACGGAGCTGCCGTTGCACTTCACTTTGGAGAGATGGATTGCCCATGGCTTGTTGAAGCCTAGAAACAAGATAATTAACAAGCATTGAAGCATCATTAGTAGCTTGCTCATGAGCAAAATCAAAGTTATCAACATTAATTTCACTCTCTTTAATATTGTCAGCCATTCTAACAATTTTTAGGTGTAAACTTTTTAGGTGTACTTTGGCACTTCAAGCCCTAGTTGCTACTCCTCTTTACCCCTTTAGAAAAAGCACTCAAGCTACTGTACCCGCGGCTCGAATACCATTAATTGCAAGGAATAGAAGAGAGGGTCTTTCGACACCAAAACAGCACCGGCTCCTGTCAAGCTTCTAATAGCTCAATAGTGGTTAAGCCGTAGGCAAGCCCCGTAGGACTCCACTATTAAGACCATAGCTCTCGACGGTGATGCCCCGTTAACTGCACAAAGGCAGGCGCACTGCAAGGCTGAAAAATCCCTATTCTACTTACTCACAGGCAATTAATAATACCAACCATTTGTAGCTAGCTTGAGGACCTCCCTTCTTGAGCAAGAAAAGAGAAACCTTGAGCTCTGATACCAATGTAACATTTAATGGCCTAAAATCTTTTGTGTAGCGGAATTTAGCATGAACATAGTGGGCATTTCATTAGAGTTGATTCCTAATGAGAATTACAAGAGTGCTTGGGTGGAGAGAGCAACAAAAAGCATAACACCTAGTTAGATAGCATCGACAATACTTTCAAAAGAGAGAGCAATTAAGCTATTGACAACAGTTGAGGACCGGATTTGCATGGAGCCGGTCCCCCCTCCAAAAGGCTTTGTATTATGGTTTCTCCCATCAAGAGAGACATTGTACAATACAATTCTTTGTGTTCCTTCAAGACTAGCTAGTGTAATGAAGATGGAAGCTTCATACACCAAGCAAAACACTTAATCAAACACAACTTGAATTATCCCCGTTCTCAGACCCAAGACCTCACACACCTTCGAAGATGGTGAGAGCTAGCAGGGTATGAGAGTAGATTGAGAGGAAAAAGAAGTATCTTACGAGAAAGAAGTACATCTCCTCACATAATCACTCATATTAGCATAGCTTAGCTTAGTAATTAGCTTGGTAGAGAAGATGAGCATGCATTGAAGCTTGGCTCTTGGTTGGATTTGCATCCACATGCCAAGAGAGTGTTGATGTAGGCTTCTATCTCACAAGCTTGGAGTAGGTGATGAGCTCTCCATTAAAGCTTGGGAGGAGATAGAGTATTTTTCCCTTCACACATGGTCAAGTGTGAGAGTGTGTGTGTCCATGCCAAGCAAAAATCAGCCCCCTCTCTCTCTTGGGCGAGCCCTAGCTGCTAAGTTAGGCTGGCTTTTGCCTCATTGGACCTCCCCAGATCCAGCCAATAGGGATTAAGCAGCATAAGTGATAGCCTTCTGACATGTGTCCCCCTTTCCCCTTTTGGGAGAGCTTTAGATAATTAAATAATTAAACTAAACTCTCATTGGACCCCTTTGCCTCCTGGCCAATAGGAATCAGGCAAGCCATGGGGCTCCTGAATGCTCATTGGACCCCTTGGGAGACTGCCCAATAGTCTTCTAGGACACTTAATTCTTATTGGTTTTTTTTATTAAATGTTTTTAAATTAATTAAACTAGATTTACTCTAGCTTAATTCTCATTGGTCCACTTCAAGGGTCTTCCAATAGGAATTGGGCACACCTTGTGGGCATCTGGCCTAGGGAGCTGACATGTGTCCCTCATTCCCTTTGTGTAAAGGGAGCCTGTGTGTGTGTGTGTAGTTTTCTCTCTCATCCCCTAGCTTTGGGGCTCGCCCCCTCCCATGTAGGGATGCAGAAAGACTTTTTGGGCACACACACTAAGCATCCAATTTTTCCTAAGGTTGACCTTTGGACACAACCTTTGAATTTTGGAACCTTAGCATTTTGGAAGTCTTAATGGGCTGAACCTAAGGGTCTTTTTAGCCCGTTGTTTCACATGGCTCTTTTGCAGATGGCCCCCCCTTTGGATCCCTATTTTCCCTCCTTTGGATCCCTACTGTGGCCGGTCTGCTAACTTAACCAATATTCTAGCTTTTTCTCCCTTGGCACTTCCCCACATTAAATGATCAGTTTAATATGAGAAAATCATTTAGGAGAATTAGATATTGATTATTATGACATTTCCTCTACCACATACTCCATTCCTACCACCTCTTTGATTGTCCCCTCGGTTTAGGCGAGGCTGAAAATGGTTATGGTGGTAATTCCAGGGGTTTTCTCTTGTGGACAATTATTTCTATAGTGTCCCATTTGATTGCACATAGAACCTTGTAGACCTCTCAATATTTTGACATTTTGTACCAAGCTCGGGTTAACTTGGGGATATGCATGGGCATGTTAGGATCATTTGCATACAAATTATTGCATACTAATGTTTACTTAGCATCATTTCAGGTATGTTACATTTGAATGACTAGATAGCATTTGAAACTCATGTCAGTATTTCACATTAAAATTTTAATGCTTTATCAGTTCTTTTAAGACAAGTTTAGGATCTCGCCTACTATTTTATGACTCATTTGCCCATTTTGCGAGCTCGAGAGAGTCATAAAGTATGCATCTCAATAAGAGAGCTCAAGTTCAAGACTCTAATGGATTGTGAAGACTACTAGGCATAGTCCTTTAAGACAACTCATGAGGTTTCCTAACCATGTGTGTATGAAGGGATGATAGTAATGAGTTAGAATGAGAAATAAGGATTTATTAGAGAGACTTAGAGGTTTTGTGCTCAAGATTGGCCGAACTAGATCTTTGAGGTCTCAAGGGAATGTCCCTTCGACATTAAACTTTCACATATTTGCTATGTGTGTGGGAATGCCGATTATGGGAGGTAATTAAATATATTTTTTTATATAGATTAAAATAAGAATTATCATTTCTTGATCAAAACGATGCGGGGCTTCGAAAGCAAGCGGGAGAGAGGTTGTGAGAGAGAGAGAGGAAGGGAGAGCCGCCAAAAGGTGCGGGTACCACGAGAGCTCGAGAGGGCACTGTGGGAGTGCGAGTGAGGAGGAGGGAGCCTTTGAGTGGGGGGTGCCACCATGCAGCACTAGAGAGCCAAGGGAGCCAGTGTGTGCGTAGGGTTGTGAGAAGAGGGAGGCCACAGGGGAGGTAGGCTACAGTTTAGAGAGAGAGAGAGAGAGAGTGCAAGCTTCATTTATTGAACCAATCAACATAGAGAGAGAAGGAAGGTCGCCTCTGCAGAATTCGAGGAGAAAAGTGAAAGATTGAGAGAGAGAGAGAGAGAGAGAGAGAGAGAGAGAGAGAGAGAGAGAGAGAGAGAGAGAGAGAGAGAGAGAGAGAGAGAGAGAGAGAGAGAGAGAGAGAGAGAGAGAGAGAATGCTTTACTGTAACGTAAAGGAGAGAGAATAGGTGGTTTAGTGATCTGAAGCTTTTGAGTGTGTGTGTGTGTGTGTGTGTGTGTGTGTGTGTGTGTGTGTGTGTGTGTGTGATCATGATATTGAAGGAGAATGTATGCTTGTGTGGGTGTATTGAAGAGAGAGAGAGAGAGAGAGAGAGAGAGAGAGAGGGAGATCTCGTTTTGTGTTGTGTGTAAGTTATAGAGAAAGATATTTATGGATTTGTATTTCTCTATAAGTGTGTGCATGCAACGTAGAAAATTCAATGAGAGAGAGAGAGAGAGAGAGAGAGAGAGAGAGAGAGAGAGAGAGAGAGAGAGAGAGAGAGAGAGAGAGAGAGAGAGATAGATAGATAGATAGATAGATTTTAGATAGATTTTATTATCGTCCTTGGAGGTCAAATATGACCTATGGGACCAAAGTTACATGTGATGTAGTATGTGTATGGCTAATGAGTGACTCTCGATGCTCCAAAATTGTAGTGATGAGAGTCGCAATGGAGAGCCCACACTTTGGCTGGGAGAGAAAAGTGTGTAGGTCTAAGTTATGGATGAAAATATGAGAGAAGCAAGTTCGGATGTGATCAAAAGCTGAGCACTCTAGTAGTGTGTGGTACTCAGACTCTCGAACTTGCAGTGAGCATAATGTGCACAATCGATTTGACTCTTCTCCATTTCCCCAACGCCCTATCTCGCATCGAAGGAAATGGGAGCTAAGCCGAATTGCTGCGATAGTGCGTATCGCGGACAAGGGAATAGGCTCAAGCATGTAAGTGTGAGTACAGTTTCCTCTCTCAGCGAAGAACATGGTTTTGTAGTTGGGGGCAATATAGATGGTGTAATGTATGAAGCGTGACCCACCGGATTTCTCCCAAGCCGTAATACATTGGCGTTGTAGAAAAGCTTCATTCACTTGAGAGTCAATTGAAGCATCATGTAGCAAGTGTAATGCATCCCATCTCCCAAACCACTTCTTTATGTCTTGCATCCATCCCGTGCTCAAGATCTTGCTCTTATGCGTCTTTTGAACTTTTTTGCTTGCTTCCCATGCAATTGTAGGAAGTCGATGTGAGGGGTTTTGACGCATCTTTATCATGTACTCCACAACCCTTTCCATGCCCATAACCTCAATTGGAAGAGATCCCGACTCAAGAAGTAGGAGCATATATGGTGTTTGTGTCTTAACTTGGAGAAAGTTTGTAAGAAAACGCTTTTGGACATTCTCAAACTCTTTCCAAGTAGACTTTGAGATGCTCCTGCCCCACACTTCAACTCCATAAAGAAGAACCGGTGTCACCAATGCATCAAAAAGATACTTCTTGAGAACCCAACACTTGATGTTTCCCGCATTACACATTTTCTCAAATGCATAATATGCTCTCTTTCCCGCTTCCAAACGACGCATAGCACATTCATGCCACTTGTGATTGGATGGAACCTCAAGGCCAAGGTACTTAAAGATCTCAACAACTTCAAGTGTCTCGTTGTTGTACACAATGCATGGCTTCTCCTTATGGTTGGTTTTCACAAGCATAACCTTTGTTTTGGATTCATTTACAATCAGCCCACTATGCAAGCAAAAGTTCTCAAGGACAACCATAAGCTTTTGTGCATCTTCTAAAGTGTGTGCTAGAAGCACTACATCATCCGCATACAACAAAAGCATGATTACCTCATTGCAAATAGTGACCTCTTCAATGCCTTCTTCTTGCATAAAGTCAAGTACCATTTGTTCCAATTGATCGATGCATAGACCAAAGAGAGTTGGTGACAATAGACATCCTTGTTTAACCCCAATAGTGCTTACAAAAATTTTTGAAATTTCTCTTCCCATGCGCAATTGACAAATCACCTTCTCATAGATTCGAGAAACACCAAGCATAAACTCACTTGGCACTTGGAGTTCTTCCATCCTTCTCCACAAATTGTTACGTGGAATCATATCAAAGGCTTTCTTAAAGTCCACAAAACAACAATACAATCGCTTGCCTTTCAACCGACTTTCCTCCATGAGAACACGAAGAGTGACAAGATGATCAATGGTGCTATGGCATCGACGAAAACCCGCTTGTCCCTTTGCACGCTTGTCATTCTCTTCAGCCCAATCACTCAATTTCATCTCCATTATGCACCCAAACAACTTTGCCATAAGAGACCCAATCATTATAGTCCGGTAGTTGCTTACATTCTTTACATCCCCTCCTTTATGCAAAGACTTAACCCAATTAGTACTCCAATCATAAGGCATACCATGTTGAAGTGCAAAGTTGAACATATCACATATCCACTCATGGGTAAAATCTCCCGTCCATTTGATCATCTCCGGCTTGATACCTTGAAGATCTCCCGCTTTGCGAGTGGCCAACTTTTCAAGCCCACCGCATACATCCTCAATAGTAAAAAAAGACGGCATACATGGGAGTGAACCATAAAATGGCATTTTTTCAGTATTTGCTTGCTCATATAATTGCCTACAATGTGTGTACATATCCACTAGACTCAAGTTACCAAAATTCTCAACCCGCTTGCCTCTCAAGTTTCTCCAAAATCTTCCACATGCATGTGCCTTTTCTTGGACTTGAAATTCTTGTTGCTTTACTTCCCATCTTCTTCTCTTCTTTTGAATCAATGCCTTGTATGTATGCAAATGACTTTGATAGTTTTCTTTGTCTATAGATGCATCAAGCTTTATCAAGGACTTTCGAGCATCTTGACATTCTTTATCAAACCACCTTTTGCGTGATCTATCTTTGTTGATACCATGGAGATGCTTTATAGCAAAGCATTCTTCGGCACAAGAACAAATAGCTTTCTTGAAAGCTTCCCATTTAGTTTCCAATGGTGCATCACATTGAAGCTTTGTCATCCATAATTTTTGCTCAACCATTTCAATGTACATTGGTGCCCGTTTGAAATCCATACATAGTGATAACTTCTCTTTCCTTTGGCTGAGATTATCATGCTTAGTTGCTTCTCCACATGAAAGGTCAATACATAAGGTGCGATAACTCTTTATGCGATACATGATGGCTTCAGAGAGTAGCATATAGTCAATCACACTATCCCCATTATGTCTCCTACATGTAAATCCATTGGTTCCACTCCACAAAGATACACCATTGGCAATGAGCATACCCGTGCTATTACACATGTGTAAAAGTAACTTTCCATAGTGATCCGGCTCTTTCTCATCCATTGAAGTACAATCATACAAGTGAACTTCCTCTAACTCCCTTGAAATGTATGGCATATCAAATTGTTGAGTATCATGTTGCAATGTTTTTGTGCAAGCATTCATATCCCCAAATACAATAACATCACCTTCACCTTTGAAATAAGCAATGTCCTCTTCCAAATTAGAAAATGGTTGATCTCTATCCATGCAAGCATAAAAGGGAGAATCATGATGAGGAATGTAGCAACCGGCTACAAAAATGGGTGCTCTTTTTGGTGTCATAATTTTCAGCCATACATAATGTTTGTACTTGTCATCTTTCACAATTGATACAAAATCTTCCAATCCTTTCTTAACCATACATGCTAACCCTCCTTGTCCTCTTCGTTGCTTGAGAATCTTTGACCACGTCAATGAATGTACATTGTAATCCTCCAAGCCGTTAATCCTTTGTGTATCATGCTCCCAAGTTTCAACAAGAAGTACAACATCGGCTTTGCTTGTTAGTTCATCAATGCCAACCCCCGCATTCCATGGGTATCCATTACAATTCCAAAAGCATATTTTCAATTGTAACTCGGTCTCATAGGGCACGCATCCCTATTTGCTTGAGAGACTTGCCTCCTCCTTGGGCACATTTTCTTCATGAGAGATCTCCTTGTTTTTATTATTCTTTTCCTCATATGCCTTGTGACGCATATTTTGTTGCTTAATAGTGCGATCTTCACATACAAAACATTTTGTATCCCTCAAATAGATCCAACTATTATCAAGGATAATCTTTCGCTTGGTCTCATCCGGCATGGTGCATACAATTGGCCGTTCTCCCGAGCGAGGAGCTCCTTGCTTCCCCACTCTATGTGCTCCATAGACCATAACTCCGGACATGCCAAAGTGGGTTTTGAAGAAATCTTCAATAACAATGGCAAGAGAAGGAGGTTTCTCTAACTTCTCTTCAGGAATTCCACGAATAACAATGTTCTTGGAATGTCGCTCCCGTTCCTTCAACTCCTCCACATCCACATTCTCAACATTCTTTGTTTGAACCATAGCTTGCATGAGTGAGGAATTAGAAACCACATTGCTACCACATACATCAGCTCAAGACTTGTCTGTGCATACATTTTTCATGTCGCATACATCCCAGCTCATAGTGTCAAATTTCTCCTCTTTCAATACATGGTCATGCTCTACTTTGCTCATTCGCTCCTTCAAAGCATTCAAGTCCACAAGAGAGCGTTTACATTCCTTGACTTCCTCTTCAAGTTGCATCAAACGTGTTGTTTGCATCTCAAGTGTCCTCTTGAGATTCTCATTCTCAACCACAAGTACCCTTAGTATGCCATTCTCCATTGCAAGTGCTCGTAAGTCTTCGCCTTGTTTGTTTACGGTCTCTTACAATGATACCAAGTACGCCATGATCATGGTTTCCGATGTCGTTGGTTGGGTGGTTGTGTTGCTATCTCCACACTTAGGCGATTTTGGATCATTTTCCACAATGGTTGTGGACCTTGTTGAAGAAGAAGAACCCTTGCGAGTGCCGGAAGACATTGTATGTAAAATAGGAGATGAGAATCAATTTTGTTGAACCTGTTCACTTCAGAAATGCTGTTGAGAGAGAGAGAGAGAGAGAGAGAGAGAGAGAGAGAGAGAGAGAGAGAGAGAATCAATTCCCTGTGTAGCGTTGGAGTTAGAGAGAGGATTTTTTGCCTGTGTTGCAAGATAGAGATAGAATGAGGGTTGCCAATCAATAGCAAGAAGAGAGAGAAAGGGAGCATCATTATTTGTGTGTATTAGAGAGAGAATTTTTGATCCTGCCCTTTTATGCATGTGTGTGTGAGACCGATTGCTTGAGACTGAGTATATTTAGTGTACTCTATGTGTGTGTGTGTGTGTGTGTGTGTGTGTATTATAGAGAGAAAAAAGAAACCTGTTTCATTCATGGTGTTAAGAATTTGAGAGAGAAATAAAAATTCTAGATATATTTAGGAGAGAGAAAGATAAGGTATTTGAGGCAAGAAAGAGAGAGAGTTGCTGAAGAGAGGGAAGTGTATGAGCCTATGAAGACGTAAGTGAGAGTGGAATTGATAGCTAGAGCGGATGATTGAAAAAGAGCCAGCATAGACAAGCGTGGTGAAGCCAACCTATGAAGCAGTGAGGTTGTCAAGACGGTCCAAGAACAAATCATAAAGAGTAAATTCAAAACTGTAAAAGGTTGGTTGACAATTTCAAATATAATTACAAACATAAATTACACAATAAACAATGAAATTTGAATATTAAGCATGAAATTTGGAGCATAAAAGGACTTGCATATATCTTTATGATTTCACGTTAGCATGAGTGCTTGCTAGAGATTTAGACTGAGAAAATAATGCATAATAGAACAATTGGGACTGGGAGAAGTGAACATTTGCAGAATAATAAATCATTTGAATACAAAAATTATAGTAATTACCAATTTATTGTGTCAAGAGCAAGTGTATGGGAAATTGAGAGTGAATTTTGATTGTGAGAAGTAACAGCATAATTTTTATTGATTGTCAAATTTATTTGTCAATTTGAAAGTGTAATCTGGTGTCTATGGCTGTTGTGATAAAGAAGTGTTTTTGAAATGAGGCATTGAGATATTGAATATATTTGTGATTATTGTTGGTGGAAAGAAATGTTTGTAAAAGAGGAGTTTGCAATGCATTACTATGTATTTTGTGTGTGGTTTTAGTATATTTGAGAACTCATATTGGGTTTTATAATATATATTTGATATAGACGGACTATGCTAGTAAGACTTGGAAGGCTTAGTCATTTTTGGTGCGTCTGTCGAGAGAGGAATCCTGTCATACCATGCTCTAGAGCCCTGCTTCAAACCATACAAAGCTTTGAGAAGTCTGCATACATAATCTCGGTAACCTGGATCGACATAACCAGGTGGCTGATCCATATACACTTCCTGCAACTCACCATTCAAGAAGGCATTCTTTACATCCATTTGATGCATAATCCATCCTCTAGATGCAGCCACTGCTATGACAGCTCTCACAGTCGTCATCTTTGCCACTGGAGCAAAGGTCTCCTCATAGTCTATGCCATACGTCTGTGCATAACCCTTTGCGACCAGCCTTGCCTTGTGACGCTCAATGTTACCATCAGCCTTATGCTTGGTTTTATACACCCATTTACAGCCAATAGCTTTCTTGCCACTTGGCAATGGCACCAACTCCCATGTGTCATTTGCTTCCAATGCAGCCATCTCTTCATTCATTGCATCATCCCAATGCACATTTCCAACTGCATCCTCAAAACATGTGGGCTCCACATCCTGTATCACCTTAGCCATGTAGGCTTGGTGATGCGCTAGATACCCATCATAAGTCAATTTTTGAACTGGATTTTTGGCTCTATTAGATCTGCGCGGTCCTTGGTCACTCCTTTGCCCTCTAGCATCTTCTTGTATTTTTCTTGCACTAGGTGTCCTGACAGCCGGAATTCCAAATTCCTCATCAAGACTTTGTTCAGAACCATCTGAATCCATGTCTACATGTGAAAAACCTGATGATGCATCAACCATAAAGGGAGGTTCATCAACCTTTTCCTTTCCTTTTCGTGATACATTCCCTGTACCTGTTGGTGGAGTAACCTGCGTACGTAGTCTACCATTCCATGGTTTCTCAACAGAGCCACGAGAAGAGGACTCTTGTGGTCCACTCAAAACCTGTGACTGTGGCCTCACATTTTGTACAACCACATCATCTTTTACATCAGCCCCAATAGTTCCATGTGCATTACTGTACCAGCTGCTCATCTCATCAAAGACTACATCTCTGCTCACTCGTAATTCTCGTGTAGTAGGATTGTAGCACCTATACCCCTTTTGTTCAAGGGAATATCCCACAAGAATACATTTCTCTGCTTTAGGATCCAATTTCCTACGCAACTCATCTGGTACATGCACGTAAGCTATGCAGCCAAACACTTTCAAGTGTGCCAAATCAGGCTTTGTACCTGTAAACTTTTCCTCAGGTGTTACATCATGCACCGCAGCTGTAGGTGTCCTGTTCATAATGTACACAGCTGTATTTACAGCTTCAGCCCAGAAATGATGAGGCATGTTCTTCTCATTCATCAATGCACGTGCAACCTCTGCAATGTGCCTGTTTTTCCTTTCTGCGACCCCATTCTGCTGTGGAGTATATCTGCATGTAAACTGCCTGTGTATACCATGCATTCGCAGATAATCTGAAAAATCATTGGAGAAGTACTCTCCCCCTCCATCTGACCTCAATGTCTTGATTTGCATATCTGTCTCCTTCTGAATCATGACTTTGAAGTCTTGAAAGTGACCAAACACTTCACTTTTGTTACGCATGAAGTAGACCCATACTTTCCTTGTATGGTCATCAATGAAAGAGACATAATACCTGCAACCATGTATGCTTGCAGTATCGGTTGGACCCCAAACATCTGTGTGCACCACCTCAAGTGGCCTTTTACATACATTGCGCTCATGTGGAAATGAGCCCTTTGACTGTTTTCCAAACTGGCATGCTGCACACACTTTATGCATACCATCCACCTTGAATTTGGGCAAACCTTTTACAATCTGTTTTGATTGCATGCTGCGCAATCTCTGCTCATTGACATGGCCAATGCGTTTGTGCCAAATGTCAACATCAGCCACAACACCTGTGCCCTGTGCAAATAATGCAGCTTTTACCTCAGGCATGTCTACATTTAGCGTAAACATTCTGCCCACACATTTGCCCTCTGTGATCAGCTTACAGCCATTCTGGAAATCTTCTACATAACAGCCATTTGGATTGAAGCGAACCTGCAAACCCTGCTCAACCATTTGTCCAACAGAAACAAGATTCTTTGTAATGTTTGGGACATGAAGTACATCTGCTAAGTACTTTGATTTCCCACTCAACGTATTTAGAGGTATGTCCCCTACATGAGCAATGGGGTGAGCTGTGTCATCTCCTGTCTGCACATAGCCTGACACATCTGGTTTGCGCATATCTCTAAACCACTCTCCACGAGACGTCATGTGATTAGAGGCACCTGAATCCACATACCAAACATCATCTTGGGTGGAATTCTCTGCAGTCATTGTATTCATTACATGTTGCATAACAAACATGCGCTCGTTTTTGCTGTCATCTGCATCTCTGCTAGTAGATGCATAGTTGCCATGTTCTCTCTTTCTACTTGCTTTTCCGTTTGGACAGTCACGTGACATGTGACCTCTTTCACCACAAGTCCAACATTCTCTACTATCTGGAGTATGTTGCTGCCTGCTTGATCCTGCACCACGACCTCTTTGACTCCCCCTGCCTTGAGACTGGTTTCCCCTGCCACCTGTATTGTTTTGATTTGATTGACCTTCCAGAAATTGGCCCCTGCAACCCCTTGGGCCTCGACCACGACCTCTACCTCTACCTCTGTTGGAGTTAGAATAGAAGGCCTGTTCAGAATTATTTCTGCCATGAGAAGAAGATGTGTCAAGGTTCTTCTCCTCAAGAATAAGCATAGAAATCAAATCTTGGAACACGGGGATGTCGTCTCTTGTATTCATGGAAGACCTAAAATGTACATACTCATCTCCTAGACCATCCAAGCATGCACGGACAATGTCATCGTCTTCCACTGAGACTTTAATAGATCCAAGAGCCTCAATGATACTCTTGATCTTCAAAGCATAATCATTGATGGAGAGGTTGTTCCTCTTAACCTGATTTAGCTCCGACTTTATTTGAAGCTTCCTGGCCTTGGTGTTCACCTCGAACACTCTGCCTAAGTTTTTCCATGCAATGGCGGGGGTTTCAGCATCCTGTAGATAGCCCATCATGCCATCTGTGATGCTCATAGAAAGCCAATACATCACTTTGCTCTGGCCTTGTTGCCAGTCCCTCAAAGCTTTCCTTTGTTCTGCTGTAGCATTTGCCTCGGGAATCTCTGGTTCCTTTTCATTGTCTCCTTCTACATAGTCCCAATAACCTTTTCCTTTTAGGAAATTTGTTATTCTGAACTTCCATGCAGGGTAGTTATTTTTCTCAAGCTTCTCAGTAACAATCTGACTGAAACCGTCAGACATCTTGAAGCACTAAGACAAAATAGCTGCAATCTGCAAAAACCTACAAATCTGCTGAACCTGCTATCGTGGTTCCTGTAACGCTTTCTACACTCAACGAGTGTCCACAATCAAGTGTACATACAACCACTGTACTTGTACAGTAAATCTCTGTATACTGCACTTTGGAGACCTGTTCAGAAACTTGTGCGAAAAACCCCTAAAAATTTTTTCGCTGCGCGAGGCGCCATCTGGTCGTGGATTGCGAACGAAGGGATTGTGATGCTCTTGCTCTCTTAGCCTCTCTTGCCTGCACCAGGCTCTGATACCATGTAAAGAATGAGGATGCAAGAGAGCTACACAAGGCAAGCACAAAGCACACAGAGATGGAAAGCTTCTTCTTCTTCTTCACAGAAAAGAGAGTACAAAATGACTAAGTGCTAAAGCTGAAAAGTAGCACATATGTACATGCGGTCACTAAGTGTGAACTCGCTAGAAGCGTACTAGGCTGGCACTATAAGTGTAGTCCAGCTGTAGAATCACTGGCAGAGATCCTCCGTGTCGGTCACCTAACGCGCCAGTGAGTAAATGCCGTAAGCGGCCAAGACCCGTAGTGGATGCCAGCTCAAGGTGTAGAGCTCGACATCTCAACACTCCCGTCGTTAGAGAGAGAGAGAGAGAGAGAGAGAGAGAGAGAGAGAGAGAGAGAGAGAGAGAGAGAGAGAGAGAGAGAGAGAGAGAGAACCGCCAAAATGTGAGGCTACCAAGGGATTCCGAGAGGGCACTGTGGGAGCGCGATCAAGGAGGAGGGAGCATGTGAGTGGGGGGCGCCGCGAGGCAGTGCTAGAGAGCCAGGGAGGCAGTGTGTGTGTGTGGGGGGGGGGGGGGGGGGGGTCGCGAGAAGAGGGAGGCCACATGGGAGGTAGGCTACAATTTAGAGAGAGAGAGAGTGCAAGCTTTGTTTACTGAACCAATCAACATAGAGAGAGAAGGAAGGTCACCTCTGTAGAATCCAAGAAGGCGCAAAGTGAAAGATTGAAAGAAAGAGAGAGAGAGACAGAGAGGGGGGGGGTTGCCCGCAAGAAAAAATAGAAGAGAGATAGATAGATTTTATTATCATCCTTGAAGCTCAAATATGACCTATGGGTCCAAATTTACATCTGATGTAGTGAGGAAAGCTTTTCCATGCATGGGAACCCCCCCATATATTTTTGCCCTTTTATCAAAATATTTCCCATTATATAAGTTACTTTTGATTTTTTTCTTCCTTTTTCACAAACATTTTAGCCTTTATTAAATAAATAATACTTATGCTAATCAATCACGATGTAGCATAATAAGTAAGCTTTCTTTGTTGATCTCTCTTTTGACCTTAAAAATATTAAATATATATATTCTAGTATTTTCTAATATTTTTTTTTTCATGTATGTATATTATTCCACTCTACCAAATATTTTATTCACTAGTTTTCATTTTCAAACCTCAACCCCACTTTCAAATTTCAATAGTACCTCCATTTAGATGATTGCCAATCTTTTCAACACTCTAGGTCATGTTTTCATACACATGAAGGAGCTTACACTTGAAGGCAAGAGAGAAGTCCACTCAAAGGGGACCACCAAAAGACTTTTGCAGCCACAAATAATATATTATTTGGCTGAATTTTTAAGTAAAGAAGAACCCCGAATCTGAAGGAGCGTTCAACATGAAAGATGTAGCTCGTGATCTCAACTTTTAGCTCAATTGTTTTCAGAATTTTTGGAGTTATGAACACGGAGATATGATTTTTGTAGTGGACCCCAGTTTTCTCGTGTAATGGTGACACAGGCCATCCCCACTTTTCTTCCTTCTAGAATGGCTATGGTTCTACAAGTCTTCAAGCATGATTACAAGAGACAAGGCTCTTTTAATGAGGTCTTGGCTAGTCTAGAGTAATTCTATCACCATTTTTGGAGGATCCATCCTCATCGACAAATATCCACCTTCGACAACCTCTCTTATAATTTTCTTACCTCTCTCTTCTCTCCCTAATAAGCTTATGTCTATCCAAAGCTAGACTATTGTAAATGATTTCCTATCCTCTACATCCTACCCACATTTTCTCTTTTTCTCTCTCTATTGACTCTGGTATTTTAAATAATGAGGAGACAAGATGGGAGCCACAGTCACATGCACCCCATTTTCCTAGTCACCAAAGTGGGACACTCACCTTAAATAGAAATATTGCTAAATCCTTCCCTCCTTCCCTATATAAGGAGGTCATGAGAGCTCACTTGGGGGGGAGAGAACACACACACACACACACACCTATCCATACACACTCTTGTGCTACATGCTTGTAGCATGAACCCTAATCACATAATCACAACACCATCATCATCACCATCACCATGCACAAAAGATGAGCACCACACCTCCACACCACTTGTAATTAAGGGTTGAATGCACAATTTCAAGAAGAAGAAGGGTGGACACACTCATGATATTCCTCGCCATCAACTCCCATCTCTCCATTATGCCTCCTACGATCTTGTTCCCTTCTCATTTTCCTGCCATACGCTACCTATTGTATTCATCTTTTGCAAGCAATCAACACACTCCATCTTGGTGCCATACTTTGTGTCGCTTTGGATACATCTCATTGTGAGTATGGTATATGCTTGTTCCTTGCCACTTTTTTTTCTGCTTATGTTAAGGTGTGTGGACTCGCCACCACACACACACTCTCTCTCTCCCTCTCATATTCCTATCATCTTGCTACTTCCATCTTAAGGTGTGCGGATTCGCCACCTTTTGTATGAGAAGTGAGCATACTTGCATGTATCCCTGACCTCGTTATCTTCCTTACTACATGCACGCGTAGCGAGCCCATTCTCACTCACTCACCACTCCTCTCACCTTATTCTCCAACCACCCCATTCCACATTTGGGCGTGGATCTTGAAATTGTTTTCCATGCAAGCTTCATTGTGTATATGTATGCGTCCTAGCCGCATATTTTGCTAGGTGGTGCCCCTATTGCGTATTCCCCATGATGAGTCCATTGTGCATAGTCTTGGTGTAGAGGCCACCGGGTCTATTTTTTTCACTTCCGCCTCTCAGTAGTATGTGTATGGCTAATGAGTGACTCTCAATGCTTCAAAAATTGCGGTGATGAGAGTTGCAATGGAGAGACCACACTATGGCTGGGAAAGGATAGAGTGTAGGTCTAAGTCATGGCTGAAAATGGGAGAGAAGCAAGTTCGGATGTGACGAAAATCTACTAGTATGTGAACTCTCAAACTTGCAGTGAGCATAATGTGCATAGTCGATTTGACTCTTCTCCATTTCCCAATGCCCTGTCTCGCATCGAAGGAAATGGGAGCTAAGCCAAATGGGTGCAATAGTGCCTATCACCAACAAGGGGATATGCTCAAGCATGTAAGTGTGATTACAGTGTCCTCTTTCAGCAAAAAGCATGGTTTTGTAGTTGGGGGCAATATGGGTGGGGTAATGTATGAAGCGTGACCCACCAGATTTCTCCCAAGCCGTAATACATTGGCATTGTAGAAAAGCTTCATTTACTTGAGAGTCAATTGAAGCATCATGTAGCAAGTGTAATGCATCCCATCTCCCAAACCCCTTCTTATGTCTTGCATCCATCTCGTGCTCAAGATCTTGATTTTATGCGTCTTTTAAATGTTTTTGCTTGCTTCACATGCAATTGTAGGAAGTCCATGTGAGGGGTTTTGACGCATCTTTATCATTTACTCCACAACTCTTTCCATATCCATAACCTCAATTGGAAGAGATCCCAACTCAAGAAGTAGGAGCGTATATGGTGTTTGTGTCATAACATGGAGAAAGTTTGTAAGATAACACTTTTGAACATTCTCAAACTCTTTCCAAGTAGACTTTGAGATGCTCCCGTCCCACACTTCAACTCCATAAAGAAGAACCGGTATCACCAATGCATCAAAAAGATACTTCTTGAGAACCTAGCACTTGATGTTTCTTGCATTAGACATGTTCTCAAATGCATAATGTGCTCTCTTTCTCGCTTCCGAATGATGCATAGCACATTCATGCCACTTGTGATTGGATGGAACCTCAAGGCCAAGGTACTTAAAGCTCTCAACAACTTCAAGGTCTCATTGTTGTACACAATGCATGGCTTCTCCTTATGGTTGGGTTTCACAAGCATAACCTTTGTTTTGGATTCATTCACAATCAACCCACTATGCAAGCAAAAGTTCTCAAAGACAATCATAAGCTTTTGTGCATCTTCTAAAGTGTGTGCTAGAAGCACTACATCATCTTCATACAACAAACCATGACTACCACATTGCAAATAGTGACCTCTTCAATGTCTTCTTCTTGCATAAAGTAAAGTATCATTTGTTCCAATTGATCGATGCATAGACCAAAGAGAGTTGGTGACAACGGACATCCTTGTTTAACTCCAATAGTGCTTACAAATTTTTTTGAAATTTTTCTTCCCATGCGCAACTGACAAATCAACTTCTCATAGATTCGCAAAACCTCAAGCATAAACTCACTTGGCACTTGGAGTTCTTTTATCCTTCTCCACAAATTGTTACGTGGAATCATAGCAACGGCTTTCTTAAAGTCCACAAAATAACAATACAATCGATTGACTTTCAACCGACTTTCCTCCATGAGAACACAAAGAGTGACAAGATTATCAATGGTGCTACTGCATCGACGAAAACCTGCTTGTCCTTTTGCATGCTTGTCATTGTCTTCAACCCAATCACTTAATTTCATCTCCATTATGCACCCAAACAACTTTTCCATAAGAGACCCAATCATTATAGTTCGGTAGTTGTTTACATTCTTTACATCCCCTCCTTTTTGCAAAGGCTTAACCCAATTAGTACTCCAATCATAAGTCATACCATTTTGAAGTGCAAGGTTGAACATATCTCACATCCACTCATGGGTAAAATCTCCCATCCATTTGATCATCTCTGGCTTGATACCTTGAAGATCTCTCGCTTTACGAGTGGCCAACCTTTTATGTCCACCACATACATCCTCAATAGTAAAAAAAGAGGGCATACATGGGAATGAACCATAAAATGGCATTTTTTTAGCATTTTCTTGCTTATATAATTGCCTACAATGTGTGTAGATATCCACAAGACTCCATTTACCAAAATTATTAACCCGCTTGTCTCTCAAGTTTCTCCAAAATCTTCCACATGCATGTGTGTTTTCTTGGACTTGAAAAATTTATTGCTTTACTTTCCATATTCTTCTCTTCTTTTAAATCAATGCCTTGTATGTATGCAACTTTCTTTGATAGTTGTCTTTGTTCATGGTTGCATCAAGCTTTATCAAGGACTTTTGAGCATCTTGACATTCTTTATCAAAGCACCTTTTGCGTGATCTATCTTTATTGATACCATGGAGATGCTTTATGGAAAAGCACTCTTTAGCACAAGAACAAAAAACTTTCTTGAAAGCTTCCCATTTAGTTCTCAATGGTGCGTCATATTGAAGCTTTGTCATCCATAACTTTTGCTCAACCATTTCAATGTACATTGGTGCCCGTTTGAAATCCATACATAGTAATAATTTCTCTTTCCTTTGGCTGAGATTATCATACTTAGTTGCTTCTCCACATGAAAGGTCAATACATAAGGTCCGATGGTCGGATTCCGGGGTCCATTGGCCAAACATAAACTCTTTATGCAATACATGATGGTTTCAAAGAGTAGCATATAGTCAATCACACTGTCCCCACCATTATGTTTCCTACATGTAAATCCATTGGTTCCACTCCACAAACATACACCATTGGCAATGAGCATACCCGTGCTATTACACATGTGTAAAAGTATCTTTCCATAGTGATCTGGCTCTTTCTCATCCATTGAAGTATAATCATATAAGTGAACTTCCTCCAACTCCCTTCAAATATATGGTATATCAAATTGTTGAGTATCATGTTGCAATGTTTTTGTGCAAGCATTCATATCCCCAAATACAATAACATCACCTTCGTCTTTGAAATAAGAAGTGTCCTCTTCTAGATCAAAAAATGGCTAATCTCTATCCATGCAAGCATAAAAGGGGGAATCATGATGAGGAATGTAGTAACCAGCTACAAAAATGGGTGCTCTTTTTGGTGTCATAATTTTCAGCCATACATAACGTTTGTACTTGTCATCTTTCACAATTAATACAAAATCTTCCAATCCTTTCTTAACCATACATGCTACCCCTCCTTTCCATCTTTGTTGCTTGAGATTCTTTGACCACATCAATGAATGTACATTGTAAACCTCCAAGCCCTTAATCCTTTGTGTCTCATGCTCCCAAGTTTCAACAAGATGTACAACATCGACTTTGCTTGTTAGATCATCAATGCCAAGCCCCGTATTCCATGGGTATCCATTAGAATTCCAAAAGCATATTTTCAATTGTAACTCGGTTTCATAGGTCACACATCCCTATTTTCTCGAGGGACTTGCCTCCTTCTTGGGCACATTTTCTTCGTGAGAGATCTCCTTGGGTTTTTTTTTTTCATCATATGCATTGCAACACATTTGTTTCTTAATGGTGCAATCTTCACATACAAAACATTTTGTATCTCTTAAATAGATCCAACTATTATCAAGGATAATCTTTCATTTGGTCTCATCCGACATGGTGCATACAATTGGCCGTTCTTCCGAGCAAGGATGTAAGGACATGGGTCCTACGGTCAAGGCCACCAGCATGGCCGTATAGTGTGTACGCTAGGGGGATACTATAAGATAGCACGGTTCAATGGAACCACCATACACATTACCACCACCCTTTTAGTAGTATCAGAGCTATTTTTGGGAAAGGGAAAAAGTGGGTTGCATGTGCATGTGATGCACTTCTTCTCTCCCACGATGATTCACAGACAATACAACGATGTCTCCTCTGCGCAGCAAAGATAAGGCGGGTTTCTCTCCCATGATTCACAGACACTAGGGAAAACAAATTTGTTGTGCAACAAAAAGAAGGTAGGCACAACTCTGTGTGCACGGAAAGACAGATAGTGACAGCCGACCACCCAGCCCCACCTACGTTATCCATAGCGGGCGACCAAAGCAAACTCAATCGGCAACTCTACAACACCGAGGCTCCGTTGGTGGAATTGGTTGCGTACGTAGGAAGGCCCTCTAAACCCTTGCATTGCATTTTTTGGCAATTTTCCAAGTTATAGGTGCTCATTTTGGCTCATACTTGATTTTTGGCATGTAATAGGTGTGTACAAATGATAAGTGAGGTGATGATACAATTTCCAAGAAAAAATAGTGCAAAAGTAAATAATCGTGATTATTTACAGCAGACAGTCACAATTTTCTTGCAAAACTTAAAAATTTTGACCTAAACACATTCTATACACCTAGAACAAGTCCTAAATTGAATTTGGTCAAGTTTGGTCTTATCGGCATCACTTTGTTCTTTGTCGACTCTGAAATTACCAATTTCTGTGACTACACTGCCTATTGAGTTGCTTTGTCACTTGTGAGGCTTTGGACTTGTCCGCAACATAGTCGTAAAGCAACTCATCCAATTCTGGCTCATTCGGAGTCAGTTTGACCTCGTATGTCCAATTTGACGCGTTGTAACCTTCAAGCCATTTTTTGCTTTTCGACAGCTTTGCTTGATTGATTTCACAAAACCAATCATATACATTGTTTATAAACCTCGTAGGCAAACTGTCTATGGAGTCAGAACCAAATTCTGGCATCTGCCAAAAAACCTAGCTTTTCTACTAGGGACCCCCTCGTTCCGTGCCAAATGGTCAACTGATGATATAGAAAGGTTCTAATGTGTTCGATTTCTCTATTTTTAAATCTCATTATCAAGAAAATGATGAAAAATAACCAGAAAGGACTTTTTTTTAATGATATTTCTAATAGTATATACACTATTTACACTCATCGGAAAGATATTATAAGTGAATTTTTCCTTGATGATGAATTAGAAGGGTATTATTAGGTAATTTTGAAAAAAATCACACGTTAACATTGAACTTTTTTCTCCCTCTTCAAACATTGTCCTTAATTACTTAGTGCCCTTCCAAACCCTCCTAGATGGCGTACTCCGGGACAACTGTGTGCATGGGTTGAACAATCGTGTCTATGCATAGCCGTGGTTGGCTCTACCATGCTTTGAAGATCAATGCAATTCAAACCATTATGTTGTGCAAGAGTTGGGTCTTGAATAATTAACTCAAGGGTTTCTAATGTCGAGGCTTTTTGATGTTGTCTTCCAAAGAGCAAATCTTGTAGCTTGTGTTCTCTCTGTTTGATTGTACCATTAAGATGCTTCAGCACATTGATTGCCTGAGCTGTTGGTAGAACTTTTGACTATTGTCGAGCTTTTTCTCGCCATTGGTAGGTTGGTTTGCTTGGTGTGGAATGGTGTGGTGGAGTCTTTGAGACTTAACTCTCCATTGCTTGATTGTTTTTACAGTTTGTGGAGAAGATAAGTGCTCCTTTTTTTTCCAAATCCAATTCAAGTTAGGTTCCTTGATCGGAGATGCTCGTCTCTATGTTTTGACCCTTGGAACCTTCTTTTCTTTTGTCGGTGATGCCAGATTTGAATCGGCTTATACTTAAGCTGTGATTTTGGTACCCAAATTTGCCTGACTCCTTGCATGCAACGTGTATCATTTTCTTTTGAGGGGATAGAGAAGATTGATTACTTCGTGGTTTGGTCTACTGATTGCTTCCTTTCCATTACTCCTTGCTTGGTACAATTGGAACAATGAGTTTCCCGCCTTTAGGTGATAGCTTGATCTGATTTGTATCCCAATCTAGTACTGCTTTGTATGTCCGCATCCAGGGAATTCCAAGAATCATCGTCTCATTCACGTGTTCATCTAGTAAGCATACAAACTGATGAGGACATGAACATCCATGTACTATCACGTTCAAGTTGACTACTCCCAATGTTGGGGTTGGGTTTTTGTTGCATCCTTTGATTGTCGCTATTCCTGCTGTCAATGCTTGACTTGTTGCCTTCTTATACGTGGAATAACTGACTGCATTTACTCTAGCTCTTGTGTCGAGCGACCAAACCATTTGTGCTATGATTATTGAGATGTACTTTGATGCGTAGATCCATTCCATCTAACCATTCATCATCTGTTGAAACTGCATCTTTAGGAAATTCTCATTGTCAATCATCTATTTTTAGAGTGTTGATGGGAATCGGTATCTATTGATTCCTAAGAGCAGCTTTCCATTTGAGTACCCAAAGCCGAGCTCCCTCTTGGGCTTCATCAATAACCTGCTGTCCTTTAATCCTCCTTTGCTTGGCTGCATGCATTCTTTCTAACAATTCATGGTTAGTGGCGGTAAATTGTATTTCTTTAAACGGCATCCACTAATCCAATTAGCCATTGGTTCACCGTATAGGGTGGACAACTTTACTGCTCCCTTGGAGATACATCTTTAATGATAAACGGCCCGTTTTCCTTTTTCTTAAACTTGGGAATTTGTTGCTTAAGGGAATAGATTAAAACTAAGTCCCCTTTCTCAAAGATTTTTGTTATTAGATGGGAATCAAAAAACTGTTTTTATTTCCGCTTTTGTGCATAGATATACGCTACAGCAGTTAGCCTTTGCTCATCTAGCTTTTCTGAATCTTAAAGTCTTTCTGAAAATTCATGTCCAATCCACTCAAGATCCTTAGCTACCCTTAATGTCGGCGATAGAAATTATATTGGCAGTATGGCATCAAGACCATAAACAAGGTTAAAAGGTGTAGCATTTAAAGCTTTTTTGAATGAAACTCGATAAGCCCATAGAGTTGCATGGATATTCATTTCCCAGTCTATCCTTCCTGAACTAACCACTTTAGTCAGTCCCGAGCTAAGAATTTTGTTTGTATGCTCAACTTGTCCATTTTCTTGTGGGTGATAGGGAGCTGATCTGTTATGAATGACCATAAACTCATTAAGCAAATATTCGATTACCTCATTGAGGAAATGAGTTCCTCTATCACTGACAATATCTATTGGTAGTCCATATCTCGTGAATACATACTCATATAAGAATGCAGAAGTGGTTCTGGCATCATTCTTTTAAGTTGCTTTAGCCTCTGTCCACTTGATCAAATAGTCTGTAGCTACAATGATATATTGAGCTTGGGTTCTATAAGCAGGTGGTTCTATCGGCTCAACAAAATCTATACCCCACTTTGCAAAAGCTCTAGTCCCCATCATTGGTCTTAAGGGCATGCTATCTACACGTGTTGGCATTTTAGCTCGTTGACAAGCATCACACGTTCCAACATAATCTTTGGCATCTGTAAAAGGTGTTGGCCACCATATACCTGCTATCAAGATTGCTCTTGCGGTGGTCTCACTAGAAAAGTGACCTCCAGCTAATCCAGCATGTGTTTGTTCTATAATAGGAATATACTCGTCTTCATTTGCACAAAGACGCAAATGTTGATCTTTACCTCTCCAATACAATTGGTTCCCAATAAGAGCATAGTCTCTTGATTTAGTGTCATTTGCTCTTTGATGGCGTTTACTCATATCCCCAGGAAATGTTCCGCTTGATAAGTAAGTAACCAGATAGTTACTCCACTTAGGAACAGGTGACATTTGAAACAATGTTACATGAGGTATGGGTGTTTGTTTTTGACATTGAGGACAATCCTTTACAAAAGATTGAACATCACTCCTCATAGTCATCCAAAATACTCCAAGTCTCAAAATTCTTTGCATAGTTTGGTCTTCCGCAAAGTGAAGTCCTACTATGGTAATATGTGCTTGACTTAGGTACTAGTTTTTCTCCTCAAGATTAACGAATAATATCAATATTCCATCTCGATTTCTTTTGTATAGGGTACCAACTCTAGTAATTGATACATAGCCAATTGCTTGATTAATCTGATTGTAATAGGAAGTGGTATTTGTGAATCCACTTGAGCTATTGTCATCAATGATACCATGTTTTCCGACCATCGAGGTATCATTTCCATGGAGAATAAATAGGCATCTGGTAGATCATCGTCTACCCCTTTAGGTGATTCTCCTGAAACACTCCTTGACAAATGGTCTGCTCTTTGATGTGTAGTGCCCTTTTTTACAACCACTGTGAAATCAAATTCCAGAAGAATGATGAACCATCGCACTATTCTTCCTATGCTACATGGCTTGTTGACCAAATATAACAAAGCTTGGTGGTCTACAAATAACACAAATTTGTTGTCTAATAGGTAATGTCTATACTTTTTAACGTCATAGATCATTCATAACCCTTCTCTTTCAGTGGTAGTGTAGTTCTTTTCTTCCATATTCAACTGTCAGCTACCATAAGAAATAGGAAAGTCAATTTTCCCATCTCCTGATTGAGCTAGTATACATTCTATAGCAAAATTGGAAGCATCTACATGTATGTGGAATATCTTATTCCAATCTGGTGCTTTCAATATTGGAGCTGATGTTAGAGCTTTCTTAAGCTTCATGAAGGATTCTTCACATGCCTTGGTCCATTCAAAGTGTGTAATCAAGCTATACATGGGTTTTGCAATTATAGCGTACATGTAAATGAAGTGTCTAAAATATCCACAATGCCCCATGAAGGCTTGAACCCCCTTGACTATTGTTGGTCGACGCAAATTAACAATGACATGAATTTTTTCAATATCAGTAGCTATGCAATTTTTAGACACTATATGTCCAAGAATTTTTCCTTGTCTACCCATGAATGTGCACTTTTCAGGATTTAGGCAAATCCTATGAAGTCTACATTTTTCGAATACCTTTTTGAGGTGTTCAGAATGTTCAGCTCGGATTGGTGAATGTAGGCATAGATCATCCATATACACTTTTAAGAATTTCCTAATATATTCTTTAAAATCGTGGCTCATTAATCTTTGAAATATGGATGGAGCATTAGTTAACCCTAAAGGCATAATCTGATAGGCAAAAATACCACATTCCGTTGCACAAGCAGTTTTATGCTGATATTTTGGGTCGAACAGAAGTTGATTGTATCCCAAAAAGCCATCTAATAAACTATAAGATTCTTTTCCTGGAACTCGTTCTAAAACATGCTCAGTGATTGGGAGAGGAAAGTTGTCTCTAATGGTAGCTGCATTCACTTTTTGGAGATTGACACACACTGGTAGTTTTCCATTCTTCTTGGGTACTACCACAATTGGAGACACCCAATCTGTGTGTTTAATTTTGTAAATGAATTCGACTTCCTTTAGTTTGTCAATCTCCTCCTTAATTTTCCTGGCAAATGTTTTATTATATGTGTATGGCCTTTGTCTACTTGGTTTTGCATCATCTCTCATGGGTATGGTATGTTGATAAATTTTTGGACCAACACCCTTAAGATCCTTGTAAGACCAAGCGAAGATATTTTGGTATTCTTTTAGCAAGCTTAGCAAAAGCTCTTCTTCTTTCTCTGCTAGGTCATTTGTAATGTAAGCAGGCCTAGGTTCTTCCCCTGGTTCAACCAAGTCTATCTTTTTCACGTTCTCGGGTCCTTCGTAGGACTCGCCTTGTTTCCGTAATTTCTTAACAGGTTGTTCGACTATGATTTTTTTATCTTGGAGAATATACTTTTTATAATGAGGTGGAACACTCATTACATCCTTACCATCCTCTTCAGTGGTTTCCATTTTGGTCGTATATATCTCTTTTTTCAACTCTTGATTTTTTTTTTCCGCTCAACTTGTGTCATGATTGGCTCCTTATCCTGTTTGTTTGCTTGAGTATCCTTCCTTGTTTTTCTCGATGTTTTAGACATTAAATTGGATTTTTGTTTGAAGGATATTTGCAAGTGATTTTGTCATTAACACAATCATTTGCATCTATTTGCATCAGAAATTGTGTTCTATTAGAGACTGATGGCATAGGTCACGTTTTCACGTTTTTGGTGTCTCTTTTTCATCTATACCATTTTTGTCTTCTCAATTTCTGGTTAGGAAAGTCAAAAAGCTTTCCTCCCCTCCTTTCAAGAGTAGCTTAGCTCTCACATGCTCTTTTTTTGACCCCGAATCTTTTGAGGTAGCTAAGTGTTCATCTAACTCATATGCTGCATTGTAGTAGAGGTCTGAAATATTTGTTGAGCTTTCATCAAGTCCTTGGATTCCTCATCTTCACCTTCAATGTTGAGGGTTGAAATCGTTTGGATAGGAACTATGTTGTAGCCATCCTCATTACAAAATTGAGTAGGCATAGACGTATTCACACATACATCCATTGTCGCTAAAATTTGAGTCCTCTCAAATGGTTCAAACAAATGCTTTAGAAAGGGTTCAGGTACGTAGGCTTTGTTTGTGAAATCCCTTTCTAGAATAAATTCTTCTCTTTTTAAAATCCCATTTTCTGAGGCTCCACACATCCAGATAGGAGTTTCCTTGTTTAACCAGGATGGAAGCTTAGTTTTAGCCAAAGAGACTGAATCAAACTCTTGTATGGGTGTTTTCAAGACATCTCTATAAGTGTGATCTTTTAGATTTACCCTTGTTATAGATCCTACTTGCTTCAAGTACAGATAATTGTTTCCCCAATCTTGGATAAGTTGTACCTGTCGCATGAAAGGTCTTCCCAATATGATTTTGTAATTGAGTTTTTTCCCAAAGTCTACTATGGCAAACGTGTGATGATATTCAATCCAAGAGGAATTGACTATCACTTTTTCAAGCAGCCCTAATGGTCTCTCAATGTGTTCGTCAGCCAATTGCAACTTCATTTGAGTTTGTCTAATGGCTGGTTGTCCCCAAGATTCCCATACTACTTTCGTGGCTATGGCTATGCCTACCCCACTATCCAGTATTTCCATGGTTTCAATGTCGTTATATTTCATTGGAAGGCTGGTGTTTCCTTCTTCCCCTTCGTAATATTCTTCGACTTTGTTCATTGGAACAGATCGAATCTCTTTGTTGTCCATTTTGTTTTTCAATTTTCCCAATTTTTTTGAGATTATCCCTTTTATTCCCACCTTCTCTAGGGTTTTTTGTAGATCATTCCATAGATATGGTCTGAGTTTTAACAGTTCTCCCAGGGTAAGGGTGCATTGGATGGGTGTAGACATGATTGAATGAATGTTGTCTACTTCTAGGGTCTGTTGAGTTGTTTTTACTTGAGTGGTCTTACACACTATGGATTCATCTTCGTTATCTCCCAAGTAAGAGGGTAATGTTTTCAAGGTCAATGGTTTCAACATTCCTGAAGCTTCAGATCCGCAATCCACGTACAAGGATTGTACATCCTTGTTCATATCAGGAGGTAGGTTGTCCAACCAAACTTCCTTTAACACTAGGTTGGTAACCGGATAGTTTTATGTCCTAGGACAGTTTTATGTCCTTTTAACTGGAGAAGTTCGACAAATTAATTCTAGAAATTCAAGTTAGATAACATAGATTGACCAATTGGGGTAGGTGAGGACAAACTTGAAAAAAACTTGGAATTTTTTTCAACATTGTTGCATGCCTTCTAATTTGAGTAATTAAGCAACTATCCAATCCAAGCATGGAAAATTGCATGCAACAGCCACCTTCCAATTGAGTGTCGTGCCTCCCCAAAAGCTCAAATTCATGCATGGGGGCTCCATATCGGGGAGAATTGAGGCCCGTAGGATCTTGCCTAGATCCAAGGGCTCCAAATGAAAGCCCCAACTCAAGCAATTGGGGTAGGGCAGCGTGAGGAGAGCCAAAAATCCAAGAAACAGAGGCCGAGGAACGGGTGCAGGGATCAAATTTTTCTACGCCCATGGAGCTCAATCGAAGGCGCTACTCACCTGCAGAGGTAGGCTGCAACCGTGCTGGACGCTCCTCTGAGTTTCTCACGGCCCAAGAAGGTGCCCTGCTACAAGTACCCGCGGCTTGGTTTGGGGCTTCTTGGGCACAACAAGAATTTGGGGATAATCATGCTGAGGTGTTCTTCTTTGGGGTGATACACCCATGGAAAAACTCAAAAATTTGCATGTCAGTTTGAGGGGGATCCAAAGTCCTATGCTGCAAATTGGAATGGCATCTGCGAGTACCTTGTTCAAAGCTCCCTGAATCTCACTTCTCCTCGGAAAATAAGCAAGGTAAGCCATGCAAGTACCCCTCTTTCTTCCACATATGAAATGGGTCAATCTAGTCATGCACCTATGGTTGAAATGTGGAGGAAGCTTGCTGAGGATGCATTGAGGGAGGGAAGCCATTCCTACCATCTTGAAGAGGATACTCCTCTTAGCAGTCCTGATTTTGAAAGCACTCCGGTGGAGGCCACACCGATTGCAAAGCAGCGTGGAAGGCCACCCAAACCACGAAACCGGGGTAGACCCAAGGGCTGTAGCACGCTTACAAGTGATGATGCCTCAGGACCATCACCCGAATTTAGCAAATATAGTGGCCGAAATGGTGGCCGACCTCGTAAACATAAACTACCGCATGTAGGAGGTAGAGCTAGTCCCTCACCTAGCCCATTTGATGTAGTTGATGACGAGGAAAGAAATGATGAGCATGCATCGGAGGGTGAGGGGGTTGAAGGTGGTGATGATGAGGCCTTGGAGGCAGAAGGACCGGTACTTGATGACTCTCCCGAAGTGGATAATGACTTTGTTGATGTTATTCCTCCGGAATGGCATAGTAGTGATGGCCTTGAGCAAGAGCCCCATGGAACATTTAGGACTCTCCCTCCCTTCAATGGAGTCCATGGACCCGATTTGGGTCATTTACCTCGTGAGTTTTGTGAATTTCATTTGTTTTTGATGTTGTTTCCACTAGATCTCATTGATCACATTGTAAGTGAAACAAACACGTATGCGGAAAAAGAGAGGAGAAGGTGTGGGAGCTTGCATGACTCCATGCGTAGGTGGGTTCCTATTGATCGTCACTCTTTTATGCGTTTCATGGGCATAGCATTGGGCATGGCACTTCACTACATGCCTTCCAAGAAACACTATTGGAAGGATGATGTGGTAGGCTCACTCTTGTTTCCTAACTTTGGTGAGAAGATGAGCCAAACCACATTTCAGCAAATTAAACGGTTCCTCCACTTACGAGACAATGCACAAAGGCCACCTCGTGGATGTAGAGAGCACAAGTTGTGGCAATTAATTGATTTGGAGGAGAGGCTGAATTACACTTTTCAAAAGCATTACAATGTAGGCAAGTGTGTCATTGTTGATGAGCGCATAATTCCCTCTAAATGCAAATTGAACCCATGTAGGGTTTACAATCCAAAGAAGCCTCATAAGTTTGGCATACAGGTATGGAACCTATGTGATTCATCAACGGGGTATAATCATGCATTTCAAATCTATGATAAATTGCCATGCCCAGAATTGTCTTTTCATGCAGTTGCAAATTTGGTAAAATCCCTTCCAAGGAAGGGTCATCATGTGTTTTTTGACAGGTTTTTTACCTCCGTTAAGCTTCTTGAGCACTTGCTTCATGAAGGCCAAGGTGGTACAGGTACTTATGTAGCAAATAGAAAGTACTTCCCACATGCAAAGATGCTACATTTGGGTAAGCAAGCACAAGGTGCTTGCCAGTTTGCGTATTGCAAGAAGCAAGGTGTCCTTGCTTGCACATGGATGGACAAGAAAGAAATTTTGTTTGCTTCTAATTGTTATGGAATGCATAAAGGGGAGGTAAAGCGCTTGATGAGTGATGAAAAGAGGAGGGAGGTTGTATGTCCTGATGTTGCGGTGCAATACAATGCATGTAAGGCTGGGTGTGACACATTTGATAGTATGGTTCTTGGGAGTGGTTATAGCTTGCAAAGTACAATGCATGGTTTTAAGTGGTGGCATGCAGGTTTTTGAGGTCTCATGGATTCCGTCTTCACAAATTGTTGGATCATTTGGAAAGACCTCTATGGCAAGAGGGATGTATTCAGGTTTGAGTTTATGCTACATATGCATGAGCAGCTGGTAAATAATGCTTTTAGGCCGTATGTGTGTAAGCGACTGGTGATAGAGGATGCATACAATGGCCATTTTCCCATTCCTTTGCATGATACAACAAGTAGGTATTGTGTGGTATGCTCAGCAAAATGGAAGAAGCTTTTGTCTGAGCACAAAGAAGTGCAGGGCTCGAAACCGTCCCGCACTATTTGGGGATGTGGTAAGTGTAAGAAGGTAATGTGTGCTGATCCTTGCTTCAAGGACTGCCATGCAAGGGTAGTTTTTGATTTTCTCTTTGATGGTCGCTCGAGAGTCACTAGGCGACGAGACTCCATCTTATGTAAGTCTTTTAGCATTCTTCATGGTCTAGTGATTGTTGTCATACTTGCATGGCTTAGGCCTAGTTTCTCATACTCTCTAACTTTTGTTTTTGCAGGACATGCAGGGTTTGGCTGATGGATTCTACCCGATGGCTGGTTCTTTTTGCTGGTTTACTGGTTTTTTGCTGGTGACAGATGGCTGCTGGTTTTTCTGGTTTTTCTTTGCTGATGGCTGGTCCCTTTTGCTGGTCCTTCTGGCTACTGGTTTTTCCCTTTGATGATGGTAGGTTTTTACATTTGCTGTTGGTTTTTCCCTTTGCTGTTGGTCTGACATGGGCTGCCCTTATTTTGAGCTTATGGTCTGTTTCTTTGGTTGTGGTCTTATGGCAGGTAATATGGTTTCATGTGATATTTTGGCACGATCTTTTGTTGCGGCATTATGGTTGTCTATGGTTTCGGTTATGACAGATGCCTTTGGTTATGTCAAGAACTTCTATATGGTTGCCACCTAGCCGATTGTGTTGTTTCCAGGGATTGGGGATTGGGTGAAGACAATGTGCCTTTTGTTATGGTTTTGGTGATGTGCCTTGTGGCAAGGACAAGTTTAAGTGGTTGTTTTGGTCATGGGCCACTTTATGGTTATGGCAAGTGCTCAATTATGGATATGGAAATCTTTATATCTTGGTCTTTTTATGGCATATGTGTTTGTGGCAATTATGGATAGAGATGTTCTTGTGCCAAGTTATGTTTATGGTTTTATTTGTTGCTTATGGTTATGGCAAGGGCCCAATTATGATTATGGCAATTGCACAAGTTGTGAGGTCCATTCTTGTTTTTTGATGGTTATGGTTTTATACTTCATGGTAGTGTCTCGCCAGGGTTTTGTCTTGTTACAATTTGCAATCTTGCCAAGGTTTTGGCTGGCCAAGGTTTGGCCAAGGTTTGTTGTCTCGCCAGGCCAGAGTTTGAAATCTCGCCAGGGTTCAATCTCGCCAGGGTTTTTGTCTCCAGGTTATGGGTTGTGAATTGCCAGGTTATGGGTTGTGTCTGCGTTTTGTCACTTATAATAGCGGTTCTAAAATAGCCTACATCTGATCCAGTGTTTCCCTCTTGAAATTATGATTTTCCTTTCTCGCCAGGGGTTTTATGAGTTCTTGCCAAGGTTTTATGATTTATCTCGCCAGGGTCTCATGATTTATCTTGTTGGTTTGTTGTCCAGTTCTCTCTTGCCAGGGTTCACTCGGAGTGTTTTTACACTTGTTTATGGTAACAACTGTAGGAACAAATTTTGGAATATTATGTTTTGGTAAGGAAACATATGGCGACAATAGATGCTTGCTCTCCCATTGTAGATGGCTTGCTCTTTCTTTTCTTGTCCTCCTCTCATCGTCGCAAAGTTCATGAGTGTGTAATGTTCATTTGGAGCAAGTATTTGTGGTTTATGTACGCCAAGGTTTGTGATCTTTTGTATGATGGTTAGGTGGAGCGAGTTGATGAAGTTAATGTTCATGCCCAACTTTGTTAGGGTTTGTGCTGCTTGTTGATAATACTCCACTGGAGGGACTTGATGTGGTTTATGTACAGAAGGGTGTGCATGAGCCCTTTGCCAAATGCTTTCTAGGGTTTGTGGTCTTATGATTTATGTACGCACTAAAGTGGTTTTATTAGGTACCAAGTCTGTTTGCTTAGTCTTCTCTATCTTACCAAAATTTTGTGATCCTTCTCGGTCTTCTTGGTGTTTTTAATCGCGCCAAGCATTTTACATCTTGCCAAGTATTTTTGACATGATGTTGTGGATGGCTTATGGTCTTGTGAACATGTGGTAGCTCCTGTCTCATGAATCTTATGGTATCACTAATGGGTTTTAGAATATGTTTCTCTTGAAACATGGAATAGCAACATGTGCCATGATATGATTATGATGGCATTATTGCCTTGTTATGGTTATAACTATGCTAGAATAGCACTTGTGATTTTAAAGACGTCCAAATGCTTATAGTTTATGGCTATCCTTTTGGCCAATGTACATATGGATCTCTTTCACATGGTTGTATGGTTTTTCTCATTAGGTCTATCTATCTTTGTGGGAGGTTATGGTCATTGTAACTTATATTCATTGAACAGTAGTATATGCAAGTCTTTTCAAATGTGGTGATGATGACCAATGTGGTATGCATATTAGGTTGAAAGAATTTATTCTTGTTGTAAAGTTAGTGCTTTGACATGTTATCTTTTGTCCTTCTAGAATGGCTCTAATAAGCTTTATATTTTTAGAAAAAAATACATTGTTATAAAATGGTTTCTAATTTCTAATGTGCATGATGTTTTTTGGTCATCCCTATTCATGGTGCACATGGAAAATTATCATGGAGGACCTTGATTCAAGCTTGCAAATTTGTTCCTCTACAATATAACTTACTAGTATTACAGTGTTCTATAGCTGGGAAGAACTTCTCATTCATAATCTCCTTGTCATTATCAATGGAGGATGAAAAGAAGTGACTTTTTTGTGTCAGTGATACCTAGCAAGAGTCATAGTGCTCATAAAGTGCTTCGTATACTAAATTGAATGATCAATTAGCCATGTGTAACCGTTGTGAGCGGGATGAAAACACACACAGTGCCTCTATAACGACCCGACACACACTCTTGGGAAGATACACACACACACTATGGGGCACCACTCGGCTTAGACAACACACCTGGCCGAGACAAGGAACACACCTCTGGAGTGAGAGGAGAGAGACTATCCACTTGCCCACTCCACACACACACACACACACACACCCAAAACACTCAGCTCAAAAGAGGAGAATTTCTGATGTTTAGATACAATTGAGCTTGGGCCAACACCAATGGGGCAAATAGCTCACACAATATAGGTAAAATAAGCCAGATACAATCACAAACTAGAGCAGAAACTTCGCTCATAGGAGAAACTTACACAGAAAAACAGCAGGAAAAGAGTGAGGAATTTGGCAAAATGGACAGCGCCATCGCGTCCGGAACGGCCCAAAACCCGAGTCTACAATGTCAAAGTGCTCAAACCCGACCTCGGATGAGCAGTTTACGGCCAAAACAGGCTCCAAAATGGGCAAAAACACACCTGCGGCTGTTCCTCCTCTCTTCTCCACGTTTTTTCTGGTCTTCTCTCTCTTTTTTTCAGCTCCCACACTTAGCTTTATTACTTGGGCACCCTTGGCCTTTTAGATGACCTCAAACGGACCCCGAACAGGCCAAAAACTGACCTCGCAGTACATAGTTGTCACCTTTTTGCATCATCCGCACACCTGGCACTCAGCTTTTTTCCAATAATGCATCTCGCCACCACATGAAGTGGCCCCAAAAAGTGGTCCTAATGATTATCTTTCTGCGCAACTCTCACAAGAAAACACCCACGTTGTGTCCGTCCTCATCTGCGTGCAAATATTGACCTCGTTCACCCTCCTGACGCCACTAGATGCCATCTGACGCACCTGCTGACCTCATGTCATCGGCCCGCGGATAGCTTCCTCAAGAAGTTTTACGCGCTATAAACTCCTCGTTATTGTAGAAAAAACATACTGGTACTGGTGATAGTGAAAATCGATGCACTATGTACATGTTGTCCTACCTGTACACATGTGGGCCCCACGTAACCACCTAGCTCTGCAAAATGGGCAATTCCTTATTTGATGCACCATGCATGGGTATGTACATATGCGCAATCCCTTGCTCGAAAAAACTCCTGACATAATTTGCCCACCCCCTAGCCTGCTAGATCATTCATGATCAGCAGCAGCAAAGAGAGATATGAGACTCGCCGCATCACAGGTCTCCTCATCCCTCACCAACACCGCTTGATCCACAGACAACTCATCTTGCTCCACCATCATCAATCTAGCATGATACAATTTAAGATGCAACCCATTTACCCTTGACTTATGTAGAACACCATCCAGGTTAGCCAGCTGATATGTGCCATTTGGAAAACACTCCACTACCTTGAAAGGGCCTTCCCACTTAATTTGAAACTTCTTTTGGAAGGTGTTGTCCAGCTTACTGTTGTAGCGCAAAACCAAGTCATGTTTCTTGATACCCTTACTTTTAACCTTTTCATTTTTCTTTGCCAAAGCCTTATCCTGCATCTGCCCATTATGCTCCAATGCGCTCATCCTATCCAACTGGACCTCTTGTAACTGCAAGAGCCTCTCTTTGAATGCATCACTAGGCGGCCCAAGCAACTTCTCTAACATTTTGACCGCAGGCAACTCTACCTCCACAGGCAATAGTGCTTCCTTTCCATACACCAAATGAAATGGAGTAAACCCTGTACCTGTCTTCACCGAAGTACGGTAAGCCCGTAATGCACTAGGCAATTCCAAATCCCAATTCTTTCCTTGGTGCTCTGTCACTTTAGAAAGAATTTGTACCAACTCACCATTGAATCTTTCATTTAATCCATTACACTGCGGGTAATAAGGAGTGGTATGCTGGTGCCTAATCTTCATCTTTGTGCATAAGAAGTCTAGCAGTTTAGCTCTAAATCCTGGCCCCTTATCTGAAAGTAGCTCTAATGGCACCCCAAACTTGCAACATATTTCATCATACACAAATTTTGCCACATCCTTTGCAGTGATCTGTTTTACTGCTATAGCCTCTGCCCATCTAGAAAGATAGTCCATTGCCGTCAAAATATAGCTTTTGCCCCTGCTTGTGATAGGTAACGGGCCTATTGCATCAATCCCCCACTTTTCAAACACATCAAACGCCATAATGGTTTTTCGTAGCTCTGGCTTCAACACTCTCTTCCCAAATGCTTGACACCTATTGCAAGACCTACACCAATGGTGAACATCCTTGTGCAAACTAGGCCATACATACCCCTCTTGCAAAATCTTATGCAAGGTGATCTTTAGAGCAAAATGGCCACCACATGCGCCTTCATGATTCTCTTCCAACACTCTGTAAAGCTCCTCCCGCCAAGGTACACGTCTCAACACGAGATCAGCCCCTTTCATGTATAAGACATCACCAATCAATTTGTACATGTATGCTCTACGCACAAAGCCATACTTCTTAGACTTCTGAATCTCCTTTGGAATGATTCCTGTTAGCAAAAACTCCTCTTCTTGAGCCAAACTTTCCCGGCCATGATAAAGAGGTAAATTGGTCCTCAACACGAATAGCTCCCCAATCATGCCTTGAGCTGCTTCATGTGCCTCTCCATTTAGAGCACGTTCAATGTGTCTGATGCTCCATGCTTCAAACTTTTTTAACAGGCCTTTAATTCTGAAGCACATTTCCTTCAATGAGGTGTTCTTACTCTTCCACACACCCAGCACTTGCTTCACCACTAACAAGGCATCACCTTTTATGCTCAACCTTCGAACCCCATGCTTCAAACAAATGTGTAATCCAGCTTCCAATGTAGCATATTCAGCCTCATTGTTACTATGCGCATACAATTTGAACCCTCTCTTGCATACTAGCTTCCCCTGTGGATCATAAAGTGCTATACCCCCTGAAGCTGCATCGTGGCTCTTTCTGTATGAACCATCAAAGAACAACACATGTGCATTGCTGATCTGTGGCACTTCTTCAACTACCTTTCTCACCACCTCTTCCTTAACAATAAGGGGATTCTCCTTGTAGGTCAACAAATCAGCTAGGGTAGCCCTTGTACTATCTTCCACTAGAAAAGAGAACTCAAACTCTTGCAGCTCAATTACCCATTTCTTCACCACATTTAACATGTTAGTACCATTAATTAACTGTGGCAAAAAGGCATAACTCGTCAAGAAAACAAAAGGCCGTGGTAGCAAGTAATGACGAAATCGTCGACAAGCAAATATTACACTGGCCATCACTAGCTCTACTTCCGATAACTTTCTCTCCGCTACCAACTTCACTCGGCTTGCACAATACACTGGCCTAATATAATGGCTGCCCTTCCCCTTTTGCAATAGCATGGCTCCAATGGCATCATCCCCTACTGAGGGATTTACATAAAAAACTTTCTCCCAATCAGGAGCCTGCATGGCTGACAAACCCCCTAACACCTCTTTCACCTCTTGAAACACTTCTTCACACTTGTCATCCCATTGCAATGGATCATGCTTTGCCACTTGTTGTAATGGATAAAGAATCTGAGAAGACAATGGAATAAACCTTGCCATGTACTTCACTTTGTGTATAAAGGTTGCCAATTGCTTCGTACTCGTAGCTGATGGAAGAAGAATAATAGACTTAACCTTGTCTAGATCAGCCTCAATGCCATTTTCTGACACCATATGGCCCAATAACTTCACCCTTGGCTGTGCTAGATGACATTTCTTTGGATTTAGTTGTCCTCCACATTCATCATATCGAGCCAATACCATCTGCAGCTTTTCATGGTGATCAGCCCTACTGCTATAGACACAGAAGTCATCCATAAAAGCTTTAACACAACTACCAATGAATGGTTCCAACACCCAATTTGCTCTCTCTTGATAGAAGGAAGGTCCATTTGACAACCCAAATGGCAATACTGTGTAGCAATAGCAGCCCCATGGCGTAATAAAAGTTGTCTTTGTGCGGTCTTTAAGAGCAATCTTCAATTGAAAATAGCCTGAAAAACCATCACACACACTGTACCTCTCATAACCTGCCACTGAATCCAAGATCTGATCGATGAATGGAAGAGGATATGGGTTCTTCTTAGTGGCTGCGTTTAAGGGTTTAAAATCTACACAAATTCTCCACTTCCCATCCTTCTTTGGACTGACTACAACTGGACTCACCCATTCTGTGGTCTCCACTGGAACTATGAACCCTGCCTTCAATAACTTGTCCACCTCTTCTCGCAAGGCTTCCATTTGCTCTTGACCCATCCTTCTTAGCCTTTGCCGCACTGGCTTAGCACCTTCTTTCAGCTCTATATGCATCTCTTCACCCTTGAACCCTCTGATCTCTTCATATAAAGTAATGAACAAATCAGGAAAACTAGCCAGCATATGCAAAAATATATCCTTCTCCATAGCTGAGAGGTCTCCACTAATCATTTGCGTCATTAATTCCTGCCTCTTTGACAACTCAACCTTGGTTTGCATCAGCCCTTCAATCACTTCATAAGGCCCTTCACTTTCATCTTCAACCTCATTCGCAAATGCAACTAAACCACACTCCTGGATTTCTTTATCCATCAAAAGAAATGCAACATCAGCATCCTCATCACTGCTGGTAGTGCTATCACTGTCCTCATCTGTCACCGTGGAAGAGTCTTCATCACTAGACTCATCCTCATCTTCATAAAGCTCCTCTAATCGTTTCCTTGTGTCTGTATTATAAAGCTTCTTGGTACCTGTCTTTCCATAGAGGCTAATCGTACCATGTCGCCAATCTTGAACAGCTCCCACTGCACGTAACCATGGTCTGCCCAGTATAATAGGATATGCTCCCAACCCTGCTGGCATTACATGAAAATCAACCACTGCCTTTGCATCATATGCCTCCACTTCTAAGCTCTTTACAACACCTAAGCATTTTACTTTTTGATGGTTTGCCAATCTGATCCGAAACCCTGACACCCCAGCCACTGTGAGACCCATCTTCTCAACGCATGAGTGTGTTATGATGCATATTTGGGCTCCGCCATCCACATAACCTTGTCCCAAATTTTTCCTTTTATGCCACACATCTACTATTGGACAAATGTCTGGTAGCTCATCCATTGCCAACACCTTTACTGAACCTCTCTCTGGCTCTTTCTCCATTGGGTTAACCATCCTCTTCCACTGTCGCTTTAGCTTAGGCACCATCTCTATAAGCTGCCCAAAAGTAACATCTGCCTTCCTGCTCGTCAGATCCTCCTTCAAGTCATAGCTTAATTGCCCATCCCCTAGTGGAAAATCTGAAACATGAAACTTTCGACGAGCTCTCCTTTTCCTCTTGGCCTTGACATCCTCGCCTTCATGGCTCTTTCCTTTGTTCTTACTAGGACCTGGGGCACTTCTTCCTTCCTTTTCCTCTGTGGTCCTCTTCCCAATAGGCATCACTAATGTATACTCTAGCTTTGATGCCTTCTCCAAGGTGACTACACTTAGCACTTTTGTCTTTCCCTTTTCCTCCTTAGTCAGTCCACTGGTTCCTTCATCTCCCTTAATTTCGATGCCATAATCATGCAACCTAGTTAGCACCTGTTTTGGCAATGGATACATGTCTCCCCCCATCCTTGGTGGCTTATCACATTGCGGGCTGATGTGACCCAACTCTCCACAATTATAACATGTGGGCGTCTGCCTCCAAAACCTACCATTGCTTTGTCCAACACCATTCCTAGGCCTTTCTTCACCTCCTGGCTGATTTGCAAACCTCCCTCGACCTCGATTATTTCCCACTTGACCTAGCATGTTTAGGCTGAGATTCTTCATCAAATCAACCACTTGCCTCATGTCTTGCCTTAGGCCATCATCTTGCACTGTTGTAGTGACCACTGCTGGCATAACCTGAGTAGTAACAGGAACCACTGGTTCATGATGAACCCCTGACATACGACCTTGTAAAGAGTCCATAGACTGAAATTCAGACCTCATGGGCAAAGACTCCACCCCTAACTAGCTCATTTTCCTCAGCTTCCACTCTTTGTTCCTTGCTACCTCTAGTGCATCCTCATATGTCCTAGGCTTCTTTAGCTCCACTCTCCAACGTATATTCTCCCAAAGACCATCCAAGAACCTGTCCTTCTTCATCATGTCAGGCGGGGGTACCTGTGGTGCTAAAGCCTTGCACATTCGCTCCCATGCCAATGAAAACTTACGTATGTACGCATCTACTGGCTCACCTTCCTTTTGCACCAAAGCCTGTACTTCTTGCCACATTTTGTCAGGATCTTCTATCTTCACAAACTCCACTTCCAACCCATGTCGTAGATTGTCCCAACTCAACCTTACAGGTGGATCAGCCACACGCAACTCCTCTTCAAATGCTTTAGACCAAACTCGTGCATCACTCTTCAAACAAATTTGGAGAAGGCGTAACATTTGCGTAGGGTCATGAATCTGGTTGCTAATGCAGGCAACCTCCATCTTTTCCAAAAATTCTTCCACATCTTCATCACTTCTTCCATGAAACTCTGGATAAGAGAAAGCCATGGCTACCCAAATTATGATGCTTTGAGAACCCCTTCGAACACACGTGCAAGAACCCAAAACTTTTCACTACCCAATCCCCAGAAACTTCAATGGAGCTCAGCTTTAGATGAGAACAAACACATGCACATCAAATGAGTTTTCATAGTTGATCATCGGAATTACAACAGGCAAAGGACATTCCAGGATCTCTCTCAATCTTCTTGGCCCAAACATAAAGACTATGCGCTGCTGGAAAAAGATCTTCCTGGACACATGAACATTAATCTGAATTCTTTGAGTTAAATGAAAAGGAGTGAACTGAGGGCCATTTTGATCATCCATTAAAGCCAACCATGAAGCTCCCAAGAAAGCACACCTGTCTTATCCTCTGCTTTTGCCAAAATTTCAGCAGCATAACAGCATAAAATGGCTCAAAAGACCAAAAGACCAGCCATCATAACTTGGAAAAATTTTGACAGAGTTTCCCCAGAAGTAGAGCAATGAGAACCCAAAATATAGACTGTATATGTATGCATAAACTGCCAACAATAGAACCCGAGCATCAAATAGGAATCACTAATACATAGCCTATGGTGAGGTCACAAAAAGGGTGCTCCAGCTACCTGTATCACCGAAAGGATCTCCACATTTGAGAATCTCCCAGCTCAATAAAAACCTCACGCTATCGACCCTCACACGAAGGCTAATGCAAATCGCATATAGTCAAGTCTCAGAAATGACTATCTTCCAGACCAAGTTTCAGAAATGGCTGGGACTGCCAAATACAACCAAATATGGCTCCACAAATGCGTACAATGGCAGTTTCCACAAGTAACGTACAATCCAACAGACAATGCGCTCAAATAGGCGCCAAGTGATGCATTCCCACAACAACTGCAAGTGACATCACTGCTAGTATATCACTGTATTCCAGCTACCTGTACCTGTGTGAATCACCTGTACCTGTACCTGTACCTGTAACCTGTAACCTGTAATCTGTAATCTGCAACCTGCAACCTGCAACCTGTAATCCCGAAGCTCGAAGCTCGAAGCAGAAGGTACTCGAAAAAGATCCTCCGTGGGGGCGCCAAAAGAAGTTGAGCGGGATGAAAACACACACAGCGCCTCTATAACGACCCGACACACACTCTTGGGAAGATACACACACACACTATGGGGCACCACTCGGCTTAGACAACACACCTGGCCGAGACAGGGAACACACCTCTGGAGTGAGAGGAGAGAGACTATCCACTTGCCCACTCCACACACACACACACACACCCAAAAAACTCAGCTCAAAAGAGGAGAATTTCTGATGTTTAGATACAATTGAGCTTGGGCCAACACCAATGGGGCAAATAGCTCACACAATATAGGTAAAATAAGCCAGATACAATCACAAACTAGAGCAGAAACTTCGCTCATAGGAGAAACTTACATAGAAAAACAGCAGGAAAAGAGTGAGTAATTTGGCAAAATGGACAGCGCCATCGCGTCCGGAACGGCCCAAAACCCCAGTCTACAATGTCAAAGTGCTCAAATCCGACCTCGGATGAGCAGTTTAAGGCCAAAACAGGCTCCAAAATGGGCAAAAACACACCTGCGGCTGTTCCTCCTCTCTTCTCCACGTTTTTTCTGGTCTTCTCTCTCTTTTTTTCAGTTCCCACACTTAGCTTTATTACTTGGGCACCCTTGGCCTTTTAGATGACCTCAAACAGACCCCGAACAGGCCAAAAACTGACCTCGAAGTGCATAGTTGTCACCTTTTTGCATCATCCGCACACCTGGCACTCAGCTTTTTTCCAATAATGCATCTCGCCATCACGTGAAGTGGCCCCAAAAAGTGGTCCTAATGATGACCTTTCTGCGCAACTCTCACAAGAAAACACCCACGTTGTGTCCGTCCTCATCTGCGTGCAAATATTGACCTCGTTCACCCTCCTGACGCCACTAGATGCCATCTGACGCACCTGCTGACCTCATGTCGTCGGCCCGCGGATAGCTTCCTCGAGAAGTTTTACGCGCTATAAACTCCTCGTTATTGTAGAAAAAACATACTGGTACTGGTGATAGTGAAAATCGATGCACTATGTACATGTTGTCCTACCTGTACACATGTGGGCCCCACGTAACCACCTGGCTCTGCAAAATGGGCAATTCCTTATTTGATGCACCATGCATGGATATGTACATATGCGCAATCCCTTGCTCGAAAAAACTCCTGACACCGTAAATGCACTTACACCTCAAAATGCCTAAAAACATGCTAATTTCAAGGAAAATGTGAGACTTCTAATAGATTTTTTGAGGTCATAGGTACTCTTCCAATTGAAATCTATACTATTATAGATTCCTGTAAAATTGCTGGAATGACTAGAACAATTTTTTTTTAGGAGCACTAAGCTACGCACTAATGGACTTCCCGTTTTTTGCTGTTTGTAAAAAATCACTTACTTTGAGGGCTTAGTTCTTCCATTGGATTACACATTTCAACATTCTTATAATTTTTCCTAAAGCACATGGGTCTTGTGAATACTCTCAATAAAGGAGCTGACTTTAAAGCTAGGCTCCCATCATTGATCTCTCTAACTTTTTTCCATAAGTGTCCTGACTATTCTTCCTCTACGAATGGAATTCCATCTAAGGCATCTTCGCAGTCCGGCACTATAAGTTTTGGTTCTTTTGTTTCAAGGTGGGGTTCTACCACCACATCATATTTTTCTTTAGTGTCTCTTACCACAAGCTCCTCAGGTTTTGCAATACTTTCAAGCTTGGGTTTTTGTTTTTTTAGCATTTCTTGCATGATTCTTACCAAATTTTGATAAGCTTCCAGCTTAGCTGCTTCCATGTCGGGAGAAGGATAGTTTTTCCTTTTTTTTTTCATGTTTTGGCCTACTTTAAGTCCTGCTTGGTAGGATTCCAAGGCTACATTAATAGGCTCACAAAATTTATCAACCAAATTGGATCCTCCAGATTTCACAGTTGTTTCCTTGATTTCACTTCCAATTTTTTTCACCTTTTCCTGGAATAGCTTTTTTTCTTTCTTTTTTATTTCAACCCGTTGTTTTTGTTTTATCATCTCATATCTTTGCTTCTGCTTCTTTTGATCCTTTGAGAGGAAACTTTCGTATTTTCCAAATCATAAAAAGGAATCTTCCAGAAAGTGTCCTCCCTTTTTGCAATATTGTATGTAATAGGCTTCAACTGGCTTGAGATTTTTGTCAGGCTTTGGACATTCATTTTTCCAATGATCATTTGCACCACAGTTGTGACAATTTCCCGTTCTTGGCTTAATCATGGGTCTTACCATGGGAGGCCTGACACCTTGATTAGCTACATAATACATTGGTGTGAGCTCTGGTGGAGCATAAGTCACGGTTTCTTCCATTGGTGGTGGATGTGAATTATACCAATCTCCTTCTACCATTACTGTAGATGGACTAGGCTCCGCATAGGGTGTAGCAGGCACTAATGCTTGTTCATATATGACTCCTTCGGAGTGCATGTACTTTACAGGCACTGCATTATGTTTTTTGTACGGAGGTTGTTGACCCAACACAGGTTGAGGTCTTCCCATACCCATCGGTGGTCTTTGAGTTTGGTCCATATTAGGCTGAAATCTGTACATGGGTTGTCCTTGTGGCCTCATAGGTGTACTGAACATTCCCATCATACTTTGGTCGAAAGTAGCACTCGTGGGTCTCATGGTTGGTCCATTTACCCTCAATTGCACACCATTTTTGTGGCCTAATTGCTTCTCCCTGTTGAGGTATCCATTGTCCTGGTCCCCACATAGGTGCTTTTTGCATGTTGTTCATGTCGTTCATGCTTTTGAGCATATCTTCTATGGTTGAAAGTGGTGTTGTAGTAGTCGCTCCCACTTGTGCTGGTTTAGTGGATGTTGTTTGCTCCACAAATTTGGTGAACCTAATGCAAAATAGGCTAGAGTGACAAAATATTTTTTTAAGGTCTGAATAAAAATCTTTGAATATATGGAGAAACAAGATCAATAGGAGGTCTTTGATCCACTCACACTACAAATGATTCAAGCCTTTGCTATGTTTATGCAGCAACAACAAGCTATTGAAAGGAGGGAGCTTTCCTCAACCAAAGCACTTCAATCAGTGACCACAAATAAAATGTACCAATTTATTGGTAAAGATGTAAAAAAGTATCTTTGTGGGTATGTAAAGGAGATGGAGTTACATTGAGTTCCTGAACTAGAGATGATACTGAGTTTTGAACTAGATGTGGTTCCTGAGATTAGAGAGCATGTAAGAGGAATTAGAAATGAACATTGGGAAACTTGAGAAGCATTAAAGTTATCTTTAAAGGAAGATTATTTCATGGAGGACTCTGAAAGGGTGACAAAGAGAACTTTTTAGATTGGGTAGTTAGGCCAAAAGAGGGTCTTTCACCTACCAAACTTCTAAGGGAATTTGAGCAATGCTACGATTAAGTATCAAGGACTAAAAAGGCAACCCTAAACTCAAAGAAAGTAGAGCTCTTTTTGTAGGATGTGGGGAAATGGATTTAAGAAAAGTTAGAGTTACTACTCGAGGACAAGGATATTGACCATGGTTTAAAGACTGATTGGCATGAGGACAAAGATGTCGTTTCACTGCTAGCTAAGTGGAAACAATGCAGACACAAGATGATACTCAGCCCTACTCAAGTCAGGAGCGTTCCTGAGAGTCCCATAAAGCCTGTTATTGTGGTTTTAAATACTGATTTGAATGAGGATAAAGATGTTATTTCACTGCTAGCTAAGTAGAAACAATGGAGACACAAGATGATAGTCAACCCTACTCAAGTTCTGAATGTTCCTAAGAGTCCCATAAAGCCTGTTATTGTGGTTTCAAAGACTAAAAAATCCATCTTAGATTATATTGTCAAGGGAATGCACGAATAGAAGTTAAAGCTTGCAAGGATAGAAGAAAAGGGGAAACCATTAGGCCAATCTCTAGAGAAAGATCTCAAAACAGAGAAGGATTTGTAAATATGGTGTGATAGTATTGACCATGCAAGGAGGGATTGTGAAAGTTTCAAACATGCTTTGATGAATGAGCTTGTTTTTTTTAAAGCTGGCAAGATTCACTTGAGAGAAATAGGTAAGCTCTTGGGGACAAACTTTGGCAAAGGTGGGATGAAGAAGCTAGTTGAGGACATGGCTACTAGCCATGCAATCTTAATAGTTGATGTAGCCACCTATGGGTTGAAGGTGGAACCTATTAAGCAGAAAGGAGTCAAGGTAGGAGAAAAAGCATCTAATAGGATTGGAGAATTGTGGCCATGCTCAATAGAAACTACTAGATTAAGGAACATTAGGAAGGAAATGGGGTTTAAGGGTGCCTCTTTATTTCATGGGATTAAAAAGAAGATATGGAAGGGGCAAATGGGTGGATGCTAGTGGACTAAAATGTTGGGTATGGCAAGGTCTAAAAGTAAGTAGTCAAATCTGTACTCTTTTATAAAATATAAAGAGAAAATCTCTTATAAATAAAAAAAATTAATCTAAACTTTTAACTAAATAGTTGGGTAGAAACCAATCTTTTCTCTCTCTAGTGGTTGCCAATTTCTCTCCCTCTCTCTCCTAAAATGGGGTCCCTCCAAAAACGTGATGATCATTCCCTCCCTCTCTCTCGACTATACCATCTCTCACTTCTCTTCACTCCACCTCAAGTGCAAGTTGCTTCTCTTTCCTTAATGTCACTTTTCCCTCCCAAAAAGTGTTGGAATTAGGGTTGCAGAGAAATGCACACAACTTGGAGAAGACGAAGGAAGCTCAAGGCACACACTAGAGAGTGTGTTACTTAGTGTGCAATGGAAAGATAGATAGCCCTAGAGTAATGGGCGTATATACAATGCTCGGGGGGAAAAACTCCTGAAGAGGGAAAAAATGCCCCGGCGGTCCTAGTGTGTTCACACACATCACTACCAGATGTATATGGTAACAAATCTCCCCTAGAGTGAATGCGGTGAACGAGAGCTGGCACATGAGTAAAGGGGAGTGCCATGCCCTGAGGACATGATCAGTCCACAAAGGGGAGTAAGCCCAAAGCTTTGCCGAAAGCTTCAAGCTTCTCACGAGAGAATGCCTTTGTGAAAAGATCTGCAAGGTTTTCCTATGTTGGCACATACGCCAACTTGATCTCTCCTGTTGAGAGCCTCTCCTTGACATAATGGTTATGCACCTCAATGTGCTCTGTGTGAGCATGAAAAATTGGGTTCCTCTGCCAATGCGCTCTGACTGTCAGTGTAGATAGTGTTGGCAGTGTCCTGTCCAACACCCAAATCAGCCATAAGGCGTCTGAGCCATACACACTCAACCGTAGCTGTGAAGATTGCGTTGTACTCAACCTCACAACTTGAAGTGGCCACAGTAGGTTGGATTAGTTGCTAATTATCAGTTAATTATCATTAAGGTGTATATCTTGTGAATGTATGAGTTTATGCATGTTCATATTTTTAAAAATTAATTTCTACATGTTAAAATGATGCTAATTTTTCTTATATTTTTTTGAGTAAATTTAAAAGCCTAAATAATTAAATTTTGGTTAGAAATTACTTAAGAAAACAAAAGAAAATAGATATTAATTCTAAAAACTATGGAAAATTGACAAAGCAAAATCAAAACTGAGATTCAATTTTGGAAAAATTCTTGAGAATTTTTACCTCATAATTCTCTTAAAATAATTATTTTAGTGTAAATTTGGATAGTTTTAAATAAGAAAATCTGGAAACTTGCATCAAATTTTTTTGGAAAATTCAGAGTGAGTTTTCTAAGTTGTAATTGTATTTTGAAAATTTTTCTAGAAGTTATTTACTCACATATATTAATTTTAGTTGTTATTTTTATATACATTGCAGCCTTGAAAAGCCTAGAAAATAAGAAATCCTACAAGTGAGTTATTAACTATTCAATTAAGATCGCTTACCTTTAAATTGGTGACTCTACACATCGGACCACCTGCACAAAAGTTTTATAGAATTTGTTACTAATTACTCTCTAAGTTGCGTTATGGCCCCCAAAGCTGCTAAGAAGGATGACGGTGCGGGCCCAAGCCACACGTCTATCATGGAGGAGCACCCGACGCAGCTGAATGTCGCCGTGAATTTAGCACAGGTACCAATTGTTAAAGTTATGCATTTTAGTTAAGCATGCCCTAGTGGAAACCTAGGAATCCCAGAAAGGAAACACCGACCTATTAAAACAAAACACATTCTCAATTTCATTAGAAAATGTAATGTAAGAATTTTCTTGAAATTGAAAATACTGTTTGAGTCAAGTTTGGGTGAATTGAGGATTAATTCTTGATAAGAAAGTCAATCGACTGATTTTGCATGGCAGCCTAATGTGGTTGATGCCGCTACCATGTTGGTGCACGAAGAGGATTGGTGTCGTGAATTAAATTGAATAGTATGTAAAACCTTTGTACAAAGGCTCCGTTGGTGCAAAGAAAATCCTATTTGTTGATAGGTCCGTCATGATCAGCCCTTAAGTTTAAATAATAGGTAGGCTGATTTCAGTAAAAATGTTTGAGGAAAGATATGTTTGGGTGATACTTGTCAGTACTATTAGAATGAATCAGTGATGGAAATTAATTAAAGAACTTGTTTGTAAATGTTCACGGTGTGGTAGTAATTAGGTAACAACTGACCGGGTGAGTGTGGGTGTGGAGAGCAGGGATTGGTAGTATCGTCGATTAATGGACGGGTGGACTCGATAAGTTGGGTGATTTCCACAAGTGGAATTCTACGTAGGAACCATATGAATAGATATCCCAAGCTTAAGGGAAATGTTGATAGTTGTGCCTCATACTAAATGGGGAAAAAAGCGTCAACTCTGTGAACCAAGGGTTATTAGATGCATTGTGCCTCTCAAGATAATGCAGCCCTAGAAAGACTATCAAGATTTTTGCTAGTTCAAGGGAATTTTCTCATTTCGTCCCTTCACTTTTCAAGGCAGAGATGGAGTGGACTTCACAAGGGCTCATGAACTCATAATCTCTATTCAGTACAATGGCGAAGCCACCTTGACTGACAAAGATGGAGCGACAGTCAAAGTTAAAATCACTGTAGAAATAATCAATGAAGCTCTCCATTTGCAGCAACAGTAGGGAACACAGAACGTATTGCAAAAAACAAAAGCAATAGATAACAACAAAGCCTTTCTGAAGCAAAGAGGACACAAACTCACATATCAAGATTTGATCTACTCGGAAACAAAATTGCCGTTGCGCCTCATCTCGCAACACTTCAAAGTACATCCAAGATACATTGAACCATTGTTGCACATGGCAGTGGTAATGGCAATGGGGTTAGCAGAACAAAGAGTGGTCAGTTGTGACTAACTACCTCCTCGATAACATAGTAGAAGGAAATCTTAAGGGTACCCACAAGAGCAAGACCTACATGAACGTTGGACCTGTGCTGACTCGAATCACCTACCAAGCACTTCGAATGATTCGTTGATCTACCACCTGCAGAAGCACAGATAGATTTGATTCACAAATCCAAAAGAGCAGTAAAATCGGTAGCAGGACCATCCACAAGGCCAAAACCAAAGGTCAAACAAACAAGGTAGAGTGCAACAAGAACTGATACTGACAGTGAGAAGATGAAGTCGGATGCACCGAACAACGAGGAAGTTGGGTATAAAGAAAGAGATACCCCTATTGAATACCAGTCTTCAAATGAGGAGCATGGGAGTGAGTTTTCCATGAGATATACAAGATTGAAGAAGAGAACAGCCCAGGCGGAAGAGGCCATCCCAGTTTCCCAAGCCAAAAGAACAATGGAAGAATTGCAAGCACAAAGAGAAAGAATCCACCAACAGAAGCACGAGGAGAAAATAAGTAAGAGAATAGAAGCGGACGATGAAAAAGAAGAAGTTGAGGAAGAAGACGTCCCTTTACTACACAGGCAAATAGCATCTCTTGAACGAATCAAACAACGCAAAAGACAGGAAGCGGAGGAGAATCTAAATATTGCCAGTGACATGCGGCAACGGATTCAGAATGAAATCGAACAACAAATGGAGCAAAGAGAAAGAGAGGATACAAAGCGACCAAGCGTTGATGATCTCGAATCATCTGACAAATATACTAAGGCCACAAAAAAGATGAAAACCAAGAAGAGAGGAGTGAGCAGGACACGCTTGACCAGCAAGAATATGGTTTTGAATCACCAAAGGAAAAAGAGGTACCTTCATAGGCTAGAACAAAAAAAAAAGAAAAAAGGATGTGGACATTCCAGAACAAGTGGCAGATAAGGTGCTGCCACAAGAGAAGGCAGATCAAGAAAAAGAGACAACACCACCCAAAACTACTACAACTCCAGCTGCTATTGAAGTACATAATTCAAAGGAAAGAACGATTGATGAGGTTGGAACCTCGGATCAGGGACAAACAAGTCAGGAAAAAAAATTTGCCTCGTTCACAAGTGGTGATAGAGGAGGGAGCCAAAATGATCAGGTCGTTTGATGTTGATGCACATTTAAAGACCAGATCAAGCTCCAATTCCAAATCCAAAGAGCTCTCTACAACTTGCACGAGCTAGAGCTGGAAGACAGCAAAAAAGAGGCAACTAGAGCATCTCAAAACACACTGCAGATACAAAAAAAATAGAGGAACTGCAAAAGGTGGAGTTGCAACTCCAATCAGAGTTGCAAAGGGAACAAGAGAACGTGGCCTATTACTCTACAAGGAGGTCCAGTAGTTTAATGATGCCAACACTACTCTGCAATCGAGCAGCAACGACAAGAGGAGGAGCTAACCAGAGAAAGAGAACAGAGTGAAAAGCTACAAGAGTCCTACACGGTGGTCAACAAGACTCTGACCCAGCTTTTAGCCTTGTAGAAGATGCCGATCTCCTCAAGCTTGACAGCTAGATCAACCCCGCTGAACAAAGAGGTCCAAGATCTAAAGGAGGCCCTTGCTCAAGAAAAATACGATAGGCAAATCATGACAGCAAGGCGTAGAGCACTGCAGAACGCCAAAGACAAAGAGATTGAAGATTTGAGAAAGCATGACAGAGGCACATGGAGATTTTGAGGCTCTAAGGGCAACAGAAGCAAAGCCCAAATGAATAGCCCTAGTGGAATTTGAGCGGACAGGAGAAATTGAGCATTTCACCTTTGAAGCTCACCAAACAGATGTACCAAGTACAAGCACAGGAAAAGCAATGCAGGAATCTAAAGATCCAACCACAACATCCATCTCGGATTCGGCAAAAGAAGAAATTCAACGCTAGATCTCAGAAGTCAAAGACCCCTCACACAAGGAGTACTTGCAATATGAGCTTAAAGTGTTGGAGTCAGTTTTCCTACTCATGATCACTCCATATGAAGTAGTGAAAAACCTTGGGCATGAGATGATGGCCCTGCCATTGATGCAGCAGGAGGCCAGATTATGGAAACAAAAAATGCTACCTGCCCTTGAGCCAAACAACAAAGGGGATTATAGAGATGTTCCTATCACCGAGATACAAATTCAGACTATCATTGACAACCAACCCCTCTAGCGAAAAAAATTGATTTGAGCAGCGAACAACAGATGAAACATACTATAGGAATGCTCTGGAGCATCTCAGGATCGACCCAACTTATTGTCCCATCAACAAACGGTGATCCTAGGACAGCTTTTACTCTTGGCAAAGCAAAAGACCGGCAGTATTGAACTACCCCGTCATAACAAATCCAAGCAATAACAACCCCCCATCAGAGAAGTATATCATTCAAACGCTCAAAGGGTTCATGAACATGATGAAGAAGATCCCAAATCTCACATGCCAAATGCTCATGAAATTTTCTAAAATTCTAATCACCTACATAATGGGATTCAATGATATAGAGGTAGTGCAGTGTCTCTGGCAGGTTTTTGTGGAAGGCACAAGAGGGCTCTGCTGGAATATGGAGACAGAAATCCCAAGCAAAAATGTCATCATGGGATTATATGCAAGAGTCATGTTCCTACCCCTCCCACTACATGCAGACCTTTGAGGAGGCATTCATGACAGGATTCTTTGAGGTAGACTCCTCTATATTTAATCCCATGATCAAATATCTGTTAGCCCGACACATAGCCTATCAAAGAATTCTTAGCAATAATACCTTCAGAGAGCTGGTGACAAAAGTGGAGATCGAGGCAAGACACCTCATAGGGACACTAGAAAAGATACTGATCAATTTCTAGAAGACAGTCAAAGATAGATTGCACGACGACGTGCAATGAATAAGAAGGGGGAAATGTTTGGTGGACACAACGGACTAACACGTAAAAGACGGATGTACACCAAACCTTGTTGTGCTCGCTCATTTTTTCAAAAGAAGCGGTGTAATTCTGCTTATAAGGATTCTCAATTGTAATATATTTTGTCATGCCCTCTTGGCCTCTTTGATTCTACACTCCTTGTAAGTGGCCGAATGGCCGTGGGAAAGTCCCCTTAGCTCCTAAGTCAAAACCCTTAGTTTTAACTAACACATTATCATTATCTACAGGAAGTATTGGACGTTTACTGTGAGAGCCTTTTGTTGCTACAAATTGTAATCCGCTTTTCTCCTTGTCTGGTAATCAGAATTCAATTTCAAATAGCACATTGTGTTATTTGTCTCTTGCTCTACAATCTAAGTGTAATCATTCTCGGTTATGTTGTAGTTTGCAACATATTGTTTGTGAGCTAAATGCATTGATTTGAGGTTTTAAATGGTTGTTGTTTGATGTTTTGACTTGGATAAGTGTTTCTATGCTTAAGGGAGACCTTTCCATGTAGTTCTGTTTCAATTTTCTGCACATATTTTGTGATGGATCGTGATTTATGTACCTTCCCAGATGGCTGTAAAACTTGGTAGGATTGTGCCCCTAGGTGTTGTAGTACTTCTCCTTAAGTTTCATTGCATTCTGAATTCATTTGGATGCCGAAAAGGCGTGATAACCTAGAGCGGTGAGATCGGACATATACTGATTTTTTGACTAGGAAGTGGTTGATTTTCTTTTGTCGTAGTTTGAATAGCCCTCTGAGTTCACTTTGGTGATATTGACACTCTCATTAAGTCTCTGTGCCCAATCCCGAGTCGCTTCCTTGCAAATTGACATTATGTTAGTACAAAAAGCTATGCTGCAAACGTCCGTTGCGGCGACCCACTAACATTTGACTTTCAAACTTTGTGTCCGTTAAGCCTACACTCTAGCTACTCATCCAATTCTGACTAATCTAAATTACTCAAAAAATATGGTTATAAAGTTGTGTTGGGATCCATGTAAATTTGCATCTATAAAAACTCTTTATAGCTTTCATCCCTCAACAAATGAACTATAATCTTAAAACAAGCAATTGATACAAAGTAGTGTTAGTTCTTGCGTGTATCTTTGTAGCTATTGACTCATAAGTTCACGAGAATACTTTTTTGGAAATCCATGATTGTGAAACACAAGAACTTCCTCTCATTTTTCTTTTTCTCACTCCCCCCCCCCCTTAAATATGATACCCCCTCCCTTATTTTTAAGCTTAGGAGATGAATTATTGGGGGCCTATCCCTAACTTATACGCTTATGTAACTTATAAAAATACCCCTCTCCCTTGCACTTACGTGGTGCGGTATGTTTTAGATGGTTAATCCCTAGGGAACAAGAAGCTTGTTGTGTACAACAAAATAATTATTCTTACGAAAGAGAACCCTATGCCATTCTGTCTACTTTGAAAACTTCGCAACATTATTTGTATGGAGCTCACTTTGAGATTATGTTTGGCCATGAAAGTATAAAATGGTCTACACAACACATATTTGAAGGGTCGAAAGGCCAAGTGGACTGAGATTCTTGAGGAGTATGATGCAAAGCTCTAGTATTATAAAGAATGATACAATGTGGTAGCTGATGCTCTTAGTCATATGCCTGAGATCAACTCTCTTCTTTTCACCGAGCTTTGGAGTAATTTTTTGGAATCTCTCAAGGGCAAATGTGAGCATGATGAAACATACTCCCAAGTGTGGATCCATGTGAAAATAAGGGATCCTTCTCACTCCAATGTTGGTAGTGTATCTTCAACATCCACATCAGTTCTCCTCTTTCAAGTGATGAGTTGCAAAGATGGAAGAATTTGTTCATAGATGATGGGTATCTACTCCACAAGGTGAGAGTTTATGTGCCAATTGATGCAAAAAAAAATTGCCAAATTCTTTATGAATGTCATGAAAATCCTAGTGCAAGGAACCCATGCATAAAGAAAACTTATGCACTCGTATGATGATAGTTTTACTAGCCAGGTTTATATGGGTATGTTCAAGACTATGTCTTACATTACAAAAAAGGTCAAGCAAATAAAGCAGAGTACCTGAAAGCAAGAGGTCACTTGCATCCATTAGATATTCCTAATAATAAATGGAAAAGTATTTTTATGGATTTCATTGTGAGTTTACCAACAACTGGAGGAGGTCATGACTTGGTATGGATGGTCGTAGATGACTAAACTTTGCAAGTTTATTTCAACCAAATCCACATTTAAAACTCCAAAGTTAACTAAGTTACTTATTGACAATCTATACATGTTTTATGGCTTGTCCACCACCACTATTGAGAGTGATCATGATCCCAAGTTTAACATTCGTTTCTGAAGGGATCTGTTTAAACAATTGGGTACACAACTCAACATCAGTATGGCTAATCATCTTGAAACGGATGGTCAAGTTGGATGTGTTAATCAAGTACTAGAGTATATGCTACGAGCATATGTTAGCAAAAAACAATCATATTCGGAATAATATCTCATTATTCTTGAATTTTCTTACAATAGTGCCAAGCATGTGATGATTGGTTTTATTCCTTTATTTTCAACCTAGCTCACTAGTTACGGTGGGATTGGCAACAAAGAAACTTCAGCAAGTTGAGGATTTTCTCCAGGACCACATAGAAATGTTGAGACTCGCTCACCAAAATGTTCTACAACCATAGGATTGGTATAAAAATTATGTTGATGAGAAACATCGGCAAAATACCTTCATGGAAGAGGAAGAGGTATTTTTTGTGTGTGCTAGAGCATTCAAAAAGTTTGAAGATTGGGTCAACACCTAGATTATCTCCGAGATATTGTGGGCCTTTTAAGATACTCAAGAAAGTTGGTGATATGGCCTACAAACTGTCATTACCTACGCACTCTTGCATTCATTTGGTACTTCATGTAAGTTGTTTACGTAAACACTTGCATAGGGATGACAATGTCAGTGACCACAACAGATTTTAGTTGATTTCATTGAACCTCCAACCCAGCTGCTTGAACCTGAGCATACTCTCGACTATCATGATCTATGTGTGTGTCATTAAGTGCATCAACAAGTGTTAGTCAAGTGGAAAGACAAATCTAAATAAGGTGTCACTTGGGAAAACATTAGTGTTCTTAAGATCTACATACGCATCATCACGTGCGTTGACAAGTGTTAGTCAAGTGTAAAGACAAACCTAAATAAGGTGTCACTTGGGAAAACACTAATGTTTTTAAGAAGAAACTTCCCACCTCTATTTTCAAGGATAAAAACGCTTCTCCAAGGGGGAGTAATGTCAGACCAAGTGCCAGAGTTCAGGGGCCAGTCTGAATTGAGTTCAAGGGTGCCTATATAAAGGACACAGAGTTGGGTAGAGATATGGGTTCTAGGCTTCCTCTGGTCTCACACATAGAAACTAATGAATAGGTCCATAGAGCTAGCTAAAATAAAATTTTCAAGAATGAATAACAAATGGGCAGTATAGTTATTAGAGATTTCAAGAATCCAACGTCGATTTCACCATCCCCATAGAAGTATCCTTCACAATCTACTACACACGGTTATCTTTGTTTAATCACACCCCTTTTATTGACTCATAAGAGGATTGCAAAAGTTAGTTATTTTTTCAAATCTTTTGTGCCTTCTATGCCAAGATACCTAGAGTGGAATGTTATCTTCCAGACGTATTGATTTGTCCTATAGATTGACGTCCACCTTAAAAGGATGCCAATAAATCTCTCTTTTGTTTTTTCTTTCTACTTTCGCTCACCCCTCATTTTTTCACAAGATCCCACATAAATTGATGCAAAGTGAATAGAGATGAGTCTTCCTTGAGGGTAGAAGGAGAAATGATTTCTACAAAAGCATTTTCTTTACATTACTAAAAATTTATTTATTTTGTAGCCGAGATACATGGATTCAAAACTCTTACATAGGCTTTGATGTGTCATAGGATAGCTTCAGACCTCTTCCCATCAAGTGAACGTGGAGATAGGTAGATGCACTTAAGTACCTAGAGAGTAGCAGATATGCCAATATGAAACTTAGAGCCAAGAATAGAGGAGCATTACATATGTTGGTGCCCAATATATCATCATGAGATATTGAGATGATTTCATTATTTTTTCAGAGAGTATAAGACCCAGGGGACCACATGGGTGATCCTCCTCCCTACCACCCTTTATATAAGTGTTGGGCTCCTAGCCCTAGCTTGCTTTAGGATCCCCTATTCGCTTGTGCAATTTAGTCCCTTGACCTAGGTCCATGACCCCCTGGGTTGCCCTTGGCGTTACATTACTCCCCCTTGGAGAAGTTTTTTTGTCCAAAAAAAAAAAGTAGGAAAGTTCTTCTTAAGAACATTAATGTTTTCCCAAGTGGCACCTTCTTCAGGTTTGTCTTTCCACTTGACTGAAGCCCAATCATTCAAATACATCCCTCCAAAAGTGACTGTTAAACTTGGGATCATGATCACTCACGATTTTACTTGGCAATCCATACAAGCAATACTGATTGTCCACAAATAACTTAGCTAACTCTGGAGTCTTAATGGTTGACTTGGTTGGAGTAAACTTACAAAGTTTAGTCAATTGACCTACGACCCCCCATACTGAGTCATGACCTTGTACAGTGGTTGGTAAACACACAATGAAGTCCATAGAGATACTTTTCCATTTACCATTAGGAATCTCCATTGGATGCAAAAGACCTCCTATCTATAGGCGCTCCTCAGGCGCTCTGATTTATTAACTTGACATTTTTGGCAATGTAAGATGTAGTCTTCAACATAGCCATATAAACCTGGCCAGTAGAACTATTGTCGTATAAGAGTGTAAGTCTTCTTAATGCATGGGTGCCCTACACTTAGACTGTCATGACATTCAATAATTTGGTGCCAAATGTCTATGTTTATCGGTACAGATTAGGTACCCATCATCTATGGAAAATTTATTCCATCTCTACAGCTCATCACTTGAAACAAAATATCCAAGTGTGGAGGTTAAAGACTACCAACATTGGAGTGATAAGGATCCCTCATTTGCACATGGCTCCACACTTTGGAGTATGCATGATCATGCTCACATTTTCCCTTGAGAGATTCTAGAAACTCGCTTTGTAGCTCGGTAACGAGAAAAGAGTTTGATCTCAAGCATTTGACTAAGAGCATCAACTACCACATTCTATCATCCTTTACAATATCAGAGCTTTGCATCATACTCTAGAATAATCTCAGTCCACTTGGCCTTTCAACCCTTCACAAATTCATTAGGACAAAGCTGGACTCACTTTTGGGCCTTTCAGTTCTAGAGAGAGAGTGGCGCTCGACCAATGAGGAAGAGGCTAACGTTACGTTGAAAATCGACATTTTGGAGTCAAGCTCTTTATAAAAAAAGGAGGAAATATTATTTTGGTTCATCAAATTGCACAATTTCACGCTTTCAAGGCATAAATGTTGTAAGTCGTACTAACTATGTACCGAGGAATTTCAAAACTTTCATTGAAGACTCTATCTAGTATCTTTATTCCGACCCAAATATGACTTTGAGTAGCTCTACTTCCCTCTCAAAACTTCTTCCCTTTTTTATATTTGCTCTAACCTTTCTGTGTATTCATTCTACTGCACACCATGTCTACTTCTAGAAGGCCTAGCACTACCATTGACTCTGTTAGCATTTTTAACAGTTATACTACAGACGATCAAGCATGGATTCCATCTCGAATAACTATCGGAAGTTGGGTTCTACTGCAAACTAGGAGGAGGAAGAGGAGGCAACGCAATGATTTTGTGGAGGCTTTCAAGGGTCAAGTTAAAGAGTTTAAAGTGTGTGCACAAAGTAAGCGGGTGAAAGAGGTCCTCGTGCTTTCCACCATGCAGACTTAAGGTTGCAAACATCTCCTCCAAGTTTCCAAGGCATCGACCCAACTGTAATTTATTTCAGCATCTCACTTAGTGCATGATTATATTCTAATATTAAGTGGTGGATATCATCTTTGGTATGTTTCAGATATTTATCCATCGAATAGGAAAGATAGGCAACCAGTTGAGAGTATAGTTGGGATTTTTGATGCTTTCCATGCATTTATTGGTGAGAAAATGTACTGAGGAAGACAACACAAGGAACTTTCAGATAATGGAATTTTCTTTTATGATATGTCATATGTGGAACCAAGAACTTCCATTGGTTGGGGTCGTGTAGCTCCTTTGTCACTTCCATCCTTTGACAACAAGGATTGGTCCCTGCCTACTACACAAACTAGTGAAAGCTTCAGGAATAAGTTGTTTCAGGATATACAAAAGTCCCTCAAGTATTCAATTGCCACAAAAATAGTTCGGCTCGCACTATTTATGCCTCTTGAAGTGTTTGTAGATTTTTTCTTTGATGATCAAATAAGAACTACCGCAACAATGTTCATTTGCAAGTCTGAGAGCTATTTGGACTTTTTAGATGATAACTCGAATAGGAAAAAATCACACAACAAAATCTGTATTTTGCAAAAGAAGTCCATAATTTGCAAGTTCATTATAAGCTCTCAAAATTTCTTAGTATCGTTTTACTATATTAGATATCATCTTCTTAGTGGGCAGCTTATTCCACTCGACCAAGATACAAAGAACAGCCTCGAGAACAAACCTTTATCAATGGAGCTCTACTTTTGAGACATCCTACTTACTGTGATGGAGACAATGGCAAGCACAACTCTGGCACAGCTCAGGATAGATCTTACATGTGAAGAACTTCCACTTTTGCCAAAATTGTATGCATTCAGTCTCAACAATAGAAAGGTGCTTACTAGATCGATAAATTTTGATTGTCTTTAATACACTATGACTGAATCTATCTTTTTCTTCTTTTCAGATTCCAAGGCGCAAGGAGAAAACAACATTGTGCAAGGAGTCACTAACAAATACAATTCACTTAATTGCTTCCACCGGAAGCTAGGTCACATACCTTGTGCACGCAAAGAGCTTTGATGCCATGCAAACCATGATGTACTTTTCAAAATGACTAATACAGAGATATTTTTTGGCGGTCAAACAATGTTTCAAAAATGTACATTTTCAATGTTTCAAAACTTTACATATTGTGTTGTTTCTGTCAAGATTTATACAAGCAATTTTCTCCCTTTCCCTGCTACTGTCCTCTCCCCCGGTTTGTGCCACTCATCCCCTGTCCTCTCCCCTGGTTTGTGCCACTCGTCCCTTGCCCTCTTCTTCGGTTGCTCCCCTGCCCTCTGCTCCGATTGCTGCTACCTCTGCCTCTGGGGACGCTGGTCTCGGGAATCCTTTCGCGTCGCTCGAAATCATGGGCCTCTTCCATGGCTTCCCATGCTTCTTGCACCTGTGAAGCTTCCCGCTGTTCTTGCTCTTGCCGTCGACGTGTAGCCCATTCCTCTACTTCTGCGGCGTCCGCATAATATTGGTTTATTGCTTCTTGCATATTTCTAACTTCTTCTTGAGTCTGATTGTATCGTTGCGTCATTTCGTTAGTGCGAGCCTCTTCGAACTCATCAGCTCTCGCCGCTTCCTCTCTTGTGCGTCTGTTTACGGAGATTATAATATGCTAGATGGCCATTACAGAAAAATGTCGTACATCGTTATTGGTGTATTTATGTAATCGAAGTTCCTATAGAAGCGTGATACAAACATCTGTTGCTTCATACATACGTTGCAGCAAACAATAAAACAGCAGATTACTTACGTTTGGTATATCCATAATTTGACTGATAAGCAACACGACATTCAAACAGGTTCGCCAGCCACAGCTATAGTCATCAGTCTGCGTGGGCACGGTTACCTGTTCGTGCCGGACTACATTTCCTAGATCATGTTCTAACAAAAGATGCTCTACACAGCATACAAGTTTTTTCGCGGCACTACATACATAACCACTTGAGTCAGCAACACATTACAAAGACACACTACTTTCCAAATGTACCCAAATGGACCTTACCGTGAAACGCCCTGCTTTGCCCAGAGTTTGCGTAGTAAACAATCTTAGCTTCCATGTCAAATAACATCAGACTCCAATGATCACTACAAAGACACCATCAAAGATGAGGAGAGATTCTCAATAAAAGATGTTTTTTCCAAGGAAAGAAAATACTCACGATTGATTGTATGCAGTGACCAGAAAGTGCGCTAGATCAAAGTTGACTCTGCTAAACAAGTTCATCTGACTCAAAAAGGAAACTGAGTTGTTCTGCAGATAAGGCGATATCAGCGGATCTATAACGTATACTTTCTCTAACCTCAGGGGGCAGAAGCGAGACAGCGTGGCTAACATGAACAAATGGCAGAGATTAGACTTGAACACCAAGTGAGTCAATACCGAGTGAGTGGCGTAGCTATCAAATTCCATCGGCTGCTGATTTGCTTGGTATTGACCCATGTCTTGGTTGAAATGAGCCATTAGAAAGAACTTAACAACTTCCGCAAAGACATGGGTCAATACCGATCGAGTCAGAGGCGGATTCCAATTCCATAAGCAACAGACTCACTTGGTATTGACCCATGTCTTTAAGGTAGTGAACCATTATAAAGAAAAACTTGGCAATTGCCGCAAAGACATGGGTCAATACCGAGCGAGTAGTACCAAAATCCAATTTCATTAGCCACTGTTTCGCTTGGTATTGACCCATGTCTCGGTAGAGACCCATTTAATGAGCATGAGGATTAAAGAGCATGAGAATTACCACAAAGCAACATTGACGACCTCATTCGTTGCGAGCGAGTCGATGAAAGTGCGCATGCACATGAAGTCTACATTATCGAGGTTGGTAATGCAGGCCTCTTCTGACCTTGCAAGCAGTTGTATGTGTGCATGCAGAGGCGCTGAGCTCAACAAAATTCTCAACTCCTCTTCATTCTCTTCGTTGATTTTCTCAAAAATAATTGACTCACCCAATACGTTGGATGGCCCTTCTGATGCAGAGCCTCGCCCTTGCCTTTCTTGAGCTGGCTCTCGAGCTGCCTCAAGCTCCTCCCTAACAGCCTCAGGCTCCGGATCATTTTTCTTCAATATTGGTTGCTCCATAGATGCCTTAGGCTCCACCCTGACCTGCTCTTTTCCCTCATCGTCCACGATGGGCTGCGGATCCTCCATGACTTGCTCATTTTGGTGTCTAGATGGCTCCTCGATAACTGTCTCTGTTTCTTCCATGACTACCTCAGGGTCCACTCTGCCTTGCTCTTGGCCCTCTGCGGCTATCTCAGCGTGCCCATCTGTGTCGTTTCTCTCGACCCGTTGATCGGGTCCTTCTACTATTTGTTTCAACCCTAGACGGCTTTGTCTATTGTGCACGAGGATGGAGAGGGGGGATGTTGAGAATATCCATGGTTCTACTATCCCGGATAGGCACTGGCTGAAGCAGCCCATCGTAGAGGAAACGAAGCCTACGAAGAGTATCAAAATCCCACGGCATGATAGTGACGCGGTGTGCATGGGAAGCCAGGATATATCCATCGCTGAAGAATTCCACGAGGTAGTCTTCAGCAATTTCTTGAAGGCATAGGAGTGCACTGCTGGCCCATCGCATGCCGACTCTCCACTGCTCGCAAATCTCCGGCACTACTCGTTGGAAAGGGAGACGTGGAATAGCAGGTTGAACGTGTCGTTCTATCCTCCGCAGCTCTTGCAGTACACCTCTGTGTGCCTCATATCGGTGTCTTCTTGCTTGAGCATTCAAAGATTCACCTGTTGCCCTCCTAGCGTAGGCCTTTACACGAGGCATCTCTACAAATACAATAACACCAAAAGACAATTCATTTGTTAGCGCAAGGGAATTCAGATTTCAAAAATGGTCAGTACCAAGCGAATAGGTGAATAGGAAAGAGTTGCCTTACCTTATTCGCTCGGTACTGACCTCAGAAAATAGTAATAGCAGGCATGACTTATATTTTCTGAGGTCACTACCTAGCGAATAGGTGCATAGGATAGAGTTGCCTTCTCTTATTCGCTCGGAAGTGACCTAAGAAAATAGTAATAGCAGGCATGACTTATGTTTTATGAGGTCACTACCGAGCGAATAGGTGCATAGGAAATAGTTTACCTTGCCTTATTCGCTCTGTAGTGACCTCAGAAAATAGTATTGGTAGACATAACTTATATTTTCTGAGGTCACTAACGAGCGAATAGGTGCATACGAAAGAGTTGCCTTGCCTTATTCGCTCGGTAGCGACCTCAGAAAATAGTACTGGCAGACATGACTTATATTTTCTGAGGTCACTACAGAGCGAATAGGTACATAGGAAAGAGTTTGTTTTGCCTTATTCGCTCGGTAGTGTCTTCAGAAAATAGTAATAGCAGACATCACTTACATTTTCTGAGGTCACTACCAAGCGAATAGGTTTGCATCCCCTACAACAAAATACCTTATTCGCTGGGTAGTGACTTCAGAAAAGTGTACAAGCAAGCGAACAGGTTTGCATCCCTGCAACAAAATACCAATGACAGGTCCTAACTGTCATGTCGTTCCCTCCCATCACCTCTATCCAGGGGATGGTACCATTGATTCTGTCTCCCACATCCACCTCTCATGAAACTGCATGGCGGTACCACCCCTCACAGACCACTCACTCATAAGCTAGAACCCAAGCTCTGCTTTTTAGACATGTCTGAAAGTCTATTTAAGAAGCAGTTGTTTCAGAACCTCCCTCAGGCTTTCGCAGAACAACTAAAGGAAGCTTAGGATAGTGGTGATGCATTTCCAAGGTATACTCCCGCAGCGCTAGCAACACCGCATCCGGGACCTCCTCATGAGGTCCCCCCTTGGCCCTCCCCCGATGTTACCTTTAATATTCTCTACCGACACAGCTCGAGAGTGGCTGTTGTCAACACGGGAGTCAATTCTCGAGGTAAGCCGCTGGTAATTCTTTGCTTTCTGCTCCCAATTTCCAAGCTCCTAGTTTGAAGAGCTTACTTGCTAAATGCTCTGTGCAGGATGCTAGCCTGAAGCTGCAGCAAATGCTGATCGCCAGGCAGAGGGTCTCAATCCTTAAAGACTCTCTGGAAGCAAGAAGGCCTGAAGACATGCAGCGATTGCTCGTCGAGAATGGCTCTATGGAGTCTATCATTAATTGGCTTCAGGAAATGAAAGATGAAGTGCTTGAACTAGCCAGTAAATATGAGGAAGCCATTAACTTTGCCAACATGCTTTGCGAAGAGATAGCCTGGCTATGAAGGAAAAGGACTACATGGTTATTGCAAACCCTAAACCCCCAGAAATTAATAGTTCACTCTTTGTAAAGTCTGAAGTGTTTTCTAACTCAAAACCCGGTGTTCAATTGTAATTTTGTTTCTTTCTTATAAAATCAAAACGCGATTTTGGAAAAAGAAAACCCTAAATTCGCAACAAGCAAGGGTTACCTTCCCCTTATTTGCTTAGTATTGACCTCTGTACTAGTAGACATCACTTAACTTTTCTTTTGGTCAGTACCAAGCGAATAGGGCCCTTCGAACTAAGTGACCTTACCTTATTCGCTTGGTACTGACCAAGGACGATGACCTATACCAAGCGAACAGGTGTAGCAAACAGGGTTTACCTTCCCTTATTGGCCTGGTACTAACTACACAAAATACAAGTGTACAGAAGGGTAGTAAGTAGCATACCTCTTCACTCTGTGTAGAGTTCCGCGTCGCTAAAGCACTACAGAAAAAGAGTAAGAGAAGGAGGATGCGCGAGAGTAAGAGGTGATGGAGTTTGCTTACCGCGTAGCGTCGATGGGGGTAGAGTTAATTAGAATGATGCGTAGTAGAGGACGCGAAAATAGGTAGAATAATTGAAACTTGAGATGTTTGGCGGGGGTAATGCCTCAACTTAGAATGCTTACCTCGAGGAGGGTGAAAACTTCACTTATGCGCGAGATTGCGGTTGGTAAATCGTACTGCATGGGAATCGGAGGCCATTTAATACTGGTTGTCCTTGAGAGCGCAGCCCATGTGCCTTTTTGAGTGACCATTTAGGGTCAGACAGACGCCAATTTCCCTTGCATTCGCCATCTCCATCTCCATCTCCGAGTGGAACAAACAGATCGCCACTGCCTTTGCCTTTTCTACGCCCTTCCCCTTGGCCAGCTCTCGTGATCCTACGTTTAGAGTCAGACGCCGATCGCCCTTGCATTTGCCATCTCCATCTCCATCGCCATCTCTTTGCATTTTCTACGCTCTTCCCCTTGGCCAACTCTCGTGATCCTGCGTTGAGTGACCTCCACTGGGTCGAGTCCTTTGCTGCCGCGTTGCCATCGCCATCGCCCCCCTCTGGTTCTTGCTGTCGGTGGCCTGCGACATCACCATCCAACTCGGCACCATTGGATATTGCAGAGACGGGTTCTTTCTCCCTGCCTCTCCCCTTCCTGTGTGTTGTTAACTGTGTGCACACCGAAGCCACTGCGTTGGGGTAAAAACGCATGCATGGTTGGAATAATTACTCCTTATGTGACCGTGCCTGAGTTTGGGCATAGTGAGTGAGTAGGCCTATAAATCTATCACTAATAACATAATATGCTCTGTTCTTATCCATATGTTCCGAATGCTTAGGTCACAAGACAGAACCAAGCGAATAGGGCCCTTTGGAGATTCTTGGGGCCCCTACTCGCTTGGTTCTGACTCAAATAACATCAACTCTTATGACATTAGCACACGGGACAGAACCAAGCAAATAGGGTCCTTCGGAAATTCTTGGGGGCCCTATTCGCTTGGTTCTGACTCAACTAACGTCACCTCTTATGACCTTAGCGCATGGGACATAACCCGTCAATAGGGCCCTTCGGTGATTCTTGGGGCCCCTACTCGCTTCGTTCTGACTCAACTAACGTCAACTCTTATGAAATTAGCACACGGGACAAAACCAAGAGAATAGGGTCCTTCGGAAATTCTTGGGGGCCCTACTCACTTGGTTCTGACTCAACTAACGTCACCTCTCATGACATTAGTGCACGGGACAAAACTAAGCAAAAAAGGACATTGAGGGGTACTCGAGGCTCAACATTCGCTTGGTTATGACACCAAATAGTTTTGGGTTGCTTTTTCTTTCAATCATGGGGATCATAGTCCTGGAGACAGATGCGAGCAAGGATACATGTGAAGAAAAACTATTCACATTCTTATATAACGCCCGTGCTCATCACCGTGCACCAAAACTATCGGGAATGTTCAATGCAGAGTTTTCTATACAGAGGATTATAGATTGCTCCTTTGAGTACCTACAAAACCATTTGCAACAGTATGAGGCAGTCACTTGTGACAATTCCATGACATTTGATGGCATGAGATATGTGCACCCTGCTGACCTTGACCCTAACAAGAGTGCTTCAAGGAGACTGAATTGTTGTCTAGAAAAGTGTCCCTCCAATGCACTGCTTGTACAAGACAGGTGTATAAATCACTTCAAAAATTGTCTCTTATTGGAATTCTACCATGGGGTTGTCTGTTACTTATACTTGTAGACGGATGGTGAGTCAGACACTTCGTAGTCAACAACTTTCGGTAGTTGTCCATTGGCGCCGGAGGAAGAGGTAGAGGATGTGGAGGTGCAATTCAACCCAGAAGAAGAGTGGGTAGAGGTACTAAAGGAAACATTTGATGCGGGCTTAACTCTTGTTTCTCTTGCGTATGCAGCAATAGGGTGCAAGCAAGAAAGCCCAAGTAAGGAAGTGACTTTGCCTCTGAATTGTGCTCCCACCTTTGCTATGGCCGGCGACAGCCACTATGTTCTGCTCATAGATATCATGCATGAGCTCAATATACGGGAGGACTACTGCCTAGCGGAAATTGCGAATTTTTGTGAGGCAGACATGGGGTTTGTGGACGATGATGGAGTGGACCAGCATCTTATTGCTGACACAGCTGTCCGTGACTCACAGTTCACTTCAGGGTGGCAACTGATCAAAAATACGTTCAATGAAGCGAAGTCCGGAGATGCCAATTTGCCAGAAAATGAGCAGTTTGAATCGACAACAAAACAACTCGGCTTGGAAAACATGGGTAGCCTACATGGCACCCAAAGATCAGGTAATGAATAGTCAGTCTATTCACTTGTGGGGGAGGTCGATGCTGGAAATGGACGAGAATCAGATGGTAACTTTTGTCATGCATTCAGATGGTATTAGAGATGTCCCAGTGATAAAATATCATGATCATTTTTTTTTGCTGCCAGGTGCTAGTGTATGACGATAGTTTCCTTAGAAGAGCGGGAGGCTCACGCCAAGGGCTTGTCACTGGAGTCCAAGGCAAGGATGCGGCGTTGTCTCACTACATCAGGTGTTTCAACCACAAAAAGGTTTGTAGAAACAATTCAAGTACTTGGCAATTGCACTCATCTCACTTACGGCATATAAATTCATTGCAATTTTTATGTAGATCATAATATACCACAAGGAATACTCCGATGACAATGCAAAGTTCCCACTGTTTGCAATGAAAGTTATTACAAGATTGTGTGGTGGGCACCCCCTCCCACTAAACGCACAAAGACTAATTCTGATTGAAAAACGGCTTGCTCTACGCGTATTTGGCATTGGGTATGGGTGCCAAGCACTCAAAGCCCCTATTTCATGTCCTACACAGCTCAGGCTTTGGCTGCAGGGGTTGAAGACCGGGAAAGCTTAGATACATACAACAAGCGGTTGTTTCTGAGGGAAAGAAGATGCCTGATGCCCGTGGGGATACTATCATCAACAGAGGAACGAGCTCGTCTACAGAGCTTGCACATCGAAGAGGTACAAAGTGAGGAAGAAGGAGGTACATCGAAGAGGATAAAAACGACGGGCTCGGGTCCATCTTCTCCCGCTCCTGACTCGTGATCGGCGCCACCTCGCATGGCACTCCACCGCATTTGAAGCTCCCCAAGCCATCTGTTTCTTCTCTTTGCGGATGTGTTGTAAAGACCGTGTAATTTCTGAACTCTTAAGAAGTTCCTTCTGCCTTGCTCTATGAATTAGTCATCTATAAGTCCATTGGTGTAACTCTAATAGTCTATTGGCCTTTTCTTTTCCTCCCCCATGTCAAGTGTGCTTAAAATAACCTGTTCTTGCCATGTAGTGGGTTTTTTCCATGCCTTGTATGGACCATATTGATAGTGAGCCGTATGTCTTGGCAAAATATGGACCATGATTGAACAGTATGTGCTGCATTGAAATAAAACAAAATGGTCAGTAGAGTACAATTTAAAATTTTGTTTTGTATACATAGAATGCCAACCCACCATGTAATGTGTGATATGTTGCCCACCCCTCCCTGTAAGGTAAGCCTTTTTCCAATCCAGCAAGGCTGCTTGAAATGATGTGAGCTTACTTTGGTCCCAAGAATGCTGCTCAACGTAATGGAAAATTTTATCTAGTGATTTCCACACGTTCGCCTTGTGATTCTGGATTGCCCCACCACCAGCATTGTCTTTAACCACTTTATGTGACTGTTTCCATTTGTTGAACAGGTTTCTCCTTTCTTCTCTATCTGAATCTTTGAGGCTAAACCGAAGAAACCTTCTTGCCTTCACTTCGCCTATCGATGCTTTCCTCGGTACCTTGTACCGACTTTGAGACATCTTAGGTTCCTCTTCGATTTTGGCATTGCCTCCATGAAAACCAATGTCTGAGAGCACTCCCTCTAATGCTTTGATCACTCTTTTCGACTCACTCTCTGGCTTTAATGTCCATGCAAAACATATGTACAGATGAACCACCTTTTCAATTATTCGACAGAGTGCATGAAGTGTACAGACGTGAACTCTACTCACAGGAATATCAAGCACTGGTTTAAAAGTTTTATCTTGAAGATGTCTATTGGGATCTCTAATCCATTCCACACTCTCAAGTGATTGTGCATCAGCCATGCAATATAAGCATGGATTTGCCACAGCTGCTCCGTGTGTTATGTTGTACATACACTTGAGAGTCTTTAAGTCACCTGCCATGTGCCATTCCACTGTGTAGTCACCAAATCCTTCCACTGAAAGAACGGCTCCGACTACCAAGCACGGTGGCAGTCTTTACATGTGATGGCTTTGGCAGCAATGATCCTCTCCGTAGTTTATTTTGAGACTTTTTAGCTAATGCTTTGAAGAGTGCCCTGTATCCCATCTGCGAGATGCCACTCTCATCAAGTATTGCTTGCACTTCCACTGGTTCCTTCATGAAGGAGGTAAGTAGCCCCCCTTTCAACTTACAAAATTTTTTCTGAGTTATCATCTCTTCAACTACTTCTTTTGGAACTAGACGGCTGTAATGCACTCCGACATTGAAGCCTGCACCGTTCGAGTTTGGATGCAGTAAAGACCTGCCAAAAAAGCACAATGCGTTATAATCATGTATAGAAAAGTAAGTGTATCCATTTCTTAATGAAGCACATTGAAGAAACAAACTTCGGGTTACCTTAAATCTCGTATTCGTTTTTTCAGGCCACCACTACCAACCTTCATGTTCTCAATGTTGCACAGATCTCGTTTTCTTTTCCGACTACCAAGCACGGTGTCTTTCTCTCGCAAACTTGTGATCTTCTTCTCAAGGCCTTGGATTGTCTCTTTTTTTGATGAATCTTTTGAGCGCATGCTTCATTAAGTTTCTTCAGCTGCATGTTCTCCATTGCCAGGAAGTTTCTTTGCCGTTCCGCATTCAATCCTCTCATTTCCAAATGTTCGGTGTATCCCAATAGCCCATCCTTGCCATCGCCTGTGAAATGTAAGAGGTTAGTGATATTAGCAAAGGGAGGTGGCGCATTTGTCGTAGGATCCTTTGGATAAATAGACCCATCGGTCCACAAATCCAAATGATGTTCCTTGTTTGTCCTTCTAAGTTCTTTCTCCTGTTGAGATAAGAAAGACTCCCTCCTACGTTTCTGCAACGGTGCGTACTCTTGCAATACATCAACATGAAGATGATGCGTGTTCTTTCTTTGGGTAAGTGTTAAAGATGAAGGGGCTAAGGATTGTAAGTTCAAATTAGTGTTTTCATCAGGAAAAGATGCGTTCTCCATTCCTAGAGTTGATACAGAAGAAGACGGACAAATGTCTCAAGTTTTGGGAGGGAAAGCCATATTCTCAAGTTTAGAGTTGATAGAGTTTGTGTGGCTTATGTTTCTGGAGGGAACGCTTGTAAGTTGGCATTTCAAATCATTAGTCATACGGTTAGTTGTATTCCTGACAAGAGAACAAAGGATAAGAATGATAAAGGTGGCGGCTATCTACCAAAGAATTTCATTTTGGCCTTTTGTTGCGAAGAAAAGTATCACATAAAATGAAAAATTGAACATTTTCATTTTCTCCCTCTAAGCCGACGTGGCACTTCTTATAGGGCCCAAAAGTGAGTCCAACTTTCTCCTAATGTTTTGTGTGAACCATTTTATGCTTTCATGGTCAAACACAATCTCAATTTGTGCCCCATACAAATAATGACGCCATGTCTTCAAAGCAGACACTATTGCATAAAGTTATCTTTCAAAAGAAGAATAATTATGTTGCATTGAATCAAGCTTCTTGCTTTTGAATGCAATTGGCCTTCCCTCCTATAGAAGGATTGCTCCAATCTCTGGGTGCCCACTATAAGGGCTAAGTTTTTTACAAAAATGCATACATAAGGGGTACATATGATACTTGAAATATATAGGTAATGGGTTATTTCAATACCTCTTGTTCTCACGTACTATATGTAATTTTTACATAGTGGACTCCTTGGGGCTCCAATAGCACTATTATTCAAGGACATGTAATACCCTTGAATTTCCAGCGGTACATCTTTCACTTGAGTGTCCCAGACCTTGGTATCATGGCTACCTTGTAACGGTGGGAACTCGGAGTCTGGGGAAAACTGAACCGTTTCACTAACTTAAAGTTAATAAAATTGTGTGAAGCACCATCTTCCACCAAGATATGCACCATGTGCCCTTAGATGGACCCATGTATACACACAAGCTCATGTGGACCAAAGGTAGGCTACCACATGGAGGCCATGATACAGCATTCATGCAGCACCTCAGTGTGTGTTACCTCCACATTGCAGAAACGAGATGAGGACTTAAGAGGCAACAATTGCACCATGTGCACTGCTCTCTCTTTTCCTTGTACATCATATGTTCACTTAGGAAAATTCTTTTTTCCGTGCCCACTCCCTACACATGTGAAACATATTTTTTCTTTTTTAGCCTTCTCAAACTCTTCAGTGTGGACAGAGGACCATTAGACCCCTTGGGTTTCTTGGATGCCTCTGATGCAGCTATTATAAACTTTCTTTTATTGTTCCCATGTTGTGTACGTGCATTTGCGTGTGTAGTGTCAAGCACGTGATTATTATGCAATGTCTTCTCATTGGGATCACCGTGTATATGCGCTTGCACTATAGCCTCCTCAAGCGTCTTGGGATCCTAAGCCTTGACGTGCTTATTAAGCTCTGGTGTCAAACCACGCATAAAACTGCTACAAACGGGAGCACGGAGAGCCTTGAAAATATAAAGAATAACATAATACAATCCATAAAAATTGATAGAATCTGCATACCTGGCACATCCACAAGCACGTAATCAGAGCTATACACAAAAAGGGAGAGACAGAGAGCGAGATAGAGTGAGAGAGCACGTGCAAGTGCACCTCCTAGAGTGGAGTGCTACATTGGCAAGGTGAGAGAGAAGAGAGGGGGGGAGAGAAGAATAGACACATGCATTGGGTGCAATCTCCCCCCGTGCAAGAGTGAGCATTTTCCTCTTGCACGTATTTACTTATAGATTTCTTGAATGCTCAAAATGAGTACAAACTGGCCGGCCGGTCATAAATGGACAATGCTCATAAAGAGCACTTGAATAATAAAAAATGTACAAAAAATATATATCTTGTGCCATAGTCCATAGCTCAGTTGGCTTTTTCCACTTGTAAGCTGCATTAAATAATAAAATATCAATTCCATTACATACATCTCCATTAGAAAGCAACTTTCCTCAAAGATAAGAATTTGCAAATCATACTTGTCAAAAAAACAATGATTAGTATTCTGTGTCAAAAATATTACATAGTAAAAGAAGAATTTATGAAAAAACGGTGATTAGTATTCTGTGTCAAAAATATTACATAGTAAAAGAAGAATTTATGAAACTAAACAACATTGCTTATGTCTGCCTACTACCTATTCTAGTGTCCTATACCACTAGAATAAGCAGTATATGTCATACCATGATGAATCACGATATCATTGGTCACATCATTCTATAAATCAATTCTCATCAATCTCAAGTTCAATCCCATAAATACTATCGCGACAAGAAATTTTCATATACCAAGTCCAAATCCGATATAAATCCAACTCCAAATATCTACCAACATATACCCGGGTAACAAAAGCATGCTAGGACAGTGGTGGCCAGCCACTGTAACATGATTTTGTGATCAGTGTTGCCTAAATCAAAGAATCTACACCAGACGTGCTACCTAAATCGGAAAATCGGCACTTGTTGCCTAAACCGGTGGATCTGCACGGACAACTGCTGTTGCCTAAATCGGTGAATCTACACCAAGATGAGCATTTACACACTGTCTAAATCAGCAAATTTGTGTGTACATGACCAATGGACCAGACAAGGCATAAAAAGACAAAACACATCACATGTTTGACACAAAATAAGAGAATATTCACTTACCAAAGTACTTACAAATTATTTTTCCAGTATCTCAAAGCACCTTGGGTCTCATGGTAGTTACACAACTTAATGACAAATCATCTCAATAGAAATTACATTCAAAGTAAGCAGAAGACACAATGTTAGGGATGCTTAACTTTCACATGTCATAAGAGAATGCAGATTAGCAAAAGATCTCTCTTTTCTTTCATATAAAGATTTTCCAATGGGTTATTCTTGTTGCAATGTAGTTTGGCTTTATTTGCAAAAGTGCTTCTAAAAAAAACACTGAAAACAATGTCTTGTTAAATTTAAGAATAGTTTAACCGCATCAAATGCATTAACACTTCAAAAGCCATGATGGAAAAAATTTATGCAAAGTTAGGGTTGTTTGCCAAGAAAAGATAATGAAAGCAGACAACTTGAAGTACAGACGAGCGAGTAATAAGGGTGTTGTCTAAGAGACAAGTCTCACTACGCATTAGAAATTTAGTAAAATCAAGCTCTAAACAGAAGTCCCGTTGGTCCGTAGCTTAAAAAGAAAATGAAGCGAAAGTAGAAAACGTCTCCTGATTTTGGAATCATCCTCAGCCATCACCAGTAAGAACACGTAGATGTCCCGTAATACTCGTAATGCATACGAAAAACGCTACATTTGCAACACTACGTAGATCTCGACTGCATGTTCCCTTCATCGTGCTAGTATCCATTTTGGCTGCAAGACGACAATTTAACAAATTTTACTTAAATCTATTAATCCCACTAAAATACAATGGGACTTGGCTCTAAAATGAACATAGTGGTTTGGAAGATTGGGATAAGCAATGGATATTGGTCTTCTGATAAAATGATGTCAAACTGAATGTATAAATGTTATAAGGATAGGTCAAAAGCAGGTCTCCTAAGTAGTTGGCATCAAATTTTGGCGTAGAGGTAAGTACCCTTCAGTAATTGTAGTCCACTGCCAAGGGTATTGGAAACGTTGGCAGGGATGTGATACAAAAGCAGATAAATGGAACAAAAACAAGTAATACTCAACAATAATTTTACTACCATATGATGCAACATTTAAGACAATTTTGTAGAGCAATCAGAATGAAAATCTAATTACATCATTTGGGTATAATCATTCATTACTGAAGTAATGGCTCATGCAGATAGAGAGGAGACAATAATTTTCTTCCTTTTTGGGAGATAATTTAGTTTTATTCTCTTGCTAGCAATCGAAATAGAAGTCATCATACGTATTACTGAGAGTATTTTGGGTTCCAGCAAGGACAAGATTGGACTAACATTGGGTTGTCATGGGCTATTCTGACCAATTGTAGCTTATGAATGAGAATGCTTGGTTCATGTTTATATTGATATAGTTATAACAAAGTGGCTGAAAGTGGATGCCTTAACAATTGTACCCAACTTCCCCTCTGGTTGGTAGAGAGAGAGAGAGAGAGAGAGAGAGAGAGAGAGAGAGAGGAGATGTGGAGAGAGACAGAATTACATGAGATGTGGAGGAAGCAGCTCCTCTCATGAGGTGGTGGGGGTTAAGGTATGATATATATGATGGTTCCGTGAATATGGTTGGAAGAGAAAGACTTGAGATGAGAGGGAAGCTAAGGAGAATGGCCGTCTCTAGTGAATAATTGAGTACATTACAACCATATAAACTTGGAGAAGAAGAGGCAGAGTGGCCGTAATCTAGATGATGATCCACCAAGACCGCTAGTAGCTGCCAGGGCCTGCACTAGCCTAGTGATCATCTTACAAGGTCCTTCAGCAACCCAAAGAGGAGATCATCAAAATTTTCTTTTGTGTGCATATTACACTGGTAGTTGCTTATCCAAAGCACCTCTATCAGTAGCATCACATATTTGATTACTATCTCAGGCTCCAAGAATAATGTGTGTCACTTATGTGTGGAGAGAGAGAGAGAGAGAGAGAGAGAGAAAGAGAGCGAGTGTAGTAGAAGCTCAACCTTCCCATGTGATCACGGCTTCTAATTGTGGTAATTTATTGTAGCAATAGGGAAACCATGTAAATCAATAGGGCAACCATGTAAATCAAGACCGCCTTGCATGCCACTAGAAACCGTGAGCGAGACTCGACTGCATGTGAGGGATATATAGAGTGTTGGGCAGTAGTGTTAGGGGGAGAGAGAGAACGTTGCATGGTGGGTTGGGAGTGGCGGTGTGTGTGCACCCATGTAGCACATGAAGGGTCAATAGAGAGAAGAGAGATAAACAGGTAATGTGTGTCTGTGGCTGCCAGTAGGCCAAAGAGAAAAAAAAGGCTGAATTTCTCCCGTCATGGTGGGTGGCGACTACGATGCATGACGGCAAAAGGTGGGCACGGAGATAACACTGTAGGTGGGCCGCCCCTTTTTTTTTCTTTTGAAAATATGCATGGCGGCTATACTTCGAGGGAGATATATATATGTGTGTGTGTGTGTGTGTGTGTGTGTGTAAGCTAGTTGATTTACAGTGCAGCCATGCAATGATTGAACAACGCAGTCAGTGCATCTATTACTACGGTTATGACTTGAAGTTGGGTCGGCCACTAATCTGTGTACTCATTGTATCAAGTGGTTGTAGCAGATCGTATCAAGTGGTTGTAGCAGATCTGAATGGAGTGCAGTGCTCGGCCTTTGGATGGCTCTATCAACTAGGAGTTCCAGTGCAGGTGCATCACGAGATGAGAGAGAGATAGATAGATAGATAGATGGTTGGGTGGACGGTGGTGGGCACTGGGCAGCTGCTTGTGAAGGGAATGGTGGGTGCTACTTTAATTAGTGCGAGTGGGTATGGGTGACCCGTGCATGCAAAATAGCTGCATGTTGGTGACGTTGTTGGATGGCAAGCCGCCACTGCATAGATCTCGTCGAATGGCTACTACCGTTGTGCGGACACAAGCCATCATAAATTTTCTCTCCTATCATCACCACTGGCGGTGTTGAGCCACCTTGTGATGGCACCACTAATGGTAGCACTTGCTACTCTCCACAGCCTTATTATGGTTGCGCTCCTTCCCTCACAAATGGCCTTACCCACTCAGTCTGCAGGACGACAACCAGGCCCCTCAAATATCTTTTGAGACTTTTGAAGTCTCTTGGGGTTGTTTCCCATGCTCGATTGAATCGTACCTACAACTCATCCCGAAGTTTATCAAGGTCTCTTAGGATTGTGTCATGCTAAATTTTCTTTGATTTTTGCTACTGCTATTGCTCCTTTTATTCAGTTTATCGATTTAGCTCCCATGCTTTCATGCTTTTGAAGAGGAGATTTGGGCGGTTTCTTGGATGATTTTGGTGATATTAAAACTACTATAGCCTTCTCCTTCCTCTTCTTACAGTTTAAGTTAGGCCCCTAATCTGTGTGATCTTGATTTCAGGTCATCAAATCTTACTAGAAAAAAAACATTTGAACCTCATTCTACCCTCCAATTATTTTGCAAGCTACGTACTCTATAAGCAATTCAAGATTAAAAATAATCATCATATCAGGCTTCCTAATCAAAAATTAGTTTGTATGTGCTCATTTGACAATTCAAAGTTCACATTTCAAACAAAATAAGCATGCATTCCCATATATGAAAGAAAAAGTCAAGATAGCTTAGCTCTGATAATTGTAGCTCTTTTCCTCGTGATATACTTGCACAATTGTGATACCAAGATCATTTCCAAAGCTCTGATACCACTACCATACAAACGGGAGCACCGAGAGCTTTGTAAATATCAATAATAAATTAATACAATCCATAAAATTGACAATTTATGCATACTTGGCACATCCACAAGCACGTAATTGAAGCTATATGCAAAAAGAGAGAGACTGAGAGTGAGATAGAGCGAGAGAGCACGTGCAAGTGCACCTCCTAAAGCAGAGTGCTAAACTGGTAGGGCGAGAGAGAAGAGAGGAGGGGAGAGAAGAATAGACACAGGCACTGGGTGCAATCTCCCCCCGTGCAAGAGTGAACATTTCCTCTTGCACGTATTTACTTATAGATTCTTGAATGCTCAAAATGAGTACAAACTGGCCGGCCGGTCATAAATGGCCAATGCTCATAAAGAGAACTTGAATAATAAAAAATGTACATAAAATATATATCTTGTGCCATAGTCCATAGCTCGGTTAGCTTTTTCCATCTGTCAGCTACATTAAATAATAAAATATCAATTCCATTACAAAAATCACGCACTTGCCGAAAGGTATCTAGCCCCTCGAGCTTGAGAATAATATCCAGTAGTGCAAGATATACTCCAAAAATGTTTTATGATGATGCATAGAACAGTTATCCCAAGCATACCAATTTTTTTCCGCTTCAATTGTGGGTAGAAATTCTCTTTTAAATATAGTCTCAAAGGTTGCCCAAGTTTGTGGTATGATGCCCTTCTCTTTGAGAGACAACCACCCTTTGTCGGCCTTGCCTTCTAGCGTAAGACTTCTTATTTGCAGTGCCTTGACTACATCTAGAGTGCGTCTCATGTGAATCCCCTGGTGGGACTTCCTTGGAATGAACCTCCCAACCTCCCTTTATATAGCCCCCTAAGCCTCATTCCCTATCCACACTAGCAGTCGGCCCCTTGGGCCTGGTCCTTTACCACCGGGGTTTATTCCCTTGGCATGACATTACTCCCCACTTAAAGAACCGTTTTCATCCTCGAAAACAAGAGTGGTGATACACTAATGTGTTCCACAATGGCATCCTTCATGGATCCAGCTGTTCATTTGTCGGGAACATGGTTCTGCAAGAGGTTCAACAAAATCATGAATAACAATCTAATTTTTCACATTGTTGTCCCTTTGCAACTATCTTGGTGTAAACGTCTCATATACAACATAGCGTATAAAATCACTCACTAAGTATGCTAAACGAGTTATCAAAACTAAGATGTACCCAAAAGAGTACCTCTTCTCACTTTCCATGAAAGTAACTTGCTGACGTAACTCATCAGCCAAGTTTAAGTCCTTGACTTGTTATCTTCTCATATCAGTAAACAACCCCACCATAACTAGTGCTCAAGGTTGAGAACCTGAATTATACATGAAGAGACTAAAGCTAGTCGCAAACTTGCTTTAACTTACTGTAAGCAAACTTCAACTAGATCAATAAATGCTTACTAATTGGATTTCTTGGTGCTAACGTACGCACTTTGCATATCCTTTAGCACAAGATTACACTTGCAAGTTTGCCTATCCCCTTGGATATTGACAGTAGCATAACTTTGGTAACCTGCTTATCCCCTTGGATATTGACAGTAGTGAGGTGCATGGGATTCCCCACGGTTTATAGACAATCTTCCAAATGACTGGTAAACGGGGATCACAATGTCGTACAACATTGCTAAGAAAATAACAATGTCCTGAATAACCATCTTGGTTATCTTGAAAGATCCACAAGCACCCAAATCGAGCCATGAACTCTAGTGGTGATCGGTAGATCCAAACATAAACTCATAGAGATATTGCACATAGAGTGCAAAATGCTTCATAGTACCAATGTGATGAATATGCATGCCGTTGCAAATCAGCCTTTCCTAAACACTAGGCCCCATAACACCTAGTGTGCATGCATTTAGCAAAAAACAGATCCGAACCTGTATATTCATTATCATCTTTGCCAATACTTATGGCGAATGTGATGCTCCTAGCACACATTAAAGAGGAGTGTAAATAGTTCTGAAAAGAAACTAAATACTTTTTGCTGCAATCATTTGCAAGTTTTGCTGAAACGTGTGAACCATAATAGAAGGTGAAACATTAATCACGTCTAGGTACAAACAATGAAACCTTTTCATTAACAACTCATAGCCTTGCTATAGGCATAAACAACCATCCGTTAAGGTTGTTTAGCGGTACTTGTACCTTAACAAGTCGTTGTAAGTATCCAACAATCTCTGGCCACTAAGATTGTTCCTCGTATGAAGTGCCAAAAATGGTCTAGAAAATGGATTCGACCAGCACCTAGGGACATCATTGCGACACATAATTGAAGTAGCGGCGCCAGTGTCAGTCCCAGAGACTAATATTCTCCACATGTGGAATATGTCTCAGATAAGGATGTTTGGAAGAAGAAAAAAAGAACATCCTTCAAGTGCGAGATCTACTTAAGTGTGGAGGTAATTGTAAACATGCATGTGACATGCATGAGAGGGACCCTTATTATCCATGCTCAACACTAGCTAAACGGAACTCCCTGAGTTTCTAGACCATGTTGTATCCCATGTGCCAAATCAAACCCTACAAGTGGGTTCATAATTGCATAGTGAAGAGAACTTATTTTGGACACTACGGCCCAAATTGCTTGGCTCTTACATGCCCTTGTCATTTCTCTTAAGAGAAAAAATGGATGAAAACATAGTTTATGCATTCTACGTGGAAAAGCAAACAAAAAGAAACAAAACCAAATCATATGCATTCCTGGAGGTTGAACATAGTGTTCACTTATCCATTGTGAAAGGCACCTGCCCAAATTTCCCGCATGCAAAGTCCTGGAACCACTAATTTGAAATGTAGTAAAATGCAAGTAGTATTGCACATGTAACCTTGGGTGTTGCCGATGCAATCCAAACTCCTGGATTAAAATCAACATTGCCAAACCCCTTGGTTAGACTTTAGTATAGAAACTGCTCAACTAGCAGCCAACAGTATCTGAATTCAACTTTGGAAGTTGAAAATGTCCACTAGCCCTTGGCAGCTTTATGGACTTCTTTCCTGTAAAGAATGAGGATGCAAGAGAGCTACACAAGACAAGCACAAAGCACACAGAGATGGAAAGCTTCTTCTTCTTCTTCACAAAAAAGAGAGTACAAAATGACTAAGTGCTAAAGCTGAAAAGTAGCACATATGTACATGCGGTCACTAAGTGTGAACTCGCTAGAAGCGTACTAGGCTGGCACTATAAGTGTAGTCCAGCTGTAGAATCACTGGCAGAGATCCTCCGTGTCGGTCACCTAACGCGCCAGTGAGTAAATGCCGTAAGCGGCCAAGACCCATAGTGGATGCCAGCTCAAGGTGTAGAGCTCGACATCTCAACACTCCCCCTCGAGCTCTGCATGTCGTAGAGTCCAAGCATAGTCCAGAAACGTCGAAGCTTCTCAGCTCCGAGGGCCTTGGTAAAGATATCCGCTATCTGCTCCTCTGTGCTGACGTAGACCAAGTCGATGTCACCCGCCAACACTCGCTCTCGAACGTAGTGGTAATGGACCTCTATGTATTTGGTCCTGGCATGGAACACTGGGTTCCTAGCCAACTGCATGCTGCTGAGGTTGTCACAATGGATGAAAATCTGCTGGTCCACCTGCAGTCCCAAGTCCTCAAGTAATGTGCGTAGCCAAGCTACCTCGCACGCCGCAACTGCTGCACCTCTGTACTCGGCCTCTGTGCTCGATAAAGCAACCGTAGGCTGCTTTTTGCTGCTCCAAGTAACAGCAGCACTCCCAAAAGAGAACATGAAGCCACTCGTAGATCTCCTATCAACAATGCTACGTGCCCAATCTGCATCTGTATACCCATACAATGCTAATGGTGCATCTGCTACATAGAACAATGCGTAGTCAAGAGTACCTTGCACATACCTAAGTGTGCGTCGTACTCCATCCAAATGTGGATTCCTCCGAAGCTGCATGAACTGATTCTCCAAGCCTACTGTGTAGCTCAAGTCTCGCCTGGTGATAGTCAAGTAGATTAGACTACCCACAATCTTCCTGTACATGTTGACATCCTCAACAACATCACCCTTCTCTGCACTCACCTTTGCATTCACATCCAAGGGAATAGAAATTGGCTTACAATCAGCCATACCATACTTTGACAACATGTCCAAAGCATACTGTCTCTGTGATAGCCATACACCCTCTGGAGTCCTGATCACCTCAATGCCAAGAAAGTAGCACAACTCGCCTAAATCTTTCATTTCAAACTCCTGTTTGAGAAGACCCTTCACATGGTCAATCTCCATAGCATTGTCACCAACAATAATAAGGTCATCTACATATATGGTAATGACCACAATCCCCACATCACTCTCATGTACATAGAGTGAATGATCAGCATGAGCTCTCCTAAAACCAATATTGACAAGATACTTGGCAATCCTATCATACCATGCTCTAGAGCCCTGCTTCAAACCATACAAAGCTTTGAGAAGTTTGCATACATAATCTGGGTAACCTGGATCGACATAACCAGGTGGCTGATCCATATACACTTCCTCTTGCAACTTACCATTCAAGAAGTACATCCATTTGATGCATAATCCATCCTCTAGATGCAGCCACTGCTATGACAGCTCTCACAGTCGTCATCTTTGCCACTGGAGCAAAGGTCTCCTCATAGTCTATGCCATACGTCTGTGCATAATCCTTTGCGACCAGCCTTGCCTTGTGACGCTCAATGTTACCATCAGCCTTATGCTTGGTTTTATACACCCATTTACAGCCAATAGCTTTCTTGCCACTTGGCAATGGCACCAACTCCCATGTGTCGTTTGCTTCCAATGCAGCCATCTCTTCATTCATTGCATCATCCCAATGCACATTTCCAACTGCATCCTCAAAACATGTGGGCTCCACATCCTGTATCACCTTAGCCATGTAGGCTTGGTGATGCGCTAGATACCCATCATAAGTCAATTTCTGAACTGGATTTCTGACTCTATTAGATCTGCGCGGTCCTAGGTCACTCCTTTGCCCTCTAGCATCTTCTTGTACTTTCCTTACACCAGGTGTCCTGACAGCCGGAATTCCAAATTCCTCATCAAGACTTTGTTCAGAACCATCTGAATCCATGTCTACATGTGAAAAACCTGATGATGCATCAGCCATAAAGGGAGGTTCATCAACCTTTTCCTTTCCTTTTCGTGATACATTCCCTGTACCTGTTGGTGGAGTGACCTGCGTACGTAGTCTACCATTCCATGGTTTCTCAACAGAGCCACGAGAAGAGGACTCTTGTGGTCCACTCAAAACCTGTGACTGTGGCCTCACATTTTGTACAACCACATCATCTTTTACATCAGCCCCAATAGTGCCATGTGCATTACTGTACCAGCTGCTCATCTCATCAAAGACTACATCTCTGCTCACTCGTAATTCTCGTGTAGTAGGATTGTAGCACCTGTACCCCTTTTGTTCAAGGGAATATCCCACAAGAATACATTTTTCTGCTTTAGGATCCAATTTCCTACGCAACTCATCTGGTACATGCACGTAAGCTATGCAGCCAAACACTTTCAAGTGTGCCAAATCAGGCTTTGTACCTGTAAACTTTTCCTCAGGTGTTACATCATGCACCGCAGCTGTAGGTGTCCTGTTCATAATGTACACAGCTGTATTTACGGCTTCAGCCCAGAAATGATGAGGCATGTTCTTCTCATTCATCAATGCACGTGCAACCTCTGCAATGTGCCTATTTTTCCTTTCTGCGACCCCATTCTGTTGTGGAGTATATCTACATATAAACTGCCTGCGTATACCATGCATTCGTAGAAAATCTGAAAAATCATTGGAGAAGTACTCTCCCCCTCCATCTGACCTCAATGTCTTGATTTGCATATCTGTCTCCTTCTCAATCATGACTTTGAAGTCTTGAAAGTGACCAAACACTTCACTTTTGTTACGCATGAAGTAGACCCATACTTTCCTTGTATGGTCATCAATGAAAGAGACATAATACCTACAACCATGTATACTTGCAGTATACGTTGGACCCCAAACATCTGTGTGCACCACCTCAAGTGGCTTTTTACATACATTGCGCTCATGTGGAAATGAGCCCTTTGACTGTTTTCCAAACTGGCATGCTACACACACTTTATGCATACCATCCACCTTGAATTTGGGCAAACCTTTTACAATCTGTTTTGATTGCATGCTGCGCAATCTCTACTCATTGACATGGCCAATGCGTTTGTGCCGAATGTCAACATCAGCCACAACACCTGTGCCCTGTGCAAATAATGCAGCTTTTACCTCAGGCATGTCTACATTCAGCGTAAACATTCTGCCCACACATTTGCCCTCTGTGATCATCTTACAGCCATTCTGGAAATCTTCTACATAACAGCCATTTGGATTGAAGCGAACCTGCAAACCCTGCTCAACCATTTGTCCAACAGAAACAAGATTCTTTGTAATGTTTGGGACATGAAGTACATCTGCTAAGTACTTTGATTTCCCACTCTTCGTATTTAGAGGTATGTCCCCTACATGAGCAATGGGGCGAGCTGTGTCATCTCCTGTCTGCACATAGCCTGACACATCTGGTTTGCGCATATCTCTAAACCACTCTCCACGAGACGTCATGTGATTAGAGGCACCTGAATCCACATACCAAACATCATCTTGGGTGGAATTCTTTGCAGTCATTGTATTCATTACATGCTGCATAACAAACATGCACTCGTTTTTGCTGTCATCTGCATCTCTGCTAGTAGATGCATAGTTGCCCTGTTCTCTCTTTCCACTTGCTTTTCCCTTTGGACAGTCACGTGACATGTGACCTCTTTCACCACAAGTCTAACATTCTCTGCTATCTGGAGTATGTTGCTGCCTGCTTGATCGTGCACCACGACCTCTTTGACTCCCCCTTCCTTGAGACTGGTTTTCCCTGCCACCTGTATTGTTTTGATTTGATTGACCTTCTAGAAATTGGCCCCTGCAACCCCTTGGGCCTCGAACACGACCTCTACCTCTACCTCTGTTGGAGTTAGAATAGAAGGCCTGTTCAGAATTATTTCTGCCATGAGAAGAAGATGTGTCAAGGTTCTTCTCCTCAAGAATAAGCATAGAAATCAAATCTTGGAACACGGAGATGTCGTCTCTTGTATTCATGGAAGACCTAAAATGTACATACTCATCTCCTAGACCATCCAAGCATGCACGAACAATGTCATCGTCTTCCACTGAGACTTTAATAGATCCAAGAGTCTCAATGATACTCTTGATCTTCAAGGCATAATCATTGATTGAGAGGTTGTTCCTCTTAACCTGATTTAGCTCCGACTTTAGTTGAAGCTTTCTGGCCTTGGTGTTCACCTCGAACACTCTGCCTAAGTTTCTCCATGCAATGGCGGGGGTTTCAACATCCTGTAGATTGCCCATCATGCCATCTGTGATGCTCATAGAAAGCCAATACATCACTTTGCTCTGGCCTTGTTGCCAGTCCCTCAAAGCTTTCCTTTGTTTTGCTGTAGCATTTGCCTCGGGAATCTCTGGTTCCTTTTCATTGTCTCCTTCTACATAGTCCCAATAACCTTTTCCTTTTAGGAAATTTGTTATTCTGAACTTCCATGCAGGGTAGTTATTTTTCTCAAGCTTCTCAGTAACAATCTGACTGAAACCGTCAGACATCTTGAAGCACTAAGACAAAATAGCTGCAATCTGCAAAAACTTGCAAATCTGTTGAACCTGCTATCGTGGTACTTGTAATGCTTTCTACACTCAACGGGTGTCCACAATCAAGCGTACATTTTGTGCTCTCTTAGCCTCTCTTGCCTGCACCAGGCTCTGATACCATGTAAAGAATGAGGATGCAAGAGAGCTACACAAGACAAGCACAAAGCACACAGAGAGTGAAAGCTTCTTCTTCTTCTTCACAAAAAAGAGAGTACAAAATGACTAAGTGCTAAAGCTGAAAAGTAGCACATATGTACATGCGGTCACTAAGTGTGAACTTGCTAGAAGCGTACTAGGATGGCACTATAAGTGTAGTCCAGCTGTAGAATCACTGGCAGAGATCCTCCGTGTCGGTCACCTAACGCGCCAGTGAGTAAATGCCGTAAGCGGCCAAGACCCGCAGTGGATGCCAGCTCAAGGTGTAGAGCTCGACATCTCAAAATTTCCTTGAAAGTGCAAGTTGGAAGATTCCACGAATTGACCATTATAATAAGCGTTTTAGTAATCATGAGATGGGTCTTACCCACAAACTGTACACATATAGACACTCTTAGTTCTATAGATGAATTAGGAGATCCATTGAAGGTGGAATTATATTCATCAATAGGTCTTTTCCAAACCTAAAAAATAAGTAATCTTGAGTTTTTGTGAACAGTCGTGCTGTCTAAAATGATGGCTACATCTATACACCTTGGTGGAGAGAAGCCCTTACGAGTTTAAGACATTTAAAAACTCCACTTGATCCTCACACTTAAGGAGTGTAGTTCTACAATCATGCACAAACACTAAAACATATGCGCGATATTATCGCTCACATTACCGCAAAAAAACAAACAAACTTGAAATATAAAAATTCCCGTATGCGGAAAACACTGCGGAAAAGTTTGCGGTAATGGTCTAGCGGTAACTTCCGCGGTAATGATCGCGGAAATATAGCCGCAACCGTTACCGCGTTTTTTGCTGCAAAAATACCCGCAAACATTACCGCGTGTGAGTTATCGCGGGCATTACCGCGGCAGGATTTATTATAAAAAAAGAGATGACCGTTTGGATTGTCCTTTACAGGACCATCCAAAAGGTCATCTATTTTTTATTTATTTTACTTATTTTACAAAATTATTATTAATTACAACAAAATATCACAATTGGACAATACATTGAGCCAAAAAAAGATTGATAATTTCATTTACATAAGTGGAATTACAATTGAGGGAGGTATTGAGCCAAAAAATGATAGGTATTGCATTTACATAAAGGGCAAAAAAAGCCTGTGTGTACAAAATAGAGTATGGTCATGTGGGATAAGGCAAACGGGGCCCACGTATACAAAATAGAGGATGCTCATGGGGGAGTTGGCGGCATTTCGCGTGGAACTCCTTGACTCTGCAAAACCATAAAAAAGAAACAATTAACACTTTGTTATTTAATATTTGATATAAATTCAACAATTTGATTATTTAAATAAAATTAAACTTACATGTTGCAGACTTCTGCACACATTTTCGAACTCCTCTCGAGAGATCATTTGATTTTCAAACAACCAACACCAAGTTTGATACTCGGTATGGTTCTCTCTATATCTCTGCACATCTCTGGTCGGGCGACTCATGGTAATGTTATACTGACAAAAAATAGCAACCAATAAATTAAATAAAAAACAATAGATTTTTTACAATAAAACTAATATTTTTACTTACATATTTGTCTTTCCGAGCCGTTTTTCCTCCCGAACCATAATGCGTAGGAGTCTGATGGGATCTGGCCTCAACTTGACGCGTATACATCCTCGCACCTGTTGCCCTTTCGTCCTCTTTCTCGCCCATAGCGGTCTCCCACTCCACATCATGGACATTTCCTCGCCGATAGCTATGCTCTGGAGACTCCATTGTCTTCTTTGCAGCTCTCCTCACACTAGATTTTTTGTTCTTCAGAAATGTTTTGACGTGCTCTTGCAACCATTTCCTTGAGAATTGTTGCCCCTCAGGGTTGGGGAAACGCATGTGCATGGTTGTCTCTATATATGTGAGGTTGTAGGGATCTTGCTGATCAAATTTGAGAAAACAATTGATATATGTGGAGTGGATTAATTGGTTGACGTGTGTGCGGAATCTCCTGCCCTGCGTTGTCCCGAGATCCACCATACCTCCTCTATAAACCTGGTAGTATAACCCGTGAGCATCTTGTGAAGGCATGTCATGGTCCTCATCTTCTGCTGGAGCAAGGAGCGGTGACTTTGGAGGAGAATCTGTAGTACTCCCCCCCCCCCAAACAACAACTAGCTCCGCTCCCTCGTCGAGATCGATCGGCGCTAGCGCGCGAGCTACCCTGACGCTGACTGCGAGAAGAGTGCCGACGTGAATCTGGGGCAGAAGGTGGGATAGGTGATGGATAGGTGGACGCCCGTGGCGTCGAACCCTATGGCGTCACACCCAACGGCGTCGGACCCTGGGGCGTTGGACACTGTGAAGGAAAAGTTAAACCTGGAGCTGTAGCTGGAAAACTCTGCAGGTATGGAGAGCCACCAGTCGGAGTAGAGACCTTTGATAATCCAAAAGCTACTAGCTGCACCGGTGAATAGCGCTGTGTAAGGGTCTTCTGCGAACCTAACCACTCAGTCCGAAGATGCAATGCCCTCTCCACATCTGGATCGGTCACAGGTACGACAGCGGACCCACCTAGAGCGTCCCGAAACCAGCCGAACCTTGATGATGACTGTTGACGCGATGGCTGTGAATGATAGGCAGAGAAAGCGTCGGGATATGATATCCCGTCTACCATGAAATCCTCAATGCTGCGAAAACGCGGTGTGGAAGAAGAATACATGGTCTGCATTTATTACGACAAGGATTAAACTAGGGTATAAAATTTGAATATATGATTAAAAATTTACACATCGATTTTTTTCAAACATTGGATTCTCTATAGTATCCAATGTTGAAAGAATCCAATGTGGAAAGAATCCAATGTGTGTCTACAACCTATAAAAGAGCCTTGCAAAGCCTTGAGTGCTAATAAGATATTAGTGTGTGTATTGACTAATAAGAGATTATTGTGTTTATGATTAGTGTGACCGATTACGTGATCACTTGGACGGCCATTGGGGCCTAATACGTCACCTACGACTTAATCATGGAGGTATGTTTCTGTTTTTGTGTTGATTGTTGTCTTATTTAACATAATTAGTGTGTGTTTTAGTGTTGGCCAATGTAATTGGCTTGTGCACACACTAATTAGTGTGTGTTTTAGTGCTGGCTTGTGTAATTGTCTTGTGCACACACTAATTAGTGTGTTTCAACATACACTAATTAGTGTGTGTTAACATACACTAATTAGTGTGTGCACACACTAATTAGTGTGTGCATTGGCTTGTGTAATTGTCTTGTGCACACACTAATTAGTGCGTGTTCACATACACTAATTAGTGTGTGTTAATATACACTAATTAGTGTGTGCATTGGCTTGTGCACACACTAATTAGTGTGTTTTAACATACACTAATGCACATACTAATTAGTGTATGTTAACACACACTAAATAGTGTGTGATTGGCCAATCCAATTGACCAATGCACACACTAATCACACACTAAATAGTGTGTGTATTGGCCAATCCAATTGGTTTGTGCACACACTAATCACACACAAAATAATGTGTGTATTGGCTTGTGCACACACTAATCACACACTAAATAATGTGTGTATTGACCAATAATGTGTGTATTGGCCAATCCAATCAAGACCAATGCACACACTAATCCCAAACTAATTAGTGTGTGCATTGACCAATCACATTGGCCAATGCACACACTAATCACACACAAATTAGTGTGTGTTAACACATACTAATTATTGTGTGAATTGGTCAATCCCATTGACCAATGCACACACTAATCACACACTAAATAGTGTGTGTATTGGCCAATCCAATTGACCAATGCACACACTAATCACAAACTAATTAGAGTGTGCATTGACCAATCACATTGGCCAATGCACACACTAATCACACACAAATTAGTGTGTGTTTAGGGTTACTAATTAGTGTGTGAATTGTCCAATCTCATTGACCAATGCACACACTAATCACACGCTAATTAGTGTGTACATTGACCAATCACATTGGCCAATGCACACACTAATCCCAAAATAATTAGTGTGTGCATTGACCAATCACATTGGCCAATGCACACACAAATTAGTGTGTGTTAACACATACTAATTAGTGTGTGAATTGGCCAATCCCATTGGCCAATGCACACTATAATCACACACTAATTAGTTTGTACATTGACCAATCACATTGGCCAATGCACACACTAATCACACACTAATTAGTGTGTGTTAATGAGCACTAATTAGTGTGTGAATTGGCCAATCCCATTGACCAATGCACACACTAATCACACACTAATTAGTGTGTGCATTGACCAATCACATTGGCCAATGCACACACTAATAACACACTAATTAGTGTGTGCATTGACCAATCACATTGGCCAATGCACACACTAATTAGTGTGTGCATGGCCAATCCCAAATTTAACATATTAGGTTATGCAAGTAATAAATTTAACAAATTTGACAAATCTAACAAGTTTAGATTTTGCAAGTAACTAATAATTAACAAATTTAGGTTTTGGTGTGTCTTTACTTACGCTAATTAGTGTGTGCATTAGAATAATGCACACACTAATTAGTGTGTGTAAAGAACACATGCACTAATTAGTGTGTGCAATTAGTGTGTAAAAAACACATGCACTAATTAGTGTGTGTAATTAGTGTGTGTGTGTGTATGCATGTGTGTGCATGCGTGTGTATGAGTGTATGCATGTGTGTATGCATGTGTGTGTATGCGTGTGTGTGTATGCATGTGTGTGTATGCGTGTGAAAAAATCAAAAAACATAACAACAAAACTTACATGGAACCTGGAGCGCTTGTTGGGAGAGGGTAGGAGAGGGTAGGAGAGTGGAAGAGTAGAGATGGTGGAGAGTAGAAGAGTAGAGATGGAGGTAGAGCTCAAGGTTGTGAGGTTCGCGCTCTCGGCTTCTGTGGAGAAGACGATGAAATTCGAATTTTAGGGCTTTGAACTTCACGGGGCACGCGGGTGCCCCTATTTATAAAAAAATTTGAAAATTGATTTGTCGTTCCTATTACCGCGTGCCTTACCGTGATCATTACCGCACCTATTACCGCGGCGCAAATTCGGGCCATATACACAGAGGGCCACGTTCTGACATTATTACTATTGATCCTCAAAATCTATTGGTACTATGTTTTTTATAAACTATATATAAAATGAAAGTATTCCTAGTACTTTGAAAATGACATTTTTACCTAAAAGTTTAATTTTTACTTTTTACTGATATTTTATTAACATTCTTTGGTAATTTGATTTTAATTAGTGTATGTAATTTATTAATGTAGGTTGCTTGGGATGATTTTGGCCCGTCCACTAAACCGGATAGATCACGGTAGTTGGCCGAGCAATTACCATGTCCATGCGTGCGGTGCAAATGCGTCATTGCTCGACTTCGACGGATATGCTTGAGCCATGTAGAAGATTATGGACTATGGGACGATCCTCGCAAGCGTGCACGGATGGAAACAAACGATCCGCGAATTGTAGTGGCTATTGACGTCACCCCTCATTGGCGTGTGGTTGGTGGAGGAGGGGAAAAGAGGGTGGAAGAGCGCATGCGCATGCGCCAGGAATCCATTAGAGAGGGAGGAAGCACATCAAATCAGCCAAGTACTACTGCTCCCTCTTATCCGAGTGACCACATCCCATCTCCTTATGTGGATGCAGAAAACGACCATTTGCATAGAATGGTTGAGGATCTCTTTGCACGAGAGGAGGAGCATGAACCAGAGTGTGCATGCGAAGGAGCTTCCGAAAGAACGAGGAGTGAGTTACTCGATTCGGCACACCCCTCACTATATGATAGATGCTCTTACTCCATTTTAAGGGCATCTCTCGAAGTCCTTAACCTTCAGGCGATGTTTGGATGGAGCAATGCTAGTGTTGACGCACTTTTGAGGTATGTATACAGATTGTGAAGGATTCTTGTGGAGTGCATAAATTAGCTTCTAATGTAATTTCTTCTTGTGATAGGTTGCTAGGAAAGATGCTGCCAGCTGGCAATCACATGCCAGAGAATAAACGAAAAGCCCGCGAAGTGGTGACTGCATTAGGGATGGATTATGATCGCATTCATGCTTGCGTGAACGATTGTGTGCTCTTTCGTAATGAGCATGCTGATTGTGACACATGTCCATCGTGCGGGGAGCCTAGGTTCAAAGAAGGAATGCAAAGCAAAAGAATTCCACATAAAGTTTTGAGGCATTTTCCACTCATCCCTCGCATCCAACACATGTTTAGATTGAAGGGTACGAGCGAGCTTTTGAGTTGGCATGCAAAAAATCGCTCCACAGATGGTATTATGAGAGTGCCAGCTAACTCACCAACGTGGAAGCACATAGAGGACACATGGCCAGAGTTCAGGGATGAGCCTCGTCACTTGAGGATTGGGTTAGCTAGTGATGGAGTGAATCCATTTGGGCACCACTCTACTTCATGGAGCACTTGGCCGGTGGTGGTTGTAAACTACGATATTCCGCCTTGGGAGGCAACAAAAAAGGGAAACATTTTACTATCACTTCTCATTCCAGGAAAGCACAAGGTAAAAAACATGGATGTATATCTGCAGCCTCTTATTGATGAGCTTCAAGAACTATGGAGAGGCATAGATTTCATTGACATTTCACGGCCACCACGAGAGACCGCAAAGCCATCATCAAGTGCATCCTCATGTGGAACATGCATGATTACCCGAGATTTGGAGAGGTATCTGGTAAGTATGCACATTTTAATTGTACTCTTTGCTTTAGGTTTATCATCTCATGTGTAACATTTGTTTACCTCTTGGCAGGATTGGCAACATCTCGACATAGTGTGTGTCCCACTTGTGGCCCTTCCCTTGTGACAGAGAGACCTCCTCTTCTTGGGAAGGTGATCTATCCCAACAACCATCGCTTCCTACCTGCTTCACATCGTAGATATGCTCCCCCTATCAATGGAGTGCAGCCATTCCATTGGAGCATGGCTGATTGGGCGAAGCATTGGGAGGAGCATCATGGTACCTCCCCGCCTCCCAATGGGTTGCCAAAGGGTATGTCGAGGTACTCAATCTTCTTGTCGCTCCCCTATTGGGCTTTGTTGAAAATTCAGCACTTATTGGACCCTATGCATGTATTCAAAAATTTTGGGCAAGCTCTATGGGATCACATAATTGGCAAGAAGGATTCATTGGGTGCTAGGGAAGATTTAAGAGCCATTAGACGTCTCCCCCCTTCAGCCACGCCCCGCATGGGGGAGCAGGGAAAGATGATTCTCCCAAAAGCATCGTGGATAATGTCAAAGGCAGACCAAGAGCGGACAAAGCAAGTTATTGCATCCATCAGAACTCCAACGGGATATATGCGGTCACTCAAAGGTGCTTTCACAAAAACCAAAAAGGGTGGCTCCACTCAATTGTATGGATTGAAATCCCATGATTGGCATAAAATCCTTCAGGTAAGAGTAGAACAGCTTGTGGTGTCTATGTGTCCTTATATATAGGTTGACATTCACTAAGATGTTTTATTGTTTGTAGTTTGTACTTCCCATAACTATTAGTGGTTATGGGGACACTAAGGTGAAGGCTGCAATATTCAAAGTGGGTGAGATTGTGAGGTAATGGGTTTTTTTCAAGTACTATATCATGTTGTGCATGCATGAACTTTGGAAATTTTTTTCATCTACTATATAACGTTTGCCCTGTAGATTTGTGAGCTCCAAGGAGATAGAAGTAGAAGCCATACCAGTAGCCCATCAGCTAGCAGTAGAGGCAGTGTGTGCTATTGAGGATGCATTCTCACGTACAATAATCCTTGTTAGCCAAATACACCTATTGCTTCACCTTGTTGAGGAGATTGCCATTTGTGGGGTGGTTCACTCTAGATGGACGTTCTTCTTGGAGAGATTCTTGAAGACTTTAAAGGATTTTGTTAGATTGAGGTCACAACCGGAGGTATGAAAAATCAATAAAATATAGATAGCATTTATACGCTATGGAGTTACTAATAAAAATATGTGGTTTTAATGTTTTCAGGCGAGCATGGCAGAAGGTTGGGTGGTGCAAGAGGCATTTGTGTATGTCTCACAGTATCTCATCACAGTGGATCCATCATTGCCTCGTCTGTGGAGTGAAGAAGAGGATCCTAGCAAGCACTCAACCATTCCCAGTGGAAAAGGCTCACTCTTGGTCATGGATAGAGAGTTTCATGCCATATTCAACAACTACTCTTTACTCAATGCCACTATCATGACCAAATGGGTCAATATGTACTTGGAAGCCCGCGCAGCTAGAGAAATGGATAGAGATGCATGGAAGAGGTCCCATGGAGGTAGACGTGCACCTTCTTTTCCTAAAGATCTTGCAAAATATCCTGATTTGATTCAAGTAGAGTGGATCCATAATGCCATGACCAATGCCAAAGCACAAGGAGAACAAATAAGCCCTAAAGAATGGGAGTATGCGCGAGGATGCTTGCGCAAGGTGAGTGTGTATATGTTATGTATGCATGTATGCAAATCACTTAATGAAATGCGATGTAACCTCTTATGTATTGTGATTGTAGGGTCTCATTTTCAACTCCATTTGGTCTGAAGGCCGACATTTTCGCACCCACAAGATAGATGAGCGTCGGACCACTAATGATTGTGGCGTGATGGGAAACTTTGACACAACAACAGTGTTGAAGATGATGAAACAGGAAACAGAAGGAAGACAGCAACTCAGAGTAGGAAGAAGATGGAGAAGGAGAAGACACAGAGCTTGCGTACGAGATCTCTGCAGTCTATCTCTCTGTATTGGAATAATAGTGTATACAAACTCAGAGCTACAAAGCTTATATGAAACCCTAAGAGATAAGGTGTCCTTTCACACCAGATGTCCAGGGGGAAAAACCCAGTGGGAGAAAAGTGCCCCTGGTGAAGCTCGTATACACACTAACACTACTACATGTCTACAAATCCCCCCTGTAGTGATAGCATGAATCCGTACAAGGTAGCAGATCATCATGTGTATGAGAGTAAGCCCAAAGCTTTTCGGAAAGCTTCAAACTTTTCTCGTGATAACACCTTCGTAAATAGATCTGCAATGTTATCCTGTGTAGGACAGTAAGTTAGTGTGATCTCCCCTGCATGTAGCCTTTCCCTGACATAGTGGCAGTGAACCTCTATGTGCTTTGTTCTTGCATGAAATACTAGATTCCTTGCAACTTCCATAGCACTCTGACTGTCAGTGAAAATGGTAGTGGGTGCCAGTTGACACTCACAAAGATCTGCCAATAACCTACGTATCCATACACTATCAACTGTTGCCGTGAAAGCTGCCCTGTACTCAACTTCACAAGTTGATGTAGCCACTGTGGGTTTCTTCTTGCTTAGCCAAGATATACATGCATTTCCCAAGAAAAAACAGTTGCCACTTGTGGAATGTCGTGTGTCAAAATCACCAGCCCAATCTGAATCGCTATAACCAAGAAGTTGCATAGAAATGTGCTTTCCATACATATCCCCCCTTGGAAAGAACATGGCAAGATTAGGGGTACCTAAAAGTTAACGAAGTATGCGCTTCACAGCCTGCCAATGATGCATACCCGGGCTGTACATAAATCTGCTTGCTTGTGAAACCCCAAATTGAATGTCTGGACGAGTGTTGCCTGCCAAATATATCAAGCAACCAACTGCTGCTGCATAATTATGTACATCAAAAGGTTCTCCAGCATCATGCATGCTCAACTTTGATCCAGTTTCTACGGGTGTAGAGATTGGTTTACAATTTTGCATACCAAACTTGTCCAAAATTTTATGCAAATATTTTGCCTGCAACATGTATATGCCATCCTCTGATTGCACAACCTGAATACCCAAGTAATAATGTAGCAAACCAAGATCAGACATCTCAAAGGTTTTTCTCAAAGCATCTTTAAATGCTTCAATTTCATCTGCACTATTGCCTGTAAGAAGCATATCATCCACATATAGTGTTAGCATAATGAGAACTCCATCTCTCTTTTTGACATACAAAGTACTTTCTGTTGGACTATTCTAAAATCCCTGGCCAATCAAATAAGTATGTATCTTCTCATACCATGCTCTTGGAGCCTGTTTGAGACCATACAAAGCTTTACGCAATCTACATACCTTTTGCTCTTGACCTTTTACAACAAAACCACTTGGTTGACTTACATAAAATTCTTCCTGCAAATCAACATTCAAAAAAGCAGTTTTGATATCCAACTGATGCACTTTCCAACCATGATGAGCAGCAATTGCAACTAGTGATCTAACTATGGACGCACGAGAAGTAGGAGCAAAGGTTTCATCATAATCTATGCCTTTCTGTTGCGCATAGCCTTTTGCCACAAGCCTTGCTTTGTACCTGTCAACAGTACCATCTTGTTTCCTTTTTACCTTAAAAACCCACTTTGTACCAATAGGCTTTTTACCTATAGGCAAGTCCACTAGATCCCATGTATGATTCTTGTGAATAGAATCAATTTCTTGTTGCATAGCATCTTTCCACTGAACACACTCTAAAGCTTGTTCAAATGAATCAGGCTCATCTGCATCACAAAGAGTGCTAAAGCAAGCCAAATCTACTTGCTCTCTGCCAAAAGTAGTACCAGCACGTGTTATTCGTGGCAACGGTGCATCCAACTTGCTATCCTGCAAAGTTTTTTGAACCCATTTAGGCAAGGTTCTTTCTTCCCTGAGAACTTCTTGCTCTTCACGCACAATTTCCTCTACATCATGAGGTGTCACATGCTGATCAAAAGATTGATCAAGATTATCAACTTGTTGTGATTCTTGATTCTCCACAAAAGAAGGAAGCAAACCTTCAAATACATCATGTGTCTACATATGAGGTACATCAAAAGCAACCATAGGTTGAGTAGTAGTTTCTGCAAAAATTACATCACGACTTTCAAAAATCTTGTTTGTAGCAGGATTGTAAAGTCTATAACCTTTACTTCCACTACTATACCCCACAAATATACATTTGATTGCCTTATCATCAAGCTTCCCACGTAACTGCTGAGGGATGTGAGCATAAGGAAGACAACCAAAAACACGAAGATAACTGACTGAAGGTTTTCTATCATACCAAGCTTCATATGGAGTAATGGTCTTCAAGGCACGAGTAGGACACCTGTTCAAAACATGTGCTGCACAAGCAACTGCCTCCATCCATAGCTTATGAGGCAAACTCTTAGCCTTGAGCATACATCTAGCCGTCTCCATTAAAGACATAGTGCATTGGTGTTTAATGCCTTTCTTTCCCAAAAAATCCTTAAATGCACCTGACATGTATTCACCTCCTCGATCGGTACGAAGAGTCTGTACTTTGCAACCTGTTTCATTTTCAACCATGGCAACATAATGTTGAAAAACTGCAAACACATCTGACTTTGCTTTGAGTGGATACACCCAACAAAACCTGGAAAAGTCATCAATGAAGGTCGCAAAATAAAGGCTGTTTCCTATAGATGGCGTCCTCATAGGACCACATACATCACTATGTACAAGCTGCAACTTTCGTGTCGCTCTAACTAAACCATCCTGCAAAAATGCAAATCTGTGCATCTTTCCAAGAATGCAACCTTCACATACATGTCTTGGTGGCATCTCCAATAAAGACAAATCATGCACCATATTATGATGTTGTAAAGTCATCAAACTGCCATAACCAACATGCCCAAATCTAGCATGCCACAACTCAGCATCCTGCATGGCCTGAGTCTTTGTTTCTGCAATACATACCTGAATCTGCTTTTCATAACGATCTAGCACAAATAGTCCAGTTTCCAGCATACCTGTAGTGATAAGAGAATAACCATTCTCTCGATCTCGTACAACACATCTGTCATCCTCAAAAATGACCCGAAGACCATTTTTTGCAAGAGAGGATACAGACAACACATTCTTCTTGATCCCTGGAACATATAAGACATCTGGCAAGCATAAATCTGAACCATCTGAAATGGTAATCAAAATCTTACCAACGCCTTTGATTGGATAAGAAGCATTATTTGCACATGTCACCTTCTTTCCTGTTGGAGCTGCATCCAATGAACAAAACAAATCCTTCCTTGAAGTAATATGCCTGGATGCACCACTATCAAAGTACCAAATCATTTGTGTCTTGTCAACACTGTAAGCAGAAAAATCTGAACATACTACTAAAGCATAAGAATCCTGCATAAAGTTTGTAGACTCTTCTTTAGCTGTAGAAGAATCACCAGAAGCTGAAACAACCAAACTTGACTCTTTCTTCTTTTCTTTAGCAATTCGCTTTTTACACTCACTAATGTAGTGACCAAGTTTCTTGCAGTAGTGAAATTTACCTTTCTTCTTGGACTTGTCGGAATCACCTTTAGACTTCTTTGAAGATTGTCCTGCACTAGACTTGGAGTAATGAGCACTCTCTTTACCCTTGTTTTTTTTCTGTACAACAAGAGCATGATCCATACCATCCACCTGTAAAGACTTGTTCTTACGTGATTGATCCTCCTGCAATAGCAAAGCCACTAACTCTTCAAAATGAAGAGGCTCAGGATTAGCTCGCAAAAACAGAGTTAAAGAAGTCTGAAAAGTCAGATAAGATGGTGGTAGTGAATTGAGTGTTTTGGAAACCAATTCCTTCTCTGGAATCACTTCATCAATGCTAAGCAATTGCTCTTTAAGATCCCTGATTTTTGTAAGATGCTCGACGATATCGTCACCTTCGTCCATCTGTATTTTGTCAAGTTGTTTCTTCAAAAACTCTATTCTGGCAGCGTTTCTTCCTCCAAACATAGCTTGCACAGTGTTCCAAGCATCCTCAGAAGTTCTGCAAGATCTGATATGTGGTGTGATTGTCCTCTTTATGGTTAAGGAAATCACAGCCATAGCTTGTGCATCTTTAGTATCCCATCTCTTTTGCTCTGGAGTGACTTGTGAGGGTCGTGCACCAACAGCTGCACCACGACCAGGCATGGCAGGTGCAATGCTAACTGGACGCACTTCATCTCCAGATACATAATCCCACAATCCTTTACCAACCAAAACATTTTTGGCCATAAAAGACCAAAGAGAATAGTTGGTACCATCCAATTTGTCTTCGGATGTAAACACACCAAAAATCTCTTTCTCCGTAGATTGAACCATACTGTGGATGCACACAAGAGAGCAAAAGAACCTCCAAGAGATTCAAAAATCTCCTCTCCAATCCAAGCAAAACTCTACACAAAATCTCAGCACAAAGCTAAGACAAGCTGCTTCCCAAAAGAACTGTTTACCTGAAGAAAATCTGTCAAAAACATTAGGAGAAATATGAACCTTGCATGGGCCTTGTAAGGAATCCTAATTTTTAGGGATTAAGGCTAATGTTGTGTGGGGTTTAGGGGGCAAGGGCATTGAAGAAGGTAGTTTTGAGTAGGCTTTTCTAGCCTTTTTTTTAGACAAATGTAGGATGTGGACCTAAAAGGTTGCTTTCTCTCTCTAGCTTTTTTTAAAGTGAAGGAAGCATAGGGGTGTGTCCACATCAGCAATTCCGTGGGTCAAAAAGAGTCAAATTTTGACTTTTTTTAAAAAAAATTATTTTTATTTGTTTTTTACTTAAAACTCCCTCCCAAGATATATACATATCCAAAAATCATTTTTTGACCCATTTTTTAACCCACAAGCTTAGAAAGTCCATTTTTTCAAAAATCTTTTCCCCCAAAAAGTAATAAACATTTTGTTCTCTCATCCTCCTCCCTCCTCCCTCCTCTCTCCCTCTCCCTCTCCTCTCCCTCTCTGCCCCTACCTTCCTCCTCCTCCCCAATCTCTCCCTCCCCTCCCTCCCTCCTTCTCTCCTCCCATCCTGCTCGGCCTCTCCACCCTTCCCCCTCTATCTTTTCATCATTTTCTTCCTCACGCAACAGCTTCCATGGTGCTCACGGACATCACAAATGGTTTGCTTCCACCACCACGTACTCCGCACACCAAAAGCATACATATTCGCTTACCCACGGCATTTGCATCAAAGACCACTAGTGAAGGTGATCAAAGGTCATCACAGGAACGTCGCACCGCTTGTGAGACCAATGTTGACATTTGGGTGGATGGCCATTTGTACCCTTACGATCCTATAAGCCACTTCCATCCACCGTTTAATAGCCTTTCCACATTTCTTCAATTTCTTGGGAGGGGAGAAGCAGGCTTGTTAGGCTATTGCAAGCGGCTGTGTATGGGTGCAGGTGCTTCTTTGCATATGTGGATGCACGAATGTCAAGCTCTTCACCTCAAGACGACGGCATTACAAGAGAGTGTTGCCTCTTCGGAGAGGGTAGTTAAAAGTCTTGAACAACAAATGCAAGAAAAGGAGTCCCACATCCAGAATCTTACCAACACCATCACATACTTGAAAGAAACACCCCTTGGTGCAAGGGAACGCAAACGCCCGTATTCATCCATTGAAACTCTTGCACATTCCGGAGGAGCACGCAAACGACGAGTTACAGCCACAAGGTGATTTGGTCTTTACTTGCATGCTGCATTCTTACTTCACACTATTTTCTAACATTTATGTTTATTTGTTGCTAGAAACTGCATCCAGGAGGCATGTGGTGGAACAAGCCAAGATAATCGAGTCAACCTTCTCACTAGTTGTCTCAATACCGAGGACGTTATTTCTATCTTACAATCACCTGGAGGTAAGCACATTAAGGATGCAGTCACCAAGGACCTTATGCGTAAATTAAGAAATGTGGTTAATGATGATGACGTTCAACAAGCTTGTGATGAGGCTGGAATCAGAACCAAAGCCTATCAGGCTATTTTTCAACTCCTAAAGGATGCCCTCAAAGAACATGGCATTGTGGAAAACCTATTTCCCGTTCCTCACAAGGTCAAGCTCGCAAAGAAGGCCACAAACGAAGATGTGTTCTCCCGCATTGGGACATACCTACACATTGAGGACACAATGCCAACTTCCCTTTATGCTTCGTGCGCAACAAAGACAAGGGGAAAAGGTAAGAAACAATCCATAAGACCTTCGAATAAGGGCTTTCCTTACACAATGTAGAACAATATTTTCGTGGATCTTAGAAGGCTTCAAGAAGCCATGCTTAGATTTTACGAGTTACCCGAAGAAGGTGACACACTTTACTTTTTTCTTTGGTATTATTCTTTTCATAGAAGCTGAAGTTTAAGGTCTTAGCACTAATTATTTTGTAGTGCTTGGCACAAAAGTCGCTTTTGTGCTGAAACTCGATGAGTGTCAAATAGTGAAAGGCCGAAGGTTAGAGAGGCTAAGTGTCACTCTAATGAACGAGGCCCTTCTACAAACCAAGCGAAGGGATTCAGTCGAGCCATATCCCACCCTATCTTTTAGCGTGCAATCAAAGAAAGACATTTGGTGGTTGGGTGCTATTGAGGTGCCCAAAGAGACCAATGGAGTACTTTCGTGGATTTTTGAGAGAACTCCATGGATCACAGAAGTAATACACTCCCAAATTGCAGGTCAGAAGTTGGAGATTGAGGGCTTTGGTAGTTATGATGTGGAGTGGCACTTAGGTGGGGATTTGAAGACCATAAAGTGTTTGCTTGGCTGCAAACAAGGGGCTTCTTCTCTCATGCCTTGTCCATTTTGCACTCGAGTTACAAACCTAATGGACAAAAATCACATAAGAGCACTGCAAAGGCCAGTTATATGCTTCCATGGCAAGGGCATGGAGAACAAGGGTTAGATTGTCATGATGTCGAAGATGAAGGTAGAGAATGGGAAGCGTCTATTCTGAGATGTCCCATGCTCAATGCCCCAGACCGTGATCAAAAGGACCACACTTGGAATCCAATCTTTCGATTTCCTCTATCGAATGTACATTTTTGTACATTACACGCATTCATGCGTATTTTTGATAGGCTATTGAAGCTCCACATTGACTATGCTTTCACAATGAAACCGTTGGAAAAGTCCCAGGAAGCGATCGAAAGAGTGGAGGTACTCTTGAATTCCATTGGCTGTCATGGTGGAAATGTGTCTATAGTTGCTGCAAAGAACACAGGGGAGGCCCATGAAATTGCTCAACAAGTGTCAATGAGTGGACAAAAAGCTAGACACTTTTTGAAGAAAGTTTCCCAAGGAAAGCCAAGTCGATATGATGCTCAAAGCAGCTCCAACCAACAGGCAGGTAACCTTTGGGAGCTTTGGAAGGAGTTATGCAAAGCTACTACTGACAATGATTCAAATGGCGAGCTTGCAAACAAGCGCAAGCAAGTTTGGGCCCATTTTGATAAAATGGTCAAGCTTATGAGCCTTAACAGCACAACAGAAGAACAACGGCAATCATTTCAAGAAGCTTTGACGGATTTTACCAAGGTCTTCACCCTTTCTTGGGGTGAAAATAACATCACACATTACATGGTAAGTCATTCATGGTGTATTCATTACAAGGGATTGTTTTTATTTACTAATGTGGATCGTTTGCTCCTGTGAACAGCATATCTTGTTTGCGCATGGTGCATTTTTTATGCACAAGTATGGATCGCTTGAAATTTTTAGCACTCAAGGCATGGAGAAGTCCCATTATCGAGCAAAGGGAGTGTACTTCAAAAATACTCGACATGGTGGTGGAATGGTGCAATCCAATTATTTGGAGGAGATGTTCAACTGGTTTTTTCGCACAACATTTGCTCGTAAGCTCACAATGGAGCGTGCGCGACAATCCAAGATTGCATTTGAAGTGCGCAAATGGAGTCGTCAAGAGCATAGCAACAAGTGGCAAATGTCGCAAGGTCCCACCAAGCATGCTGGCGGCGGCGATGCAGAGTGCGACAAGGATCAAAGTGGATACTACGCGAGTCACTAAACGTGAACGCAGGGTCCAACTCTTAGCGACATGTTTATTTTAAAAATAATACTTCTTTTAAAAAAATTAGTGTGAACAGGGCCCTTTTTAAATGGGCCCTTATAAATATTGCATGCTCTCATAAATCACTCATTTCTTAAGAACAGGTGAGCTCTTACCAACGAAATGGCGCGCACCAAACAAACCGCGAAACAGCATCCGCCTGCCAACAAAAACACCCTCCAAGGATGTGAGAAGCCGTCATGGCTTAAAGGCACAAGAAAACGGCCATGAACACCTGGCCGTTCCAGGAACTCTTCTGGTAGTGGGCATGGTGGTAGGGCACGAGAGTCATCAAGGACTATTGAATCTCCACCTCCTCAAGATATAACACCTAGAAAGAGAATGAAGCAACGTGCCCAGCGCTAGAGAGAAGCAGAGGGCCAGCAAACATCAGAGTCCGATAGGGAGCAGCCGTCGCGCCCCCAATCACAAGCAGGACCATCCAGGACTCGGGTGGTCAATACAGACACCGAATCAGAGAGTGAGCCACCATGGCCGCGAGAAAACATACCGCGCACACACCGGGTGGCCGTTGGGGGGAAGACATTGCCTCAAGGCAAGGGAGCTCTCCCCACACGACAAGATCGGCAACGAAGGGAAGAGGAAGAATCAGAACAGGCTGCAGAACCAGCCCCTAAGCATGTAAACAGACGCAAGTCTAAGTTTTTCAAGAAGCCTTCACGCCGCCCGCCAGCAAATGTGCAAGTGCCCCCAAGACAACCGCAGCGGCGCCGAAAAATAGCAAGGGCATTTGCAGAAATCCACCACTACCAGAAGACGACGGAGCTCTTGATTCGAAGCGCCCCCTTTGCTCGCACTGTGAAGGAAGTGCTTCAAAGCTATGGAAATCAGTATAGAATGCAAGCAATAGCGCTAGAGGCTATTCAAGAAGCTGCAGAGGCCCACATCATTTCAGTGTTGGAAGATACCAACCTATGTGCCATTCATGCAAAGCGAGTGACAATACAGCCAAAAGATATGCAGCTTGCACGACGATTGCGACGAGACTTCGAGCATTAGCCGAAGTTACCCCTCTTTTTGTATTGCACACCCTTATCTTTGTAATGATTTGACTTTCCATTGACAATATGATCAACAATTGTGTCTACTCTATCTATTATCTTTGTAATTTCAAGTTCTGTATGTAATTGTAGTCAATTTTAGTAAATTTGTGCATTTTAAGTAACCTTAGGGGTAGATAAGCCTACAAGGGGCAGAAAAAGGCCTGGCCACAAGGGCGCGCAAATGGCCCATCCAAAACTAATGGATGGGTCATTTGCGCGCCCTTGTGGCCAGGCCTTTTTCTGCCCCTTGTAGGCTTATCTACCCCCAAGGGTACTTAAAATAACCAAATTTACTAAAACCTATTGGTTTTGCATCAATATTTTATATGGATCCTTATGGACACCTTTTTTTGGTCATTTCAAGCTTTGAATTCCTTATAGGATATCAAAACTAATAACATATTGTGAAACCAAGTGTCCAATGTAATTTGACTTTTTGGTGCAAGGGTGTAGTAGGTAGAGCTAAAGCAAGTGATAGTTTGCTGGAAACTTCATTTCATAATTGATTTGAGCTTTTCTAGTGTCCTTGAGTGTGAACATATACTGGAATTGCCATAAAAAGGTTGCATTTAAATGAATGATGCAAAACCAATCCATTGCAATAAATTTGTGCTTTTTAAGTACCCTAGGGGGTAGATTGGCCTATAAGGGGCAAAAAAATGCCTGGCCACAAGGGTGCGCAAATGGCCCATCCAAAACTGATGGATGGGCCATTTGCGCGCCCTTGTGGCCAGGCCTTTTTCTACCCCTTGTAGGCTTATCTACCCCCAAGGGTACTTAAAACAACCAAATTTACTAAAACCTATTGGTTTTGCATCAATATTTTATATGGATCCTTATGGACACCTTTTTTTGGTCATTTCAAGCTTTGAATTCCTTATCGAATATCAAAACAAATAACATATTGGGAAACCAAGTGTCCAATGTAATTTGACTTTTTGGTGCAAGGGTGTAGTAGGTAGAACTAAAGCAAGTGATAGTTTGCTGGAAACTTCATTTCATAATTGATTTGAGCTTTTCTAGTGTCCTTGAGTGTGAACATATACTGGAATTGCCATAAAAAGGTTGCATTTAAATGAATGATGCAAAACCAATCCATTGCAATAAATTTGTGCTTTTTAAGTACCCTAGGGGGTAGATTGGCCTATAAGGGGCAAAAAAATGCCTGGCCACAAGGGCGCGCAAATGGCCCATCCAAAACTGATGGATGGGCCATTTGCGCGCCCTTGTGGCCAGGCATTTTTTGCCCCTTATAGGCTAATCTAACCCCCTAGGGTACTTAAAAATCACAATTATACTCAAATTGACTGCAATTACATACCTTGAAATAACAAAGTCAAAAAACAATTCATATCACCAATTGAAACAATTTTCAAGATTGACAAATCAGATTGAAAAGAATTTGCAATATAGAGAGACAATTTCAAATATTTTTTATTCCTTCTAGCACGGTGATTTTACATCATGTATCTGAGGAGTTCAGAATTTTTTTGACCATTTCCTGGCGCCTATTTTGCGCGTAAGGCAACTCCCTAGTCAAGAGGGACTGCGCTATGGCATTTGGGTCAGTTGAGCCAATGGAAGCATGTATCCCTATCTGGGCAAGCACTTTACCACGAAAGCCAGTGCCAAACGCTGTGCATACAAGGGATCTATGCACTAGGAACACTTGATGCGCAGTTTGAGCAATGGTACTCAAACACAAAAACTTGCTCAAAGCTTTTAACGACCAAGTCATAAAATGGGCTTGGGGAGTAAATTCATTATGGATAATGGCCACATCGCCAGGGGGGAGTTGTCCGAGGTAATGCGCAAGGGAAGCTTGAGGTCCGAAGCCCGTCCGCTTGCCACCCGTCCTTGCAGCAAAATCATCAACCTCCACAACATCCTGTCATAAACCGATGAAGGTTGAGAAAAAAGACAACGAAGGATAAAATAGTAACATGAAAATTAGGATACAGTTTACCTCCTGCTCCTTGTCATCCTCCTCCCTGTTGCCCTTTGCATCCAAGTCAATGGTCCCATGCACCACAGATACAAGCTTTGGATCATCAGATGGGAGGTTGCATAATGGCATAGGCATCCTAGCAGCCTCAACCTTGGCTTGCGTGGCTTGGAAATCTTCATCAGCCACGTGCAACTGCTCTGCTGCCAGGACCTCCGCACATACAACTGCAATAGTGTCAGCAACAGAGTCCCCATCTAGCAAGAGCTTGCTTTCTAGGGCATCTGGCGTATTGTCTAAGGGACATTTGCTGCTGTTGCATAGCACACTCAAGCATTCATCCATGCGCAGGCCAAATGCTTTTTCCAAATCATGCAGGAACACAAACTCCTCCCCATCCACTAACACTGAGGAGAAGCGGCTAATTTCTACCTCTGGGATAGCCACATCCGTCAGTGGTAGTGGCACTGGAGTGTCACTAGGGCCAGCCGCAACTATGGATTTCTCAACCACTTCCTCAAGACCCCTAGGGTACTCGAGCTGGTGTGCTTTTCCTTCCGCTGCAGGGTTCATGGGGATAACCTGCTGCTCCTTGGTGTCCTTGATAAAGGACCCAACTTGAAGGTGTGGTAAGCGGAGCTCCTCCAAATCAGGTTCCTCGCTCACCAAGAAGATAAATGTTGCGAGCCGAGAAAGGTACTCCACCCCCAACTTGCGCTTCTTGAGCGCTGACACCCCAGGGGCTTGCTCGTCCAAGTAATGGCCTGCATTGGTTGCAATTTCTTGGAATCGTTGCAACCGCTTGGCGAATGGGCGATCACCTTTGTGTATATAGCGCAAAAGATCGCAAGGCACCCAGATCCCTGCATGTGGGGGGATAGATACAGAATATTTTATGATGTGCTCCTCCATGAACGCAGAAATCTCCTCAAATGCATCCATGTGAAGGGCAACTGTGGCGTCAAGGTCAGGGAGACGAGTAAAAAAGGTGTGGAGGTCCAACTTCCCTTTGTATTTGGTGTCCTCGAGGAAGAGGATGAAGCGTGACAAAGGGGTGGATGTGGGTACAGATGCAGAGGCTGTGGCAGCATCCATGTTTAGCCTGGGGTGTGGATAGAGAGTGGAGGAGCTCAGGAGTTGCAAAAGTGAAAATAGTGAATGAGTTAGGTGGCCCCCCTTTTATAATGTACCCTTTTTTTAAGACATTAAAAAAAAAGGCACTTTCACCAAAAAATGATTTCTCATCCCAATGCAAAAAATTATATTCAAAGGCATGATTTGCCGAAGCAAATCATGTTGATTACAGCGGGGATCAATATGAAAATTGCAAGAGTTACAAAGTTATAAGATCAATAGCATAGTTCCATCTATCCCCCAGTCCTCCTCGACCTTCAATTTGTCTTCCAGTCTCTTCCCAATCTGCGGACATTCATTACAATAAGCATCTAATGATCGACAAACCATGATGTATTGAAAATGTGGTGGAAGGATTCTCACCTTGTGACCTTGTAAACGAAATTGTGCTTGTTGAAGGGCCTCAAAACCCATAATAACCAAATGTTCTCGAGCATTACTGAGAGTCCAATGCTTGTTCACTTGGACTGCCTCCAAAGCATCGTTGGGCATCTTCACTGCAATGTCAAAGCTTGCAATAGCGCTGTCTACACTCTGTAAGGGAGTCCACACTCCAAGCTTGCACATCCAACGATCATAGTGAAATCGTATGTACAAGGAGGTGCGGGATTTCAAATAGCGCATTCCAATACCTGAAGCTCCAACCTTACAACGGTACCGGTCCCCGTTGTGCATGCCCTCCACAAAACCCCAGTCCTCTTCTAAAAGCCTTCCTAATTCCTCGTAATGCGCATCTTTACATACAAGCATTGTGGTAGTCTCCACAAATCCAAACTCTTTAAAAATGTGCACAAAACAATGAATAGACAAACACCAGCTCAAGCCCACAGACCTAGAAGCTTTAGAGTATTTCAAAGAGTTTTGGACATCCATTATCATCTTTTGCTTGAAAGATGCTACCGACCACAAATCTGGGACCGGCCACTCCATACTTAATAAGGAAGTTACTTTGATGGGTTCAAGCGTTCCAAATGCTTGTGTAGAAGTAGGGACAATATAGGAGTGAGAATAGAAGAAAATCCTTCTTTGAACCAGTTTGGTTGGGCAAAGATGCGGGAACATTATTGCTCCAATATCCGCATGTATAGCATTGAATGTGCCGGAGAGACTATGTAGTGGCTGCTCCTCCACCAACGTGGATGGAAATATGACTATAAATGCATGACAAATGTTAAGTATGAATCCATAATAACATTACACTGTGATTTCACACCTAGCTTTGTATTCTCAAAACATGTACTTACAATGTGTTGGAAATCGAGGTGGTTGTTGCAAGTGCATGGTTGACATTGAGAAAACATGTTGCACAATGGCTATGGTCCCCTTGTCTTTGCGGTTCTTGAAGCCAAGGAGCTTTTCTTTCCAATGAAGATCCAAGTTTGCACGATTCCGCACACGATAAGGGCCAATAGCAGATGGTTGCATGTATACCCAAGCACCTTTGGTGAACTCTTGTGGCACCCACTCATCATCTGCACCTCTAGTGTTGTGGCATGCAAGTGCTGTGACCTCATCCTTTGGTCGCCTTTGCGAAGTAGAGTTGGCCATGGTTGAGCAAAGCAAACTAGGAGGAGGAGAAGAACCTTGCTTGTTGCTACAATGTAGGTGTGATAAAGTGATATGAGAAAATGGTCAACCCTTGTGGCAATGGGAGGAGAAGGTGGACAACCCTTGCTTGGTGTGGCACTGGGAGGAGAAGGTGGATAAGCCTTGCTTGGTGTGGCAATGGAAGGTGGTAGGGGAGGAGAGAGGAGCTTCCTTGCTGCAGCAATGGAGATGGTGTAAAGAGAGAGTGTGTTGGAGTAGAGGATGAGTGTGATGGTTGCAACCAAGGAGGGGTTGGAAAAGAGGTTCTAGAGAGAGAAAATTCCTTTTTGCCTAATAACTAATTTTGGGGGAGCTCTGGATAGCAAAAAAAGATTTTTTAAAAGTTTTTTAAAAATTTTGAATTTTAGGGTTTTTGGATGCACGTTTTGACTTTTTGAGATCAAAAAATGCTTTTAGAAGATGAAATTTGAGTTTTGAAATTTTTGAAAAAATTCAAATTTTTGGGATTTTTTCAAAACCGAATCAAAAAGGAAGGAAGTTGGAGGTTCCATATGGCCCACCCCCCCCCCCCCCCCCCCCCCCACCTTCTCACTAGGTAAGAGCCCATTTAAAAAGTGTAAGACTACTTTGTCCCCCTACATTTTTGAGGGCATAGAGTGTGTCCACCACCCTCTTCTCATTGGCTGGCCTCTAATTAACCTTAATCCCAAAGGGCCCCTAGAGGGTTCATATTTTTCCTAATGAGCACACCCTCTTGATCTAAACGCCTCCGAAAAGTAACTTCTGCTACGCTGCTCAGAACAAAATTATGAGGGCTCGAACGGCTTCGAAAGGGGGGTAAAACCCCAGGTCGCCTACTCAGAATACTCCCGGAACGTCGAGGATGCTCCCACGAGAAAATTTTTTGAAAACTGCCTGAAAAAAACTGCGATTACGCGCGCGGACGCGAAAACGCAAGTAGAGGCTCTGGAAATTACCTCGCTCTGATACCAATTGTTGAAGATGATGAAACAGGAAACAGAAGGAAGACGGCAACTCAGAGTAGGAAGAAGATGGAGAAGGAGAAGACACAGAGCTTGCGTACGAGATCTCTGTAGTCTATCTCTCTGTATTGGAATAATAGTGTATACAAACTCAGAGCTACAAAGCTTATATGAAACCCTAAGAGATAAGGTGTCATTTCACACCAGATGTCCAGGGGGAAAAACCCAATGGGAGAAAAGTGCCCCTAGTGAAGCGCGTATACACACTAACACTACTACATGTCTACAAACAGATGAGGTCAGATATTGTGGTACTATAGAGAGAATAATCAAAGTGGATTTCAGATCTTTTCACAAATTCCTCTTTGAGTGCCGATGGTTTAAAGGTGAGGTCAAAAGACATGAAAATGGGCTCATTATGGTGGATTCCACCCAATTCCATCGGGGAAAAACTGACAACTTGGTGTATCCTAGTAGTTGCGAGCAGGTAATTTAGGCTATGTGCAATTAACTTAAATTAAAAATTTAAGTTATGTATATCAGCTTATTCTTTGTGTTTGACGTACAGGTCTTTTATGTGCCATGTATATATCAAAGAAGACTTTGGTATGTCATTCCAGTCACGCCGCGGGGTAGATCTATTTTTGCAGAGACGGACATTGAGCCAGTAATTGATCCCATCATACCATCACCACAAGATGCAGAGGAAGATGTAGTAGAAGTTGAAGAAGGTCAGCCAAACCTTTCAAATAGTCATCTTGAGGAGGAGGAAGAGGGAGAAAGCAATGATGATTCTACAGGAGGTGATGGAGAGGAGGAAGAATCTCTAAATATGTTTATTGATTTGAATACTATGGGTCTAAATATGGATCCTAGTGCTTTTAGAGATCTTATACAAGATGAGAATTAATAAAACTCTCCATTCTTTCACTTGGTGTAGTATATGATTAATTTGCAAATGTTTCGTTATGTGCTTATGAATAGTATTTGTAATGGTTTTGTTGTGAGTTCAATGATTTATGTATAGAATTTTTAGAGTGAAAGAGAGATTAAGTGAAGTGAGCAAGCATTCTGGAGAGTGTAGGAGTTGTAGTGTGTAAATACATTTTGAGTTGTATTGAATTTAAATGGAAACCCGCGGGAGAGGGAGGGGGAAGGGGGTCTAGCCTTAGCGGTAATGTGCGTGGCAATATTCGTGGAAATGCATGCGGTAATATTTGCGGTAAAGTGCAGCTTGAGCATCAAAAGGATTTTCTCTCCTCATTTTGAATTCCTCTCTCTTGTTTTGCGGTAATGGCCCGCGGTAAACACCACGATCTCTCATAGTGAAAAAATCACTACTGGTAGGACGCTTGCTTGTCTATTATAATCGATGGGTACTACACCAAATAGATTTGTTCGAGCTTGAAAACCATCACTGATGGATTACAAATAGATGGATCTTAGCCATTCCAAAATAGGTGGTAATAGACGGCTCTTAGCCCTTCTTGTTACCATATTGACATAAAACCATGCTTAGTTTCACCTTGCCCGCAATGAAGGTGGAGAGAGAGAGAGAGAGAGAGAGAGAGAGAGAGAGAGAGAATGTTGGGTTGAGGAAAACCCCTTATTCTAATGTGTTGTATGCACCTTACGAAATCATATGTGGAAACATGGTCTGAATCATAGCTTATCCTATATGCATACGACAATGTGTGTGTACAACGCTCTAGTAGAGAGAGATACCATAAGTCACATCTTAACCCACTTACCTGGTAAGTGAGCGTGACTGTATCAGGGTGACTCAAATATTGCACTTTGCCTGTGAATAAACATAAAAAATGTTTTAAGATATCAATCACTTACCATGTCCTTGACAGGGTAGTTAGTATTATAATAGAAGCGTAAATAGTAATGAGATGGAATTATGTCATTCTCATTGGCATGCCATGCACGAGAGTAATTTATAAGCTTATTTCTGCACGTTGTCGAATGCCCAGAATTGTGTGCCAATGTCGTTGATTTGAAGTCAACGGCAGGATCTTGGCACGAGTTAGACGCCTTGCGTCTCATAAATGTTGTCAGAGCACTTTTCTTTGTACAATAGGCAATCGTTGCCAACTTAAAAGTTAAAACATAGAAAGACAAGAAAACTTGAAATTGTCTATCCTGGTTACTGTGCTGCAGCGAGGTGTCTTGAGTTTTCAAAATAAAACTCGCTTGAATTTGTCTCAGAGCCATATCTGTAAAAATATTCGTTATCTTTTCGAGCTAACCTTTTAGCTTGAGTGTGACTAAAAAGGAGTTCTAGTTTCATCTTTTGGTTAGCTTGTAATGTGAAAGATTTTTCATTATGTGTGGCAATGAGTGTATGTTTCATCATAGTCAATCTTTGGATTAATGATGTCTCTAAAAAATTAAATCTTTGTTTTTTAATGGTGCTACTAGGAAATCTCATGATTCAATGAAGTCTCTTAATTGGTATTGCAAATCTTTGATCATATACACAGTTTATTTTGGTTCCTTGGAAAGTTATTTTTACTTTATAATTCATGAGTCATATGAAATTTTAACGTTTGTGCAACACGTGTAGAAATGAAATTGTTGGAATTAGGGTTGCAAAGAAACACACACAGCTTGGAGAAGACGAAGGAAGCTCAAGGCACACAATAGAGAGTGTGTTACTTAGTGTGCAATGGAAAGATAGATAGCCCTAGAGTGACATGCGTATATACAATGCACGGGGGGAAAAACCTCCTAAAGAGGGAAAAAATGCCCCGGCGGTCCTAGTGTGTTCACACACATCACTACCACATGTATATGGTAACAAATCCCCCCTGGAGTGATGCGGTGAACAAGAGCTGGCACATGAGTAAAGGGAAGTGCCATGCCCTGAGGACAGGATTAGTCCACAAAGGGGAGTAAGCCCAAAGCTTTGCGGAAAGCTTCAAGCTTCTCACGAGACAATGCCTTTGTGAAAAGATCTGCAAGGTTGTCTTGTGTTGGCACATAAACCAAGCTGATCTCTCCTGCTGAGAGCCTCTCCCTGACATAGTGGTAATGCACCTCAATGTGCTTTGTGCGAGCATGAAAAACTGGGTTCCTCGCAACTACCAATGCGCTCTGACTGTCAGTGTAGATAGTGTTGGCAGTGTCCTGTCCAACACCCAAATCAGCCATAAGGCGTCTGAGCCATACACACTCAACCGTAGCTGTGAAGACTGCCCTGTACTCAGCCTCACAACTCGAAGTGGCCACAGTAGGTTGCTTCTTGCTCAACCATGATATACATGAACTGCCAAGCATGAAACAAAAACCACTTGTGGACACTCACGTGTCAAAACAACCAGCCCAATCTGAGTCCGCAAAAGCATGTAAGTCTAGGGGCAATGATCCCCCCTTGGGATAAAACAAGCCAAGATGTAAAGTGCCACTAAGGTAGCGGAAAATCCTCTTGACAGCCTGCCAATGCTTAGACCCTGGGCTATGCATAAATCTGCTGACCTGTGAGACTGCAAACTGAATATCCGGCCTCGTGTTGCATACATAAATGAGACAGCCAACAGCAGTTTGGTAAAGAGTGACATCAGCAGGATCACCAGCATCATGTAGACTCAACTTCAAACCTGTTTCCATGGGAGTGGCAATAGGTTTGCAATCCTCAAGTCCAAACTTACATAGCAATGTCTCTATGTAACTTTTCTGACACAAGGCAATACCACCATCACACTGCTTAAACTGTATACCCAAATAATGATGCAACAGCCCCAAATCTTTCATCTTGAAAGTAGCATTCAAATCAGCCTTAAATTCAGCAATATGTCTCTCATTTGGTCCAGTGATCAGCAAATCATCAACATAAAGAACCACAATGAGAAGTACATCACCCTCACACTTTACATACAATGTGCTTTCTGTTGGACTACGAAAGCCTTGTTTGACCAAATGAGTGTCAGCTTTCTCATACCAAGCACGAGGAGATTGCTTCAACCCATACAAAGCCTTGTTACATTTGCACACTTTGTCCTCTTGTCCTTTTATGACAAAACCGCTGCGTTACATAAACTTCCTCAAATATGTCACCATTCAAGAAAGCAGTAACAATGTCTGATTGATGTACATCCCAACCAAAATGAGCTGCCAATGCACATAGAAAACGTACAGTAGTCATACGACAAGTGGGAGCAAAAGTCTCTTCATAGTCTATGCCTTTTTGTTGTGCATAACCTTTTGCAACAAGTCGAGCCTTATGGCGATCGATCTCACCATCCGGCTTGCGTTTCAACTTGTAAACCCACTTCGTACCAATGGCCTTTTTTCCAGGAGGCAAATCACATAAAGTCCATGTGTCATTTTCTATAAGTGCATCATATTCTGATTGCATGGCACCCATCCAATTTTCTGAATTCTGTGCTTCATCAAAAGATAGAGGCTCCTCAACATCATGTAAGCTAGACACAGCCAAAGCATAACAATCTGATGCATAAGAGGCATGACGAGAGCCTGAATGAGTACGACTAGACAAAGGTGCATCCAATTTACTGTCACGCAAAGTGTGCACTAGCCATTTTGGCATACCTCTAGACTACTCATTTTCAGCCCTTTCCTCATCAAGTACATCATGTACATCTACATCAGTAATAGGCTGATCTAGAACATTTTCAAAAACCCCCATAGGTTGTACATTTGCCTCATTGGAACTTACATTCGTATTTCCACCACTGAAAAGAGGCAACAAAGTGTCATAAATGTCCTTTGAGCTTACATTACTGTCTCTAGTACATGACAACAAGGGCTGAACAGAATCTTCCACAAACACTACATCCCGAGAAACCAGAATACGTTTTGTTTGGGGATGATACAACCTGTAACCTTTGCTTTCAGCACTATAACCAACAAAAATACATTTGACAGCCTTATCATCCAATTTTCTGTGCTGCACTTGTGGCACCAAAGCATATGCCAAACAACCAAAAACACGCATGTGCTCAATAGAAGGCTTTCTATCATGCCATGCTTCATATGGAGTAATAGGCTGCAAAGCTTTCGTAGGACACCTGTTAAGTACATAAGTGGCACACATGATGGCCTCAAGCCAAAAAGAATGCGGTAAAGCTTGACTTTTGACCATACATCGTGCCATTTCCGTCAGTGACCTGTTTTTCCTCTCAGCAACACCATTTTGCTGAGGTGTATAAGGCACTGTACATTGGTGTTTTATCCCACGACTAGCCAAAAATGCATTAAATTCATGAGACATATACTCCCCCCCTCGATCGGAATGGAGGGTGTCCATAGTACATTTCGAGACATTTTCAGCCATAGCCAGAAATTTTTTGAAGCACATAAAAACTTCAGACTTCGCTTTAAGCAGAAATACCCATGCATGCATGGAGTAATCATCAATGAAAGTCACGAAGTACAGGTAGTTTCCCAAGGACAGAGTTTGCATGGGCCCACAAACATCACTATGCACAAGCTGCAACCTGCATGTGGCCCGAACTGAACCATCCTTTGGAAACTTAGAACGCTGCAGCTTACCCAAAATACAGCCTTCATAAACATGTTTGACAAGTGCCTCAAGAGGTGGCAAAGAAGCAACCATATCAGATTTCTGCAAACGCAGCAAACTGGCAAAATTCAGATGACCAAAACGTGCATGCCAAAGTTTTGCATCTGAAATAGCCCTTGAATCTGCAATAGCATTTGCAAAAAAATTTCCACACTTGTCATACAAAGTGAGCTTATACAACCCACGGCACAAAAGCCCAGATGCAACAATTTCATCACCAAAACTGAGATCATGAACTGTACATCTGTCATCCACAAATTTGACTACAAGTCCAAGTCTAGCAAGTGCGAATACAGACAAGAGATTCTTCTTGATCCCAGGTACATAAAGTGCATCAACAAGTGTGAAGGAACTGCCATTAGCAGCAGTGAGCACAATCTTTCCAACTCCCTGAACTGGATAAGAGGCGTTGTTGGCACAAGTGACTGAATTCCCATGAGGAACAGACTCGAGAGAGGTAAACAATTCACGATGTGAGGTAATGTGCTTTGTAGCACCACTGTTGAAATACCACACATATGAATCTGCAGCAGCAACTGACAAGCATGCATCATGGACAGCAGGATTGTAAGTGCACTTTGCGCTAAACGCCCATTCTGCATCAACATCAGCAACACAGTCTCCTTTCACAGAAGACTCAACAATGGCTGCATTTGTAGTGGAACCAGCATTTGCAGTGGAACCACCCTCTTTCTTCTTAGCCTCTTTGGCCTTCAACTTAGGACACGACTTGATCAAGTGATCATTGGCTTTACAATAATGGCAACGCATCTTCTTTTTGCCCTTATCACCAGAATTGCCAGACGAAGTGCTGCCAGTAGAAGCATTATGAACAGAATTTTTGCCGCTCGCAGCAGAACCATAAGAAGTGGCTGCATTGTTGTTACCACCCTTTCTTTGAGAAGCAATAAAATCCTGTTCAACTGGACGCTGCCTAGTCCTGTTTTTTCTAGAAAGTGACTCTTGCAACAGGAATGTGCATAATGCATCAAACTTGACAACTTCGGGATTTCTTTGGGTCATCAGTCTCCAAGTACTAGCAAAAGTCTGGTAGGAATCTGGTAAGGCATCAAGAACAGTCTGCACAAGGGAACTGTCTGAAATGACTTCACCTGCAGAAATAAGCTGCTCATTGATATCCTTGACACTAGCAAGGAAAGTGTCCATATCATCTTCCTCATGCATAATCTTCGACTCCAGCTCTTTATGCAGCAAAGCAATTTTAGCCTCATTGCGGCTTGCATAAAGACCTGCTAAAATATCCCAAGCCTGTTTTGCAGATTTTGATGAACGGATGTGAGGAACAATGGTGCGCTTCATAGACAACGCAATCAATGCATGAGCCTGCGCATCCTTAACATCCCAACGAGCTTGTTCTGTCGTAGGCAAAACAACTCTAACACCTGCAATCCTTGCAGCAAGACCTGCAACATCCTCAACATCGCCTACATCATCAGAACCAGGACGTACATCAATGCCCTGCACAATGTTCCAGACACCCTTTGACACAAGAACATGTTGCATCATATAAGCCCACATAGGGTAGTTGTCCCCATCCAACCTGTCCTCAGCAGAAAACATCTTGAACACATCTGTGTTGTTGTTGTCAGCCATGGTAGTAAATGCTGCACCTGATGTGAAAACTGCCCGAAAATAGGAGAAACGGAGCGGGAACAACCTGTGCTATATAGCACAAATCGTAGAAGACTATAAGGCACCTGTAATGCAGGAAACAGCACTGACAGAAATTCTGCACAAAATGACGAAATAGCCGGTGCAGTACTGCCTGTAGTGGAAACGGAGGCCGAAATGAGCCCAAATCAAAATTCTGAGCAGACGAAGCTTTTCGAGCTTGCCCAAATTTTTTGTTAACCTACGAACGCTCGCCAAAGCTCACTGAAATCGGAGAAAGTGAGCGGGCATGTGCTGGAGGAGCTGGCGACTAAGCCCGGGAGGACGTGACCTGCTCTGATACCAATTGTTGGAATTAGGGTTGCAGAGAAACACACACAGCTTGGAGAAGACGAAGGAAGCTCAAGGCACACAATAGAGAGTGTGTTACTTAGTGTGCAATGGAAAGATAGATAGCCCTAGAGTGATGGGCGTATATACAATGCACGGGGGGAAAAACCTCCTAAAGAGGACAAAAATGCCCCGGCGGTCCTAGTGTGTTCACACACATCACTACCACATGTATATGGTAACAGAAATAATGTGTGCTCACATCATCATGTAATAACTTTATATCATCATCACCAATCTTAACTTGCATACATAAAAGCTTGTGTAGTTGAGACGTAGGAGTACTTGTGTGATCTTGGTAGTCTAAGCTACTTTGAGGTTCTTGATTTATATCGTCAAAAAGTGTTAGAAATGTTGGCATCCATCTCCATGTTGTGCACTTGATGATCGTTATCGTCTTCAATCCCCTCAACAAAGTGTGTGGAAGGTGCGGACTTTCTTTTAGGACACTTGTTAGCGGTATGTTCCATCTTGTGACTAGTGTAGCAAACAACAGCCTTCATATCAAGTTTTACATTATTCTTGTTGTCGTTATTGTTGTTGTTGTGACTATGCAAAACCTTGTTGTGTCACTTCAAGAAAGAAAAAGATAAAGCATTTCTTGAATCATTGTTATTTACCTTCCTTTGCTCAAAAGCATTTTGATTAGAATTTTTTTATTTCAGTCGATATTGATTATAATGTTGCATTCGTCATTGTCCATTGGCTACGCTAATCCTTGGTTGAGGAGTAATAGGATTTGTACATTGTGGTGGTGGAAGAAAAGAATAACACTTTCTGATTAGTGCTCCCTTTGGAGTTAGATCTTTCACTTTCGCAACTTCAACATCATGAGCTAAAGAAATAGTTATTTCTAATGTATGTGGACTAAAATTTCTAACCTCAGCACTCAAAGTATACTCTAATCTGGCAATATATTTGTGTTTAAAAGTAGAGCAAGAAACTTCTTCTACATCTTGAAGAGCAAGTAGAATGTGCTAAAATCTATTTGTGTATTGTGTGACAGTTTCCCATGTCCTAAATTAAAGAGTATCCCATGCATGTTTAGCTTTCTCTTTGTATCACGAGGGGTGTATATTAGTGTCCTTAAGGTTGGGGGTACATAGATAAGTGTGCATGCACACAACACACTCATTAACACAAACAAGGTGAAGGTTCACGCTAGCATTTTAAAACAAGGTGAAGGATCTCATTGGCATTCTCAAACAGTTTAATGGGATGGACCCATATGAGGCTCTCAAATGAAAGGACCTTTTACAAACTCTAATCCCCCCTTAGCTTCAACATGCCTTCGTGACTCCTCACCTTGTTTTCGAAAGCAAAAAATTGATGGCATACATCAATTTTCTTAAGTTCTCCTTCAAGGCCCATTTTATATGTGAGAGAGACAGATAGCCTAGAGGGCAAAGTTTCGAGTGAGGTCATGTAGACATGAGAGCGAATGTCTTGCTTATTTTGCATACTCATGAAGAAAGAAAACTCCCTTATACATAGACTCAAAAGTGCTTTGCATAAACACTACCTTTCTCTTGAAAGACAGTGGCAAAAATTTGCAAGGCTCATGGTTCTGTCTGAGTCGTGACCAAGAAAGATTCGGTGTGTTGAAAAGGTGGTTTTCGTTTTGAAAATGTTGATATGTGCTCCAAAAATCTTAAAATTTGATAATTTATATGGACAATCTTCCATAATTGAGAAAAGTATCGAGCTTTGACAGGCCAAACTTATTTTTGGAAAAGAGGAAAAGGAAGGGGAAGGGAGGGCCAAGCCTTATTTAAGACATACTATGGGAAAAGATGTAGCAAGAAGAGCATCTCTATATCATAAGGATCAATGGTCACACAATGCATAGTCTTTTAGAAATAATTGTGACTTGCACATGGTGACTGGTCACACGTGCACTAGTCATTTTCCTTATATACAATTATACAAGACCTTAAGCCAATTTTGGAATAGTTGCATCAATAACATCTTACTCATAACTATGCTTTGCGTGACCACATCCTAAGCATAGTTATTTTACTAATAACTATGCTTCGTGTGACCACATCCTTAGCACAAAAATATTATGGACCAATCCTTCTAATTGTCACCTGACTAGCAAATTCATGCTGCCTTTCAAAGCCCATTTAATCCCTCCTTCACCCATGTTTCTCTGTTTTCGTATCTTTGCGGGCACTTGTGGCTTCCGCATTGAGAGAGCATTACTATCCACCATCGGTATTTTAGAAAGACACTGCCACTCAAAGGAAGAAAGATGGGTCAAAGAATAGCCTACCGGCGTCCACATCCATAACAGTTCCTAGGAGAATGCCATGAACTCCTCTTTTGTTTATTTATGCCATGTCTGTTTATTTTTTGTCTCAAATTAGGAGGCAGAGATATATAGCTTATACAGATACAGATTGTGCATCTCTTTATCTTAGTAAATTGTAATGCCTATGATGACTTGAGGAAGTTGATTATGTTTTGGGAGATGCAAAGCGCAATGGCCTGGACAGTCACCATGGGATTGACACCGATGGCTGTGGGAAAGACACTGCTATCTCCCACGAACAGGCCTTCCACCTCCCAGCACTCTCCATTTAAATCCACCACTGAGTCGCTTGGGTCGACACCCATTCGACATGTGCCCATCTGGTGAGCAGATTGGATGCTGTAGTTGAGTCCATGAAAACCACGCGATGCTATCCGGGCCACGTAGTCTTCAACATGAGCAGGATCTGATGAATCCCCATCCATACTCATCGTACCCACCTCTGTAACACCAGGGGATGCCGCCAATATCCGCACCGCTAGCTGGACCGCTCGCAGTGACATGGCTTTGTCTGTTGGGGATAGCTCGTAGTCAATTCTTACAGACCCATTTGCCCCTTCTGACACTTCCCCGCAAGTACGATCCCGCATCAGTGTAAATACAACACAAGTGCGAGAATATCTTTGCATCATGTGTTTAAACTGCGTGGCTGAAACCCATGGGGCTATGAAGGAGAAACCACCTGGATGGACACATGGACACTGCAGAATGGCTCCATAACCAGAGTTCGCTAGTGCCAGCTCTCGACAGCATGCGGAGATGATTCCACCCTCAAAAGCACAGTCTGCATCACCATCCTTTCCTGCAGTTGCTGGTAGGTAGCCCCACGCAAGAAGAGCCGGATGTAAATGCAAATTGTGTCCAATGTGGCGATTCTGAAGACCACTTCGCCTCAGTAACAATGGTGTTTGCAAAGCTCCTGCAGCTGCAACAACAACTCGAGCCTGCACATATAACTTCCCATTTGGAGTAGCTGCCACCACCCCTGTGGCTTGCCTCTCTTTCTTGTTTCCCTTGCAATGCAAGACCTGCTCGGCCCGGCAGCCCGACAATATCAGTGATCCTCTATCAACAGCATCCACCAGCCATGTCTCTGCAGTGGATTGCTTTGCCCCACTAACACACCCAAACTCGCAAGAGCCACAGTAATGCTCTCCCACCACATTGCAAGCCACATCCTCCACATGATACCCCAGCTTGATGCAGCCTTCCCTCAACACCTTGTTTTGTAAAGACTCCTTCCTCGACTCCACCTTGGCATTTATTCTGTTGCAAACCGCATCCAGAGCTTTCTGGTACTTATCATCTTTAAACCATGCCAGCCTTTCGTTGTAAGCCCACTCTCTTAGCACATGATCAGGGGTTCTCAATGAAGCAGACCAATTGATGGCAGATCCACCTCCAACAGTAGATCCAGCTTTCACAACTACGGATCCATCATTGGATAAAAGAGCATTAGGGCCTTCAATCATTGCCATGCCACTCGAAGCTTCAATTAGAGAGTAATCCCCCCTTGCAAAGTAGTCCCCTTTCTCGATTACCAAGACCTTAAAGCCAGCTTTTGCCAAGACACTAGCCACAACACCCCCTCCTGACCCAGATCCTACTACCACTGCATCACACTCTACACTCACATCAATACGGTGCCTTTCGTTGATCTCTTTCACATTGGCAGAGAAACCAAATTCTCTCAGCCTGTCACATAATGCTGCTTCCTTCTTGACATCAATTACTTTGCCCTCTAGAGGTCTTTTCTGTTGCTTAGTTGAATTCTCCTTATGGGGTATGTGGTAGCCTATTTCCTTCCAAATGGGATTGTGACCATGACTATCAGCCTGCATGTTCATCCAAAAACAAATATTAGCTCTCAAAGTACAAAATAATCAAGAAGTTCAGTGTAGATTTTGAAGTGTGTAGCTTCTAGAACAAAAAAGATGAAATGCCAAGATAAATTGTAGAAGGGAGGGAGAGTGTGTGAGAACTCCGAGGTAAGCTCCATTCTCTACTACCAGCTGTCTTGTAGCTGGAAGTAAGCTTCTACTTGAAGGGGGGCACATTAATTCAATATATGTCACCGCCTCCCATATCACACGTCTCTGTGCTGCAGACAATAGCCATCCCCCATCTCTTTTTCCTACATAGTATGTTTGGTAAGGTTCGTTAAAGGAGGCGCACACTTTCCACCTGGCTTGAGATTTTTATGGACACTATTGCCAGGCTTCTGACCCTGCGTGGAAAACCTTCATTCGGCACTCAGAAATAACTTTGCAAAGCTTCAACAAATCAAGCCCCTGTGCAACATGAGCTCTCTGAGCTATTCTACCTTCTTCTGGTCTCACGAGCGATGCTGGCCTTTAAGAAATGTTACTATATCTTTCTTTCTTTCTCAGTTTTCAGCCTCTAATTCTGTACCTTCGACCTAGGGCAAGCAAGTTGCTCATGCATTTGAAGCAGTAAAATTGATTGCCTCAAGGCAAGCCCCTACTAGCATTGCAGCCTCAGCACAGGTGTAACAACACTCGTCCAACATGTGTACAAACCATTTATGCAAGAGCGTTCTGAAAAGAAAAAACCTATCTAGAATTGAGCCGAAAGCTCGCTGAAACTGCTGCCCTCCTGCGAGTGCACAGCCCCCCGCCCCCCTTCCATAACATCCCCACCCTCGCCTCCCCACCTCCTCTCACCCTTCCCTGTGGAAGGGAGTGGAGTGTGTGTGCGGGTGTGTGCTCGTAGCATTGCCCTCGCAATCAACGCCTTCACCTTTGCCTCTGCCTTCGGCTTCAAGCACAGCTGGAGGCTCCTGCCCCCACCCTAGAGGACTTAAATGCAGGCTGCAGCCTCCTCGCCCGCCCCCCACAGAGCCTACCATCCGACTTGCTCTCTCGCCAATGGAGCAAGCGAGCTTGCAGCAGAGGTGGAGTGCCTTCAGGCCACCTCTATCATCTGCAAGATTATCCGCACTCGGCCAACAGAGGCGAGGTGTGCGATCTCCTCTAGGCCCGCCTTCCCTCGGAGGTGGGAAAGATCATTGGCGTACAGGTCCTTGGGCGTGGCTATTACCAGATCGAGTCTAAGACTCCTGAGATGGCGACCAAGGTCATTTCGATGAGGCCGCTAGCCATCCAAGCAGTCAAGGCCCATTTTTAAACAGTGGCGCCATGGTTTCAACCAAGCTTCTAATGTTCTTGTTGAGGAAGCAGATTTGCCCATCTCAGTCTGCTTCCCCGGCCTGGTATACCGACAGTACGCGTTTTGGTCCGGGACACCACTCTCTCCCGAAGGTAGTTCTACTACCTATAGTGAGTAGTGGATGACTCCACCAAAGCGTGGAGTATTTGGGACTCCTGAACCATTGCTTTATATGTAGAGAGGTGGGCTATCTTGCGAAGGCTTTTCCTTGCAAGAGAACCTGACCCACACCACAAACCCAACCTACCAAGGCTGGCCAGGCACAGCAGACAGAGACTCGGGTGCACGGGCTGGCACCTCTGTAGACATGGGTGCCAGTCGGCTAACGGCTGGCAGTAGGTACATGGCCGACTTGTCACGTGACACATCCCAACCCTATTGTCCGTGG